>NC_141699.1:588759563-589359563 GCF_964263255.1 Lissotriton vulgaris
CAGCAGGACCAAGGACAGAGCCCGGGATGGGGAGGCCGCCCTCCCCGGGCCCTCAGGGGCCCCGGCCGGAGCTGCTGAACTCAGCCGAGCGAGGGGAGGCTCCCCGGGCACAACGGAGCCCCATCCCAGGGCTTTGGCAGTGTGGCATGTCGGTGGACGGCGCCCAGGGCCGTGGCACACGACCCGGGGCCCGGCCGGGCCCCCGGACCCCATCCAGGGCTTCCTGCCACGCGGCAGGCCCAGGGACGGATCCGGGGCTGGGGCGGCATCCTGGCATGTCCAGCTGCCGGCTGAGGACCGCTAGGCCGAGGGGGGTCCCAGAATACCTTGTCCCTACCAATCCGGAGGAAAATTACCCCCATTTCTTGTAATCCGTGCACACGAGGTGACAGAGGGGACCCAGGGGGCAAAAGTGCCCGACCTCCTGGAGCCCTCGCTGGGACCTGGGAGGCGAATGGCACCCCATCGGGACTTCCAGGGAAGTCCGGCCATCTGGTCACACCATAGGAAAGCATTGCGGGCAACCAGATGGCCGAGGCGAGAGGGGCGACCAGATGGCCAGGAACCAAATGACACCAATCTGTCTGCCCCGGGCCTGTAGGGCTCAGGAGCTGTGGGGCCCCTGGGCTCCGGGACTGCAGGGCTCGGGGACTGCAGGGCTCCACGGCTGCAGGGCTCCGGGGCTCCGGGGCTCCGGGGCTGCAGGGCTCCGGGGCTCCGGGGCTGCAGGGCTCCGGGGCTCCGGGGCTCAAGGGCTCCAGGGCTCCAGGGCTCGGGGGCTGCAGGGCTCCAGGGCTCCAGGGCAGCAGGGCTCTGGGGCTCCGGGGTTGCAGGGCCAGGGACCCATGGAGCCCGTCCCGGGACCCATGGAGCCCGTCCCGGGCTCTTCCCCACGCCGCGGGTCGGAGAAGGGAGCCTTGGACGCCTGGGAGGTGTTGCCCGGGGCACATCCCATCTGGTCCCCGGAAGGGGACCGCCAGCACAGGCAAGGTGTCTGGGCATACCCTTGCCCCCTAGTAATCCGGAGGAAAATTACCCCCCTTTCTTGTAATCCGTGCACTCGAGGTGACAGAGGGGACCCAGGGCGCAAACGTGCCCGACCTCCTGGAGCCCTTGCTGGGGTCCGGGAGGCAAATGGCACCTCATCGGTACTTCCAGGGAAGTCCGGCCATCTAGTCGCCCTCATAGGAAAGCATTGCGGGCGACCAGATGGCCGAGGCAAGAGGGGCGACCAGATGGCCGGGACCGAAATGACGCCCAATCTGCCTGCCCCGGGCCTGTAGGGCTCGGGGCTCGGGGCTCGGGGCTCGGGGCTCGGGGCTCGGGGCTCGGGGGCTGCAGGGCTCGGGGACTGCAGGGCTCGACGGCTGCAATGCTCCGGGGCTCCGGGGCTCCGGGGCTCCGGGGCTCCGGGGTTGCAGGGCCCGGGACCCAAGGAGCCCGTCCTGGGTACTTTGCCACTCTGCGGGCCGGAGGAGGGAGCCCCGGGTGCCTGGGAGGTGTTGCCCGGGCATCGCCCATCTGGTCCGCAGCAGGGAACCACCAGCCCCGGGAGGGTGTTTGGGCATACCCTTGCACCTACTAATCCGGAGGAAAATTACCCCCCTTTCTCGTAATCCGTGCACTCGAGGTGACAGAGGGGACCCAGGGCGCAAATGTGCCCGACCTCCTGGAGCCCTGGCTGGGATCCGGGAGGCGAATGGCACCTCATCGGGACTTCCAGGGAAGCCCGGCCATCTGGTCGTCGATTTGTCGAGCCCTGGGCATGTACGCTGCAGTTTGGTGCCCATCAATGAGGATGGCAAGGTTGGAGGAGACTGAGGACCACCAAACTCTTAGCTTTTTAGAGGCTAACTTGGATGTAGTAAAATTGCTGGGGATGGGCTGCAGATGTAATGGCTTGTGGAACAGTTAGCTGTCCTGCGGGTTTCACTTAGGAAGTGAATATGGGATTGGGCAGTTAAAATGTGCTGTGCAAGGTAAATGTTACGTTTTGAGTGCAGTGAAGAGATGGGTTGTCTGCTTTCCTTTAGAGTCAAGGACCGTTCTATTCTAAATACTATCCAACATATTAGGAGAATAAAAAGGGAGCTTGTTGTAGATCTGGTCAGTATTTTAGACGTCTTTTTTTTACGGCAGTTCTACTAGCACCTTTATCAAGAGGACTGTTTTCCATCCAAGAGGGCTCTGTACCAATTTGTTGGACGGTATTTCTATTGCAAGTTGAGCCATGTCCAGCAGTCTAATATAGAAGCACCTATACCTCTTTCTGAGGTAGAAGTTGCCATTAACTCCCTAGCTACGGGTAAGGCATCTGGACCCGATCAGATTCCTCTTCAATTTTCTGTGACTTTCTCCCACATTTTGGCCCCAGCTCTTCAGGATATGTTCAAATCTTTTAATGCGACTGGTCAGGTCCCTAGGTCTTGGGGCGATACCAATATTGTCATCTTTCCTAAAAAAGGGAAAGACCCTTCTCTCTGTGCCTCAATCATCCAATTTATCTAATCAATGCCAACTCGAAGATTTATATGTGCATTCGTGCTAAATGGCTACCAGCGGTTATCACAGGCTTGGTCGATTCAAACGAGCATGTCTTCATCCCTGAACAAGGGACAACTTCACACTTAAATACAACTATCTCCGGTCTGGAGGTCGCCTTCACTTCTGAGGGCCCAATGAGTATGATTTTGCTAGATACAGAGAAGGTTTTTGACCGGGTCTCCTAGCTTTCCTCTCTGCAGTCATGGAGACTGATGCACTTGGCTCTGGCTTTATTTCTAGAGTTCATCAACTCTACGTCAGTCTGAAAGCAAGGATCTGCTGCTCAGGATCTCTTTCCGACCCCATTGTCATTTCCTGTGGCACCAGGCAGGGCTGTCCTCTTTTTCCTCAGCTGTTCCCTTTATACATCGAGCCCTATATCCGACCTTTTAAAATGGTCAGGGATATCTATCCCTTGAGAATACATTGATTAGAGGTGAATGTCCTAGCTTATGCTGGTGATGTAGTGGTTTTAACTCCCACCCCAGCTAGGACCTTAAGGGCAGTTGAGGCGGTCGCTCCGTCATTTGGTGAAGTTTCAGGTTATAAACTCAATCCTGACACAACACAGGTTTTGTCTAATGTTATTCCTCCTGCTCAGGATAAGTGATGGGTACAGTCGGCTGTCTATCTGGGGTAGAATTATCGGTTCAAATGGAAGAGATTGGCGAATATAACTACGGGAAACTATATCAACACATAGTTAATGTCTTTAATAAGTGGAATCGCCTGCATCTAGGCCTAATTTGCAATTGTAATCTTATTTAAATGATTATCCTCCCTAGGGATTTGTATCTCTTCAATTGTATACCTCTTTTTCTTTCTATGGCCATTTTTGATAAGATAGAGTCTTGTTGGCAGAAGTCTATCTAGAGTTATCGGAAGCCTCGCTGCAGGATACATTACCTTCAGCTGCCGAAGCAGCATGGCTGGGTTTCTCTCCCTGTCCTGTGGCTTTATATCTCACCTCATTCTTTTCTCGACTTCATCTAGTTCTGGAGTGTCATGCATTTAGGTTCACCACAGTAAATGTATGAATGACTTTTATTATATGCCCAACCGCCTTCAGGTCATGAAGCTTAAAGAGTAAGAATGCTGCTTTTGCTGTGGGACCAAAGGGGCGGTTGTGGTTCATGTCTGCACTTTTTGTCCTGCCCTATGTTTATATTGAGCTTTTGTTGTTGGGGAAATTAATACCATCTCCAATTTATTGGTAGGGTGGGACTCGAAGTTGATCATGTTGGGACATTCATCATCACTCAAAACATGGCTGGTTTATACTTCTTTTCAATCCCTTTGGCTAATTTGGTGATGGCACGCTCTTGGCTCTTGAGCAAGACTACCATTCCCCGGTGTTGGTGACAGGATTTTTCCAATATCTGTTTTCTGGAAATGTCTTTGCTAGAGAGTGATGCACGGAGACAGACGTCAATCAAGATAGAAGACCCAGTTAGGCTCTGGATGGTGTTGTGTCGGGTGATGGGGACAGGATGGCCCTAGGGAGATCTTTCTGGGACCTGCACTCAGGGGCATCTAATCCTAACTAGGCCTAACACGTGGCCCTAGAATAAACTCAGCCGGACACTGGGAATAAGTTTACTTGCTCGGTCGGCGCGTCTCTCTCTGAACGCCCTCGCACGTGCTCGACCTCTTTTTATTATAGGGCGGTCACATGACCAACACGTCCAGCCCTCGGGACATCGGGGGCGGACCTTCAGGAACATAACATTCCTCCTAAAATAAGGAAAAACCAAAACGACTGCAAACATTAAAACATAATTCAACCATAACTTTTCTCACTCAGGAACATTAGGACCGAGGCCTTCAGCGTCTGTCAGATGCCAGTGCATTCAGTTCAAACATCACGTGCATATATGTAAATGGGAACAGTCTTACGTAAAGTAATCACTCAGCCAGCCGGAGGGGGTGGGATTGTCACGTAGCTGGCGTTGGGACCCCGATGAGTCATCAGTTCCGTTCCAACCTCCACTTCGTGTCTTGGCGCCTCTCTGTCGGCCCCCTCCGGATCTGGGGCCTCATCCAGGGCCTCCGCGTCACCTCCCACTTCTTCGCTAGAAACCTGATGCTCGTTACTTGGCCTGACCTCGTGCCGAGATGTTGATTCACCAGTCGGCAATATAGTTGCAGTTTCGGTTTGTTCGCCGCCTTGCTGGCGCCTTGGCTCGCTGCTTGAGGGATGATACAGTTTGAAATGAGACACATTGCGAGTCACCCTGTCTCGTCCTCGAGTGGCTGTGATGCGGGTGCCTCTTACCCCAATGACTCGCCATGGTCGTTTTTCGTAATTGAGTTTGAACTTGCCACCAGTTGCACGATTTCTGATAAGCACCAGGTCGCCTCTTTTGAAATGGGGGGCCACAGCCCGGCGTTTCTTACTGATCTTGTCACATACAGAATTTCTTTTCTTCTCCACTGCGTGTTCATCTATCATTGCAGGTGCCCACTGGGGGTGATGGGGAATGGAGTCAGTTATTACCCTTCCTAGGAGGAGATGTGCGGGAGCTACCCCAGTTGTGGAGTGCGGGGTCTGGCGGTAACTTCGGAGGAACGTGAAAATGGCCATTTCCACTGACTGCCCCTTGTCATGCGCAATGCGGATGACCTTGTTCAAAGTCCTCATGCATCTCTCGGCCTCCCCGTTGGCTTGAGGCCACCTCGGTGTGATGCGCCTGTGACGCGTTCCCAGAGACGAGAGATATTCAGCAAAGTCTTGACCCTGGAATGGCGGTCCATTGTCTGTTCTGAGTTCCCTCATGGCTCCATGAGTGGCAATGATTTTTTCTATTTTGGGGATAACACAGTCTGCACTGGTGCTGGTGACAATTTCGACCTCAGGATATTTTGAGTGGTCGTCTATCATTACCAGCGTGTGTCTTCCATCCGGAAGGCTACCAAAATCCATACTGACTCTCTCCCAGGGACCTCGTGGCCTGGGTTCCACAATGATGGGGGCCTCACGGGGGCTGTCGCCCGTGACTTGACAGGCCGTGCACGTTCGCACCACGCTCTCCACCATGTCATCCATGAGCGGGAACCATACCTTTGTCCGCAGCCGGGCCTTCGTCTTGACCATCCCCTGGTGCCCTACGTGTGCCAGTTGAACCACTCGTCCTGTCAAAGCCGTCGGGATTACCAGGCGATGCCCTTGCAGGAGGCACCCCGCCGCGTCTTCATTTAGTTCAGCCCTCACGTGGTACAGACTGTCCATGATTTTCTGGGCCTCTGGTGTGAGTACTTTCCAGCTCTCCTTGGCTTTCTGCCAGTTGGCCGTTCGGAGCAGATCCTTGGCCCGCTGTATGCAGGCATCCTGAGCCGTGATGCTCACGACCTCTTCCAAGGATATGGGGCGCGGGCATGATCTGGCCACGACCCACTGTACATAGGCCTCCGTCTCTTCTGCCTCATCCATCTCCTCCGGGGTTGCAGGCCTAGGGTGTCGTGATAGGTAGTCCGCAGGATTCCTTGCCCCTGGCTGGTACTCGATGGCGCAGTTATATTCTTGCAGTTGCAAGATCCACTTTTCAATTCTAGGGGGTGGCTTGGAGGAGGTGCCTGAAAACAGAGCCAGCAGCGGCTTGTGGTCCGTCACCACTGTGAAAGGCTTGCCATATACGTACAAGTGGAAGTGCCGACATCCCCAATGTATTGCGATGGCCTCTTTCTCGATTTGGGAATATCTTTGTTCTGTGTCCGTAAGGGACCGGCTGGCAAAAGCAACAGGGGCCCAGTCTACCTCGTCTCGGGCTCTCTGCATCAGAACGGCCCCCAGTCCCGCCGGTCCGGCATCTACTGCAATGAGATTGGAGTGTCTTGGGTCAAAGAATGCCAATGTGGTGTTGCTGGAAAGTGCGCACTTAATGTCTTGAAATGCCCTTTCCTGCTCAGGTCCCCAGTTCCATGGGGTGGAGTCTTTGGTTAATTCGCGCAGAGGGAGGGTCAGGTTGGCTAAGTCCCTTATGAAGCGGCCACAGTAATTTACCATCCCGAGAAAGCTTCGGACCTCCGTGACAGTGGTGGGCGGAGGTGCGTCCTTGAAGTCTTTGACCTTGTCGGGATCAGGGTTGACGCCATCGGCTGAGAACACATATCCGAAGAACCCTAATTTGGTCTGAAGAAATTCGCATTTGTCTCGGTGCAGAGTGAGTCCAGCACTGTGGAGCCTGCGGAACACCTGCGCCAAGCGTTGGTTGTGTTCAGGGATTGTTCTTGCGTGCACCATGATGTCATCACTGACATTGATCACCCCCGGTATGCCAGCAATTAGTTCCTGGATAACATTCTGGAAAACCTCGGCAGCGCTGGATATCCCAAAACTCAACCTGGTGTACCTGCGCAGTCCGATGTGGGTGGAGAACGTCGTGATGTTCCGGGACTCTTTGTCCAGTACAAGTTGATGGTACCCCGCCCGGAGATCCAACTTGGAGAACCACCTGGCCCCGGCCATCTCTCCGATCAGGTCATCGATCGTGGGGGTGATGTGTCGTTCCCTTTTGATGGCCGCATTGGGTAGGCGCATGTCCACGCAAATCCGGACCGCTCCAGGCTGCTTTGGCTTCCTTGTGACCACGATGGGTGATACCCAGGGGGTGGGGCCGGACACCTTCTCAATTATCCCCGCTGCTTCCAGCTTCTGTAGTTCTTCCTCGACCAGTGGTCTCAAATGGAACGCAACATGACGGTGTCGCAGGGCCACCGGTTGAACAGTGGGGTCCACATGCAGGTGTATTTCCCGACCCTTGAAACAGCCAATCCCTTCAAATAGGTCAGAAAAGTCTGCAATCAGTTGCTGCACCGATTCCTCATGCACCCCAAACGCAAATGAGACCACCCCCAAGTCCTCTGCCGTCCGGCAACTCAGGAGCATGCCTTGACCTTCTTCCGACACGAAGATGTTGGCTCGCGTGATTTTGTCTCCGTGTCGGACCGCTGCTTTAAACTTTCCCCAGATGCGGAGGGGAACGTCCTGACCGTAGGCAAAGACGGTGATCGGAGTGGAGCGGAGGCTGGGAGGAGTAGCCATGTCTCCGTAGAGGGATGCACTCATGAGATTTATCGAGGCGCCCGTGTCCACTGTCGCTATGATGTCCTGATCAGCCACTTGTATGGCGCACTGTGGTAGTGTCCTGGTGCGTCTGGTGGCAGTGCCGATCATGTGCACCTTGTGTACGGATCGCTCCTCCTCGTCGTCGTCCATATCACTGTTGCTGGGTCCTCCTTCCGCGCCTTCGGGCTCAGCCACCGTATGTATTGTCTGGCGAGGCTTGCTGAACTTTTTGGACCGGCACACTTTTTCAAAGTGATTCATTTTTCCGCAACCGGAGCATCTCTTGCCCCGTGCTGGGCATTCTGGCGCCGGATGTCTTGGGCCTCCACAGTAACCACATGACTGCGCTGAAGCTCCGCCCTGCGGAGTTGTTGTTCGCTTTGCCCATTTGGGCTGTGGGCGGACTTGTAGTCTATTAACCGGCTCCATTTTCATGTTGGCTTGTAGAGCTGCTTCCATGTGGGCTGCCCTGGCCTTGGACAGCTCCTTTGTGCGGCCCAGCGTGAGAATGTCTGGGAGAGGTTTCCCCGACTCCTCCAGTATTCTCTCGCGTAGTTTAGCAGAGGCGCATCCCTGTATTATCTGGCCTCTGATCTCTTCCGTGACGTCCTGAAATCCACACGTTAGTGCTAGTTTCTTTAGCCGGGAGTGGTAGGCGTCCAGCGATTCATCTGGCAGTTGCCGCGCTTGTCGAAAAATGAATCGTTCATAGTCTTGGTTGGCCATTGGTTCGAAGTGCGCGTTGAGTGCATTGATTAGTGTGTGATGGGTTTTGGGAGTTGCCTCCGTGAGGGTGCGGGCAATGGAGTGGATGTCCTTGCCACCAAGATGGAGAATCATGGCACGCTTCTGTTCCTTATGGACCTTGGTGGCCTCAAAGAATATGAAGAGCCTGTCCACCCATTCCTTCCACTTCGGTGCGAGAGTGGAAGGCGCACCCTCCACCACAAACGGTTCAATGGGCGGAATGGTAGCCATCGCCTTGGACGCTCAGGAGTATGTCCGTGGGCAGCCCGGAGATGATCCGAGGAGGCACCCCGATCAGTGCAGCAGGATCGGGCGCCGACCGGAGCGCCTCGCCAGGCGCACCTCGGTGCGATTCACGCACGTGCAGCCCAGCACGGTGTGGCACCGGGCGTGGAGGGTCCGCAGAGGGAGCACCTCGCGCGACCAATCAGACTCCTGTGCGCCGCAGGAAGGTGCAAGCCAGCGCCGCTCACCTGTCGAGAGCCAGGGATCAGAGTCGTTCCTCCAGGCGAGCAGAGCGGGGGGGTGTGTGGTGGCAAGGCACGAGCACCGCAGGCACGTGGGAGTGCCCGCAGCCGCCTCACCCCAAGAGGGACACACACCCACACCCCGAGCGAGGGATCGACAACCACCCTCGTCGCCAATTGTTGTGTCGGGTGATGGGGACAGGATGGCCCTAGGGAGATCTTTCTGGGACCTGCACTCAGGGGCATCTAATCCTAACTAGGCCTAACACGTGGCCCTAGAATAAACTCAGCCGGACACTGGGAATAAGTTTGCTTGCTCGGTCGGCGCGTCTCTCTCTGAACGCCCTCGCACGTGCTCGACCTCTTTTTATTATAGGGCGGTCACATGACCAACACGTCCAGCCCTCGGGACATCGGGGGCGGACCTTCAGGAAGATAACAGATGGGTGATACGCTCGCTGGCCAAGACGTAGGGGTTTAGGGTTGATTTGCTATCACAACACTTCCCCTTACTTGAAATTATGATAGTGAATGTATTGTTGGCTCTCTGTTATATCTTATTTGCCTATTTGTGTTTATTTTCGATTCTGGGCAACTAATCTGCTTTGCTCCCCTGTATGGACTTTGTTTTCTAATGAAAAAAAAAGTTTTAAAAAAAAGCAGGAGAGTTAGTACTCCATTCCTCAGCCTAAAAAAAGAAGGTATACCCACTTCTGAGACTTTTAGCTCTTTTGCGGATATGAAGGAAGGATAGATGATAAAATGGCTTTTTTTAGTTTTAGCACTTTGAAGGTGAGACATGGAAGCCTAAATGTAATTCTTGCCTCCAGTAAACAGTGCATAAAAAACACTTCTATGTGATCACATTTGTTTCCCCCTTGAGTGAGTTTTGGCACTGAATGCAATAGGGCTTCCAAAGGTGCCATGGAATTTTGAGGAACACCTATGAGTAGTACAATTCCGTAATCAGTCTTAGAAACCGAAAACAGTTACAATATGGAAGTCTGATCGGTATAGGAGGAGCTTAAGGCATTTCAAATTTAAAAGTGCCGCTCACCTGATATCTGTGCAGTGATTAAGTGTTTGAAGGATTGGTGGTTAGATTGTTGATTGTGTCAAAGCGTGGCGTCACATTTTAATGTCCTGGGACGTGCTAAGTGGTCATAGGCTACTGTAAGTGTTCCATGGATCTCATATCTTTCTAGGATTTACTTTTTTTTGGTACTTTAGGGGTGTTTTGTTTCCTTGGGACGTGGAAGTGTTCATTGCTTTTTGTGTTGCAAGACACTAGTACACCTAGTGCAGTGAGGGATGAGTGCTCTTTCTGGTTCATAGATCTGCATCAGCAAAGTGTTATTTTGTTCTGGTCGAGTGTGTGTTTGTTTATTCTTGGGTTGCATTAAATGAGCGTACAGGAGCTGTGAGTTATAAATAGGTTTTGTGCTATTGTCGATGTGGGTTCCGTGAAGAGGTTTAGGGTCTTTTTTTAGTCCAGGTACTGCATGACTAAAGGGGCTTGTATGGAAGGTGAGGCAGAATGAGCAGACCCACCTTGGATTCAACTATTGGTGTGGGATGAGCATGCTTGTGTGGTGGCTCAAGGAAAGCGCTCCCCGGCTGCTGGCCAGTTTGAGTATCCTGAACGGGTTAATCAGTGGGTGTGTTATGCTTTCTGTGGTGTGGTTGCCATCAAAAGTGGTTTATGTGGCGAGGTAAATAAAGGGATACACAAGCTTAGAGTTGGCAGATGCACCCATGTATTTCATCATGACAAAGACAGAGATGGGCAAATGGTAAATGTTAAGTTTGGGTTTAAGGTACATAAGGTTTTTGTGGAAGTGAGGGTGGTGGTTTTCACGTTCTGACTTGACCAGGTTGCCACAGAAGCAAGTGGGAGGGACCATATTAGCGTCCTGACATGAACCAGATCACCTACTCATGCTTCTTGAGTGTGGAGTGAAGGCGGGCTGCAAGAATTGATCTGTTGCCAGCTCCACATCAATCCCCTTGACCAACGTGGTTTCTGTGCATGCCTAATAAGCTTCTGCGATGTGCTTATCTCAGTGGTGGGTCATTATAGGCACATGTTTACTACCACTCAGCTGCAGCCCCAAGGAAGATCGCTGCAAGTCCTCCCGACCCCCTTTAGGTCTGGCTAGGAGGTGTTATGTGTGTAAATACATAAGGTATTTGTTATCGGGAAGGGCTAACTTCTCCTTGGGATGAACAGTTTTTGGGGTGCATTCTTTGCAGTTGAGAGAGCTTAAAACAGGGCCCACAGTTCCTAACGCCAACCCGTTTACAAAGATACGCTTTTGTATGTGCTGTGTGCAGTCCTTTTGAATGGCTGGCCCTTTCTGCTGCAGCGAGGATTCCGGAGCTTGAAGAGAGTTGCGTCATCATAACATTGATGAAACATGAGTGGGCCATTGCACTATAGTGGTGAACCATCGCACCCACTCACCTTGCCCTCACGGAGGAGACATTCCTCAGCCTGCTGTGTGCTCAGGCACGCGCCTCCTGAAGGAGAGAGCGGATCGATGGCTGCTGGCCGCAGAAGGAGGGTACAGCTGGAGGGCGAGTGTTGGGTTTCTCTAAGTGGAGCAGCAGCGGAAGAGGTATAGAGACAGAGCCAGCTATTGATTGGTCACCAGAGAGCGCGCCGTCAGCTATTGATGCGCCACCTGCCCTGTGCGCGCGGGAGGGTACAAATCAGCAGCCACAGGTGGCGCCAAAAGGAGACAATGGGCCAAAGAAACGGCTAAGGCACGCGCAGGAATGTGCGACAGGCTGTATGCCAGAGAAGCTCAGAACAAAATCGTAGTGCAAGAGATAACATGGGTAAGACTAAGAATGAAGGGAGTGTGAGAGACATTCCACCACCCACCCTTGGGGTTTCCCCCTATTTTTATTCAAATGTGTTTGAAGTTCTCTCTCCAGTTACCATTTTCTCATTATCTATCACTCTCTCTCGGTCTATTTTTCCTCACTCTTATTCTCTCTCTATCTCTTTCTGTTCCATCTGCTCTGTCTCTCTCTCTGCCTCCCTTTTTTTCTCTCCCCCCCCCCCCGTCATTTTCGCGTTGTCCCCAGTTTCCCCTCTGAAACACTGTTGTACATAAGAGTTCTTAATGGCTCCCACTGTCCCAGTTTCTATTGACAGCACGCGCTACCCAAGAGTATGAGATAGTCACGTGTCAATACTAAAATCTAGGAGACAGTTATAAAAAGAAAAAAAACATTTTGCAAAAATTAAAGCAACCCATTATAAAATACTATGACCAAGAGCGTAAAGACTAGCGAACTGAGTTTTAGATTTGTATGGTAGCCATTAAGAATCTTGAGTACTCACAATCATCTGGGGCAGCTAGATAGTTATGGATCTGCGTGTGTTTGTGTGCATGTGTGTGTTCAGAAGCAGCACACGCATCTGTGGGCAGGTGGAAGATTCATGGAAGGATTGATGTGGCTACAGGGTATCTTTTCATGTGGAATCTCTGTGCGCAGTGTATGAGTGTCAAAACATGTGTGAAAGAGGCCTATGTGGTAAAATATGTATGACCATTCCTCTAAAGAGGGTCAGGGAGCACGCGTGAGGCCAAAGGGTTGTATTTCACCTGCTCTTTACTATCTTAGTCCTATCCTTAAAGAGGTGCTAGGCTTACCCAAGCAGAGGTTGCAGGGACCGCTTAGCAGTATCAAGGGGGAGATCACATGTATTCCCTTCTGGATGAGGGCACTGAGGTCAAATTTTAAGTGTAGTCTCCAAAGCCTCTTTTACTGTTCTGGGTATCTTGTTAGAGAGTTAAGCCTCGTTCAGGGAAGGTGGTAAGAAAGTTGAGTCCAGACAAAGGATTGTATCCCTCCATACCCACGCCAGAAAGGTCAATGCCCAGGAGGGCACAAAACTGAAAATAACACTAATAAGAACACCTTAGAAAAAAATAATGGTATGAAATAGGAGGTAAAAAATATGAAGAAGAGTGAAAATGTAATCTCTTTTGTCCTTAATGGAACAGATATATTTATGATATTCCTAGTTTTCTTTGCATAATGTCCCATTTGAAATCCTGAGGGACCACTCTGTGGGGATATCTATGGGTCAATAACATACTTTACTTGTACTGATGCTCTACAAAGGGACTATTTGTGACAGCTAGTCAGGCTTCAGAACAGTAGGAATTATGTTCGCATTTACAGATACCCCTAATCAGTGACTGGCTTTTTTACCCCACAGAGATCGATTGGTCTAGATAGGGAGAAAGTTGTACCTCCATGGATTGTGCAGCGACAGATTATATGGGAAGATACCACTGGTGGCGAGGGCAGTGATTCAGGTTTGGAAGAAGGCCACCATGATAATCACATGGAAGGGCAAGCTAACAGGAGAAATCCCAGTCTAGATGGGCCCTGTCTCACATGAATTGGAAAACCTTAGCCTCTGTAGGTGTGGGGTATTATTGGGATATCCAAAATGGGGGATGTCTGGCAGCATGGATACCTGATGTCCTTTGAAATGTTTAAAATGTGCATTTCATTATGTCGAATTTTACAGATTTTTTGTAACTAAGAAAAGCATTGGAAAGCTGTGCTCTAACAGGGTGGTAATCAGAGCATTTTACAGCTGGATGTTAAAGTAATTGTGGTATGCTTGAGCAGTAGCAGATTTTCGGAATACTACATAAGAAGCTCTTCAACAACATTTCTGGTAGATTAAGTAAATTGTAAGAAAAATTGAAAACAGACGCTGGGCAGAAGGATGAGAGTGGATGGATGGAGGTCCTAAAGTTTCCTTGTGAGACATCGATACACATTCGCTTCCTCTTTAAACTCCATAGAGTGTATTATATGAGAGCTAGGATGTTCAAGATAGGTTGAGTTACTCATTGTTGTACAGGGACTGTAGGAGGGAGGAAGGCACAATATTTGAGTTTGTTCTGGAGTTGTCCGTTGGTGCAATGTTGTGTCGTAGTAAAGAGTTCCAGAAGACGTGGTTAGGTTACAGATGAATACGTTTATTTTTCTTAGATAATAAGTAGGTTTTCCAGTAAAGATGTAGAAATGCCCCACCAGGAGCAGCCTCTCTGCTGCTCAGCCCAGGATCCAACTGACACTCTGCCTCACATCATCCCACACATTCCAATGACATCACCATCCACACAAACATTCTACACATACCATTCACACTGGCTGAGCAGTAGAGGCAGAGAAACAGGGAAGATGTAAGGTACAAAACCTTAGTTATAACACACCTTTCCCCTTTATAAAATACACAAAGCAAAAGTGAAAATTAGTAGAAACATCAAAGAAACTTGCAAAACAAGAATAGGAATTGCACAGTAATTATGCAAAAACATGCTAAATTAAGCAAGGAGGAAATATGATATTAAAGAGAAATAATAAACGAAAAGAGAACATGTAGCAAAATACAAAAATGTAAACAGCATAGCAATAATTAAAACACAAAAGTAGAGTAGAAGAATGCATAAACTAGATAAGGCACACATCTCCTTCCTTAGCAGAGCAAATGTGAAACAAAAAATTTCAAAAGGAAGGAAATTGTCCAAAAACGCAAAGGCAAAAGGAGAAAGAGACATACATAAATAAGAAAGAAGTATACCACAAAAACAAACAAAGAAAGAGTGCGCCAAAGTTACCACCACAACTGCACCAGCTGGCCAGACTGGCGAAGAAAATGGGAAACCCGAAAAACAGCAAAAAGAATAAGAAAGGATTAAGACTTAAAAACAACCAAAAGCAAGCAACGGGTGGCTAGCACTCAATCGAAAACAAGCAAGGGGTGAATTGCACCCAACAGGATGAGAATACACCCAACCAGAAAGCAAGCAAAGGGTGACATACCCCCAACCATAAAGTAAACACGGAGTGACTAGCACCCAAACAGAAAGCAATCATAAGTGAGCAACAGAAGGCTGACACCCAACCAGAAATCAAGCAACAGGTGGCTTACACCCAACGAGAAATCAAGCAGAGGGTGGCTTACACCCAACCAGAATCAAGAAACGGGTGACTAACACACAACAGAAAACAAGCAATGAGTGGCTACATCCGGCCAGAAAGCAAAAAACTGGTGGCGTACACCCAACACATCATCTCTGGGGAAGGACATGTAGTGAAAAGTACAGAAAGGGTGAAAAACACCAAATTGTGAATCCCCAATGAGTAAGTGCAAGGAAAATGCAACCTCGATGAGCTGCACAGAAAATAAATACAAGTTCGACCACAAAAGAGAAAATAAATGCAAGGGAAATGCAAACAAAACCAACATGCAAAGAAAGAAATGCATTAACAGCACAGTAGCATGCACATGACTATATGGTAAAAATGCCTTACATGATTAAATGAAGGCAGGAATATCAGAAATGTAATAGCAGTACTATAAGAAACAAATGAGCATCAAAACATTGTATAATAGGTGAGAAACATTAAATAACATAAGTGAAATTGCAAAATAATGATAGAAAGAAAAGCAGGTATGAGAAGAACATAAAAATGCTTAATAGTAATGTGCCGTAGTAATGGGAGCCAAAAATAAAACAGCAAATCACGTTGCTTAAGTGCCATGATAACCTGAATTCGCACTTAAGGAGAAGCAACAAAGATAAATGCAAGGCGTCTTTAAAGTAAATGTGGGTAGGCTAAAAACAGTAAAAGAATGTCCCCCGAAATACCTCAGACAGATGGCTCCACTGACGTCAAACTGAAAACCACAGGTTTTGAAGCATGCGTGCGTGTCACCGCACTAACAATATTCACAATTAAAACAACATGCCGCTGATGTTAGACTGGAGAAGGAGATATGAAGAATAGGTTTAAAAGTACCGTTCCTTTCCTACTTTGTCTTTGAAGACTGAACCTGTGGAAGGACAAATGCATGCTCACTCTAACCGTGAGTTCCGAAGAAGATTGCACAACGGGGCATACTGAGAAGATCCGATGTTTGAGACTTGTCACCAATTCCAATATGACGGCACGCAAGAATTGCGTGGGTTGAGTGGCTCCAAGCGCGAACTTGCGCCAAACGTTGCTGCACAACTGTGAGATATATAGTTAGGCGAAACATCACAGATGAAGGAATGTGGGTTGAAGGAAAGCTGCGCTGAAGGAAGTCCGCGTGAGACCTAATGGGTATGACTAAGAATGAGGGGAGTGTGAGAGACATTCCACCACCCACCCTTGGGTTTTCCCCCTATTTTTATTCATTTCAAATGTGTTTGAAGTTCTCTCTCCAGTTACCATTTTCTCATTATCTATCACTCTCTTTCGGTCTATTTTTCTCATTCTCTCTCTCTATCTCTTTCTGTTCTATCTGCTCTGTCTCTCTCCCCCCCCCCCCGTCATTTTCGCGTTGTCCCCAGTTTCCCCTCTGAAACACTGTTGTACATAAGAGTTCTTAATGGCTCCCACTGTCCCAGTTTCTGTTGACAGCACGCGCTACCCAAGAGTATGAGGTAGTCACGTGTCAATACTAAAATCTAGGAGACAGTTATAAAAAGAAAAAAACATTTTGCAAAAATTAATGCAACCCATTATAAAATACTATGACGAAGAGCAGAAAGACTGGCGAACTGAGTTTTAGATTTGTATGGTAGCCATTAAGAATCTCGAGTACTCACAATCATATGGGGCAGCTAGATAGTTATGGATAAACACGTTGTATCCCGAGAAATTAGGACAATCGTATTATACAAATCATTAATCCAAAATGAAACATCATAATCCAAATAAGTGTCAATCTTCTTCTTTAATGTTCAAAACAGCATCCTTTTGCGTTCTACTTTGGTCAAAACTCAAAAGGATGCTGTTGTGAACATTAAAGAAGAAGATTGACACTTATTTGGTTTATGATGTTTCATTTTGGATTATTGATTTGTATAATACCATTGTCCTAATTTGCTCGGGATACAACGTGTTTGTCTTTGTTGATGTGGATTTCTACATCTAATGATGACGGTTTGATAGACCTCATCTCTATCCCTAGTAGCAGCCCCAATAAGTTTCATAATTACTGATGACAATTGAGCGCAATCGTATAACCTTCTATCTACCGTTATTTTGCTTTGTTAGGTAGTTATGGATCTGCGTGTGTTTGTGTGCATGTGTGTGTTCAGAAGCAGCACAAGCATCTGTGGGCAGGTGGAAGATTCATGGAAGGATTGATGTGGCTACAGGGTATCTTTTTATGTGGAATCTCTGTGCGCAGTGTATGAGTGTCAAAAAATGTGTGGAAGAGGCCTATGTGGTAAAATATGTATGACTATTCCTCTAAAGAGGGTCAGGGAGCACTCGTGAGGCCAAAGGGTTGTATTTCACCTGCTCCTTACTATCTTGGTCCTATCCTTAAAGAGGTGCTAGGCTTAACCAAGCAGAGGTTGCAGGAACCGCTTAGCAGTATCAAGGGGGAGATCACATGTATTCCCTTCTGGATGAGGGCACTGAGGTCAAATTTTAAGTTTATTCTCCAAAGCCTCTTTTACTGTTCTGGGTATCTTGTTAGAGAGTTAAGCCTCGTTCAGGGAAGGTGGTAAGAAAGTTGAGTCCAGACAAAGGATATTATCCCTCCAAACCCACGCCAGAAAGGTCAATGCCCAGGAGGACACAAAACTGAAAATAACACTAATAAGAACACCTTAGAAAAAAATAATGGTATAAAATAGGAGGTATAAAATATGAAGAAGAGTGAAAATGTAGTCTCTTTTGTCCTTAATGGAACAGATATATTTATGATATTCCTAGTTTTCTTTGCATAATGTCCCATTTGAAATCCTGAGGGAACACTTGGAACGGGTAGAGACCACTCTGTGGGGATATCTATGGGTCAATAACATACTTTACTTGTACTGATGCTCTACAAAGGGACTATTTGTGACAGCTAGTCAGGCTTCAGAACAGTAGGAATTATGTTCGCGTTTACAGATACCCCTAATCAGTGACTGGCTTTTTTACCCCACAGAGATCGATTGGTCTAGATATGGAGAAAGTTGTGTCTCCATGGATTGTGCGGCGACAGATTATATGGGAAGATACCACTGGTGGCGAGGGCAGTGATTCAGGTTTGGAAGAAGGCCACCATGATAATCACATGGAAGGGCAAGCTAACAGGAGAAATCCCAGTCTAGATGGGCCCTGTCTCACATGAATTGGAAAACCTTAGCTTCTTTAGGTGTGGGGTATTATTGGGATATCCAAAATGGGGGATGTCTGGCACATGGATCCCTGATGTCCTTTGAAATGTTTAAAATGTGCATTATATTATGTCGAATTTTACAGATTTTTTGTAACTAAGAAAAGCATTGGAAAGTTGTGCTCTAACAGGGTGGTAATCAGAGCATTTTACAGCTGGATGTTAAAGTAATTGTGGTATGCTTGAGCAGTAGCAGATTTTCGGAATACTACATAAGAAGCTCTTCAACAACATTTCTGGTACATTAGGTAGATTGTAAGAAAAATTGAAAACAGACGCTGGGCAGAAGGATGAGAGTGGATGGATGGAGGTCCTAAAGTGTCCTTGTCCGACATCGATAAACATTTGCTTCCTCTTTAAACTCCATAGAGTGTATTATATGAGACCTAGGATGCTCAAGATAGGTTGAGTTACTCATTGTTGTACAGGGACTGTAGGAGGGAGGAAGGCACAATATTTGAGGTCTTTCTGGAGTTGTCCGTTGGTGCAATGTTGTGTCTTAGTAAAGAGTTCCAGAAGACGTGATTAGGTTACAGATGGATATGTTTATTTTTCTTAGATGATAAGTAGGTTTTCCAGTAAAGATGTAGAAATGCCCCACCAGGAGCAGCCTCTCTGCTGCTCAGCCCAGGATCCAACTGTCACTCTGCCTCACATCATCCCACACATTCCAATGACATCACCATCCACACCAACATTCTACACATACCATTCACACTGGCTGAGCAGCAGAGGCAGAGAAACAGGGAAGATATAAGGTACACAACCTTAGATATAACACACCTTTCCCCTTTATAAAATGCACAAAGCAAAAGTGAAAATTAGTAGAAACATCAAAGAAACTTGCAAAAACAAGAATAGGAATTGCACAGTAATTATGCAAATACATGCTTAATTAAGCAAGGTGGAAAAATGATATTAAAGAGAAATAATAAACGAAAAGAGAACATGTAGCAAAATACAAAACTGTAAACAGCATAGCAATAATTCAAACACAAAAGTAGAGTAGAAGAATGTGTAAACTAGATAAGGCACACATCTCCTTCCTTAGCAGAGCAAATGTGAAACAAAAACTTTCAAAAGGAAGGAAATTGTCCAAAAACGCAAAGGCAAAAGGAGAAAGAGACATACATAAATAAGAAAGAAGTATACCACAAAAACAAACAGTGCCCCAAAGTTACCACCACAACTACACCAGCTGGCAGACTGGCAAAGAAAATGGGATACCTGGAAAACAGCAAAAAGAATAAGAAAGGATTAAGACTTACAAACAACCAAAAGTAAGCAACGGGTGGCTAGCACTCAATAGAAAACTAGCAAGGGGTGAATTACACCCGACAGGATGAGAATACACCCAACCAGAAAGCAAGCAAAGGGTGACATACCCCCAACCATAAAGTAAACACGGAGTGACTAGCACCCAAACAGAAAGCAATCATAAGTGAGCAACAGAAGGCTTACACCCAACCAGAAATCAAGCAACAGGTGGCTTACACCCAACGAGAAATCAAGCAGAGGGTGGCTTACACCCAACCAGAATCAAGAAACGGGTGACTAACACACAACAGAAAACAAGCAATGAGTGGCTACATCCGGCCAGAAAGCAAACATCTGGTGACATACACCCAACACATCATCCCTGGGGAAGGACATGTAGTGAAAAGTAAAGAAAGGGTGAAAAACACCAAATTGTGAATCCCCAATGAGTAAGTGCAAGGAAAATGCAATCTGGGTGAGCTGCACAGAAAATAAATACAAGTTCGACCACAAAAGAGAAAATAAATGCAAGGGAAATGCAAACAAACCCAACATGCAAAGAAAGAAATGCATTAACAGCACAGTAGCATGTACATGACTATATGGTAAAAATGCATTATGTGATTAAATTAAGGCAGGAATATCTGAAATGTAATAGCAGTACTATAGGAAACAAATGAGCATCAAAACATTGTATAATAGGTGAGAAACATTAAATAACATAAGTGAAATTGCTAAATAATGATAGAAAGAAAAAGCAGGTATGAGAAGAACATAAAAATGCTTAATAGTAATGTGCCGTAGTAATGGGAGCCACAAATAAAACAGCAAATCACGTTGCTTAAGTGCCATGATAACCTGAATTCGCACTTAAGGAGAAGCAACAAAGATAAATGCAAGGCGTCTTTAAAGTAAATGTGGGTAGGCTGGAAACAGTAAAATAATGTCCCCCGAAATACCTCAGACAGATGGCTCCACAGACGTCAAACTGAAAACCACAGGTTTTGAAGCATGCATGCGTGTCACCGCACGACCAATATTCACAATTAAAACAACATGCCGCTGATGTTAGACTGGAGAAGGAGATATGAAGAATAGGTTTAAAAGTACCGTTCCTTTCCTATTTCCACCATCCGCCACAGCGCCGCCGACTTCTGCATATCGAGCTATTACGCTCCCGATCCAGACGACTCTCCACGCTGGACAAGGCAGTACTGATTCCTCCATTGTTCATGGTATCTGCTGATCCGATGATTTGCCTGTTGTAATACGCAATTGCGTTAAAAGGCAGTGTAATATTTAAAGACAACAATGACTATATTTTTGTCCTGATGATGATGCCCCTCACTTAACTTAGGCATCGAAACGCTGTCGATCAAACAACCCCCTTATGCAATATGACATTTAAAATATTGTGAAATGCAATGGTGTGGTTATGACAATCTCTGTCTGTAACACTGACTACAAGTACACAACCATATTTTTGCTTTGCTCCTTTTACCATTCTGTTCGTTGTTTTGTCTGAATGTTGTGGGTCACGACTGTGCCCACTTGTTATTAATGTGTTCATTCAGTTTTATTAAGAAAATTGTTAAATAAATCCCTTGTCCGGCTGGACAAAAGACATAACACTTATCAGGTGTGTGATTATTAGCTCAGTATACTATTGTGTCCACGAGTAGGGACCACTGTTTTTTGTAACACCGCACTAACAATATTCACAATTAAAACAACATGCCGCTGATGTTAGACTGGAGAAGGAGATATGAAGAATAGGTTTAAAAGTACCGGTCGTTTCCTATTTTGTCTTTGAAGACTGAACCTGTGGAAGGACAAATGCATGCTCACTCTAACCGTGAGTTCCGAAGAAGATTGCACAACGAGGCATACTGAGAAGATCCGATGTTTGAGACTTGTCACCAATTCCAATATGGCGGCATGCAAGCATTGCATGGGTTGAGTGGCTCCAAGCGCGAACTTGCGCAACACGTTGCTGCACAGCTGTGAGATATATAGTTAGGCGAAACGTCACAGATGAAGGAATGTGGGTCGAAGGAAAGCTGCGCTGAAGGAAGTCCGCGTGAGACCTAAGCTGAAGGTAGGTGGTGTGGTGTGCTAAGACAGGGCCTGGCACGTGGACTTTCAATACCTAAATAATCACACAGGTGCACTGATTACTGTGGTGCCGGAAAGACCCCGAGCGGTCTTCCGCTTCTTTATTTTATACCCCAGCGCGAGCCTGCCCCGGGGCTGTGGGGATGCGTGTAGGGAACAGCAACAATGTATAGAGAAGCCCGGGTGGCTCTCTACATCCCTCCTTCAATTTAGTCTGCCCTTTCTGGCCGGGGTGCCATCATGGTGCGGTCCATGCAAAATCTCTCAGCCTCTGGCTCGGACTCGGATTGGGTCGCAGGTTGTACTGCCGACTTCGGACAGCCGGGGATGTTGCAACCCCAGCCGGGGTTGTCTCCTCACTCTCGACCCTTGAAGCAGGGCACGACTGGCTGGTGTTACGTGTGGTGTTTTAACTTGCTTCTCCGAGTGAGCTTCCTCCGACTTGTCCATGCGGGGGTGAGCTTGAGAAGAACCCTCCGAAATCCTGGGTGTAATCTTCTTCCCGCTCCCGATCATTGACTCTTGCAGGGGGGCCGGCCGGCCCTCCCGTTTTCTTGAAACATGACACGTTTCGATCGGGTCACCACTTGACTGCCTCGCCAGATGGTGACCATGGTCCCCTGAACCTTGTCTACTGTCCACACCTCCGGCTCGTAGGGTGTTCGAAATTTCCAGCCTGGGTGTCGATCTCGGACCACCACTGTGTCTCCTTCCTGTAGCATCGGCTGTTGGGCATGCCGTGCTTCACTCGCTTTCTGATTGGTGGTTTGTCTTCGAGCTTGGATAGCCTCTCGATCACTTGCCTCCGGGGTCCATGTGCGGTCAGTCGGAATGCTGTCCCGAGGCGCCCTCTTGAACAGCACGTGCGCAGGGGCACATTTGGTGGTGCTATGTGGTGTTTGCCGATAACCACCCAGGAACTGATCCAGAGCTGCTTCTGGGTCCTCTCCCCTGTCCACGGCAATCCTTAGGGCTCTGTTGAGTGTTCTCATTAGTCTCTTTACCTCCTTGTTTGCTTGGGGCCAAAGTGGAGTGATTTTCCGGTGTCTGATCCGGAGGTTCTCAAGGTAGCTTTGAAATTCTCTTCCCTGGAAGGGTGGTCCATTGTCCGATTTAATCTCCTCTGGGAGCCCCATTGTGGCGAAAATGCGGTTCATGGCCTTCTTGACCTGGGGAAAGCAATTGAGGGTATCACCTTCACCACCGGAAACTTAGAGAATGAATCCACTAGAACGAGCGCGTGTCGGCCATCCGGGAAGCTTCCAAAATAGATGCTAAGGTGCGTCCACGGTGTTTGGGGGCCCTTTTCCTTTATCACTGGTGCTGGCGCAGGGTCTCCGCCCCTGATGGTGCAGGCGTGACAGGAGCGTACCATCTCATCCACCATGCTGTCCATGGCCGGGAACCAGACCTTGCTTCTCAGACGTGCCTTGGTTTTGGCCATCCCCTGATTTATTTTTTTTTTTAAATATATTTTTATTGCAGGAATCAGTAAATCAGTACAGTAGCGACCAGCATTGTATCATAAGCAACATAAACAGAATAAAGCCCTCTGGCCCCCCTCCGTAAAGTCTGTACACAGCCAACCGGCCCACAACCCTGGGGTCGGGCGGCGAAATGCAACGGGGGTCAGTAGGATGCTGGAGCTGGTCCGGATAATACCCTGTCCGTCATCTGCTTTTCCAAACAAGCCTAAAACCCCCAAAATAAACCCCCCCCCTCAAAATGTCTACTAACTGAGAACCCCCCCCCCCCCCCACCCCCCCCCCCCCACCACCAGCGCCAGGGAGCTATCAACGTAGGATCTGCTATTTGACCCACGGGGAAGGTAATAGGACTGTCAGTGCTGACGTTCATCGGGACTCGGGGCGAGTCGCTTCTTCACTTTCGGAGTCGCTGGGGGCACAATAATCCCTGAGGGCCTGCACCAGCATTTCCCACTCCAACGCGGCCTCCTGCGCCTTCTCATTACCCTGCCTCCAAGCCAGTTGATATCTCAGCGCGCTCTCTCCCGCCGCCCACTTCAAAAGCTCACTGTGCCATCTGCTGCCTGCCGGACCAGCTCGTGCCTTCCAGTTCCTGGTCACCTCTCGCTTAGCAAGGAGGAGCCCCAGGTCGATAAATTTACTGGAAATTTTATTCCTGGGGGTATGGGGGAACCAGTGCAAGAGCCCCACCGCCGCATCTAATGATAAGAGTCTCCCTGTCACCTCCTCCAGAGTCGTCGCTACCTCCTGCCAGTAGGACGTCAGTCCTGGACAGGCCCATAACATGTGTAGGAGGTCCGCCTCCTGAGCCGGGCATCTAGGGCATTCCGCCGAAGCCGTGGCAAAATAACGCCTGATTTTCACCGGGGTCAGGTACGCTCTATGGAGAACATAATAGTGGACCAGTTGGAAACGGGCGCTACGTGTGCCCTTCCAGGCTCGTCTCACCAACTGGGCCCAGGTCGTCTCCGGGATCTCCCTACCAACGTCCTCCTCCCAGCGGGTCCTCAAAGTGGTGAGAGGAGCCAATCCCTCGGTAATCAACCTGCCGTAGAGGCAAGTGACCGCCTTCACCGTGCCCGCCGACATCATTACGTACTGGCACACCTGAGACAAGTGGGGTTCCTCCTGCCCGTTCTGCCAGTGCGCCTGGATCGCTCGCACAATGGCCGAGTGCAGCAGAAAGTCGCCCCGGGAGATCCCGAAGCGGTCAATGAGATCCTGAAAGGACAAGAGCGCTCCGTCCTCGTACAGATCACCGACGAGCTGTAAACCGGAATCCTCCCAGGCCGCCAAACGTGACCAATCCCCTCCGTGGGGGAGGGCCGTCAGCATCCCCAACGGTATTTCAGGCGCATACGGTGTTCTCAGTTGGCCTCGGGCGTGAGCCCGATTCCAACACAGTCGGACAGTCCGCTCCTCCATCGACAAGTCCCGCAGGACCAAACGTTGTCGCAGCGCTATAAAGGAGAGAACATGCCTGGCCATACCCGTTCCTCTACCGTCTTCCGGGCCCCGGAATTCCCTGGCGATCTCCTGGGTGAAGGTCTGGAGCTGCGCCGCCAGATAGTACTTCTCGAAGTCCGGCACAGCGAGCCCCCCCTCGTCTTTCAGCCTCATCAAGGTATTGAGGGCCACCCGCCGCCGGCCCGTTCCCCAGAGGAATCCGACCACCATAGAGCGTAAGCGACGAAACGTGGCCGGTGGGACCCAGATCGGCAAAGTTCGGAAGTAATACAATAACCGGGGAAGCGCCACCATTTTGAGCAGGGCGATACGTCCCGCCACTGAGAGCGGCAGCGTGGCCCAAAAGTCCATGCAACCTCGGAGTGCTCGAATGCAGCGGGCAATGTTCCCATCTAGGAGGTCGGGTTGGTCGTGGTAAACGAATACCCCAAGGTACTTAAAGCAGTCGGGCTCCCATCTAATCTCCCTACTTAGCGCATGGGTGGGGGTACCCCTGCGTACCGGAAAAAGACAGGTCTTAGACCAATTCACTCGGAGGCCCGAGACCTCCCCGAACTCCGTGAGCGCCAATTCCGCTCCCCGTAAAGCGTCGACCGGGTCCTCTAGGAAGAGCAACAGGTCGTCCGCATATAGCGAGACATAATGCGGGCCCGCAGCCGTCCATAAGCCCGTATAGTGGGCTCCCGAGCGAAGGTGCATCGCCAGTGGCTCCACCGCTAGCGCAAAAAGAAGCGGGGACAAGGAGCACCCTTGCCGCGTGCCTCGTTCCACCGGATACCGCGATGAAATCAATGGGCCCGCTCAGACCCTGGCCGAAGCAGAAGCATAAAGAACCGCGGTCCATCTGACAAATCCCTCCCCGAGGCCGAATCTCCGTAACACCGTGCAGAGGTAGTCCCACTCTAGGCTATCAAAAGCCTTCTCCAGGTCCACCGACAAGACTACCGGGGACGGGGCATCCACAAATGGTTCCCCTAGCAAGCGGAACAACCTACGAATATTCATAGTCGTGTTCCGCCGTGGGATGAAACCGGCCTGGTCCTCATGCACCAGGGAACTCATATGTCCCAGCAGCCTCGAGGCCAAGATGCTGCTCAATATTTTGTAGTCCACCGTCAACATTGATAGGGGACGGTAGGACCCCGGGTCGGATGAGTCTCGACCCGGTTTGAGGAGAGGAACCACCAACGCTTCACACATCGAGCTCGGGAGTCGCCCCAGCCTCTTCACCTCCCTGTAGTCCACCAGTAACCGAGGGGCTAGGAGGTCAGCGTAAGCTGCATAGAACTCCACTGGTAGGCCATCTAGGCCCGGGGTCTTGTTCCTCGCCATCCGTTTGATGGCCCCGCGGATCTCCCCCAAGTCGATGTCGGAACCCAGAGTTTTCGCCACTTCCTGCTCTACTGTGCGGAGCTCCAGTGGGCGAAGATAATTATCAAGCCGGTCTGGGTCACGTGCGGAGCGACTGCGGTATAAACATTCATAATAATGCCGGAAGCAACTAAGAATCTCCGGTTGGGTGCATACCTCGGTCCCGTCTGCCCCACGCATATTTGTCGTCGTCTGGGACTGGCGCGTAGGGTTGGCCAACCACGCCAACAACGCACTCGACCTGTCTCCCTCCGCGATAGACCGGACCGTATAGGCCTTATAATCAAAACAGCGGAGCCGTTCGACCTCCACCGCTACCCTTTCCCTCGCCTCCGCCGTTTGTGCTTGCAATTCCGGGGCGGCGAACTTCAAGCTCGCGGAGTGCCCGGTCCGCTGTGTCTAAATCAGCCAGGATGACGCGCCTCATGCCCACCTTCTTAGAGATACAGTAGCCCCTCACCACTACCTTAAAAGCGTCCCATTCTAACGCCCTAGTACTCGCG
This sequence comes from Lissotriton vulgaris, assembly GCF_964263255.1. NCBI lineage: Eukaryota > Metazoa > Chordata > Amphibia > Caudata > Salamandridae > Lissotriton > Lissotriton vulgaris. The sequence goes on from NC_141699.1 coordinate 588,785,792, forward strand.
GAGCCGCCGTTGGACGCAAAATAATCCGATATTCTCTCCCCCAAGTCCGCCTTGAAGACACTGTCCTCGAGGATCTCGGGTCGCATCTTCCAGGTGGGCACCGCCGGCGTCCCAGGAAACCAGCGAAGGTCCAGTAGGAGGGGGTTATGGTCCGAGATGGTCCTCGATAAGTACTCCGATCGGACCGCTGCCGAAACCAGTTCGGGCGAACCAAGAAAGCCATCTAGTCTGACATGCAGCTCATGGAGGCTCGAGAAATATGAATAATCCCTAGATGCGGGGTGATGCGCCCTCCAAATGTCCGTCAAACCCCAGCGGGTCTGCCAATCCTGACGACCCTTAGCCGTGCGACGGACCGGGGAATCGGGGAGCGGGGGATGCGAGCGGTCTATGTCCACATCCACTACGGAGTTAAAGTCTCCCCCCAACAGGAGGGGCCCGGCGAAAAAGTGGGCCAACGAGCCCGATAACCTGGAAAGGAAGGCAGTCTGGTCTACATTAGGAGCGTATACACAGCAAACGTTCAGGTCCCTCCCTCCTAGAGTGCCTGAGATGGCCACGAAACGCCCCTCTGGATCCAACACTGTCCTCGTGACCTGGAAGGGGACCCCTGCCCTGATCCATATTAGCGCCCCCCTGGCATAAGCAGAGTACGACGTGGAAAAGACCTGCCCCCGCCATCTACGCTGAAGCGCCGCCCCTTCCGCCTTGTTCAGATGCGTTTCCTGCAGCAGCGCCATTTGCACTCCCCTACGCACTAAATAAGCATGGACCTTGTGGCGCCTGGACATAGTGTGAAGCCCCCTCACGTTCCAAGTAACACATTTCAAGTTAGCAACATCAGCCATTGTCCCAGATTGTTCTTGCACAGTCCCCCCATCCTGGTCCCCACAAAGAAAAGGCATCAATCCTCCCAGCGCTGATGGCGGCCATTTTCCCCAACCAAAACCAAACCACCCAAGAACCAACCAAGCCCCCCCCCACCCACCCCAGAACAGGACCCAAACTGCACCATCTAGATCCCATCCAAACCTCGTCTTTCATCAACCCTAGAACCCCCACTAATCCTACGGTCGCCACCGTAGGAAGGCCTTATGGGCCAGGTGCGGGCTGGGCGGAGGCAGTGGGCCCTCGTCGCCCAGGCCACCAGGACTATAACAAGCCCCAAACAGTGCCAAAACCTTCCGGGGCAAAAGCAGAGGCCCCCCAACCCTCTCTCCCTCTTTGTCAGCAATAAAGGACGGCAACCGCCTCCCCCCTGCCGGGCCCCCACCCAAAACAAGGCAGTATACCCCGTTACCCTTGTCCATCTAGAAGGTCCTCCACCGATTTCGGTGTGATCACCGGTGTATGGGTACTATCTGCCACTGAATCCTCCGAGTCCGATGGTGCTCCCTCAGCACCCGGGTTTTCTTCCTCCTCGATGGCTTCATCCCTTGCTCCCGACAGCTCCGACAATACTTCCAGCACTCCCCTCCGTTCCGATGATGTCTCCACAGTCGAGGGCCCTCCCGTGCGGCCGCGGCGATTCCTGACCCTCTTGGATCGCCTCCTTTGTTCCGGCTCATCTGCCTGTTGGGACGAGGAGCCAAAACCATCTTTCCCTGTCCGGTATAGTTCGAGCCAGTCACAGACCTCCTCCGGGGTGTCGAAGAACTGGGTTTTGTCATCGACAATGATGCGGAGCCTTGCAGGATATAGGAGTGAATACTGAATACCCTCGCTCCTGAGTTCGCGCTTAACCGCTAGGAAGGAGAACCGCTTGCGCTGCGTCTCGTAGGTGTAATCAGGGAAGATGTTCACCTGACTGTTCGCTACTTGGAATGGGCCATTGTGCCTGGTGGCATTGAGGATTAAGTCCCTGTCCCGAAAATGCAGCAACCGCGCCACCACCGGCCTCGGGGTACGTCCCTGCTGTGGGGGCCGTGCTGGGACTCTGTGGGCCCGTTCCAGAGTGTAGAAGGAGGACAGACCCTCCGGGACCACCGTGTCTCGGAGCCAGGTCTCCAAGTATCGCACCATGTCGCCATCCTCGATCTTTTCCGGCAGGCCCACCACTCGGATGTTGTTCCTCCTGTTGCGGCCTTCCGCATCCTCCGCCCTCCGTTCCAGGGTCTCAATTCGGGATAAGGCGTCCTTCATCGTCGCAGCCAAGGTTCGCTGCGCCGGCTCCAAAGTTTTCACCGTGCCCTCCACCTCCTTGACCCGGTCTGAAAGTTTGCCATGGTCCGCCCTGAGGAGGCCCAGGCTCGTCGCCACCTGAGCAATGTCCTGTTGGAGGGCCGATCTCGTAGCCTCTATCGCCTCTAGGACACGGTCGAACTGTTGCTGCATCGGCGCGCTACCAGAACTTTTTGGGTCCCCATGCTCCTCTTTGTCCTGGGCTTCAGAGTCCGAGGTGGTCTGGGTGGATCCCTTGGCTCCTCTAGGTTTCCCCATGCTTCCAGGGGCACTCCGTGAGGGTCCCGGAGTAGGCGTCTCCGTGTACAGGTGTCGATCACGACCTTCCCGGGTGCTTGTCCTCAATTCGGGTATGGGCGACCTCCTTCTCCAGAGCCTGTGGAGACTCCGCCGCTTCGGCTCACGCCACCGCCACGGCGTCCGAGGGCACCGATGAGGGGCCGGAGACAGCCGTCGCCGAGTCGGGCAGACCCGTTCACCCACTATAGCCCCGGGGTGAGGGCCACCAACTCCCTCGGATGATCTGTGGCGCCAGAGTGTCGCGCCTCCCATGTAGGTGGACTGGCCAGGAAGACGTAGCTATTTGCGGAGTCGCGAGGTGGGCCACCGCTTGGATCACAGGGCGTCCGCTCCCGGTGCCCTCCAGTGCGTGGGCACCCGTCCGGCCGTCCAACCGAGTGCAAATCCGTTGCAAAAGGTCCAATCCAGTAAATGTCCAATGTCCAGAACAGCCGGGGATGGCGAAGCCGGTCGCCAGTCGACACCCGCGGCACCTCTTCAACTCAGTAGTTTCGACCAGGGGGACAAAGGAGTCCGGGCGCCATGTTGGGTCGCACTCCGCAACTCCGCAAACTTCGGTATTACTTCGGAGCAACCCTCGTCCAAGCTCCACCAGGGGCCCCGGCAGGTTGCCGTCGGCACGCTCAGCAGAATGCGGGGTCTGGGGTGCCCCGCAGCCTCCGATTTTCAGGATAATCCCGGGCTTAGTCCCGGAGCCGAGCTCTCAGGCGACCATCGCCATCGGCGCCCAAGCCACGCCCCTCTGGCCATCCCCTGATGACCGGTATGTGCTATCGCCAACATCTGACGCTGAAGACTCTCCGGCACTATGATCAAATGTCCTCTGAGGATGACCCCTTCATCCCCCACGCTCAGCTCGCTCCTGACTTGCCATAGTTGCTGCCGCGAGTGGCTGACTTCCGGCCGCAGGCCCTGGGCTCCATCCAGAAAATGCGCCCAGCGATTCCCCTCTAGAGCATGCCTGACGCGGGAAAGTGTTTTGTCCTTGGCGGTGGCCTCACCTATCTCCTTCAGCGTCATCATATCAGGGCACGTGGCTTGCGAGATCATGTGAACGAACTCTTCCACTCCCGGTCCATCGTCGAGGGGGTGCGCCGGCTTTGTCACATCCGGGTGCCGGGACAGGTAGTCGGAGGGGTTGTGCGCCCCCGGCCTGAACAGGATCTTAAAGTTGTATCCTTGTAACTGGACGGCCCAGCGTTCTATCCGTGGTGGCGCTAGTCTGGATGATCCTGTGAACAGAGGCAGCAGAGGTTTGTGGTCTGTCACCACGCTGAACTCTTGACCACAAAGATATAGGTGAAAATATTGGCACGCCCACTTTATCGCTAGTGCCTCGCGTTCAATCTGGGCATACCGGGTTTCGATGTCAGTCAGGGACTTACTCGCGTAGGCGACCGGCTTTCATTCTTCCATGCCATATTCCTGTAGGAGCACCGCTCCAAGGCCCACCGGGCTGGCATCCACGATCAGTTCAGTTTTGCAGCGCGGCTGGAAATATGCCATCACTGTTTTGCCTAGAAGGCTTGCTTTAATGTCTTGGAACGCCTTAGTGGCTGTGCCGGTCCACTCCCACTTGTGGTCTTGTCGGGTTCGTTCTCTCAGGGGTTCCACCAGAGCCGCCAGGTTGGGGATGAACCGGCCACAATAAGTGGCCATGCCTAGGAAGCTCCGTACTTCAGTGGGAGTCTGCGGAGTGCCGGCGGTCCGGATTGCTTTCGCCTTCTTGGGGTCAACTTTCAGCCCATCTCGGGTGAACGTATATCCGAAAAAGTCGATGGATTCTTGATAGAATTAACATTTTTACTGATGCAGGGTCAATCCATACTCCACTAGCCTTTGCAGCATTGCTCTCAAATGGGCATGATGTTCCTCGAGAGTGTTAGAGTAGATGAGGATGTCGTCACTGAGGTTGATCACCCCGCTCAGTCCTGACAACACCTCGCGTATGGCGTTCTGGAACACCTCCGCCGCTGAGGACATGCCAAAACTTAGCCGCCGGTACCTTCGTAGCCCTACGTGGGTCGAGAAAGTGGTTATGTAGCGGCTCTCTGGCTCTAGCTCGAGTTGATGGTACCCCGAGTTGAGATCCAACTTCGAAAACCACTTCGCACCATTCAAGTCAGCGACGATGTCGTTCATGGTTGGGGTAATATGTTGTTCTCTCTTCACGGCTGCGTTGGGGAGTCTCATGTCAACGCACAGCCTGATTGCCCCTGGTTGTTTCGGTTTGGGTGCCACGACCAGTGGAGACACCCAGGGGGTCGGACCTGACACCTTTTCTACTACCCCGAGATCTTCCAGCCTTTTGAGCTCTGCCTCTACCTGTGGTCGGAGGTTAAACGGCACCCGCCGGTGTCGGAGAGCTACGGGGCGCACTGAGGTGTCTATGTGTAGACGAAACTTCTTTCCTTTTAGTTTCCCCAGGCCTTTGAATAACGCTGGGAATTCATGGAGCAGACTGTCTGTATATGACTGATGCACTTGATTCGCAAAGAATACGAGTCCTAAGTCTTCTGCGGTGTGGCAGCTTAGAAGAGTGCCCTTCTTTCCTTCTGTGATGTGAAAACGAGCTTCCGTCGAGTACTCTCCATTCACGATGGTGGGGCTGATCACTCCACACAGTGGCAGCGGGTCCGTGCCTCCATAAGTGTAGATACGTGCGCTTGAAGGTGCAATGGCGGGCTTCGGCGACATTTGTTCATATTGTTCCGAGTCCATAACGTTAACGGACGCCCCTGTGTCTATGAGGGCTCTCACCTCGGTGCCTTCAATGGAGACGGTGCACATGGGCGGCGGTCTCCTTTTCGTGGATACTTGGCTGACGTATGAGATGAAGTACACCTCTTCATCGTCGTCATCCTCATACCGTGGTCGTCTTTCCTGGGCTTGGTTGTCGGGGCGGCTACTCTTGTTCGAGTGACAATTGTCGGACTCGCTACGTCAATTGTCTGGGTCCATACGCTGCCCGGGACCTGGGTGCATTCGGTCTGTATCTTCCGCCCTGGCACACCGCTGCAAAGTGGTTCAGCCGGCCACATTTCAGGCATGCTTTCCCTTTTGCTCTGCATGCCGCCGTCGCCGGATGATCTTCACAGCAATAGGCACACTGTGCACTCCGGTTGGGCACATGTCGCTGGCGGCCGGACTGGGGCCTCCTTTGTATCGCATCAACCCTTTCTTCCTTGATCGGTGTGGTTTTGTCACTGCGGGCAGGGCCATCGGTGAGCGTTGGGCAATCTCCATTTCCTCAGCCCGCGCGTCAGACAGTTCGTGCGAGCAGGCTAGAATCAGGATTTCGTCGAGTGATATTCCAGGTTGCCGGAGGATGAGTTTTCTTAGCAATCTTGAGCGACATCCCACGATGATCTGATCTCTGATCTCTTCTCTTGGGTTGAGGAAAGGGCAGGTGCCTTTTAAACTTGAACTTCTCGAAGTCATTGTTGAGTTGGGGGTCGAAATGGGTGTTAAGCGCAGTGACCGCTGCATCGTAGTCATCGTCCGTCCCAGTGTTGGGGAGCGTCTCGAAGAGGTCGTAGATTTCTGGGCCCCCGTATAGGATGAGTAGGGACCTCTTGACCGTCCCGTCGGTCTCACGGGTGCCTTTAAAGTTAAGGTTGAGCCTCCCAAGCCACGCCTTCCATCTCGGCGCCGCCGTCGCGGGTTTAGCCGATTCACTGAATGGGGGAAGGGGTGCTACGCCTGTGTTGGATGATTGGGGGGGCTAGCATCACAGCCTGATTTTGGGCTACTCCTGCAGGGCCAGGCGGCTGTGGTGCGATCGCTGCGCCCTGGTTCTGGTCATCGCCTGACTAGCCTGACCCCGTCGCAGGGTTCGACATGGTTCAGCCTTTCCTAGAGTCTTTTCGAGGTTCACTGGAGCGATGGGCTGGTTACGCACTGCTTCCTTCTTCCCACGTGGACGTGGGCGTGCTGTCTTGGCGCCGCCGTGCACTCACACGGTCCACCTCTGGCTAGTGAACGGAGCGAGGTAGCTCCAGCCGCTCTTCTGCACTGCGCCGCGGTGCGCGTGTGGGCTTCAGTAGTGGACAGCAGGGAGGGTGAGGTAGCTCTTTGTGGTGTGGCCCTGTCACTCACCTTTGAAGCGCCGCCACAATGTCCAGGGGTTTTGCTATTGCGTGAAGCCACAGTCTAGTCCGCTTGCGCTTGCCAGTGCTTGTTAAGTGGCGAAGGTGACTGGGCCTTTTCCCTTTATTTTTTCTCTTCGCTCCCGCCTAGATGCGCCGCTCCTCACGCTTGCTGGGGCGTGAGGGGGCTTCTGTCCTTTGCTTTGCGGGGCCAACGTGTTCGCCGCTCTGTTTCACCCCTCCCCCTCGAGGCCGCAGGCGTCCGTTGCTCGCAGGTAGGGGGGGGGGGGCGTGCGCCACGAGAGGTGCACGCAAGGGCATGCAGGCCGCAGGGTGTCTGCGCAGGCAGGGGGGCAGCGGGATGACCACTCACCCTCGATGTCGCGCTCGGCGAGTCCCGCCAGCCGAAAGCGCTCCCAGGAAGGAGACGCGTGGGCGGGCCTCAAGCCGGAGTGCGAGCAGGGAGACAGTGCAGCCACGCGCCGGATCAAAGCGGGTGGGCTCCGCGGCTTCTCTCACCAGGCGCCGACAGCGCGCCGTCGCTCCAGGGGCAGGATGCGAGCGGGCACACGTAAGTCCAGACCGGCCTCGTCGCAAATGTGGTGTGCTAAGACAGGGCCTGGCACGTGGACTTTCGATACCTAAATAATCACACAGGTGCACTGATTACTGTGGTGCCGGAAAGACCCCGAGCGATCTTCCGCTTCTTTATTTTATACCCCGGCGCGAGCCCACCCCGGGGGTGTGGGGATGCTTGTAGGGAACAGCAACAATGTATAGAGAAGCCCGGGTGGCTCTCTACAGGTGGGCACGTGTGTAACTAGACTTTTAAAAAAAACAGTGGCAGTTGAACTGCCATGATGGGCTCACAGGTGGTTGAAAAATGGTAAAACAACCTTTAAAATATTATGACATAACCACCCTTGCAACCAGTACCAAAACCACTGAGAAAGCTTCACTTGTAGTTTCCATCGCAAGGAAAGCTTGGCATAAACAAAGTGCTGGGTATCAAACCCTTTCCACCACAGCCAAGTCCATGCTCGCAAAACACAAAGCAATGCCAATTTGCAGCAAAGTCCACTCACGTTCAGAAACAGCGCAGATCCCCTGTGCAGCATGACAAAACAGCCAAACATACAAAAAGGTTGATGAAACAAGCAGAGCCCAAGAAAGAAAACTTGCAAAAACTCACGATGTGTCAAATAGGCACAAGTCAGCACAGGTTCAGGGAATAGACATCCACAGCAAGGCAAGCTCTCCAAATAGGTGTGCAGGAAAAGCGCAAGACATGGTCAATTTTCATCCCTCTAGAGAAAAACCATGAATACACCTTAATCAGGCATATGAAATGAAAATATCCATAGGAAGGTTCCTGAAACTAGCAGAGTCCTTGAGACCAGCCACCTGACATTCAGTAGCCGAAAAATTGAATTTAAGCAGGACACACGTCTTGCAAATGATAGCAGGAACTTGCGCCCTGCAATGGCAGTAGATGTCAAAGGCAGCCGGATTCATACACCATGGCAATGGCAACAGGAAATATACGCCCTGTCAATGGGCTGTCCACTGAATCAGGACACTGGTGGGGTGAGAGGGCATAAAATCCTTAGGTAGGTTCTTTTTTAAGTAAAATCTTGAATAAAAGTTCCTTATGAAGCTTGAAGTAAATCCTCATGCACAGTTTTAATTCAACTCATCGCCAATTCATGTTGTGTCTTAGTAAGGAGTTCCATAAGACATGGTTAGGTTACAGATGAATACGTTTTATGTTCTTAGATGATAAGTAGGTTTCCCAGTAAAGATGTAGAAAGGCCCCACCAGGAGCAGCCTCTTTGCTGCTCAGCCCAGGATCCAAATGACACTCTGCCTCACAGCATCCCACACATTCCAATGACATCACCATCCACACCAACATTCTACACATACCATTCACACTGGCTGAGCAGCAGAGGCAGATAAACAGGGAAGATGTAAGGTATAAAACCTTAGATATAGGATGCAACTATTCTGAAAAAGGTTGAGGATGTTCTTTCTGGCGAGGTTGGGTGACCTCTGTGTCCAGACTAGCATTCAGGGCATACTTTGTGATCTTTTATTCATTTCCATTTATTTGTATAGGATACTTAGGTGTGTTTGTGTATGTTTTTATATTTCTAAAGTGCAAACCAGACTGGTTAGCAAAAGAGCACTGTACTGGATACATGAGGTGGAGAGGACAGAGGGAGAAGGTGTAGTTATTGGAAGGGGTAAGAAGTCAATCTGAGGAAGTGCGCCTTGAAGAGGTGAGTTTTAAGTTTCTTCTTGAATTGCAGAATGGTTGGTGCTGTTCTGATGTCAGAGGGGATGTTTCGGATTCTTGGGACGTAGGCTGTAAAGACTTGTTCTCATTTTGTCCTTTGCCGCTGTTGTTATTTCTTGCAATAAAAAGTCTGTTGGTTATGAAACCGGCCAAAAGAGACATTGCTACTCAGTGAAAAGAGACAGAACCCACAGAAAGAGGAAGTGAACGAGAAGCCTGGGTGGTAATACAGTGCACAAATAAAGCAGCTGGGAGGGCGTAGGTAGTTGAAACACATTTGAAAAGTCTGGGGTGTGCTGGTGGGTGAGGAACCTTGGAACGGCGGTCTTATTCTCGCGTTGAACAAGGGTGGTGTGGGCTAATAACAGGCATTATTTTAGCAGGTGGCAGGAATATAAACGCTATAATTTGCAATGATGTGGTTCATGACCACACTCAGTGGGTGTTAGATGCTCTCTTTGTTTGCTCTGTATTCGTTTACTATTTATGTTATTTATGTTAAATACCAGTATTGGGGATTTTTAAAACCTAACAAAAAGCTGTAAGGATAGGCCACTACCTTGGGAAATTGGGGAACACTGGCTGGTTTGCAATCCCTTCTTCACTCTTGTAGGACAGAAGAGGTCAAATGTATCCTATGGGAAACAGACACATAGACGGATGGCCCTGGAGCTGTCCTTGGTGCTGAAATCATGGGGCTCAAATTCAGCGAGAAGTCAGACCTGTTTTACGTGGTTTTGAACTTCTTTTCAGTGTTTCTTGAGAAGCTAGCCGTCAACCCAAAAACAAAATATTTCTTTTTGCAGTTTAACTAGTTTCTGAAGGTCTTGGCACTAGATTTTTGGCCAGCTGTGCTCCATTAATCTGCACGAGTTTGTGGCGTTTGTTCAGCACTTCCAAAGAGTTCATTTCATAAAAACAGGGTTCTACTGTGCCCTACTGTGCAGTTTGCACAGGGTCCTTCCACACATCAAAGCCCTAAATGTTTTTCCTGGCAATTGCTGTCAAGAAATTAATTTAGCTCTGGGGTAGCCATGGTGTAATTCACGATTAGATGTTTCCCTGGTCTTCCCAAAGTTAGATGGCTCCCTGGTCTTCTGAAATGAAGCTAACTCTGGATTAACCAGGTCAGAAATCACTCCATAGCTTTTGGTTAGGATGCTTGACTAGGGGAGTTTAGCCTTTACTCACCGATACCTTAGTTATTCAGTAGGGGTAAATGTTGGTTATCTCTTATTCCTATGTGTGCGCTATACTAGTTGCCTGACACTAGTTGCTGGGCACTGCAATACCGGGCAAGAGCAGGACCATGGACTAAGGATTGTGTCCCAGGAGGCTCTACATTTACTCTGACATTTCAGGATGTTAAGCCCATTCTCGATGCCACACCAGATGGGGCTAGAGGGCATTGAGCTGAGTGGAATCTACCTTAGTGCATGCCAGTATTATGGAGACTCCGCCCCTCGCATGGCAGCCCATCTGCACTTCTCCCCATGCTCACTAAAGGAATCGGTGGGGGCCGGGGTGCCTCTAGCGGGCTCCTCATCCTATTACCAGTGCAGCCATTCACAATCTAACACGGTCACCACAGTTTGTCGATGAAGATACACGAGCGGGCATTTGCTACTGTTGTGTTCCCGAGGGTCCGCCCCCGAGGTCCGGAGGGACGGACAAGTTGGTCATGTGACCGCCCTATAATAAAAAGAGGTCGAGCACGTGAGAGGGCGTTCAGAGACACGCGCCGACCGACCAAGCAACTTTATTCCCAGTGTCTGGCTGAGTTTATTCTAGGGCCACGTGCTAGGCCTAGTCAGGGTTAGATGCCCCTTGAGCGCAGATCATCAGACACAACAGCTACTTCAGGCCTGGCTACACCCTTGGGAAGAAGGGCAACACGCATCTCTTTGTGTGCTATAAATCACCAGGGAAAGGCCCATGCAAATTCTTGTTGGCGATACACTTGTTTTTGGGGCATCTTGGGACGGTTGCAACATCACTCAGCACAGCGGCATGTTCAAACGTCTTCTGGCCAGTCAAGCAGCAGTGAGCGCGGATTCGTTGAGTTTCTCCCATGAAGAGCTAGCAGAAGAGAGGTGAGCTGGATCAGGGAGGGGTTACACGTCCCTGTCTATATATTCATAGATGCCACGTTTCCCAGGTCCATGCAAAAGGAGTTTCTCCAGTCCAGTTTTTTCTTCTTCTTTGAAATCTGGGGAAATCTAAGTCTTGTAGTCCTGGTTGTCTAATGTAATAAACAAGACTACAGCACCCCGAATTCAGATAACAAAAACCTGGACTGGGGCTAGGCGGGCTGTTCTGGTAAACACTGGGTTGAAAGTTTTCTGCGGTTGCTACTTCTCAATGGAGTGCGAGAGGGGTTATGTAAGCAGACTTGCCTTCAAGTATGAAAAAACACAAGCAGCTATTCTTTGGCTACGGGCCCTAAGGACACCTGAATCACACATCTCAATTATCATTGGGTGAAACCAAAGGTCCTACTATGGGTAACTCCCTGGTTTTAAGGTATTTCCCTAAGAATGCAGTTATAAAAGTTGCACTCGTATTTTGTAATCTGCCCTCAAACAGGTAGCTCTGTCATTGCCAGGTCAGAGAGGCTTCTCCCTCCGTACAAAAGGCAGAGAACTATTGGTGTTTCTCCACAAGGTTTTGCCGAGCACTCTGCCTTGTGGATCTTTTCCAAAGATGGTACCTGGAGTTCTCTTCGACCTCATACCAACAGGAAACAAGGGTTGGCAAAGCCAGTAGGTCTGACCTTGGCAAGATAGTGCGATGCTTAGTTTGTTACATTTTTTATTGCAAGTCTATAGCATGAAAAAAAATAAGTTACCACCTAAATATGGCTGCAATAAACATTTTACATTTAAAAAAAAATCACTGAGGTGCCTGTTTTACTATTTATGTTTTTAACTACAGTCCTTTCAGCAGCACCATGCATTTTAGTATTATTTTACTTGAAGAAGACAAGATTAAATTACGACCTGAACAAGCACTCCTATTGCAGGCAGCTGTTAAAAAGTCAAATAAACACTTTATACCAGCACCTCTAAGGGGAGATGGAAAATAAAGCACCATCTAGGTGGGTACCCCAAGTGCAGGTACAATATATAACTGGTCCATAAGTTAATAGAAAACATATCAAAAGCTGCCATTGAACCAGCTTTGTCACTGGAGGGTAAGGAACTATTTTTGTGAGCAATGTGAACAGGCTTTGTGTAGTCACTCAAAGTGGAGGGATCCAATGGGTAAAGTGGGATGATCCATTGCACCACGCTCTGTGCTGCAGTATGTAAATGCAAACAGCGAATTAACATCTAACAAGCCAATGGATGAAGCCCGCTGACCAAAAGCCACTCTATTTATGCATATAAGGGCCAAACCTAAACAGAGCTATAAGTGGACTAAATTATAAAAGCAGTGTAGGATAGTGGTGACAGTCCACCATGGACTTTCATCCTTATAATAGGTTAAACTAACACTCCACAGCTTTTCAAGGAGCACCCATGGAAGTGGAAATGCCGGGCCAAGACCTAACCTCTCTAGAATTTGGTTGGAGGGTTTGTACAGGGGACAGTGTAACACAGCTCCTACCAACCTGGATAGATATGACAGTTCAGTCAAAGCTTTTTGCTCTATGAAATCAATGCCTCTTTATTGACAGCAACAGATAGAAGAAAGCCAGACGCAGCTAGTCATAACAGTACTTCTGTTTTAACCCCAAGCAGAGAGGGCAAAGGTTAATACTCCATGCCACAGGGAAGACTATGATTATTCTCTTGTAAAACGTGCCAGTCCTGCCCGATGTTAATGCTATTAATGTAAGAGCTCAGTGTTAGACTAGGAGGCAATATTTCACTTACAGTCTAGGGGCACACTGACAGTTTACAGTGTCAAATCTGGCAACAGACCAGTACTCTAACGTCATGATGAACAGTACTTAAGTACACAGGGGCATATTATCAAGAAAGCTCGATACATTATCGCCACTTGTATCGGCAGGAAACTGCCGATAAAGCGGCGATAATTGAATTGAATTGAATTGAACGAGAATTTATATAGCGCAACTATGCCCATGGGCGTCAAGGCGCTAGTGATGGTACAGGCTGAGCAGGACAGAAAGGAAAAGTGAAGTTACGGCTAGGTCTCCCTGAAAAACCAGGTCTTTAGAGCCTTACGAAAGAGGGAGTGGGACGACTGTTCCTTAATATCAGCCGGGAGGGTGTTCCAGATCTTGGGTGCTAGAAAGCGGAAGGCTCTCCCGCCCCATCTGGCTTTGAAGGTTTTGGGAATCACCAGGAGATTTTTGTTGGCAGATCGAAGGACCCTACCAGGAATATAAGGGGTGAGACACAGAACCTTGAACTCTATCCTGGCCTGTATAGGAAGCCAGTGAAGATCCCTCCTAATGGAGGTTGCTGATGAAAGTTTCACATCTAACATGGGCTTCGATTGGAATTCCATAGAGCATATTATCAAGCCCATTATCGCCGCTTTATCGGCAGTTTCCTGCCGGTAAAAGCGGCGATAATGTATTGAGCTTTCTTGATAATATGCCCCACAATTCTGTTGGCTTACTTGCAGTGTGCAGTTATTATGGGTAGGATTAAGAACAGTTGTGGGTTTTCTCCCACACTCTAAACCGTTCCACAATATGGGTGCTCTAATCCCTGGGTTAATCGTTAAAAAAAAATATATATCACAGAATTGATATACACAAATATGGGGAAATCACTCCGTAAATAATTAAAATGCTCTCAGTTTGTCCAAGGAGAAAGTTGACATTTCATATATAAATTCCAAAACAAGTATTCAATCACACAAATGAGAGAATACTTTTTAGTAGTCAAAGTGATGAAACGCGTTGGCTGTGTTCGTCATTCACATTACAAGAAATAATTTCACTTTACACACACTTATTCTTGTATTTGAGTGATTGAATAATTGTTTTGTACTTTATTTAAGGAATGTGAAATTCCTCCTTGGACAAACTGAGAGATTTAAAGAAAGAAATATTTATGGAGTGCTTTTCCTATATATTTGTGTCTATCAGTCATGGACAGGGCGTTGGGGCAGGATAAAGCGACCAAAAGCAGGAAGCAAACCCATAGGAGGAGCTAGGCCAGTACTTCCATAGCACCAGGTCGGATACTCTGTGGTTCAGGGGCTAGTCTAGCCTTTTGCAGTTGGAACCGGTTTTGTAACTGGCACGGTTCTCTGAGGTGCCCTGGGTCAGGTATTACGTTTCTAAGTAGTGTAGGTAGGGACCAGCCCACTGACTTCCTTCACAGGAAGGGACAGTGCTTCCTGGTGCTCTGGTTCCGGCAGACATGCAGGCGGCCTCTCCTTGGAAACAGGCTCATGATGCTTTCATTAGGCTGTGGCAGGGAGAAAGAGAACCACTCTAGATCTGGGGGAGACTCCTTCCGATCGCTGATGACAGGGTGACCAGTAAAGCAGGTGGGTACTACCAGCAACATTTAGGGGGGAATGGGCACCAGCTGGTCTTATCAGCAAAGGGGATGGTACCATGGCTATTTCCTTTTCTGGTCTCTGGAAGGTTCACAATCATCCTATCAACTCCTTAGTGTTGTGTAAAGTGCTGACAGAGAATGTCAGTATTCATAGGCACTTGAGTCAGGTCTTCAATGAGTCAGGGCTTCAATCCTGAACTTGGAATCAATTCTTTGAAAGCTCTCCACCAGTCATAACCAAATGTTTCCTGCTTTCATACTGGGCTTGTAGAAAAAAAGAGTGATGGATTTTTATATTCCTCTTAGTGACAGAGGATTTAAAGACAGTCTTAGGTAATTCACTGGCGGAGTGGGTCCAAACAGCATACCTTGTCTTTGGACGGGAGGTCAGCTTATTGAGGGAACTTAATATAACAATTTTATATATCTATCAGACCAGGGTCCCATAGGTGAGCAGGTGCCCATAACAGATGACAACTGCATGTGGTGTTGAAACCTCTCCTCTTAGTGCTCCAATGAGCCTCTGTGTGCATGTTGGTAACGGTTCAAAGATGCTGGAATTTGGCTGAAAATGTAGGTTTACCTAAGAGGAAGAATCACAAAAACATACATACAAGGCATAAACGGCAGACAAGCTAAAAGAACGCCCATCTGATGTGGCCTGCCCACTATGGTATCTGGCCTCCATTGTGTGTGTAGTGCCTACCTTGTGATTTTTTTATGCGTATTGTCCACAAATCTTAAGACAAACAGAGGATCCCACATAATGATTTTGTTGCTTCCTTACTTGAGTGCTGAGCTCTTCTGGACTGTAGACCACCCAATCTCTTATTCAAACCCAGAAATGGGAGCAGGAGTTATATTGGTTGTGATACAGGATACTATCGTTCTTAATGCTTCATCATTTGGTCTCTTCTTAGTCCCTAGTCCCTGTAAACCAGGATGAGCTCAACCTTGCCAGAGGGAGCACTTTAACTATTATCCTAAAGGAGTTTTAAAGATAAAACTACTAACCAGTTACATGCCTGGTTGTTCATTCAAGCATATACTGATTAAGCCATCTTCCTGCCACTGCCTTGATCCTCATTTGAGCGCCAAACAACCGTCGGTATACGTGTGCTTAACAAATGGTTTTAACATAACATAACATCAACCAGTTTCTCTTTATTTGCGGTGCCCCCGATATGGCTAAAAACAGTATTATACTGGATGTTTACAGATATTAATGTCCACTACTCCTCAAAATAGTCAATATGTTTCAGCCTGTTCACTGTCTACTCAGGTCCTAGGCTTTCATCTGGATCAATATGAATCCCTTAGTCTTTGTGTACATCCAGTCCTACCCCTACCAGCCGGGTAAGGTTAATGGGAATGGCATACATAAAACACTCAAACCGGATTCTGTAGAGGTTAGGCCTTGACCAGGCAACCCGCCATCATAGGTGCTCCTTGAAAGGCTGTACTCATAGTTTAACCTATTGTAAGGATGAGAGTCCACAGCTGTCAATCACAATTGTCCCACAATGCATTTTTTATTAATAGGCTTTACTTAGCCCATAAGCATAGCACCTCGTGGTGCCTGAAATGATAAAGGTATGCGATTCGATTCGATTCAAAAACCTTATTCGATCATTGATTAATAATCATAAAAGTGCATACATACATAAATAAAAGCATGAGGGTACAGCAAATTTTAAGTTAATCACATATCAAAAAAGCATGCTATTCCTCAAGCATATCGATTTTAAAATAAATACAGCAGTAAAAAAACAAATGTCCTGTGAATCAAGTCCAAATAAAAGCCCCATGGCCGATACAATAGTGGATACATTATATTTTTTAAAAAGCGGTTTCAGATAGATTTTTCGAAGGTGAAGATAAAGAGGGCATAACAATAAAAAATGCTCCGTACTTTGCTTTGTGGTCCCATCACACGGACAGGGGGCAGTAGTATAGGTCTTCATTACAGGGTACGCAACAAGCAAATGAACAATCCCCATCCGTAATCTTGTCAATACATATTGGTGGGATCGGATAGTAACCAATTTAAGGTACCCTGAAAGCCCCATTTCTTCCTTAGTATATCTGTCATAAAAAACATGTGTGGAGAACTGAGCAGTAGCTGTATTGCGCTTCACCATGCTAACCCTCAGAAATTCGTGTTTAAGCTCACTCTTCGGGATATCTAAAACACAAGAAGGGTTATCACGCACAGTAAGATTAAAAACATCATTAAATGTTCGAATAATATAGTTAAGCCAAGGGATGCGGGAACATTTGTCCATGTGAAGACAATCTAAAATAATCTTTCTTGTGAAACCAGTCTGTTCCTTAATCCATATGGATCTCCATACTAACAGGGGTCTTAATCTGATCAAGTCAGATAGATGTTCTAGACCAACCTCCTGATGGATCAGCTTTGTTGAGGCAGAAGATGGTAAACACAGGAGTTTTTTGACAAATTTGTTTTCCTCAACCTGGAGCATGTTGTTTTTACAATGGCCCCACACTCCTGAGCCATATAGGGCCAGAGCAACACATTTGTGTTGGTATAGGTACAACATGTCTGGTATCCGTCTTGAGCCTAACTTGGATGCAAACTTAAATATGCCAAAAGAACACTTGGCCATTTTGGCTCTTACATTAATCATTTCAGGTGTCCACATCCCCCCACTGTTAAAAGTGATACCCAAATAACAGAATTTGTCCACCACTTTTATAGTTTGGTCCATAACTGTAAAGGGCCTTAAGTTTTTAATTTTCTTCCCACAGGGCATTATAAAAGTTTTTGAATTATTAATTTTTAATTTTCTCCCATTAATAAAATCTGCAAATTTATTCATAAGTTTTTGCAACCCAAGAGGGGTTTGTGAGAGCAGAACCGCGTCATCCGCGTAAAGCAATATTGGGATGGAAAGGCCATCGGCAGTTGGTGCATCTGCACTGATGGTCCGTAGTTCCGACTCAATTGCATTAATAAAAAGGGAGAAAAGAAGAGGTGCAAGGACGCATCCCTGCCTTATTCCAGATCCTACTTTAATACTGGGTGTACACTCCCCCGATTGCCCGTAGCGTATCTTAGCCGTCAGATTCCTATAAAGTTGGGCCAAGAAATAGATAATATCCTGTGGAGCACCCATGTCCAACAAGGTTGACCACAGAAGGCCGTGGTCAACCAGGTCGAAGGCACTGGTCAGGTCGGCAAAGCAAAGAAACAACGAGCCTTGTTTAGCCCGTGTATATTTGCCTATAATAAGGTCTAAATTAATGCACTGTTCTATGGTGCCTAACCCCTTGCGGAATCCATACTGAGAATCCGCAAGGATCCCTTTATCTTCTACCCATTCCTCCAGACGACTCAGTAATACCCTACTCATAATTTTTAGGGAAGCAGTGAGGAGAGAAATCGGGCGATGGTTTTTTGCCTCACCCCTTTCCCCTTTTTTATACACCGGGATAATGATTGATTCCCCCCAAGTCTGTGGGGCCGCAATCATTGCAGCTGCATTAAAATCCTTTGTTAACAATGGGCTCCAGATGGAAGCCTCGGCTTTATACAGGTCAACAGGTACCCCATCAGGGCCCGGTGCCTTTCCCCCCTTGCTGACCCGGATGGCGGCATCCACCTCAGAGACTGTGATATTAAGAGGTAGGGGGATAAAAGCCACGGTCTCCCTATCACCCCCTACAACTAGTCCTTCAGGGTTAAAAATACTAGTAAAATGAGCCACCCATTGTTCCTCAGACACCTGGGTAGAAATTACCGGGGCTTCTTCATTTTGGAGGAAGGGACTATTGACAGTGGACCAAAAAAGCTTGGCATCCTTAAGATCCACTGCCTTAGTCAGGTTGTTCCAGGCCTCTTCCCTTAGTTCCTGTTTCCTGTCCCTCAGATGAATTGAGTATTCCCTTCTAAGGGTTTTAACTGCTTCCTTATCCCTGGGTTTACCCTTAAGTGCAACTTTAAGTCTTTGTAGGGATTTAGTACATTCCCTGTTAAACCATCCCCCGTTATTCCTAGGGCCCTTTGATTTTCTTCCAGTTAAGATTTGTGCAAAAAAGGTATGCAAACACTAACAAATAGTTCAACTTGTTGTGTGCCTCCATTCACAATTTATGGCAAGAGGCAGTATGCCACATTTTACTTGCATTTGATCAACATTAAAAAAGCCTCACACTGCATGCAATACAAAATGTGAAACACAAAGTACTGAGAACATCAGGTGAAAAATACAGCGATATTTCATGTAAGATAAGTCTCTCACCCTTAATGTTTCCTATCCCGCTTCATAGGAACAAGTAGTTTTTTTTGTTTGGTTTTTTGTTTTGTCCTCATCTCACCAAAGACTCTGGCAGTTTTGACAAGTCGACTTATGCTTAACTGGGAGCCCCTTGACTCACTGCATTAGTCTAGCCCACCATGGCCTTCCTCTTGATCCCGAGGACTGGTGTAATCATTGGACGCAGCCATGAGGTCAGAGTTTTAAACAGGTTATCAAGCACCGGTGGCGGCCCCAAGTTAACAGGGGAGACCAGATGTTATCATACGGGCCCAATACACCTTCATGTTCTAGACTAGCCATGCGCAGTGCTGCTTTCAGCCAACTTTCTCTGGTAGGAAGAACCGGATCTTTTCATCTAATACAAATCTCCCTCCTAGCCAGAATCACAAGGTAGAGAAACAAACCCATATGGGGCTGTAGCAGCAACCTTTTTACCTGATTATTTATACCAAAAAACACCAGGTGGAGATCAATCTCTAAATGCGTTTGAAAAATGTCTGTCATGGAGTCCCCCATGTTTTTTACAAAATAGGGCAAATTCTGTCCATTCAAAAAACCTATGAATGTCATCAGCCCAACTGAGAGAACTCCTCTGGCATACTGGAACGGGAACAGGTGCAAATTTGGCAATCTTGGTCGGGGTGTAATAAAGCCTGTTTAATACAAAAACATGATTTTTCTTTAACCTCAGAGGCTTGATAAATGTATACAATAGTTTAAGGGAGGTTTCAAAAAAACTTTCTATATCATGGACAAGTGGGGAAGAATTCCATACTGATGGCTGAGGGGGGATCCCATGATCTTCTGCTTCAAGAAGATTTAAGTACCACAAAGATATTTCTTTCTTACTTGGGCGTGAGTCTTGAAATAACTGCTCAAGTTCCCAGTTCCCTACTGTTTCTCGAGCTTCTGCCTCATGCCAAGATTTTAACTAGAGGTAATTAAATCTGGAGAAAGAGGGACCAATCTTATTTAGCAATATCTCCCAAGGGAGAACCCCCTCTGAGTCCACCAGATCCGACCACCTCCCCAAACCTGCTCTTCTAATCGGGATCGCCAAACTATCACCCAGGCAGGGGGGGGGGCGGAGAGGCCCAAAGTGGTGCAAAGGGGGAGAAACAGCCTATGCCCCAAATACTTCTTAGTATATGCCAAGTCAACAAGGCAGATTTCAAAACCTTGAGACGTACATGCTTGAAGAATTTGGGTGCCCCAAATTTGTAGAAAAACCCTGCTTGTCCACTGCCACCCTCTACTAAAGTAAATTCTCCCAAGAGTCTACCTCATGTAGTTTCTTCCGGGGTTGATAACAGCATCCTTATGCCCTTAAATTGGAAAGCCAGTGAGTACCAGGTAATATCAGGGAGTGCCAGTCCACCTTTTAAGAGTTTCCTTCTTAGTTTTTTCCAGGATAGCCTAGCACTTTTTTGACCCCATATGAAACTACCAATTTTGCCCTGAATCTTAATTATATTTTTCTGAGGAAAAATAAGAGGCATCGCACTAAAAAGGAAAGTCAATTTGGGTAATACCGACATCTTTACCAGATTGACCCTCCCGTAGATCGTCAAAGGGAGGTTTTTCCATCTGGCAAAGAGGAAGTCTATGTCTTTTTCTATTTTTTTCAGATTATTCAGGGGAATTTTATTCAAATTCCTAACTATTTTTATTCCTAGATACCTGAATTCTCTACTTGTGGGGCCTTGACTATACCCGGTATTCCAGCACAGTACCTCGGTTTTTACCGAGTTGGCGAGGTATCCTGAAATCGAGTCAAACTCCACCAACAAGGTATCAAGTCACGGAATGGAGATTTCGGGGTCAGCAGTATAAATTATGACATCGTCCGCGTATAGGACAATTTTGCACTGATAATTTTGTGATTTGAAAGGGCTTATGATGTTATCCAGCCTAATTGCCTGCACGAGGGGCTCAATATAAATATTGAACAACAGGGGAGACAGGGAACACCCCAGTCTTGTTCCTCGCTGAATTGCAAAGCTTGGAGTCAGGGAGCCATTTAACAGGATCTTCGCCAAGGCCCCGGAGTAACAGTTCTTTGAAGTATTTACAAATGTTGGGCCCATACCCATGAGCTCCAACACCACCCAGAGGTATCTCCAACAGACACAATCGAAGGCCTTAGCGGCATCTAAGGCCACTACTGCCATGGGGATCCTCTCTAGCTTCAGCAAGATCGATATTGCTGATAAGTAATTGAGATTGTTCCTGTATGACTCTCCCAACCATAAAGCCCTACTGGTCAGTATTGATCAAGCTGGGTGCCAATTTTGCCTATCTCCCGACCAAAATACTCATAAAGATCTTATAATCAGCATTCAGCAGGGAGATTGGACGGTAAGAGTCAGCCATCAAGGGATCCTTGCCAGGCTTCAGAATTAAAACAATCGTGGCATCCTTCCAAGAACTGGGATTCACCCACTCAGAGCTAAAGACAAAATTGAATAACGTATGACGTATAGGCAGAAGTTCGTCAAGTAGTGCTTTATAAATTTCATTAGGAAGGGCATCGGAACCCGCCGCCTTCTTATTTTTTGCCCTCGTTATTTGGTACCTAATCTCCTCCATAGATATGGGTGAATCCAAAAGATCTCTGGCAGATTCTGTAAGAACAGGGATAAACTTGTCCCTTAGCCATAAACTTATTAAGTCCTGTGAAGGATCAGTGTCCTCTTTATAGAGATTCGAAAAGAGGGACAAAAGGCAATTCTGCATTTCTACGGGCTTGCTGGATTTGGTTCCATCACCATCAATAATAAGTTCAATGATGGTGTTTTTTCCCGATCTATCCTTGCCTTTCAGGCCAATAAGGCCCCCGCTCTTTCCCCATACTCAAAGTTTTCCATGTTACAGACTTGCCATTGGGCCTTACATTTCAGATCTAGAAGGGTCCTTAGGTCCCGCCTGACCTCCTCAAGTCTATCCTCTATCTGTACCAATTTATCTAAACTCTCCCGAGTAGTTTGATCCCTTTCTTTTCCAAGAGTAGAGATTTTACCCTCCAAAATCTGTAGTTCTGAGGCATTACTCATGTTCTTTGAACTTATTAGGCTACATAAGATCCCTCTCAAATTTGCCTTGAAGGCACCCCACACAAACTCTATTGAGGTTGAGCCTAAGGTAAGGGAGAAGAATTCCAGTGAAGACTTTTTAATTGCCTGGATAATTCCAGAATCAGATAACATTGCCCTATTCAATTTCCTCCTTGATTGTAAAGAGGTGTTATTCATAGAGTATAAAAACAAAAGGGGTGCATGATCCAAAAGATGGCTCAGGAGTATGGATATACTGACATTATCTGTGTTCTCTCTATCAGGACATAATCTACTCTTGAGGAATGATGATGCTTCTTACAATGGAATGTAAACCCATCTGCACTCCCCATCTTGGCTCTCCATAAATCCGCTAGATTAATATTGGATAGTAAGTTTTTCATGACCCTGCGAGACCGTGGGGACCCTTTAACATGACTCGCATTGGATCTATCCTTTACTGTATCCAGTCGAACATTAAAATCCCCTCCTAGGGGGGGTTGCCATAATTAGATTATCCTGAAGTTTAACCAGAAAGGATGGATCATCTATATCAGGGCTGTAGTAAGATGAACAAGTCATCTCCACCCCCTCAAAGTCTAACTGGGCGATGATCCATCTACCTGTTTGGTCTGTCTGGACTTATTTTATTGTGCAAGTAACTTCTTTCTTCAAGAGAATTGCCACCCCCGAATATTTGATAATGGCTGAGAGTGACAATAACATTGTATCCAGGGGACGTTTGAGAATATAGTATCGGACTCCATCTTATTTAAGTGAGTTTCTTGCAACAAACACACCTGGGCTGAAGGCATCTCTAAATATTTAAAAAACAATCTTTGTCTCCTAGGACATCTCAGGCCTTTCAGGTTCCAGGAAATAAATTGAATATTCCGACCCCCCCTTCATTTTACCTTTCCACACCTTTGAATACCATTTACAGAGGTTTGGGCAGAGTTCTCTATTTAAACCAAACAAAGACAATTTATGTTGTGAGATGGGGAATATTTTTTACCTATTTTTCCCCCACCCTGTGTCCCCCCAACCTGTGCACCTGACCCTCCAGACCTACCCCCACCAACCCCAAACCTCTGTGACCCCCTGTGCCCCAACCACACTGAGGAAACCTACCTTCCAATAGGCAAAAGCCTATTTGGGCCCTTCTCCATGAAGACTTCAAGAAATTACATAAAAGACTACTGAGACTGGCGGTGGGAAGCCTGGCTCCTAAGTGACCTCAACTTCCCTCCCCCACAACCCCTACACCCCTCCCTGATTCTCATGCTGGATTTTTGCTATGAGGGTATCTACTTCATTAGTCGTCCTAATCATATGTATATGGTTATTCCACATAACTCGCAATGTGGTGGGGAACCTCAATTGGGCCTTTGCCCCTAAGCTGTTGAATTAAGTCAGTCTTTTACCCAGTTCCCACTGCCTTTCCGCCGTTATGTGGGAGATGTCGATCTAATGAAAAAAGAGAAGGGAGATAGATCGGAAAAAGGAGAGGATATAACCCCTTCTTTTAGGGCTGCGGAGAGAATCTGTTCTTTAATTGCGTATAATAAGAAATTAACCAGAATTTTCTGCGGCTTCTGTCTACCCGGATTCCTTTTAAACGGGTCTCTATGAACCCTCTGAATTTCATGATTTAAATCCACATTCGGAAAACTCTTAAGCACCGTGCCCTTCTATAATGAAATCGAAAACCCCTTTATATCCTCTCCCTTCAATGCTTCTGGAACATTTAAAAATGTCAAATTATTTTTACTTGAATGGTTCTCCAGTCCTTCAGTATAATCTTTGAGCTCCCTATTTTGAATTGTTAATTTCTCCAACCGGAAAGTAGTTTACTCAATTGCACTCTTCATCTTGGGGATTTCCTCTTCAATTATCTCAGTCATTGCAATGACATCTTCTAGCTTATTAGTAAGAATCTCGCACGAGGAACGAATAACCACCTGGTTTGCCTCAGAGACTGAAAACCTATTCACCAACTCTGCTTGGTTTGCCTCTGAGATGGTGAATCTACTTGCCATCTAATCTTTCAGGGCCAGGAGGATGTCTGCCAAGGAATGAAAAATCAGTGCAGAAGAACTCTGAATTATCGGAGGAAGAGAAGAAGCATTTTTGCTACACAAGATATTGGAGCCGCTAGAGCTCCTGGGGCCATCCATCTGCCCCCTACGCGGTTCTTTAGCCTGCTCTAATCCGGCCCTCTCAAGAGATTCTTGCCCCTTGCAACCTTCCACATCTTCTGGAACTGGGCCACTTCCCAAACCCTTCCTCTGGTCAGAAACTGACTCTACGTCCGACCCCTTCCGTAGATCTAGTAATGAATATCTATTGGAGAGGGTAATGGCCGAGTGTACCTCCAACTCCAGGCTTGTAGCTTCAACAGAATCAACAGAATTCGCTAAATCAACAGTGTTCAGCAGAATGATTTTATCCTGAATTCCATTATGTTTAGGGGGACTAACCCTCGATGTCTCTGTTTTTGAAGCCACGTGGGTAAGCAGAGGGGCTAGGGATGATACCAAAACCTCAGTGGGAATAGAGGTGAGCTCAAAATTGGGGCCAGCCATGGCGTCCGATGTCCCTTCTATGCTAGATTGAAAGTAAAGCGGTGGCGTCCCTTTAGTTGAAGAAAGAGACATAACCTGATAGAAATTTTTCAGTGACGGAGTAATTTTAGTCTTGGTAGTAACAGCTTTCTTGTCCCACACTTTTACCTTGCCTCTTTGGAGTTTAGGTTTCGCCGGTGTTACTAGTAAACCAGTACCCCTTGTCTGTTTTTTTTGTTTTGTCTAGATTTTCACTTCTACCACAGGGGGGGAAACTAGTTGCGGTAAGATTAGATGTGTTATCAGATTATTTGAAGCCAAATGGGCCGCCCTTGCCCGCAATGAATATCTGGTCAATTTGGGGGGGAGATGTTCTCTCTTGTAGGGCAACCCCCCTCTCCATACAATCAGGAGAGACCTCGCAAGGAATGCTACACACTTCGATAGCCAATGCCCCCTCTTTTAAATTCAATCATTGAGTGCTGTAATCAACCTTGTTGACTATTATACCAGGGTGTGTTTTCCCCCCTGAAAGAGAGCATTCAGGAAAATTGACAGCCGCGGAAGCCCTCCCTAGGGCAATATCTGGAGCCCCAGTCCCCCCTACCTGCTTTTGGGGAAAACCGTCGACTTACAGCTTATACGCTCTTCCTCCTGCGCCACACAACAACAGGGGAAGAAACTCATTCCGCTTCCACTCGCTGGCAGCAATCCCCCACCTCCAACCTGAGCTCCGAGCGTCTGGGCTGTGCTCGCCGTTGCCGTCGCTGACGCCGACACAGCCGGTGGGGGCTGAATAGACTAGTGCGCCGACCGCGCAGCCACAGCCTCTTCTTGGGTCTGTGAGGGCGATTCCCCTTGCACCTCGACCATGAAGAGGAAGAACACACTGGGACGCCGATACTCGAAAAGACAAAGGCACAAATGTACAAAAACCAATTACTCCAAAAGTAATCCGAGACCCAAAAAAAGGATAATTTTTCCAGCGATGGTAGGGCTTTTAGAGAGGTTAGAATAGGTCATCAGAGCCTTGAAATCCCGCCGCCATCGAGAACCCGAGGAGGAGCACCCGCGGCCGTTCAAGCGGCGGCCGCTATGTTCCTCTCTCTCATTGACGCTCCCATAGGAACAAGTAGTGATATGCCATTGTAGTCACACACACTATAGAGGATTAAAAAGGTCGAAATGTCTAAGATTGTAAGCAGGGGATACATCGTATCCTGGTGTGTGTATGTGTGTGTATGTATGTATATATATATATATATATAAACGACTATGAGTTGGGCCAAATATTCACGTTCTCTAAAAAATATGAAACTTTGCGTGGTCCATCTGTTGGGGCACAAACAACAGACTGAATAAGATGGCCGAACAAAAACAAAAATAAGGACCAAATCAAATCTACTCTATCTGATTTAAGCTCTGGTGGGGGAAGTGAATCAGAGTCGGAATTTTGTGGTGCGATGTCCAACATTCATCAAAAGAAACCGTCACCTGGCGAAGAGATTAGTTTTTTATGTCAGGAACGCATGCAATCGCTGCGGCCTTGTGTTGAAAAGAATTACAAAGAAAACACAAGGACTACACACAAAGGAAGAGATACAGAGCAAGGAAGTGGCGGGCAATACAAGAGGAAAGGCAGAGGTCAATGGACCAAGAAATGAGCACATTTGGCAATTCGCAACAAACTATTGTCAACTTAACCTCTGTGACTCTTACGACTAAGGAACAAAATATTCTTAAACTTGGCCTCTCATTTGCCTCCAAAACTAATATGGATTATTCAGCAATTCGAACGGACATTTATAAAGCCACGAGGAAATTGAAGCTCAAAAAATGTCATTTGTTAAGAGCGAAGAACACCGACCCCCACACCAACATTATGACACACAATATCAGTAACAGAGATGAGTCACTGTCTCAGGAAATTTTGGAACTCTGGGAAACTGAAGGGGTGGACTCGGTCTCTTTACAAACTACGAATGGTGGCTTAAGCAACAAATGAACGCTAGTGTCCAACACAGAAGCTCCATTAACACCTTTCAAGCCGCCATCAACATTCAGCTCAATAATGCCTCGCAATTTAATTGATGTCTTTCATGAGAACTTTACTACCCAGCTTAAAGAATTACATAGCAAGACATGAAAGGGCAAATATAAGTATGACAGGTCAACTATTGAATATGAGCCTCTTGTAGCCAAACTATGCAAGGATAAGAACATCATTGTACGACCTAGTGACAAAGGAGGGAACGTGGTATTGCAGACCAAGTCCAACTATGACAAGGAGGCTTACAACCAATTGAATGACAGGCAACATTATGAGAGAATGAACATGGCCCAAATCAAATCTATGCAGACTGATTTCCATCAACATTTGTCTAAATGTAAGAGTAAGAAACTCCAGTCTGAAGCTGAATACAGGTTTTTAAGAACAGACAATCCGGTAACGCCTTCAATCGATTATATACCTATGATACACAAAGATTTGAAAAATCCCCCCGGTAGACCTATTATATCAGCCAGATTGGGGTTACTTGAGAATGCTTCGGTATATATTGATTATTTCTTGCAAAGTTATGTTAAATCCCTAGACTCCTACATACAGGATACTGGAGATTTTCTATTTAAGATGCAAAATATTGAATGGTATGATAATTATTGGATGATTGCGCGAGATGTAACAGCATTGTATACCAGTATTAGGCATTCAGACGGTATAGCTGCTGTGAAATATTATCTGTCACGCAGGGATGTACTCTTCGACAATCATAATGTGATGTTGGTGCAAATGTTTGAATTCTGTCTTGAACATAACATATTTATGTATAATAATTTATTGTACAGGCAACTGCAGGGAGTAGCTATGGGGGCCAGTTTTTCCTCAAGCCATGCTTGTTTGCATATGGGAGCTTGGGAGGAACTGGTCCTCATGACAGAATTCCGTGAAGTCATGGAGAGTAAGGTGGTAGCATGGTACCGCTTTATAGATGACTTATTTGTGGTGTGGAGAGGTAGTCAAGAGGAAGCATTGGACTATGTGGAGAAAATCAGTGAGAAAGAATGCAATCTTAAATTCACTGCCACCTTGAGCCAAACACAGGTGCCCTTCTTAGAAACGGAGGTATATGCCAGGGGTAATAATCTTGAGACATGATTATACAGAAAGAGCACCGCTGGGAATACTATCCTCCACGCAGGCAGTGCACATCCGGCTCATTTAATTATGAGCATACCTTATGGCGAAATGATTCGCCTAAGGAGATTGTGCAGCAACAACTCTGATCTACACCAGGCTCAGGTAGCCAGTGTAATGAGGTTCCAGGAAAGAGGATACTCTAACAAAATCATTGAAAAAGCTAGATCTAAATCCATGCTTGTAAGCCACACTCAATTATTGAGTAAATATGACGTCTCGGATGAGACAGCCCTTCAAAGAGCTAACAACATGCCAAAGGGCAATGTACAAGGTGTAAAACCTCCTGATCCATTTAGGATCATAGCTGGATACTCTAATCAATACAAGGACTTACGAAAAATCATCAATAATAGTTGGCCAATCATACTTAAGGATCCGGTTATTGGCAACACACTCCCGGAAAAAGTATCTATCACCTACAGTTGAGCACCCTCAATGAGGGACAGACTGGGGCATACGAACCCTGAAGTCCTAGAAAAGACATCTTGGTTGCAAACCAATAGAGGTTTTTTAAGTGCAAAACTCTCAAATCATGTACCCACGGGACCAACAAGAAGACATTCAAGGATGGATTCAGCAATAAAGAACTTCAGATAAGTAAGGTCCTTACCTGTAAGACGGAGTATGCTGTCTACATCCTTGAATGTCCCCGTTCTCTCAGATATGTAGGGAGTACGAAGCATCCAGTACACAAGCGCATACTACAACATCTGAGGGCAATTGTTAATCAGGATAATACGTACCCGGTAGCAAGGCATTTCAAAGAAGACCACCAAAGTAACAACAAAGGGCTCAAATATTATGTTATAGATTCTGTGAGTGCCAGTAGATGAGGTGGCAACAGGGAATCAAAACTGCGCAAATTGGAGACCAAATATTTCTTACAATTAGATACCAAACAGCCTGGGGGCCTTAATGTTACATCGGATCTTCACACCTCCCTGTGTTAGCAGTCTGAGGCTTATCCAGGATATATTTTGGGTCCACAAATCTACATCATTATGCAGTAGGGATTATTTTAAATAGTGTTTACTATTTTTGATAATTATTTATTGTCTTAATAGGATATATTTTATTGTATCTACATCCCAGACTGTCATCAATCAATTTGCGCAGCAAATATACAGAATACCCTACTGAATGCCATTGATCAGGTCCAATCTATTTCAGCTCAAATTAGAGTATCCTCTATTACCTAGTTCAGTATTCTATCCAATTCACTATTGGTCTACTACTTGAGTTTTATTAAATAAATACATTTTTTTATACTTTATCATTATGCCTGTCACTTACTTTATAAAGGTTTCCATGTCGAGGATTTACCAAATCCCTGCCTTTCCTTTTGCTGGCTGCAATCCCCAAATGATTCAGAGCTATGCTATTAAAGGGATTTTCTGCCCAAGAAGCTTGCCGAGCGACCTTGTCTGTGAGCGCATGTGTCGATCAACACGAGCGTCATGTGACTTACTCCCAGCCCCAACCATAGCAGAGGCATGCTATGTATTGGAAGACTGGTGCTTTGGAGCAGCTCATTCATAGGCAGGTGTGGGTGTTTTTACCTGCTACACTTGGAGAGGTATTGAAGGATTCTCTTATTAATTCCTTACAATCGCCTGTAGCCCATAGCTGGGTTCCTCTCTTCCAAGAGTGTTTGCTGTTTGAGTATGCATATGTGTGGTGGGAATGAGGACCAGTTGGTGCCTGCCCACTTGCCTCCTTAATACTTAGACATGGCTGGAAAGATGTCCTGCGCTGTACTGGTGTACCTTGCTCTCTTTTAAAGGTGGCTAACCCTTCCATATGTTTGTCTTCCTGCTAGTGCTGTAAGATAAACACTCGCTCCCAGACAGGCAGCTGCTTGGATTTACTGTGCAGCCCAGCTCAGATAAGGCATCTGACGAAGGCACCAGCGCAGCGGACATCCTGTCCTGTAAGACTGACTGCCCTAGTTCTGCACACCTAACAATGTCATTATCTTTTTTTCTGCTTGTTTCTCCTTACTTTGATCATCATGCTTAAGGCGTGGTGCCAAGAGACCTGCAGGAAGGAAATCCTATGTATGGCACAGAGACTGTGCTTTTGCAGGAAGAAATTTCCCAAAGTGAAATTTTTCTCAGTTGAGCATCCTCACCGTGCAACCTGCCTGGAGGTCATTTGGTTGGTTAACCACTACTAGTTTAGGGATCAAACATAGACTGCTTTACTCATGGTATATGCTTATTGCCCCCCCCCCACCCCCCCATCCAGTACAATGCAGGGACCATCTTCTCCAAGATCATACTCGGAGAGATACCACGACTTTCTTGGCTTCTATATGCTCTTAAACTTGATACTTAAAGAAAATCATATGTAATGAATGAAAGCGATGGGGCGAGGATCACACAATTTGGTCATGCAGGGAAGTCAGGGGTTTGAGTCCAGGATTGCATATTGTGCAGTTCAGAGGTTGAAGGGTTACATCCTTATCCCTTTCCTTGTAACTCCAAAGGGCAGTGCTTTGTGTTTAGTTATTACATTTTTGTTATTCAACTAGTTTTACTGTATGTAGTTCCTTAAGTACACTTATCACACCTTAAATCAAACCGGCACTACACACACATAACCCACGTCCCTAGTCATAAGATTAAAGCGTGTGCGTTTCTATTTGGAATATTTCAACAGACACTGAATATCAAACACAAGGACAGAACATGGCTGTCGGAAAACATGGGGCTCCGAGCTTTCTTTGGTTTTTCTAATTCTGTAATTATGGCCATTGGGGCGTGGAGCCTTTCCTAAAATTGTTCTTTTTCTCAGGTCAAGGGAGCCAAGAATATCCGACCTTCCTTTCTGCTTTGTCACCGGGCCTGAGAAACAGAATTATTATAGGAGAGATTCAACACCTGAATGACTGCAATTAAATAATTAACGAACCGAAGAGGTCTTGGAGGCCTCATGGAGTTCGCTCCTCAGGTTA
The DNA here is from genome assembly GCF_964263255.1 of Lissotriton vulgaris. Taxonomy (NCBI): domain Eukaryota; kingdom Metazoa; phylum Chordata; class Amphibia; order Caudata; family Salamandridae; genus Lissotriton; species Lissotriton vulgaris. The sequence goes on from NC_141699.1 coordinate 588,816,204, forward strand.
CAGCAGTTCAATGAGACAGGCAGTGTACAGCATGGCTTCAGAGCGTCATGTTCTGTCTGTCATTGTTTAAACTTTAGTTTCAACTTTAAAATCTGGGGATATATTCCCCTATGTCGAACCCATTCTGAAATCTGTGTAATAAATCCCTCCTGTTCCCCGTGGTTCCTACACCCATGGTGTGCGTGTCAGTGTCAATGTCCATGCACTAGTATTGGTGTGTACCCCCAACAGTGTGTGAGAGGGCTAGAATACCAGTCCTTTCCTTCTGCCTCTCCCCACCAATTTATTTTCCGGCACAACCCTAAATTAGAGGAAGTGAAAGATGGGGCCTACTTGTAGAGCGCCACTTCATTTATCTGATGCATGGGGCTAACTGCATTAAAGATACATCACAATTTGAGAAGAATCCCTCGGGCCCATAAGAGGTTTTGGGGAGCCCGGGTGAAGAACGGGGCCCCTCTTGGTCCCTCGTTATAAGTATTTATAAATTGTCCTAGGGAAAAGAAGAAACACTGCATCTACAGCATCTCGTGCCAACTAGTGATAGATTGTGTTAGCTTCAATATAACTAATAAACAGTATACATTTAATTTAGAAATGTAAAGAGGTACCAGAAGCACGAGACCCAGAAAAATGTGGTGCCTGGTGCATAATGCTTTTCTTGTGATGGCCCTGTAAGCCATTCCTGGGTTGCTGAGGGCAGGCCCTGGCACTCTACCTCTCTATAGGAGCCTGTCCTAGGGTGCCAGCCACCCCAAATGACAAAGGTGGTCAGAGTTTTGCTAGGGTGGCTGCCGCATTGAAAGCAAGTTAGTGAGTTTTACAGGGCATACGGTCCAGAACTCTGCCCTTTTTACAGTAGCAGCTGATACTGAACGAGGGTGGCCTGGCAGTAGGGGGGGGGTTTAAAAAATAAACCTTAGTTACCTTTCAAGGGCGTCGACTCTATTCCATCATCATCTCTCGACCGCTTGGTCCGTCCGGAACAGGAAGCACAAACAGGCTCCCCTAGCCAATCACAACACTGCAATGTAGCAATGTGGTTGGTCTGAGCGCCATGAATTGGCACTCATACAGGCAATGGGAGCCTGTGCATGTTCAATACCAGGCTGTGCATTACACCCTGGTGGGGAGCATGCTAATAGTGCATGACTGTTTGGTCGGTGCAAGAGGACCGGTCAAACTGTCATGCGCATTTAAGTGCATATATTTCCTCCTCCCCAGCTGGCTGGAATGACAGCCAAGCCCCGCCCTGCCTCAAAACCTGCTTCATCGTGGAAAAATAAAATGAGAACGATATTGTGTTTTTATCATTTTATTTCTCCTTCTTTGCACTGCTAAAAGCAGTAGGGTGATGCTCCTCGGCCTTTGCGGAGGAGACGCCACTGCTTTTTTATTTCTCCTGGATGGAATTATGGTAGAATATTATAATGCAGTAGACCAGTGCCGCCATTTAGGGGCCTGCCTCTGCTGCAGACACACACACACAAACATGCCTTACCTGGTTTTAGAGTAGTAACAAATATACAAAACATTTCATGTCAAGAAAACATTTTACACTTTGCCACTGAAGATACATTTTGTTACAAAATTACAAAATGTTGTTCATAGCTATGTAGACGTTAGAAGTGAAGGGACAATGATTTAATTCAGCTACGTTTTCACAATATTCTCTTGAAGATAACTAATATTTATGAGAGCCAATAATATAATGCTATATAGGAAATAATATTGAAGGTGACAAGTACATCAGTGTTACATTTCTAATAGAATAAAAAACACAGGAGCTTGATAAATGTGTGCAAACCCTCTAGAATTTCTATATATTAACTTGATGCCAAACAAAAATGTATTTTTGAATTTGTGAGTAATACCTTTGCGGGAGGTCTGATAGAGAAGATATGCATGGCGATGACCTCATCCTTGACCCCCTCTGGGACACCTGTCTAAACCAAAGTCCCATTGATGTACAATGCTCCCTATACCTTTCCCTAAATCCTATAGGACAGCATTGTTCCATCGCTTCCAAAAATGAATGAATGGTTAGAAGAGTACTCTTCAGGTTTTATGGTCCTTCATTGGTCTTGATCAGTCCAACCTGTTGTTCGTCTCTTGCTGACTGTGCCAGTGGGTGATGTACTTGCCTTCTAAGGCTCTAGTATCTGGGGTCTGGCTTCCTCCTGGTTAGTGAATTGAAAATATCTGGCTGGGAATGTTGTCCTAATGGTGGGACTTATGTCACAAAGGTAAGAAATATCCAGAATACAGCTGATCATAATAACATGAATGTGCATATATTGTTGGTATAGATGTACTATATAATCTTAAATAAAAAACTAGAAGAAAATACGGCCCGGTCCACACTCTCCTACATATATAAATAGACACAAAAGTGTACCTTTCTTCAGAAGGACTCCAGATTACTAAATTAGGTAATCAGGTCCTTGCAGGTCATTGATCGGCACTGCAATACCCAGGGGGCTCTTTGCTAGAGATCTTTTGCGAAATTCTCTCCTTGGGTTACAATGTGAGCAACTACTATACCTCCTGTGCTCGTGGGTAAAGAACTGTTATATAATCATATGAAGGTAGATTGGTGAAATAAATAGATTCAATTTAACAATAGATACCTATAGATTAAATGTATTGAAGGGGTCTATGGTAAAAGTTAAAAACACTCAGAGTCGTAGGGAAATAATGTTCCCTCTTCCTATGAACTGATCAACATGTTTCTTGCCCATGTAGTCTACATTTGGATCAATGGCATTTCATCTGCACCCTTAAGCTACCTAATCTTTTTAGAGAGTTTTCTAATAATTTCCTGTTAGTGCGCTCACACAAATGTAGTCACTCATTCAGACATTGCCATTCAAGTGGTTGTCAAGAGAATTTTCATCACTTAACTAGGACTACTGTCTTTGAAAACGCCTATACCCAGAAATAAAAAGTATAAGACAGACAACATAAATGTAAAAGGGACACCCAAGACAGATATGGTGTCATGTCAAGCATTAATTTTCATTAGGATTGTTTATTAATAGTTTCATACTCATATATATAATTCCTCATACCATATTGAAATATATGCATGTACCATGCTGGAATGAAAACGTACCACACTGCTGTAGTTCCATGGTTTGTTAACCCAACACACAGCTTCTCAGTGAGAAGTGTCCCCCATATCCACTCTAGTGAAGTAGCATTCACAAATTATTACCTCATCCAATTCCAAAAGGTTGCTGGCCCCCGGGATTCGTGGGATCTTGGACTATCTGAGTCTTCTAGAAATCGATAAAAGGATTACGAAAGGCCAAATGAACCATAGTTCTAGAAAAGGCTGTCCCAAGGGATATCAGTACTCATTACCACAATTCTTAGTCCCAGTTGCTTCGCATATATGTCTCCTTGAACCTGAAGTTAGGCGGAGAAGAACCCTGCTTCCCTATTTGCAGTCATGGACCGTAGGTAAGGGAAATCACCAAGCGAACGTTGTTGTGATGCCGTAAAGCGGTTGCAAAGGTTGCCATCTTAAAATAGACTATTGTAGTCGTTATTAAAAAGGGATATGCCCAAAATCTTAATGTTGGAAAGTGGATTATAGTTTTTTGGTGTGATTAGACTTTACCCATACAATCTTGTTCAAAGTGCAAGGGATCTTGTCATGAGGTCAAATTAGTCAAAAACATAGAACAAACTGTATTTTGATGTCAAAATGAATGAAACATGGTGTCCATCAGGCAGGATGGGGGTGGTGTTTATAAAAGTAATCTAAACAGGTCATCCAGTGCCCTGTGTGCCCCCTTCTGCTATGTGTTTTTACTACGGTGATGATGTATGGGGGCCAATAATGTAATAAAAGCTCATGAATGTTCTATTAATATTAATCATCCATAGGGTATATATTAATTTAAATGTTGGTACCATATAGAAGAAACCACCTTCACCCTTACTCAAGAAGGGTATATTACTCATTTTAAGCTGGAAAGAGACACCTAATTTCTGTCATGGCTGCCTCAAATGTATGAGGCTATAGTCCTATTTCAAAAGTCATTCTTAATATGTCATGCTAAGGTGTTTCTTTGCTCCGCCCATGTATGTGGACTTTAAAGCAAGTTTCCTCTGGATATCTTCAGTCGTCTGCATTTTTCAATGATGGCCCACTTCATCTCATGGGGGGGGGGGGGGCGGCGGCGGCTTGTTTTCGTTCTAAAAAGGTGGCACTCATTTTTGATGTGATATGCTGGCATCTCACATTGCTCATGTGCTCATTTATCCTGATTTTCACTGGTCTGGTTGTCATTCCGATGTTCTTCAAGTGACCGTGATACGTCATCACGCCGACATAACCTTGGTGATTGCCCTTGTCCACGCTCTATGACAGTAAATCTGGAGGCAGCACCTTCTCCCCCTATCTTTAGGATCTGCGGGCCCAACAAGGAGCGCAGCCAGATGATGAAGCGGGCAACCATTTTGTGGGCAAGGGTTTGTTCTCCAGTAAGTTAACACTTTTTCGGACCTGCCAGGACCCGATTACCTAATATAGTAATCTGGAGTCGTACCGCAGAATGGTACACTTTTTTTTTTTATTGATAGATTTGTTATATATTGTCTCATGTCTAGAATATTTACTACCACAATACTGTGAAGGATAGTGTATATTGGTAGGTGTAGATTTAATATAATATCCTTCAAGTATATTGACTACCACAATATCTGAAAGTTCACTTTTAACATAGGTTGGTATAGAGTTACTATTCTTAACCACATCTAAGTGCATAGAACATATATGCATGTGGTCAAGGCATATAGATGTGGATTAAACATACCTATTACAATATTGTGGTAATCGATATTCTGGCCATGATATTGACAGGGCGACATTTATACCACGATTCGGCCCTCAGCCAGGGAATGGGAGCCTGGGCATGTTCTTCACCCAGGCTGTAATGCAGCCTGGGTAAATACCATGGTAAGTGCGCATGAATGTTTGGCTGGCACCAGATGGTCGGCCAAACATTCATGCACACCTGCAAAGTGTGATTGCCACTCCCCCTGCTCCTGTGTTAGACCAGCCCGCCCGCCCTGCAGAGCTACCGCAGCAGGAGAAAATAAAATGATAAAAGCCTTGAGTTATTATAATTTTATTTTTTCTTTATTGCGCTGCTGCACAGCAGTGGGGCAAAGATCCTTTGCCTTAGTGGAGGAGCCGCCCCTGAGTTTACTTCTGCAGACTTGTAGCTGAAGGACGTATTTTGGTGTTTTGTACCAATCTACTACGTTTTGGGTCATTCTCATTTCCAGATGTCACTTCCCACATGACAGAATTACCATAGTCCCACTATCAAAGAGCTGTTGCTGTACTTTTATTGGATGTTGCATTTGCCAAGCGCTTCCTTATGAGCAAATTATTTTTTCATGTAGTGATCTCAGTCAATGGAAAGCTCGTAGCCTCTTGATGAATAAGTATGCATAATTTAAAGGTGCTTCAGTACATTTGAGGACATATTTGGGTTTCTTTTTTTGGTTGTGTTTGGATTATTTGGAAGCCCTTGAATTGTGTGCTTTTACTTTTTCATGATCACTTAAACCACCCATTATCTACAGTATGTATCTTGCAGGGTTCTACTATCGAGCCCAAGAATATAAACATACTACAGTATCGTGGGCCTAATATCAAGGGGCTAAATATCAAATTCCTCAATATTCTGGATTTGGTATTTAGGGGGCACACTCTCTTGCATGTATCTTATAAAGACCTTCCTGATCAGTGCAGATCAACATACCCTCTGCGTACCCTGGTTTTTAGGTAGAAGCCTACCAGACAGTGCAGCTGTCTAGTCTAGTCTAGTCTGGAAATTTGTATTGCGCAGAACATATCACATCCCGTGAGGGATTCTCATGGCGCATGCGGACAGTCCCAGAGAAAAAGAGGAGAGATCCCAAAAAAGGCAAGACCTAACAGAAAAGCCATGTTTTCAGCAATTTTCGGAACTTCATGTGCTCGGTCGTTGCACGGATGTTCAGCGGAAGTTTGTTCCATAGGAGGGGTGCCATATGGGAAAAAGCACGTCCCCCATTTCTGACTGTATGTACTCTAGATGGAGTGAGTAGAAACTTGGAGCTGGATCTCAGTTCTCGTCCGGGCTGGTACCAGGTCAATTTTTGGTTCCAGTATTTGGGTCCAGTGCCATGCATATGTTTATGAACTAGACACATGATTTTAAAAATGACTCTTTTTTTTATTGTGAGCCAGTGTAGGTTTTTTAGGGTTGGAGAGGAAGGGGATCGTTTTGGGAGTCCAAGAATCAGACGGGCAGCAGTGTTTTGAACAACTTGTAGCCTCTTTATATGGCACTCATTTATGGCAAGCAGGATGGAGTTACAGTAGTCTAACCTATTTATTATGAGGCCCTGCACTAGAACTTTGCGAGCTTCTTTTGGTATCCATTTGAAAGCTCTGCGGAGGCTTCGCATGATTCCAAAACAGGTCCCGACAGTATGGTTCACATGGTCCTTCATGGATAATTTATTATCCATGTGGATTCCGAGGTTGCGAACGGATTCTTTTGGGACCGGACATTCCCCTAATTCCGGGGGCCACCAGTCTTGAGTCCAATGTGCACTCGCTTGACCAAAGGTCATTATTTCAGATTTTGCACCATTTAGTTGTAAGTGGTTCAGACTCATCCAGTTTTTAACCTTGATCAGACACTCTTTAAAACGTTCTTTTGTATCATTGATATCATGGTCAAGGGTAATAAGTATTTGCGTGTCATCCGCATATGATAACACGTCTGGTTTGCTGACCACATCTTGGGGACATTCAGAAAGCTGAACTAGGAATGCATTCCATCTGTTGCTTACCATTGGCTTTGTGTTTTGTAACCCACAATTTCTGGCTTTCTATGTGCTTGTTTTATTTGCTTTAGGCTGTCCAGTGTGATTTCATCCACCCCATTGCCCAAACCTTGTTTACTGTATTATTCCAGGAGCTCACTTTCTGTAAACAGGCCTTTCAATCTTGTTCTTATCATGTAACATTTGTTGTACATTCAAAGACAGGGGTCAACTATTAAGCTCTTTCTTCCAAGGAAGCTTGGTGTTTATTTTTGTTTCTCTGAACTTCATAGTGAGAGAATTTATGTGACAATCCTGCTGAGTATCCATGTAAGAGGAGAGGATGTAGGACTTCTTTTTTCTAGGCCACAGCGAAAAAAATGAATTGTGATGATGTTTTACAATATATCAGAATGAGTACAAATGAAGCACATTTAAAAAAAAATTCAGAAGTGTGTTGGAAACAAATATTTGAATAGGATCAAAACACATTAATACACTAGGTGATGACATATGCACACATTATCGTGTGTGTGCAGTTAAACCATATTTCGGTGCAAATACAATTTTCATTTGAATTGAAAATGTGTTGTCTGTAATGGCAGTGTGCTACTACACCATGTATACTCCACACTACGCCACTCCACTCCACTCTTTACCATGCCAGACCATTCTACGACACTCCATTCCACTATACAACATGCCACCCCACTGTATGCCCCTCCACTCTAAGGCAATCTATGACATGCCACTCGACTGCACGCCACTCCAATCTACGCCACTCACTCGACACAACACGCCACTCCACTCTATGCACCTCCACTCCATTCCACTTACCCCATTAAACACACTCCACTCCAATCTATCCCACTCCACTCCAATGTACCCCAATGTACCCAACCCCACTCCACTTTGCTACAATCTACCCAAACCTACTCCACTCCAATCTGCTCCACTCCACCCAATGCCCACTCCACTAAAATATACCCCCTCCAATTTACCCCACCCCACTTTACCCGACTTCCCTCCACTCTACCTCACCCCACACCAATCAACCCCAGTCCACCCCACTCCACTCTTCCCCTATCTACCCCACTCCTCTCCAATCCACCCCAATCCACCCCAATATACTGCACTCCACTCTACCCCAATCTACCCTGGTCTATCCTACTCCTATCTACCCTACTCCATTCTACGCCAGTCTAATCCATCCAAATCTACTCCAACTCAATCTTCCTCACTCAATGTATCACATGAATCTACTTAACTCCCCCACTCCAGTCACCCCACTAAGATCTACCCCAATCTACCCCACTCCAATCCACTCCAATCTACCCCAATCCACCCCACCCATTCTACCCCACTCTACGCTAATCTTTCCCTCTCCACTCTACCCCAATCTACCTCATTCCACTCTATCCCTGTCTACCCAACTTGAATCTATCCTACTCAATCCCACTCCATGCTACTAACTTTTAGCCATGCTGAACAGCAGCCACATTGGTGTACATAATGGCTAAAACACATTGGCAAAGCCAATAGCTCTTGTATAGGCTAGACCTATTGACATTCCCAATGCTTGTTAACATCTTGTCTTGCCATAGGATTTCTAAGGAAGGGACTCTAGAATGGGCCTAAGGATCAAATGATGAATATGATAAAGACGAATGGGTTCTGGGTGCATCTCTGTCTTGCATTTAGGTCTGGGTGAAATTGTGTAACTTTTCCTACAGAAATTTCATGAAATTCAATGAAAATGTTGCAAAATGATGCATTTGTCCAAAATGTGATTTGTCAGTATCACGCTTCACTTTTTTTTTTACCTGAGGGCTCAACATGAGTATAAAAAGTCCTTTGAGATACCAGCAGGAGACTCGTTCAAGTAGAAAATGTATCTTTGTGAGACATTTTGTATGAACCTGCTCTCTATGGCATCTCACATTACTTTTTAATGTGAGATGTGTGCTTGGGTAAAAAAAATATGTGAAATCGCATAATTGTGAGAATTTTCACACATATTGGATTGCATAAAATTCAGGAAATTTCCAAATTTTACCAGCATAATTGAAATTTTTCCCAGGCCTACTTGCATCTCAACCCTGATTTAAAGCATGTCTCTCTCTACCACTCTCTGCCTCCCAGACGTGTAGCTATAACTGGTGCAGGAGATACCGTGACATTGGGCCCAGTGGTGTGAACAGGGTCGGACTAGCCGTAGCGGGCATAGGGCGTTTCCCCAGTGGTCCACCAGGGTGGGGTCCAGTTTAGGACCCCTGTGGACCGTTTTTGTTACCGGGCTGGTTTTGCAGCATAGCTGCAATATCGGCCCCCTATAACAAAGGCAGCTGCAGCCCCCCTGGCCCTCCCCCGCCCCCCCTCGGCGACCGGTCCGACTCAAGTGCCAGGGCCGGTTTGCGTTCCCAGACCAGCCCTGGGCATGAAAGGCCCTCTGCACTACAATCATGGCAGTATATCCCTGCTGTAACAAGGGCTAGGGTTCTCCCTCCTTCCATTTCTTGAATTTGGGACCATAGCATCGCTGCTCAGCCCCTGCATCTACTGCGTCCACCTCTCTTTCACTCTGTCATTCTCTTGACTCTCAGTTTTTCTCTCTCTGAACTCAGACTGCCTCCTTTCCCCCCTTCCTGTCTTGCTGTCTCCCTGAAGATTTGCTCTTAAACATCTAACTTTCACTTTGTGTTTAGTCTGCTTGAATTACAAAACTTATTTTCATCTTCAGACTTTGCATCAGTTGCAAGAGAGATAAAGGTAGAGCAGGGACAAAGAAAGAGAGAGAGAAAGGTAGTAAAAGAGTGACAATGGGAGAAACTAAGGAAGAAAAAGAAATACACACACACACCCAACATAACATACCTATTATTATGAGTACGAGCCATTGACTGCAATGAAGTGTGTATTTACTATTCTAACTTCACGCGCGTGTTGATAGTAGGGTAGGTTATAAAGCAGACCGAGGCAAATATAACTACACTTTAAATTTTTTTATACACTTGTTTGAAAGTACTTAAACATATTATGGGGTCTAGTCCTCCTGAAGCACTGCTCCTCACAAAGATAGTGTTTTTCTGGTTCGGGAAGTTGCCCGCACACACACACGCAAACCTATTATTATGAGGACCGGCCATTGACTGAAATGAAGTGTGTATCAACTACTCTCACTCCACATGCTTTGATAGCAGGGTAGGTTATAGAGTGAACTGAGGCAAATATAACTGCACTTTTAGTTTTTTGATACACTCACTTGAAAATACCTAAACACACTACCCTACCAGGACCAGTTGTCCTAACGCACTGGTCCTCACAAAGAGTGTTTTTCTGCTTCTGTCAGGGTTTACGCATGCTACCATGGGTTCTACATGTCCACAAATACACAATCACAAACATATATATTAAACTTTAAACACTGCAAGGCTGATAATATTATTGGCACGTTCAATGTTCTGAAGAGGGGTGCAGCGTAGTCCCCTATTTCATTACCCCTCACTGCCCTCTTTTTGAGAATTGCTCTCTGTGTCTTCATAGATGAAGGTGTACTGAACCCATAGACTGGGGACAGTCACACTGGGTGGTGTAATTTCAGTTCTAACTGTGGCTTTCCTATTCTCATGAGTTCAATATTTCTGGGAGCACTGTGGTTGGGTGATGAATTTGCCATACATTGGTGAAGGCCTCATTTCCTAATCAGTGTAACCAGATCCTTGGCATTCTTAGTAAGCCTGGGTGAAGGTGGCAAAGTAGCACTATGCGTAGCTACGCGAAGTGCACTTTGCACTACGCGAGCTATGAGTATCTACGCAAACTGCGTAGTGCACTGTGCAAAATGCTGTTCGCACTGATTGCACAGTGCCGGATGCTTGTCCGCACTGTGCAATCAGTGCAAACTGCATCTTGCACAGTGGAAGCAGTCGTTTTCTGCCGCTCAAGTAGATTTCTACTCGAGCAGCAGCTTTATCAACGCGGACCGGTGGTTTCTCATCGCAAGCGGTCACGAGCATACGCAACCACTCGCAATGAGAAACCTGACCTCCCTGCATTGATAATCTCACTGGGAGGTTTATTTTCCACACTCGCTAATAGCAACTTGATGTTGCTGATCGCGAACAAGGAAAAAGTCTCGCCGGGATGTCATTTTGCTTGCTCGCGGTCGCCAACTTGACGTGTTTGCACTGTGCTACGTACAATTCGCGTAGTGCGAAGTAGCGCAAACTTTGCAAACTATGCGAGCGTAGCGTAGTGCTTTGCCCAGGGTTAATTATTTGTAGCGTAGCAAGTGTACCATGAGCCCTAATGCAGGCAGTGAAATGGCCCTTTGGGGTCCCAGTTGGTAAATCAATCCAGCATAGTGTGGGCTCCTTACTGGCCTTTGCCCTAGTGCCACTGCACCTGCTGCATCATCGTTAGATACGAAACTGGGCATTGTCCTTGCTACCCCCTAGTCAAATGAATCATGAAATAAGGGTCAACAGAAAGAATCCACTTGCCAGAGCCTTCTTTACTATCTGCACTTTCTACTCCTTGCTCTTCCTTTATACACTTAGCCTCAAACAGGAGCATCGTGGGAGAAAAATGTGGGGATGAGGTCAACCCTGTAATGCCATCTGGTGTCAAAGGGAGTATGCCGTCACTTCTGCTACCCCTGGCAATTTTGGTAATTAAGGTGTGTAGGATTGAAATGATAACTCTTTAATTTTCAGATTACACAAAGGCTGAAGGTAGTGTGCTTTGGCCAAAAAAACACAATACCTCATGTTTTCCAGACCTGAGCCCTGGATTGTCCACCATGGCTCAGTCCCCAAACTGCCTCAACCTGATTACATACAAACTACAGAAATTAGCAGAAGAGCAGGACTGGGAAACATAGCTTTGTTAGGGGGTAGACACTGCTACAACAGAAGAGGGGGAGTGAAAAAAGAGAGGAGAGGAAATGAAAGCGTGGGGCCACAAATACAGGGTGGGTGAAATAAAGCATAAGTAAATTAAGGTGGGAAAAGAGGAAGGTGGAGAACGATAAAAAAAAGAAATGGATAGGAAAGGGTGTTGGATAGTAAATGTGGTTATGGTTGCAACAACGGCATACCTTTTTTTGGAAGGAAAGGGGAAGCACAGGGGTAAAAAGGACAGCATGGAAGAGAAGAAAACAGCTATAGAAGAAGGAGAAAGAGTGAAATAGAGAGAGGAAAAGGGAAAACAAAGAAGAATAGATGGGGAAAAAAAGGGAATGTTTTGACTGGCAAAGTGAAGGGGAAAAATTGGGTGAAGGAAAGTGGGCAAAGGAGAGAAGAAAGAGGTGGGCACAGAAGGAGAGAACTGGTGAAAGAAAAACAGAAAGTGGGGAGAAGCAGAGAGTGATGAAATAGAAGAGGAAGTTGTGAAAAAGTGGGAGTATTGGAAAAGGAAGAAGAAGCTGGGTTAAAAGAAGAAAAGGTGGACTGGCATGAAGATGAGGGAAAGAAGAAGGTAGATGACGGGGAGAAGGTGTGCCGGGAGAATAAGACTATGGATGTATGACGTTACAATGCATGCTTTTACCACGCATGCCTTTACAACGTGGTTTTTACAACGCATGCCTTTACAACGCATAGTGCTTTGGGGCGCTGGATAGTGAATAGTTTAATTTACTATTCCAACTCCAGTCCCCGTGGATAGTAGGGAAGGTGTTGGATAGTACATTAAACCTATTCCCTATCCTAGAGCGCCCCCCCAGCACAATGCGTTTTAATGGTTTGCGTTGTAAAAGTTGCGTCGTTATGGTAGTGCGTTGTAAAAGTTTTGTTGTAAAGGTTGTTTACCAAGACTATCGTCTAAATATTGGAAGAATAACAATGGAGAGGGGGGGAGTTGGAATGCTTGACATGGGTAAGGGTGCAGTGAAAGAAGGAGTGTTTGAAGGAAAAGGAGACATAAAAAAAGAGGTGAGGAAAAGAAAGATACTGAGGGTGGAGTAGGTGTGAATAATGGGCTAAGGAAAGAAAGAGGTGTAGGAAGGAGAGAGAACTAGACAAGAGATGAGAGAGCAGATGGAAGCCAATGTGGAGAATAGATTGCGGAAGAGAAGAGAGTGTAGAGCAGAGGTCTTCAAACTTGTTGATGCCGAGACCCCCTTGTAAAACCTTTATAGGCGTAAGGACCCCCTTTCGAAAAAAAATTCTAGAAACTGGTACTCCTCATCATCAACTTTTGACAACCATAAATGCACCTGTTAGACCCCATCACATCCATCCATCATCATTCATCCACCCACACTTTCACACATCCATCCATCTATCCTTCATCCATCTACCCTTTCATCCTTCCATCCATACTTCATCCATCCACCCTTTCATCCATACATCCATAGTTCATCTACCCAGCCTTTCATCCATCCATGCACCCATCATTCATCCCCCACCTTTCCACACATCCATCCATCATTCATCCATGCAACCTTTTATCCATCCATACATCCATCCACCCTTTCATCCATCCATCCTTCATCCATCCGCCCTTTCATCCTTCCATCCATACATCCAGCCTTCATCCGTCTACCCTTTCATCCTTCCATCCATATATCCATCCACCCTTTCATCCATACATCCATCCTTCATCCATCCACCCTTTCATCCTTCCATCCATACATCCATCCACCCTTTCATCCATATATCCATCCTTCATCCACCCACCCTTTCATCCATCCACCCACCTATCATTCATCTCCCCACCTTTTCACACATCCATCCATGCATCATTCATGCAACCTTTTATCCATCCATACATCCATCCACCCTTTCATCCTTCCTTCCATTCATCCTTCATCCGTCCACTCTTTCATCCATACATCCACCCTTCATCCATCCACCCTTCATCCATCCACTCCTTTCATATTTAATACAATTCAGATGGTCATCTATACCAAAAAACAGCTGTCTTATCTCAGTGTCAGCCTGTATATACCTTTTTGCTCTGTAAATTAGAAATGAATTTTGTTGTAAAGAAAATGTTACACAAGTTTGGTATTTCAGTTTTGCAATGAATATGCATTACCTAAATTAATGACAGGAGTTTTTCGATCTCTGAAAAACTTAGCTGGGATCTGCCAGCTGCACATGTATCACTCCTCCCTACCAAATTGTTGCTGCTGGCTGGTAACAACCAGTCGCAGGGTTGGGTTGTCTCCCGTGTTCAACAGTACACGTCACAAGAAGCGTTCTGCTTACCGTAAAAAGCCCGGGATCCATAGAATGGACATTGTGCCCCTGTTCCTGAAACTTATGGGATCGGAGGGCAAGAGCTGCGAAGCGTTTTTTTTTTTTACAGCAATCGGAGGTAAGTAATCTGTGGGGGTTTAGGAAGGCATACCAACACCCTCGACCATGACCCCCCTCCCCCTTCAACACTCTAAGGGCCGGGTCAGACGGCACAGAAAGTCTGCATATGGCAGCGCTGAAAAGAAAAACAAAGATGCCGCCCTGCGTCATTCTGTCTATCTGGGGCCAATATGCGAATTGTGTGACTCCCCCAGCCACCCCACCTCGCCCCCCCCCCCTTGTGTATGTGAGGCTGGCTGAAACAGCTTCAGAGACACACCAAAGCCCATGCCCGAGTACTTCACATTACTTGTTAATGAGGCTTGGATGTTTTTTCACCCCTCGGTGTGAATTAGGCCTCGACGTGAGCACCCTCAATTAGCCCGACGCCACTAAGGCAAAGGAACTGCACGCTCTAACAGAATGTGGGACCCCCTTCCCAGGACTCCACGACCCCCCTGGGGGTCGCGCCCCACAGATTGAAGACCTCTGCTCTGGTGTAGAGGTAGAGAGAAAAGAAAGCATGTGGGAGTTCATTACAGGGACTTTGTGAAAACTGTGCAATATGTTGGTTATGTGCCATTTTGGAAAATAGACAATGTGAGTCTGAGTCACAAAGTAACTTACACTTTTGAGTATGTTTAGACTTTGGAGTAAATGTACTACTTTCATATTTTACAAACTCTGAGTGTAAACTTAATACAAAAGTACAAAAGTGTAAGTTACATGTCTCGACCCCAGAGTAAAACAAATGGCTTACTCTTGTGTGGGTTGGGGACTTCCCTCCCTAAGCCCCTCCCTGACCCTCTCTAAACCCTTTCTAATCCTCCCTAATACCATCCCCTTTAGGAGTAAATGTGCCCCTTTTACCGCCCACTTCATTGTGTTCCTCCTGTGTTTACTAATAAAACCCATACTTTCATGTTCGGAGACTATGCAGTCAGGCAGGGAACTCCACACACATAAGCGCTGGTAAAACTTTCTTTTTATCACTGATGGGGAAATACTGGCACCCGCCCAGGAGCAAATTAATTAAACTCACCAGACATAGCAGGTTTGCTCAGAAATAGAGTGAAATGTATTTATTGGTACCAAAAGCATGCATTGTTGCTAATTAGCAAGGAAGAAATCAGATATGCCACCTTAAGGGCTCTCAGACCACTTCTTCCCAGAGTGACAAGTGTCTAAGTGTTATATACAGTATGAAAGGCCATATCAGCGGAACTATGGCTAACATGGATGTGCACTGTCTGCACCATGCAAATTATAAACAACCAGATATGGGCAGACCAGAAAGGCTGGCTCTGCACTGTGTAAGCAACTTGCACAACCAGAATAAGAAATATCATGTAGTCAGGACAAGCAAGGTGACTTCTAAGGGGGTACAGAATAGCTTGTTGAAGCTTGTCCAGTCAAGGTCAGATATGAAGCCCTTTTGAGCTCCAGGCCTCATGTTATTGTGATCTATCTAAGCATGATATCTTTTGAAGTGCGTACACATGAATTTATATGGATATTTATATACATTTTGTAACAATCACACTTTTTGTAGTACTATTAAACATAGTACAAAGTGCTGTATGTTTACTGGGCCATTGCTGTACTTCAGCAAGTTGGGTTACAAGGGCACTGTGTTTTCTGCTCATATTGAACTACCCAGGTTCCGAGGAGTGCATGACTACCATATTTCAATTTAATATTATATCATTTGCATAGGTTTGACATGCTTTCTTATTTTCTGTGCCTTTTAGTATGATTTGTAGCTTTCTACCAGGGTGTTATGGTGTTATGTATGATTGTTTGGTTGTGTATGGTTAGTAGAGATGGTTAAGTGCCTACTTTAGTAAGGGTTCGTATTAATTAATTTTAAAGGAAAATGTGTTTGATCCTGTTAATCATCTTTTTAGTATGCTAAGTGTATGGGTGGGTGTGCTAAAAGACTCCATTAGAGAGAGGTGTGTGAAACTGTGTAACGTTTTTGTGAATTTTTAAAGAAATGTCATGGAATTATATGAAATTCCACATGCAGTACTAAAAGTAAATTGGCGATATTGCTGGTGACTTTGCTGTGTGAAAAAAACACGAGATACTGGCAGGCGACCGTCTTGAGAAGAAAATGTCTCTTGGTGAGCCGTTTTCTTCACAAATCAGTCTCTTCCCCTCGGCCTTTTTTCCCTCTTCAAAGCTCACATAACTTTCACCCCGTCTGACCCCAAACAATCCTTCAGCCGTTGTTACCCCTCTGTATCCAGGCTAGTGCGGATCAAAAGCGATTTCTGTTTGCTGCGCACAGACTGCTCCTGGTCACACCCTCACTCCTCCGTGCAAAAGAGGATGCTCGACTGACTTAATCTCCCTCTCCGCTTCTCCTTCAGAGGGACCCCTGACCCCGCACAGAGACGGTTCGTGCTGCCCACCCGGCCTGCGGAGGGATGCTGAGACACCGAACACCTGGTAAGCGCGAGCTGGTCTATGGGCGGGGGAAGCCTGCACTGCTGCACGTGCCTGTGTGGGTGCGTGCTGCCCACGCTGGGGGTGTGAAGGAATATTGAATGATGTGCTGAGCCTACTCTCCGGGTGAGTGTGCAGCTTGATGCGCTGGCATCTTAGTCGAATCCGTGAGTCTGCACGTGGGCGCCTGCGCGAGTCTGTGCGATGGATGTGGGTGTATGTATATCTTTTTTATGCTTGTGGCGTATGAGCGGCATGTGGCGTGTGTGGTGTTTTATGTCGTGTGCGCCTGTGAGTTTAGTGCGTATCTTGTGTCTGTGCCGTGTGTGTGCATGGTCGGAGGTGTATTGTGGAGGTGTTTGTGTGCGTGCGTGAGAGTGGTTGTCTATGGCTCGCGCATGTGTGTACGGTGCACGTATGGTGTGTGTGTAGTTGAGTGTGTAAGTTCTTCATATATTTGTCGTATTGGGGATATGTTCTTGGTGTAGTCCTTTCCATCTTTGTTAGCTGTGAGCTGGGTGGGCACTGGGTGCGTATCGTGTGTGCGCGCACGTGGCTTGGGGTGCATTGTGTGAGGTTTGTTTGTGCTTGTGTGAGGTGGAAGGTAAGGATTGATCAACGGTTAGACACAAAAGTGGATGTAGCGAGAGGCAGGGTTGCTACCAGAGGCAGCAGGCGGCGAGGGGTCCTAAGATTCGCCTTGTACCTGCTAAGCTGCTTAAAGCCCCTCTAAGCCTCGTCTGATGGAGGTCTCATTAGATTGAATGAGGCGGTGGAAGGGGGCACGCGGAAAGCGTAGAATGTAGGTTACTGGAGGCTGGATTGCAGGGAAATCGCAGCTATCATGAAAACCCAGAGCACCTCCCCGAAAAAGCCAGTATGGGTAGGGATTCGCCTGACATGTGGCCGACTCTTTCATATCCCCACTGGCTTTTCAAGGGCATCACAGTGTCAGGAAATCTCCACATGTTCTTACAGGCCTCAGGCCTGTGCACCAAAAGAGAGAGGGTTCAGGGGCCTCATGGCCGAAAGTGCCCCAGGGGCGCAACCGGCATGGGGGTCCGCTTTGTTCGCCCCAAGTCACTTTGGTATTACAGTAGGGTCCGCTGACACTTCTGCAGTCTCTTGTAGCAGCCCCTTGGTGCACTTGTAGCACCAGCGCTGTCTCAAACGGGCGTTCCCTCATTTCTATGGGGGCATGGCCGTATTGTGCATGCGGGCACAAAGAAGCTGTCAGGAGGCACACTGAAAGTGTGCCATAAAAAGTGGTGCATTGTCAGTGCATCTCTGTTGTCATATTATGATAAGGGTGCCCTTCGCAAACAGGAAAGCTGCACCCTGTTATGTTGAATGTGCTGCCCTCAGGACAGCAGCGACCTCGCGCTTCCATGGGGCAGCACATTCAAGTGAAATGCAGAGCAGCTGCTTTAAAGCCGCTCATGTTTCACTGTACCGGTGGCACTCGCCTGCTTGGATTAGAAGTCCCTTTGCAGGTGGGTGCAGTGAGTGGTTGCACCTGTCTGCAAGGGGATGTCTGGGGGGGTCCATAGGATCCTGTTTCATCCCTTGAGAGGGCTGCCCTCAGGGGGCACAATAACAGACGCCACCTGACAGCTTCTTTGCCTTTGCGCTTGCATCTATAATACAGCATGGGTGCAGAGGCAAAGCAAATCCCTCTTTTGCATAGTGCCATGCCTGCACGTAAATGAGGGTATGACCTCTTGAGATAGTGCTGGCTCAGTATTACAAAAGGGGCTGTACAAGTGTCTGTAGCCCTTGGGTAAAATTAGTGCCCGGGGTTGCACAAAGCGGATACATATGCCTGTTGCACCACCGGAGCCCTTCCTGCGGTACCGCCCCTGATGGCTGCTGGCTGGTACTATGGAGCCCCCAGACATCCCCTTGCAGGCTGGTGCAGTAACTCACTGAACTGCATGCAAAAGGTATCTCTAATTCTGCATCTATGTTCAAGCCCTTCCTAGACCAATCCCTACCCATTGCCCACTCCCCTCCCAGAATATTTCACCATCCCAGTGGCGATGCCCTTTATTGACATCATATCCTACCCCACTATTTAGAGGCTACCTTCAGAGGAGGCCATATTGGGGGATTACAAGACAGGTGAGCGAGCCAGCAAATTAACAGGGGAGCCAAGCCAGAGCCGAGCCAAAGATCTGGCATGCCTCTGAGTGCCCAAGCAAGAGCCACGCCAAGAAAATGTGTGGTATTTAAATCTTGCAACAAACATCATTAAAAAAATTCTAAAGCCTCTTCAAAGTCTGAAAAAGTGTATTGCTTCAAACATGCATAAGACTTTCACTTCAGTACATCAAATTACATAATTGCATTGAAATGTATCTCAATGCAAGTGAGCATGACCTTATTTTGAAGTTAGAAGCCTCATATGGACCTCACCGCCCTGATGAAAATGTCTTAATGAATGAAGAGTCAAGTCAGTTGTCAAGAGTGACTTATATGTGGGCTAGATTCTTATTATACATGGAGCAATGCTATAGTCTAATGATTCAAACACAAAAGAGAGATTTCACACAGTTTTGGTCATGTCAGGAAGCTGGCATGGATCCTAGGCTTTGTGGTTTCACATTGGGCAGTATGCAGCTATCTCCTTTCTCTCCTGTTTTTCATCAAATATTAATGCTTTGCCTTTAATTCTTGGTGCACAAGGTTAGAGTATGGATGGCAGGCAGTAAAAACATGAAAACCTGGCTCAGTTTGGGTGCGAGGGTCTAAGAAGACCTCCTTGAGCGGAGCCAGACACAGGTTACTGACTCATGCACAGCTCAAGCCTTCAGTGGCCGCCCACCTCTAGATCACACACTATGCCCTATCTATACTAATTTTATGGAATCCCCTCCGAAAAAGTATTACATTTTTGTTAGTCACATTGGGGCCCATTGGGGAAAGAGGGGGGGGGGGAAGAAAGCACCGACCCGAGACTCAAAGTAAGTGTGATAAAGGCCGCTTTATTGGAAGCAGGTGCATCCTACACAATAACATCCTTGGCCTGCGCCGCACAATCTAAACCTCATAAATATGTAATTTCCTGCCTCACCCCCACCCCCTCCCCTAACTGATTCCCACAATCCACAAACAGTAACAATTAGCATAACGTCAATTTGCCTCTCCACCTGGCTAAATACTTTATCGTGCTTGACCTACCCCCCGATCATCCAAACAGTTCTCCTACTCTTACCCCATATATTAGGAAGAACCGCCCCTACATACAGAATGCACCCCACACCTGCTCCAGTGACATGCGAAACCCCCCACCCCCTCCAAAAACCCCCTTTGTGCCCGAATACAAAACATTGTAAACAGCCTCGAAAAAGCCCTGGCGCAATTTGCCACCGGGCGACACACGTGTCGGCTGTCTACGCTTTAACCATACAATTAAAGAGCAAATTTCCACAAAGCCCGCACTCTTCCGATTCTATTCATACCAAAAGGGATTGAGCCTAATGACACCAAGATGTAACGTCTAAAACACTCATCACCCCTATCAAAACCCCTAGTTGCACCAGCCTCCAACAAAAACCCAGCCCAAAATCTCCATAGCTCCCAAACTCCCCGTAAAGAGCGATGCCTGCCCGTGGGCACCCCCCCAAATCATGGCCCAGGGAGGGAGGGAGGGAAAAATTTTTTATCCAACCACCACCCCCCCGCCCGGCGGCCGAGACACCTCACCTAAAATGGTGTCTCTGCCGCGAGGCCGGGCAGTTACCACAGCCCAACGGAAGCCGAAACCAAGCCCCGCCCCCCAGCCCAAAAGCTACTGAAACAACCCAGCTCTTCCCCGTGCGGCGCCATCTCTACCCCCCCCCTTTCCCCGGCCCCAAATTCCCCCGGGCGGGGCAGGCCTCCCTTCGGTCGGCCGCCCCCCCCAGGACCCCATTGGGGCCCATTGGGGAAAGAGGGGGGGGGGAGAAGAAAGCACCGACCCGAGACTCAAAGTAAGTGTGATAAAGGCCGCTTTATTGGAAGCAGGTGCATCCTACACAATAACATCCTTGGCCTGCGCCGCACAATCTAAACCTCATAAATATGTAATTTCCTGCCTCACCCCCACCCCCTCCCCTAACTGATTCCCACAATCCACAAACAGTAACAATTAGCATAACGTCAATTTGCCTCTCCACCTGGCTAAATACTTTATCGTGCTTGACCTACCCCCCGATCATCCAAACAGTTCTCCTACTCTTACCCCATATATTAGGAAGAACCGCCACTCGAGGGACGTGCTAACGGACCTCGACCCCCCCCTAGGACTCCCCCCTCCCTTAACCCGGAACGTGCAACCTGCCCCATTCGGCAGGACCACCCCCTAACTATATGGCTGCCGCGTACCCCCTTCAAACCCTGTACCGTCCGGTCCATACGTTCAAACCGCCAGCAGGTCCTCCCCCCTAACCCCAGGGCCATGCCCTCCGTCCCAATGCATAGGGCCATGCCCTCCATCACCACGTATAGGGCCATGCCCTCCATCACCACGTATAGGGCCATGCCCTCCGTCACCAATGTCTAGGGCCATGCCCTCCGTCACCCATGTCTAGGGCCATGCCCTCCGTCACCAATGTATAGGGCCATGCCCTCCGTCACCAATGTATAGGGCCATGCCCTCCGTCACCAAGGTATAGGGCCATGCCCTCCATCCCCAAGGTATAGGGCCATGCCCCTGCCACCAACGTATAGGGCCATGCCCTCCATCACTCACATATAGGTCATGCCCTCCGTCACCGACTTATAGGGCCATGCCCTCCGTCACCAATGCAATAGGGCCATGCCCTCCGTCGCCAATGCATCGGGCCATACCTCCATTCATCCATGCATAGGGCCATGCCCTCCGTCACTAACTTTATAGGGCCATGCCCTCCGTCAACGTCACCCCCCCCCCGGGGGCGTGCTTCCTGACCGCGGATCGAGCTCCCTACGAGGTATGCCGCACTGAACCGGGGCCGTGCCCCCTCTCTGGCGCCCAGGGCCCCCCCCCTGTCAACGGAAGGCCTGAGAAGCGGCCCAGCGCCTGCCGGCAGTCCGCTGAAGCCGGCCGTCCCACCAGAGAGAAGCCCTCCGTATGCGTGTCCCACACCGGAGCCCGTCCGCCAGGAAGAAACCCCCTGCGCAGTGCCCCCAACTCCCCCCCGTCACCTACCATACCCGCAGCCCCCGACCTGGCAGCATCACCGTTCCGCGTCAGACCCCCCTGCGCGCTGCGACCCCCCTGTCCTCCGGCGGGTGTGCTCCCTGGCCACGGAGTCGAGCTTAATCGGAAAATGACCACACCGACATGGGACCGTGCCTCCTCTCTGGCGCCCCGGAAGAAGTCCTCCACACAGTGCGTCACCCCCCAAAGCCTGTCCGCCAGGAAAAAACCCACTGCAGAGAACGTACCTCTCACCTACACACGACTCGAAAAGCCCGCGGCCTAACCCCACCGCCGTCCCCGTTCCCGCCGATAACGCCCGTACCGTCCGCTCGAGCTCCCCAATCTGCACCTAGGCCGACACCCCAAAAAGTATACACCTCGAGTTAACAAAATCCAGACTTTAAAGGATTTCTTTGCCAATTGAAAACATTTTTTATGTGGTGCATATATTGCATTAATCTGAGTCTCTGAAAACCTAACGGACCACAGGGTCAGTTATTATACCGTACCACGGTTGTGCTCCGTAATCTTCATGTATCTGATGCTAGGGATGATCAAGGCGTACAGAGTGTCTGAACCGGCCATCCTGAAATCCCTTTGAAATGTGGGAAGCCGTTCCTTAATCCTTGATTTACATAAACTATGTGATTCACCGATGAGGTGGTGTGACTCTGTAGATTGTTCCCCTCCCATTGTGCCCCCTCCCTATCTTTCTCCCAGACAACACCCAGTTTGTTCAAATATTTTCCTATATGTGTGCGCATGCCAACTCTTCCACACCCAATGTTTGCCAGCTGAATTACCACCCAGGACCCAATTCTAGTGAGCACCCATCCACTGTCCCCGGATACTAATTTATGTACACCAACCAAAACCAAAACCGAATCCCATGTTCGGACGTACTCTTGTGTGAACATGGCTCCACATAGCACTGCAATTACAGGCTGCATACCCAGTTCCACTGTTCGCTCACAAATGAATACATACTCCTATCCATTCCAGTAAGAATGAACTCTGCTAATCAATGGATGCCCTGTGCTGGGTGTCCTGTATCATGATGATAAACCGCATTTTTATACCCCACTACAACAATATTAGAGTGTACCCCCACAGGCAAGACAAGTATAAACGTTTTACCAGCACAATAGCTCATGTGCAAGGTTGTCCCCCAGGTGTCTTAGCAGAATCAAACATAATGTACCAATATTTGTGCTAGTACCTGTAGTGTTTGCAAGAAGTCCCATATTGACGAATTATGAGAGACTTTCTAAAAGCATTTCTTTGAAACTGCTGCACAGCACTTAATTCTGACCGGTGTGTTTTGTGAGAACCATGTACAGCTGTATTTAATGTATGAAATCCTTTATTCAGAAACCCTATAAAAGTGTGCTCTTTTTAGATCGGTGAGATGCCTTTCCTTACTGGCACTTGGAGGTGAAGTCATGTCAGGACACTCTCCCATTCTAGTCTCTTCATTTGTTGGCCTGAACCTTACAGAGTTGTCTGAGCGATTCTACGCGTTGAGCATTGCACTCGGATTTATTGCTTACCCGATTTTGGCCATACTTCTAATTTCTGTACGCCAAAATGTTTACAATTAAACCTTTTAATGTTTAAGACTTCGCTATCTGTCCTGTTTTATAGGACCAAATAAGTTCACTGCATCTAAATAGAAAGTCCTTTAGTATGATGTGACGAGATAGAGGTTTAGAAAGGGGTACCACATCTGTAAAGGGCTTAACACCGGTCCCGGTCCGTCACATGTGCACGAGAAATAGGCAGAAGCAACGACAATGTGGTCTCCCGCACCTGGCTGGTGGGATTAATAGAGGAGACAGAACAGATCAGGCATTCTTAGTCGGCCCTAACGAGCACGCAACCAGTGACCTGATGGCCCCCAGACAAAGCTGTACTCGCTCACAACCCCAAAAAACCCGAAGACCTGGTGGTGCCATCCGTCGCTCTGTGATGCCCCCTCGACTCTCCGATCACCCCGCCACTGAGTTCTCGCACTGACCTATCCTGCTGCTGAATCTGGAGACGGTTAGTGCCCAATGGTCGTTTACCAACCGTGGATGAATCAGCACATGTAATATGGTGAAAAACACTAAGCTAGATGTACAACACCGCCCATGCTAGCAATGTTCAACGCGTGACTGAAGACTCTTTAGTGACAATACATTGACCTGTTAGCTTACATGCGTCTTGTTGGTGACACACACACACATTAAAGTATAGAGTAAATAGTACCGAACGACAACATGTTGTGACGAGAGGGTCTACCATGCAGAGCCTCACCAGGGAAGATCTCAGTTTCCTGGACGTAAAACGACACCGTCAACTGGCGCGGAAAGTACCGATCAGAGATGCTATGGACAATAAGTGATGCTGACCTAACATGTTCCCATGTAGCACTATTTGCCGGATATGTTGAGGCCTCAATTGTACCATCAGCCGGATTCACAATTCCGAGGAGAGTGATTACTTGCTTGTTGCCTTGGAAGGGTATTTGCTTGCAAGCACACATGTGATATACTGAAAGTCGTCGAGCGCAAAGAGTACAGCTCTGTGCCATGCCGTTTGGTAAATACCTGCCGCTCATAGAGTGCACGTGAAGACTTCGAATAGGCCATGGCCACCATTGTACTAACCACGTGGTAGCGTCATTCCCGGTAGCTATGAGAAACGCGGTTCACCATTCCACTCAAAACTTCTGGTTGCATAGGTTACTTTAATACGGTATGCGCACACGTTAGCAACAATTTGAATCTGCATATGGAAAATCGTCCGACGGTCATGCCACGAATAGAGAAGAGAAAGAGTGCGCAAATACAAGCACTAAAATCAGATTACTCGCGTAACTGAAATAAGCAAACCGAAAAACTCAGGCAAAACTTCCAGCGCGCAACGTGACGATCAGGCGGCAACCGTATCCTAAAGGAACAAACATGTGCCCTGTGGGCAGCTATCCCGTACACCATGCACCATCCAAATGCCACCCACCTGTCCCCTCGTAGCTCAGCATTCAGGCTGCTACTCCCCGCCCCCGCTGACAGATAGAGGCACAAAACAATGTGAAAATACAGTACACTGCTGCAAAACTCACAAGGCACAGTCTCGGCCGCTCTCCCAACCTGCATGCAGCCTGTCTCCGTTATGTAGTTGTTCCGTCCCTGGCCCAATGAAACCCCGGCGGCCGTAAGGACCCTTCGGGTAGGGGTAGCAGGCCTCCCTAGTCCCACGTGGGAGCCTGACCGCCCGCACCAGGCAGAACAGGCCCATCCGCTCGGTCGTGTGGAGCCGCAGGCTGCTCACCCGAGCTCCTCCGGGCGATGTCCGTGAAGCGTCCAGCCATTCCGGTGACACGGATAGTTCGAAAATTTCGCCACAGTCCGAAAGGCCATGCTGACGAAATATTGTCCAGAGCGCCAAAATGTTTATCCAAAATTTTTATCCAACCACCACCCCCCCGCCCGGCGGCCGAGACACCTCACCTAAAATGGTGTCTCTGCCGCGAGGCCGGGCAGTTACCACAGCCCAACGGAAGCCGAAACCAAGCCCCGCCCCCCAGCCCAAAAGCTACTGAAACAACCCAGCTCTTCCCCGTGCGGCGCCATCTCTACCCCCCCCCCCCTTTCCCCGGCCCCAAATTCCCCCGGGCGGGGCAGGCCTCCCTTCGGTCGGCCGCCCCCCCCTGGACCCCATTGTCACCAGGCGCCTCAGGGGACATTGATCAAAGTATGACTGTGTTGCTTTTAGAAACAAACGTTGTTGGGGGTTCAAGCCAAATTTACTCCACAGAACTCACCTTCTGTGCTCAGGAACTAAACCTGTCTCTTCTACATATTCCTATGTGCCTAAACACTTTATGTTCATGCTCACTGTGATATTTTCAATTTTATTATAACTATTGTTTTGCAATTGTGTATGCAGAGTCGGACTTTTCTAAAATAGCACCTCAGGCAAAAAACATCTTTGGAGCCCTTCCTGATCCTTGTACCCTCCGCTCTCCTCGCCTTTTTCCATGTGAATGAGCGAAACCTGGTGTGGAGCTCGACACTATAGTGCCCGTTCTGTCTGCATGAGCAAGATAATCACACGAGGAAGATAAACCTCTTACCTTGCTGTCTAACTGGATGTCGGTGGGGGTGGAGATGAGGGGGCTAAGAGGCAGTGCTGCTGGTTGGGGAGAGTTAGGAAAAGTCTGCCATTGACCTTGTCTGTCGCCTCCTCCTTGCTAATGCTGGTGATGTTAGTGGTGGAGTGCATTTAGGGGCTGGGGGCTTTTGGGTTCACATGCCCGGTCCTCTCTCACCCTCACCTGAGTCCTCCACTTAGGTGCTATATTTGAGGTGAGATGTAATGGAAGGGGAGCGGCTGTGAGCAGGAGATGGAAGTGGGAGGAGGGAGATGGAAGGAAACTAAAGGGAGGGGACAACACTATTTCCTTGGTGCCTGGTGAGAACGAAGTATTTTTATGATTACATTCAGAGTTTGTGACCACAAAAATGCCTTTTCAAATGCATTACTCCTTTATTACTAGTCAGTAAACTTTACTTAATCCTAAACAGAGACGTCTTCCAAATTGTGATTTTCATGGGGAGTGTTGTAGGTGTCCTGTCCAAACACCAATTTTATATGCAATTTATCAATTTTTGCAACCATATTCTGGTTGCAAAACATTGAAAAGTTATTGACTGACCTGTTTCTATTAAGGAAAATGGTTTGCATTAAAAAAACATATACTTTATTGGAAAGCAATCACAGACATAGTGCTCTGCTGACCCTATGCGGCCACTCCAATCAGAGTGAATCGCAAATTGCAACGTACCTCATTAGTATTCTTGAGGTAGGCCAGAATACAACCCACTTCGATTTAGAATTTAACAAAACACATAGGTTGGTTCCTAATTTTTTTTACAGGTGACAAATTATGTCGAGATTTTCCCCGAAACAGATCTTTGTACATCTGGCCCTAACCAGCTTGCCCAAAATCACAGAAAAACTTTCAAAGTGTTAAATGCCAGTAAATCACCGGAGAGAGACAATTTCAGTTTGTTCTCCTGGATTATGGTGCAGAGACCTTGCTCTGTCTGAAAATGGAAGATGAATCCGGCTTCAAGGCACATTTGAGCAAAACTATTTCCTATACAGAGCTGCTTGTTTTCTCAGAATGTTGCTATGATTGGAGAGGACAAGTGGGAGGGAATCTGCATGTGTTCCAACATGCAGAGAAGGAGCATAAAAAAGCATGCCAAGAGGAAACATCCAGAGGAATTAAGCAGCTCCATAAATAAAATTATTTTACTCAAGTTTGACCTGTAGCAGGAATCATCATCTTCCAAAAATGTGTTAAAGTTGGGTACTTATAGTTAGGTCTGCGTTTCCATATGAAAAGCATTTATTTGGTTTGCGAATAACTTTAGTGCCATTTGACAAAAATTTCGGGGTGATCCATGAAGCATAGGGTTGAAAAAAAAGGGGCGTCCTAAAAACAAAATGTCTCCATTTATAATGCGATACCACAAAAACAGCTTCATGGAATTATACCAACTTTGGAAGGAAGCTAGATCTTGGTCCAGAAAGCCTTCTGTTTGTGATTTGGTGCAAATCCCTTTAATAGATGTTGATATATTAAGGTTGAAATAATCTTATATCTGGACGGTTGGGTTCGCGGGACTCTAGTGAGAGCTTCCCAAACACAACTTAAAAAATAGAGTGTTCTGATCAGCCTAGGGGAATTTTTTTTCTGTGGGCCACCTGGCTCCTGCTGTAGGGAGGTTCTCGCAGGAGTGAACACTCTGATTGGCTTGCTGTGACATGAACAAAAATAGTTGCGGCGGCAATTGCAGAACTTCGTGGACTTAATACTCTGTCCTGAAAATGTATTAAAACATTATTTACAGAGGCAGGGTAGGGATCTATAAACTATAGCTACAAAGAGAAGAAACTTCTCCAGAGCCAGAAGGGCGGAGAGAGGTTCCTGGTGGGGATATGTCCTCCCGAAATAAACTCAATGTCACTTGTATGTACCCCACATAAACTAAACAAAACAAAACGGGTGGGAAAACAGAAAGAAAGAAGAAGCCTGCCGGGTATCAACCACTTAGGAGTGTTGAAGGAAGCAGATCCGTTTTGCTATGTAACCCTCACACACTCTAGTACTGTCATGCATCAGTATTGGGTTCACCTTGACTCCTAAAGGTCAGGGTGGGCTTGACCGTATTTCAGGGAGCGCTTAGAAGAATATGGCCAGGGGGTTAAAGATTAAAACTCCTCCTGCAGATCAATGTCACTTGTAAGTACCCAACATAAATTAAACAAAACAGGGGGGAAAACAGAAAGAAAGAAGAAGCCTGCCGGGTATCAATCACTTAGTCGTGGGGAAGGAAGCAAATCCTTTATGTTATGTAACCCTCACACACTCTAGTAGTGTCATGCATCATCATCGGGTTCACCCTGACTCCTAAAGGTTAGGGTGGGCTTGACCGTATTTCAGTGAGCCCTTCGAAGAATATGGCCAGGGGATTAAAGATTAAAACCTCTCCTGCAGATCCAAGTATCCCTTTATTAGTGGAACTGCCGGGGATATTAAAAATTAAAAAGTAAATGTGGGTTGTTAGGGGGTAAATGTCCTATGACCCTAGTGCCAACATGTTTCAGTCCATAAAAATAGTGGCCCATTCGGGTCCTGGACTTTCTTCAAGGCAAAAAGTGTTGTCCTCCCTGGTTGCAGTTTCGCAGGAATTGTCCTGTATTTTTGTTTGCAGGGGGCAGATAGCTGCTCCTATGCCGAAAAACAGGGAACAGATACCTTATCTTTTCTCATGCTGAATTAGTGTTTTACTCCATCTGTAATAAACAAATTAGAGGAAATCGATATTTACATTTCAAATTGCCCATCCGTGACATGCTCTGAACACCCATACTTTTCATTCAGGAGGGGTATGTGGGAGCTGTCATTTCCCATATCTATAGGCTATGTAACTGTAACTCATTACATTTTCTTGAGTATAACATTTATCATATGAAGTGGCTATGTTACTCGCATACTGCCACTAATCCCAAGTAGGAAGTAGTGTGATTACTCATACTGTGCCTTAGCACCACACCCACAACCATCCATACCATTCACTACACCCATACTGCCTCACATATGAATCTTACGTCTTAGTTCGTATTGTAATCACCCTCTTACCCCAATTTGGAGGAATTCGATCTTCACAAGAGATCGCAGCACTGCGGGGGGTAGCCCTGTAGTCAGACTCTGAAAAACAGGTCAGACGAAGGGGAAGAGGAAAAGCAAAAAGGGGGACAGAAGCACAAAAACACTCGTGATTTTGGATGCAGAGTCATTTTGGCTGAGCGCAGACTTACCTTCTCTTGAGCTGGAGTGCAAGGCTCTCTTCTAGTTGTTTTATAATTGTGTTTTGTGTGCTGAAAAATGTTAAAATAAAGACTCAGAGACATTTTGGTTTTAAATAAATGATACAAAAAATCAGAGTCTTTCTCTCAACATTTTATAGCCCAAAAAATGCAATCATAAAAACTATATTAAACGAAAGACTTACAGACATGTTGATTTATTTATTTATTAAAACCTTATTAAACATTTTTTAGGATAATAACTATTATTAAACACTGCATTGTGTGAATTAATGAAATATACATTTGATCTGATGGAGACTTCGAGCCACAGATTCCTGACCTTAGAATTTTACCCAGGTGTCAGACTGGAGTCAAGTTGTTTTGTGAGCAGTACCCCTGTAGGTGGCATCGTTTGGCTCTGTGTGGTGTTGCAGTGCATATATAGGCACCACCAGAGAGCATTGCTGGCAGTTCTTTTTATTCCCGTGCCAGTTAGCCCAGATCCAGAGAAAAGCTACCCACAGTCTTTTCTGATGGACCCTTTTTTCAACTTATTGTTGAGAATTTATGTGAGACTTGTCTCCTGGGGTGTGTCAGGTATATCCTCTAGGAAAGCTGGTTTCAAGCCATGTGGCATCTGTCACTGACAAATGTTGGTGACAGACCCACATTTTCTATGTCTTTGGTGCCTAGAGCATGACTGGGACACAAAGACCTGCGCCGATTGCCTCACCATACACCTCAAGGCCTTGAGGGAGCGGTTCCTCAATCTGCTCGCCATGCGACTCCTCAACAGTCTCGATCTTGGTTGAGAGGAATGTCCTGAAATCAGTCACAGAGCCACTCCCGGTGCTCGTCATTACAGTTACAGTCATCAGGGAAATCGGGTAAGTCCCACAAGAGGAAGACGAGTAAGAAACCAAAGAGGTCTTTGCCTTTGTCCCATCGATAGAAGTTTTCTGATCGAGACAAGGTAGCGTCACAATTCTAGGACTGGCTCCACAGTAGAGTCTCTGCCCGGGCCATCTCTGCTCCTCCCAGAATTTGC
Organism: Lissotriton vulgaris; assembly: GCF_964263255.1. NCBI lineage: Eukaryota > Metazoa > Chordata > Amphibia > Caudata > Salamandridae > Lissotriton > Lissotriton vulgaris. The sequence continues at coordinate 588,846,376 of NC_141699.1, forward strand.
TGGAGTTAGCCCCAGCTACGGGAATTCTAGGAGGCTATGCTCCTCATATTTGGGTGGCCCATCCCTGCCGGAGCGCCCCTGGTCCCTGTGTGCTCGGAAGGGGCCCTACTGAACTTTCACGACTGAGTTCACCCTCTGCACCAGTAGGACCCTTTGGATCCTGTGATGGACCAGGAGCGGCACCTGTTGTACCACTTTGACCTTCCTCGTTGCCCACTCCAATACTAATGCCCCAGGTGCTGCCCCCCATTGTCATCCCGACTCTGAAAAAGAGCCAGAGTGCCATTGTCTGACAACGATCCTGGTGCTGACTGGGGGCAGATCCCCCAGATCAGAGCAATTGACTTATTCCTATGGCACTGGTCTTGGTGAAGACTGGGAAGTGCCACTGGACCCTTATAAATACCAACAATTATATGCAACTGAGGACAACACCTGTATGAGGATCTGGCAGAGGCCAGCAGTCTGAAGGCATCCCCAGATGCTGATTTGTTCTCTCCCCTTACCGTGGCTATGGAGGAGGATGCTTGATTTGCAGAGCTGGTGAAAAGGGTGGCTGAGGTCCTGGACCTTCAACTGCCCTTTTGTGGCTGTCAAGATGAACTTCTTGATGGAGATACTTCAACCGAAAGTCACCCATTCTAAAGGGTTTCTCCCAATTAACCAAGCCCTCACATACGTCGTTCTTTGGGCCTCTTTCAAGTCATGCTCGTATGCTCTCCCTCATAGGACAATCCGCCACCATCGTCCCACCTCAGGGTACACCAGTTTCCTTACTCAGCACCCCAACCCGGAGAGCTTGGCGGTCCAAGTCTCCACTGCCAGAGTAAATCCTGCTGCATTCCCTGCCACTCCACCAGACAGGGAATCCAAGAGGCTGGATTCCTTTGGGAAGAGGATGTTTTCTTCTTCCAGTCTGGCACTGTGGTCAGTGAACACCATATGCCTTTTGGGCCAATACTCTCATAAAATCCGGTACTTGATTGCACAGATGCTGCCTATGGTCACAGAGAAGGCCTGAGCCATACTCTCTTAAGCCATTGCCAGTGGGAGGGATGCAGTTAAGTTTTCCATTCGGTGTGGGCTGGACGTGACCGACTCGCTGGGCAGAGTGATTCCGGCCCCATGCCTGGCTGAGACCCATTGGCTTTTTGGGGGATATTTTGGCTCGCTCATGGACATGCCCTCTGATTATGCCCGTCTCTTAGAGCCAAATCCCATGAGGTCGGCATTTGATATCTATATGTGCGTGTCCATAGGGCTACCAACATTGCCCTTACGGTTACGATTTACACTGTACAAAGAACGGCAATGTAAATTGATATCTCTTAGTCCTCACGCCAGAAAAACAGTGCTTTAACAGCTTTATCTACTTTAGACAATCACCATAGTAATATCGGTAACATCAAACTAAAATATGCCCATAACTACTTATCCCAAGTTTCCGCCAATACTTACCCATTCCCCTTTGCAAATGCAGGGGACCACTACCTGCACTTGAACAATGAAACGAAAGCATTTCATTTTTTTAAAAAAAATGCAGCCCATTTTCCTTTAAGGGAAACGGGTTGCATTTGACAAAAAACTGCTTTATTTAAAAGGAGTCCCAGACATGGAGGTCTGCTGACCCCAGCCGGCCACCATACCTGGGAGGGCGTGCCATTCTCAATGGGGTCGCAAATTGCGAGTGCCTTATGAATATTGATGAGGCATGCAGTTTGCAGCCCCATTGAGAATCCCTAACAGTGTCTCTGACACTGTTGTACAGGTCATTTTGAGGGTCAAAAATTGCGACTCGTAATTGAGCGCAATTTGCGACTCGCAAAATGACATGGTCGTACATCTGGCCTTTACTCTCTTATACAATCACTGACATAAGCACACACCTATCCATACAGCCGCTCTCACAATCACTCACTCACACAGACAGCCATTTATATACTCCAACACTCATATATACTGCCTTTTGCTTAAGCAGTTACTCACTCATATGCCTCACACGGTCACCGACACTGCCTTATGCACACTCACTCACCCATACAGCCCCTCACAGATGCACTGATGAACCCATACACCCAGTGAATTACCCACTCACACATCCATACATGTAGGCACATACCCCCCTCACCCACCCACACAGTCAGGCACCCATATAGGTATTCAGACAACCAATCAACAACCAATATAGACACTCATGCAGCTACTCACCAACCCATGCAGCCACTAACACACCAACTGACAGACTGACACAGATTATTCACTCACCCATACATTCACTGAGGCATGTTTAATCACTCACTTATACAGTCAGTCACACACCCACTGAATCACCCATACAGACACTCATACACCCACTCATTCTTCAATACACCTACATTTTAGAAACACTCACAGTCACTGGATGATGTCATCAGTGATGTCATTTGAGATGTCATAAGTCATGTCACTGACCGTGTCATGTATGATGTAATATGTGACGTCATCAGCAGTGCATTGCAGGAGTGCGAGTTATAGTTAGCTCAGCTAACTATAATGGCTGAATTTCCCTGGTTTTGTATGAGTGAAATGTCAGACAAACTATAATGTCCCTCTAACCTTTGGTTTTTCTGTGGATTTCTAAGGTTCTTAAAATGCTAATTCCTAACTATAACATCCCTGAAACCTCTGGTTTGGTTTCAGTGAATTTCTAATGTTTTTAAATGCTAATTTCTAACTGCAATGTCCCTGAAACTTGTGTATTTTTCTGTGAAGTTCTATATTTTTTTAACTAGCAGTCACGTTTGCAGAGTGGATGAGGAAGGGGGCTGGGGCTCCAACCAGCGCTCAGGGATTCCACTGTCTAGGACTTACAGGAGGTACCAGGAGGGCTTCTTGACCCCCAAGTCCACCAGGGGTAAAGTGGACTTCATCCTCCAACCAGTAGTGCACCTGGAGGTGCGTTTGCATAGTGGTAGAGAAAGGGGGCGTGGCCTCCGAAAACCTCTTAGCAATCCCACTGTGTGGGACTTACTGGAGGTAACAAGATGGGTAGCTGTCCCCCAAGGACGTCCTTGGGGGCCATCTACCCTGCCTATTACCTCAAGTAAGTTCCACACAACAGGATTGCTGAGCTCTGATACCAGGTCACACCCCCTTTGTCCACCACTCTGCAAATTCACCTCCTGGCGCGCTCTTGGTTGGGGGATGAAGTCCCCTATGCATCTGGGGTTCCTTATGGGCCAACTAGCCTACCTGCTTCCCCCAGTAAACACCACACAGTTGGATTGCTGAGAGGTGGTCACAGACCATGCCCCCTTTCTTCACCACTCTGCAAATGCACCTCCTGGCACGCTCTTGGTTGGGGGATGAAGTCCCCTTGCCTCTTGAGGTTCCGCGGGGACAACTAGCACTCCTGTTACCTCCAGTAAGCCCTACACAGTTGGATTGCTGAGAGGCGGTCAGAGGCCATGCCCCCTTTTGACACCACTCTGCAAACGCACCTTCTGGTGTACTGCTGCTTCGGGGATGCCGTCCACTTTAGTCCTGAAGTCCCCAGGACACAAGGGGACCTCATCACCCCACCATCTCTTGGAGTGTCTCAACCCTGACAAGAAAATCAGATTTTCAGCCAGTTTTAGTTTGGGGGTCATCCTACTCAGGTGCTGGCCCTGCACACCTAGGGAGCTGGAACATTTTCACTATAGCAGTTAGAAAATGAGATATTGGCACTAATAGGGTAAGGGGACAACTGATCCTTGGGAGACTTTAATTCACTAGCACAGCCATAATTTAAAATAAGTACTAACAGGATCTGGCATCACTTGGCTTATGTTTAGCTTTAAAATTAGCATATTGGGTGCTTGCTTCGTTCATAAACTATTCTTAGATGAAGCCTAAAACCTGTTGAGGGTTTATAAAATAACAGACCCTCACTGTGCAATCAGAATGTGCTGCTCTGTAGAAATGAGTAAGTATGGGCAAATTTTACGGATCTGCGGTACCCGAATTCGCAAAAAAATCTGCGAATTCGCGGATTTTCCAGCGAAATCGCAGATTTTTTTGCAATTTGCACCATGCTTAACTGGAGTGCTTTCTACTGGCTAATCAGTAAGTGCTACCTCATTGGATAAATGTATAGTGCCTTTCCTACACAGCAGCTGCGTAAAGGGCCGGAGGATTTTTCCCCAGTGACCATGTGTGCCTGTAAGTTTGCCACCATGCCAAAAGGCGCCGAGGTCCCTTGAGTGAGCTATCCATCATAGTTGGGAAAGGGCGGGAAAAACGTTTGATACTGCTAGTGTGTGGTGCGGGGCTTCTATGCGTGTGCACATGCCTCATGTGTAAAGGGTCAGAGAGCGAGCAGGGCAGCAGGTGAGGAGAAAGCAGCCTCCTGGCCACAGGAACTACAAGGGGATGGCGCTCGCGAAACTCATGGATGCCAAGACCTCCCTCGAGTATTACAGCTAATTGCCGACGGCAGGGATGGGGTTAAAGCACACATGCCCAGCCTTGACCTTGCTCACTAATGTTTTGGGCTGATTAAAACGTTACTGAATTTGAGCTGATGACTGTCCCAAAATTTAGACTGGCAACAAAAGGAGGAAAAACCTTGGCAGTTATAGGTGCCAAGGCATGGAACAAATTGCCTCACCAACTTCGAGCAATTACCTCCGAACAGAATTTCAGAAAATCCCTCAAAACCTGGATTCATAGCCTAGCTGATTCAGTCTGCAAAACACTTGTTTAATCCCCCCCTTTTTAATGCGCTGAGAACAGTAAATTCTACCATCCTTTCAGATATGGAGTCAAAGCGCCATGATGCTCCTTGGAGTGGCAGTGCGCTATATAAATTCCTTTTCATATCATATCATAGCTTCAACTCGGGCACCTGCTTTATTTATCCGTAAGTGCTTCCTGTTGAGGTTTAATTTTTGTGACAGGAGCCTCGTGCCATACTTGTAACTATTCTCTGACCCTGCTTCGAGGGTCAGAGCAGGGTCAGAGAATAGTTGCAAGCAGGAAACGAGGCGCCGCTCAGGATGCACTTACAGCATTACAGCAGGTGCCCAAGTTGAAATTAATTTCTTTGTAACCATTTTGTAAATGGTTACAAAGAAATTAGTTTCATCTTGGGCACCTGCTGTAACCCTGTAAGTGCTTCCTGGAAAAAATTTGTCCCGCTCGCGGATTCGTGGATTTTTCCGCAATTTTGCGAGATTCGCGGATCGCGAAATTGCGGAAAATCTGCAAATTCCGCGAGCGGAACACATTTTCGGCTCATAGTTGGAAATGAGCTACTGTATCTCTGGGACACCTCTGTAAACTCTCATGTACAAAACATTCCATACCATGGAAAGGTTTGGGGCTAATCATGGTGCTGAATAGTCACAGGACAAAACTGGCCCATTATAGCATATGAAAGTTTTGAACAAAATGTTATAGAATGAACAGAAACCAGTCTGCAGAGGGTGGAAAGCACCTTTATTGAGAAACTATTCTGTTTAACCCGTTGCGTGCTGCCGTCAGCCGTTGGCCGACGGCAGCACTACCTCCCTAGTGCTGCCGTCGGCCAACGATCGACGCAGCCCCGCCCACTCTTCAGAACGCCCGCACCGCGGCGGAAAAACCGCCGCGGTTAAGGTGTTAATGTATTTAATAATAAATGTGGTTGCATGATACTTGAGACTTTCACAATTCTTCGTCTTTTTTTACTGTACTCTAATTGCAATGTGTTTACTAAAGTGCTGTCTTTTATGGGTCTCGCCTGAGACAGCTCAAGCATGCGCTGTCCATTGTGAAACATTTTGTCAGCTTACAATTGGCTTTGAGCCCAGCCATTGCTTACCATTGGTTGGTTTCATCGTCACTGTGATTTGCTTGCTTCTGATTTGCTAATGCGTGCAGGCTTCACGTCTTCTTCTTTTGTTTGACCCTGTGCTCGAGCATGACTAAAGTAATTGTGTCTTTCAACTGCTTGCGCTGTGGGAGTTACTTCTTCTCTTTTGTTAAAGAATGTGTTTGAGAGCATCTACTTCAGGCATCCCTGACAGTGCTGCATGTTCATATACCCATTTGTCCCACCATGCATGCTTTCTTTCTTTATTTAGTTTTGCTTGATCTTCATATTGTTTTCCCCATGTGTCATTTCATTTACTGCTTCCTTTGCGTTGCTTGCCCCATCTGGCCCCTGTATGCCCCCATCAGCGTCTTTACTATCGCTAGGGCCATCACTCTCCTCGACGCTCATTTTCTTTGAGTTCTTTTCTATTTTTGTCTTCCCCAAAGCTCACTCTTCATGTTGTTTGCCCCTATCTATCCCCTCCATATGGGTGCCCTTCCGGTTGTCCTGTTTCTTGCCCTCATCCTTCCTCTCCATGCATGTATCCTTTGTTTTTTTTATATTTTCTCCCCATGCAAGTGCTTTTTCTTTGCATTGTTTTCCTCGTTTCCTTCCCTGAGTTGCTTACCCCTCCTGCCTTTGTGTTGTTTGATGTCCCACCTCTATGTTGCTTGTCCCCACCCACCCTGCCAGTCTATTTGGCTTTCCCCAACTGTCCTCCTGGTGCTGTGTAGCTTGCCTCATAGGTGTTGCTAGTCTTCAATCATCGTCTCACCTCCATGTTGCTAGCCCCCAACCTTGCTGTTCGCTCCCTTCCTTCGATTCTCCCTCTCTCTGTTTCTGTGTTGTTACTTGACCATCAACTTTCCATAACAGAAAAAGAGCTCTATGGTGCTGACACTGCTGGCCACATCATCATGCATTTTTAACTTTCAGGCATGCTGCACACCCTCACAATTCTTGTCAGGGTGAAAGACCTCAAATGAACCTGTGCTCAACTCTCTGGTTTCTTTGCACAAAAACAGTCATGCTTAACTTAGAGGCAATGTGTAAAGTATTTATGTAGCACTTCACTTGGTAATAAAGTGAAAACACAACACCAGAAAAATACTACACTAGTTTAGAAAAATAGAGTAAAACATGTAATACCTTATTTGACACCAAAACAAAAAAAATCCATTAAGTGGAACCAAAGATATGCAATTTAAAAGATTTAGGCAAAAATAGTGCTTAAAAAACAAAGTGCCAACTGTGGTTATCTGCAAACACAACAGGTGATGGACCGAATGTGGATCAATGTCACACACTCAACCCAGTCCAAAGATCTGGGCCCAAATCCATCGTTTTTTTGCACTCCACACCACCCTGGGTTAGACAATTGCGATATGCAAATCAGCTCTGATCCTGTGCCCCATGGGAACAGTCCAGTCCAAACTACAAAAGCCATGTCCTTCCCAGAACGGAATCAAGCATCCCAGGACCGGACCGGTTTCGAGGTAACACCTCTCATCAGCCCGGCTAGCTTGACTCCAGTGGTGTGGAGTGCCTGGGACCCACGTCTGGGCATCCCCAGCGCACTTAGGGCGGAATATGCAAACACAACAGGTGATGGACCGAATGTGGATCAATGTCACACACTCAACCCAGTCCAAAGATCTGGGCCCAAATCCATCGTTTTTTTGCACTCCACACCACCCTGGGTTAGACAATGGCGATATGCAAATCAGCTCTGATCCTTTGCCCCATGGGAACAGTCCAGTCCGAACTACAAAAGCCATGTCCTTCCCAGAACGGAATCAAGCATCCGAGGACCGGACCGGTTTCGAGGTAACACCTCTCATCAGCCCGGCTAGCTTGACTCCAGTGATGTGGAGTGCCTGGGACCCACGTCTGGGCATCCCCAGCGCACTTAGGGCGGAATATGCAAACACAACAGGTGATGGACTGAATGTGGATCAATGTCACACACTCAACCCAGTCCAAAGATCTGGGCCCAAATCCCTCGTTTTTTTGCACTCCACACCACCCTGGGTTAGACAATGGCGATATGTAAATCAGCTCTGATCCTGTGCCCCATGGGAACAGTCCAGTCCGAACTACAAAAGCCATGTCCTTCCCAGAACGGAATCAAGCATCCGAGGACCGGACCGGTTTCGAGGTAACACCTCTCATCAGCCCGGCTAGTGGTTATCTGGTCACGTTGGACTGGGGCAAAGTCACAAGTTCAGACTGACCTCGATGGAGTGTGGGCCAGATACACGGACCACATTAGCCCTGGTGAACAAAGTACCTTAAATCCTCTACGAGCGTCAAGATGGCGGTCGCACTCTGAGAGTGCTCCGGACCCCTCCGCCATCCGCTCACAGCCAGCGCCATACCACAGAGTGCGAGATAATCTGAGCCATCCCAGAGGGCTCCTGCATGCCACAGGGAGAACTCGAAAGCTACAGGGAGCCGTGATCTCCCTCACCGCCAGAGACAGGCCACCGACACCTGAAGGTAAGATGGTGGTACCCGGGCGCCTATGAAGCCCTTACCTGCGCCAACAAGTTCTGCACCCGCAGTGATTCAGTGAGGCTGTGGTGTGGTTTCCTGGGTAGACTTTCTGCTGGCTGCCAGTCCTAGTGTGGGGTGCTGCCAGACCATCGGGTTATCCTGTATAGGGAGTGGATGAGTGGAGCAGGACCAGCGGCCTGGGGTGAGCCCACCTGCTGATGCGTGGGCTGGTGGCCGGAGACTCCTGACCCCCACACCGTGGCGACCATCTCCGGCTGAAGTGGAGCGACTTAACCCACCCCGCTGAATGGATCAAGAACATGGCAGCAATTCCAGGTCAGTCAGGCAGGGGCAACTATACGGCAAATCCCAGGGTGTTGGGGACAGTGCTGGGGTGAACCCGAAGCCTGTACTTGCACCAGGTTTCTTTACTTACAGTAGAGAAACCTTCCCTGCGCACCTGCTGCATAGGCATCTGCCCTCCTCCAGTTCCCGGGCTCACTACAGATTCAGTGCCCGGCCCTCTGATGGCCTTTCTTGTGGTGTATACGGTGGGGGAGGCATGCCTCATTGAGTGACCAGGGACCAGAGGAGGCCCCATCTGTTGAGGCGAAGTCCTCCGAGGACGGCTTGGAACTGCATTTGGCCGGCCCAGTCCCCCGGGAAGGCCATACCTGGGTCTGAAGCTTCTGTGGCAGCTGTCCCGAGGTGTGGGAGCGGGTGGCCTTGAGGGCCTGCACTGAAGGAATTCTTCCGCCACAGTCCTATAGATGACTGCTACTTGAGACTCTGGTGGGGAGCCTCGGGCGAATACTTAGCAGCGCTGGGCTACCATTTGCAGCAGAGAGCGGAGGAGCAGAGTGCTGTGGAGGCACCAGAACCCCCAACCGATCAGGCTCCCCCTAGCCCACATTAGCTGCATGCACCAAAGACGAGCCCTGGGAGCCCCCCCTGTGGCTCTTCCGGTCCTGGTGCCCCCACATAAGTCTGACTGGCACCTTCAAGATCTGAGTGATGAAACACCCCAACAGTGTAGAAGGCTAGCCCACCTGCGCTAAGACCTGCTGAGACGTGACAAGAGTGGGGTCAGATCAGGGGATAGGGTGGATCACACACCAGGGTCCTCACTCCTGCCCTGCCGCCTACCCTGACTGCTGGGTCCAGCTCTCTATCCCAACGTGCCCCCCCCCCCCTGATTCAACACTGATACCTAGCGGACCACACTCAGCACCCTAGCATTGAAGAGAGATCAAATCTAGGGACAGCCATGGGCAAGGACAGACCAGCAAAGCAACCCCCTTCCCAGGCAGAAATGGAGCAATTTGTCACTTGCGCTGTGGCCAACAATGCTGTCACTGCTAATAACGCCCCGCCACCCTTTGGGCACCTGGCCATCATTTTTTAGGCGATCCGTGCATCACAAGACTCAGTAGAGACTAAGATCGGTGAAGTGCAGGTCGACATGGCGCTCATACGTTAGGATCTTCGCAATGCCGTTGCCAGATTAAGAGTGGCAGAATCTCGGTTATCCTTCATGGAGGATGATGTGGCAACAATGAAAAGCCAGGTTTTGAAGTTCCTCTCCCAAACGTCTGAACTACACAGAAGAGCCGAGGATGCTGAAAATCATTCCCGCTGGAACAACCTCCAGAAGGAACACAGCCCGCTCAGGTCGCGCCCTTCATAGAAACCTGGGTTTAATAATGGATGCCCACGGACTGCCTATCCGCATGGTTTGTGGTGGAGAGGGCCCACCACGCACTCGCATCTCAGCCGCACCCTGGAGCCCCGCATCCTCAATTTCAAAGCCAGAGACGCCATCTTGCAGGATGCACGCTTTCAACTCGACCTTTCCTACCATGGAAGTAAAGTTATGATCTTCCCGTATTACACCAAGGAGGTATAAGCACAGCTGAGATCATACACCGCAGTCAGACAAAAGCTATGTGCTCTCAACCTCTCATACCGACTCTTGTTCCCGGCCCGCCTAAGGGCAATCCATGAGAACAAAAGAATTTTCTTCGACACCCCGGAGGCGGCATGGAGCTGGGTTACGGAGGAGCGACCCCTGAACTGATGTGCCGTGAGCCCCTCTGCTGCTGTGATGGGGGCAGCCCAGCAAGGAGATGAGATGTACACCTAGGCACCAAGCCGGCGCACCCGGTCCCACCAGGGACGTACAGCAAGCAGGAAAAAATCCGCATTACCTGAGGCGACAACAAGAAGCACCTCCGGCTCCCCGGCTGAAAGGAAGATCCTGGGAGCCAGAGGTGCTTGGGATCCTGCTGTGGAGCGATCCCAGACCCGATCTAGAGATTCCGGACTCAGAGCTGTCACTTAGCCCAACAACCTGAATTAAGGTCCCTGAGAGTAGCAAATGCTATTGGGTAGTAACCTTACTGACTGCAAACATTTCTGAACTAACAGACTTCCTTCAACTTGGAGGGGTCCACCACTCCATCCCTGATTTACCATGTTTGATTATGTTTTACAGGGCGACAGGTGCTTCTGGGGTTGAAGTCTGGGGAGGGGGATGGTTGGGGCGTTTGTTTGGGGTTTTGTGTTATTTGTTTAGGTTTTTTCTAGCTGGGCTGACCAAGACACACAACACGACAGGCCTGTATCACTCAGACAGTGACACTCTTTCTGCATCAACTCCACGCCCCACCTCCATGGGCAATTTCCACAAGGGCCCTATCATGCCCTGAGCCACACGCATCTACCCCTCTGTTGACCCTACCCATGGCAACCGCTTCCCCTGACCTAGAGTCCCTGCGCATCCTTTCCTGGAATGTTAACGGTCTCCTGGACAAGGTGAAACGAGCTGTGGTCTTGAAAGCCTCCACTCGGTCCACCCCCTGCGTGCTCATGTTACAGGAGACCCATTTGTTAGGTGATTATTACTGATTCCACACTAGGCATGATTTTGACAGGATATACCAGGCAGGCTTCACGTGGGGGTCCCGTGAGTGGCGATCCTCCTCCTCTGATCGTTCCTGTTTGGTCCAAACCAAATAGTCTGTGACCACCAAAGGCATTTTCTGGTCCTCTCGGATGCAGTGGGAGGGCGCTCTCTCAATTTGATCACAGTCTAAATACCTCCAGCGGTCCTAGACCCGTCTCTCCACGAACTCGGAAACTGATTATCTTCTCTACCCCAGGGTGTCACTGAGGTGGGAAGAGACTTTAATGCAGTTATGAACCCACACTGGGATGCATCTGGATCCCCGTCCCCTCAGGTGATTGGGTCTGCTAAGAAGCTCACCACATGGGCCGCCTGTCTGGGACTCTGCAACGTCTGGATTACGTGGCAACCTCGCTTCTACCATTACACACATATATCTGCCACCCACCATACCTATTCACGAATTTATATGCTGTTCATGCCCGGCCCAACTGCATACAGATCATAAGCGTCCAACCGCTTGTCTTTCGGACAACTCCTCACTGCTTTTGGACATAGGTCGCCCTACTGGCGTCCTTCGCCCCATCTGGTGCCTTAATGCCTGCTTCCTACAGGACAAGGGCTGCAAAAGAATGATTAAAGGGGAACTCAGCCATTACTTCTTGCGGAACGAGGGATCGTTTGCCTCCCTGGGCACGCTCTGGCCAGCCGGTAAGGCGACGATTAGAAGCTTCACCAAGGGTTCTGCTAAAAAGAAATACCAGGCCAGAGACGACTACCTCGCCCATCTGGGGGCCCATGCATCACGTATTAAACAGGCCAGGGGCGCTGCTGCAGGAGATATCCAGGCCCGCCAACGCGACCTCATTTGTGAAGAAATCTGACACATCTCTCTGGAATTGGCCAAGCAAATGTAGAGATCCTCTTCGGTGCGTGTATACGGGTGGGGAGACAAAAAAGCTAAGCTCCTTTGTTTGCTAGCAACCGGCCCCCTTGCCAATAGGATTATCCCCGAAATAAAGGACAAGGACGGCAACAGGCATCGGAGGCGATCGCCCAGACATTCGCATCTTACTACAAACAGCTCTACTCCACCACCAAGACGTCGGTCACAAACCCTCATTCTTATTTCTTGCGGGATGTTCCACTCCCTCAGACTATCTAAAACAGATTCCCAACTGCTGGATCAGCCCCTTACATTGGAGGAGATTGATCAGGTCACCTCGTCACTGGCCACGAATAAAACCGCAGGTGCCGATGGTTACCCATTGGAGTACTATCTGGCTTTTAGGGAGATTCTGACCCCACAGCTCCAAGCCCTCTATACAGAGGTGGTGTGAGGGAGGAGGCTTACTGCGAGACATTGACACTGCAACGTATCTCCCCTCCACCGAGTGCTTGGCCTATCACCCAATCTCACTAATCAACACCGAGGTAAAACTATATGCCACTATCCTGGCGACTCGGCTTAAGTGGGTAATCAAAACCCTCATACACCCTGATCAGTGTGGGTTCATGCCCCGTGGGAGCACGGGGCACTGTCTGAGATGCCTACAGGTGGCTTCAGCTCACCGGCATCTCCTTCCACCGTACCTGGCTCTCCTGTTAATAGACTTTGAGAAGTCCTTGGATACGGTGAACAGGGGATGCTTGGAGGCCATACTAGTCTGTACGGGCTTCTGTCTTTACTTCAGAGAACATGTAAAGGTGCTCTACTCCAACCCTTTGACCCGAGTCATGGCCAACAAAGTCTTATCGGAGGAGTTCCACATAGGCCGCGGCAAGAGGCAGGTTTGTCCCCTCTCCCTCTTACTCTTCACCTTAGCCATTGAACCCCTGGCCCACCTCATTAGCGAGAGTATCGGTTTCTCTATTGGGCTAAATCCCTCCACCTCTTTCACAGGAGGTTTAATTTATCGCCCTCCAGGCAATGCCACCTCCTTTTTGGATTCCCTAGGTGAAATACTGGGGTCACTTATGCTACGCTACCCTCATTTCACTATAATGGGAGACATGAATTTGCAACTGGAGTCATGTGATGACCCACACGCCACCTGCTTTCAACATACCCTCAACATCTTTGGACTGGCCCAATTAGTGACCGCACCCACCCATCTAGCCGGTCACACGTTGGACGGTATCTGTTCCAACCTAGGTACTATGTCTATATCCCCTCCCATCCCGCAAATATGGACTGACCATAGTCTCATCCCCTTCGCAATTGAACAAAGAGTCCAAGCCCCATCAACTATAAAGCGTTCTCAACCCTCCTTCCCGATAAATTAGAAAAAGGTGACCGACCGTATCAAGCAGAACTCCCAACCACTGGCACAGGCACCTAAGTTGGTGGGTGATGTGTCGGTCGACTCATGTAACTTTCATCTCTGGATAAATCAAATTATCTCAGACAATTCCAATCCTAAAGGTGACCGTGTGAAGTGTTCCAGAAGGAAGCTGAACGCCCCTTGGTATACCCAGGCCTTAACTGAGAGCCACCTACTTTGCAGGATAAAAGAAAGGAAGTGGAGGAAAACATATGATGAGGCATCCAGAGCCCTCTATGTTCAACAGAGGAAACTATACCTCTCTAGTATAAAATCCGCTAAAAAAGAGTATTATACTAAAGCCATCAACGATGCCCACCAGAAACAAAAAACGGTTTTCTCAATCGTAAAATCCTTCACCCACCCCAAAGCCCTACAGCCTGAAATCCCTCCCTCTGAAATCCTGTGCAACAATATTGCAAATTTCTTCGGGGAAAAAATTGCCAACATTCAAAAGGATTTCCCGCCCCCCCTGACCATTCCCATTCTACAACCCCAGAAGCAGGTAGCCGATAACCATCATTCTCTCTGCAGGTTTCAACCCGTCTCCCTACAGCAGACCCGTAAAGCGATCATGGCCTGCAAATCAGGAGCACCCACTGACTCCTGTCCCCCTCGTATACTGCATCACTTAATTGAGGCAGTCAATCCGAACATCAACGCTATCATAAATGCTTCTTTAGACTCAGGGGTAGTGCCCAACGAATGGAAGAAGGCCATCGTGAAACCCTTGATGAAAAAACAAAATAAATCCCCCACAGACCTGACCAACATGCGCCCTATTTCACTCACGCCTGCCCTAGGAAAGATCACGGAGCAGATAGTGTACTGGGAGCTGAAAGCCTTTGTGGAGGACCATAACATTCTGCATCCACAGCAATCTGGCTTTTGCCCCAGCCACTCCACTGAAACAGCCCTTATAGAACTCTCCGACTCCATCAAGTTCCTGCAGGATGAGGGGAGGAAAGCAGTCCTCATCCTGCTTGATCTCACAGCAGCGTTCGATACAATTTCTCATGCCATCCTGATTGACAGGATGCGTGAGATTGGCGTGACAGACACAGCTTTGGCATGGGTAACATCTTTCCTGACCAATAGGTCCCAATCTGTGTCACTGGGCCCCCAGCTATCCAGCGTAAAAACCATTATATCGGGAGTACCGCAGGGGTCCATATTAAGTCCATTATTGTTTAACATCTACATGGCACCCCTCCTAGCTGTGATAGAGTCCCATGGGATCCTAGTCATGTCTTACGCTGACGACACACAACTTGTCGTCTCTATCGACAAAAACTGCACGGACACAGAGCTGCGCTTCCAGAATTGTCTCACGGATGTATTTCAGTGGCTGAACAAAAACCACTTGAAGTGCAACAGTGGGAAAACTGAAATCATACCATTAGGTAAAGATCTGCCCTTCTGTCCTAAGGATTGGTGGCCCAAAGACTCAGAGGCCCCGCCTAGTGCAGTGACCTCTGCACGTAATCTTGGCGTGCAATTTGATACAGCCCTTTCCTTTGATGATCACGTCAGGATCACGGCAGGCTGCTGTTTCGGACTTATCAAATCTTTAAAAAAATTCTTTGACTTCCTCCCCATTGCATCCAGGAAATCGGTCGTGGTCGCATTAATACTCTCCCGACTCGACTACTGCAATGGGTTGATGGCTGGAGTGAAAAAGTCCACACTGAAGAAGTTGCAAAGTGTACAGCACGCAGCTGCAAGATTAGTGTTAAAACTTCCCAGGAAATCCTCAGCCTCAGCAGCATTAAATCGTCTTCATTGGTTGCCCCTGCACAAGAGGATCCTCTTCAAACTTCTACTAACAGTTTTCAAAGCACTAAAAAACATCGGTCCGAAATACCTTGTCAACCGCTTTGTTCACTATGACCCCGTACGAAGTTTGAGATCCTCCGGTGGTAACCTTACCAAGATTCCGAGGTATAAATATAAAACCAGGGGCGGAAAAACTTTCACAGTCCTAGCAGCAAGGGCCTGGAACAACTTGCCTTTAAATCTCAGACTGGTTGAGACTGAGAGTCTTTTCAGGAAACAACTGAAGACCTGGGTCTATCAGCAATCTGATGCTTATGTTATGGCCGCTATCTAGAGCCTCTATCATCCAATCCCATCCACACACAATTTCTCAGCGCCAAGATGCTCCTTCCGGAGTGATAGGCTGCGCTTAATAAATACTCACAAATACAAATACAAATACAAATTAGAGCGGACACCTTAATCCAGGGATGGCGATTGCACGAAGACCGCATCGCCTTGTACGGGGACGATGTACTCCTATACATTGCAGACCCCGCGTACTCGGGCCCTGGATGCCGTCAGCTCCTCAAACTCTTTGGGGAAGCCTCTGGGCTGAAATTCAACCCTCCTAAATCCATATTTGTCCTGCTACACCCTTCCCGGGAGTGCATGGATTGGAAACCAAACATTCCCAGTCAGACATTTGAGTTTCTTATACCTGGGGATTTGGGTAGCAATACACCCAAGACTTACATGGTCCCTTATGAGGACCAAAGAGGAGATGCAAAGTTGGCAAACCCTTCCTTTAAACCCGATGGGGAAAATCGCTCTGTACAAGATTAAGATCCTTTTGCATTTCCTGTACATTTTACAGAATATCCCTCTGCACCTCCCAAGACACTGGTTCTGGGCCCTAGACAAAGCGCCAACCTCGTTCCTTTGGGGAAACTCATGACCTCGCATGGTGTTGACTCACTGCCAAATGGCCCCGTATGATGGGAATGGTAAACCTATACCGATATTATATTGCCACACGTCTGTTGGTGATCAATGAGTGGATGTCAGTAGGGTGGGCGGACCTGGCATGCCAGCTGGAGCTCGAAGGATTGGGACTTCCTCGGATCAAAGCGAGGCTTTAGGCTCACCAATCCCTCAGAGTATCCCCTCTGTCACTAGATCGGTCCTGGAGAGATGCTCTTATGGCCCCATATATAAAAGGCTCTAGGGCAGACAGGACATTCTTGGGTAAGGCCTTAGTGGTGGCTAAGAGAGACATTGCAACAAATGGAATAACTCAACCCCCCCCCCTACAATTACCCAATGGAGTAAGGGCTTGGACTGGTGTGCCTCATAGGAACAGCTACATACCTGGCTTGGGGATGCCCAAAGAAATACAAACAAGTGTGGGGCAAATGGTTGGGGCTACTGGGTTCAAAAGGGGAGGTGGAGCTGGAGGGTCTTCGACCTTGATCCTTTGCTTGGCTACATATGTGCACTAATAAGTTGTAGGTGGGCGTTTTGCTGGGCATGTCATATGTGGTCTGAGTTAAACATCTGCAATTCATGTACAAGTGCTGTTGTGTCTTTACATTGTCTCTTAAAAACCAACAACGTTTTAATATTTAAAAATATCCTCATCGTGAAGCATTATGAGGTCCTGCATCAAGGATGCGTCCTGCAGCGTCGGTTCCAAGGAACTGTTGGGCTGCGGTGCAAAGTCTTAAATTGAGAATGCTTCATACATCGATAGTTCCAAGGAGCCCCATGTGCTCGTTCTTGCTTGTACGATGCAAGGTCCTGCGCCAAGATGCGTTGTGAAGCAGCAAGGAGCTGCAGGGCAATGTGTTGTGGTGAGTCAGTTCTGTTGGGACCACAGCTGTGCTGACAGAGCACCTTCAGGTCCACTTCTAAGGGTACTGGAGGGGGTTGCACCACTTGGGGGGCATGACTCACAGCAGGCAGAGCAGAGGTACAGGGTTCAAGGTGGTTGGAGACGTTTCTGTCTCTGAGATTCTGATCAGGAGGCCGGTTATCTAGCCCTTGGAGTCACTCTAGTGGTCTTGGGTTCAAGATCCAGGTCCAATCCTTCTCACTCAGGCATCAGGGCAGCATAGAGAGTAGCAGTCCTTCTTGCAGCAAAGCGGCACAGCCATCCGTCTTCTAAGTCTTCCACAGGTCCAGATGGGTACTGAAGAATTCGGTCTGAGGGTCCATTATTTATAACTGTTAGGCACTTTGAAGTGGGAGAAGCTTCTTGATGATTCCACCCCCAAAGGTGTTTGGAGTTTCCTTCCTCCCTGCACTCTCACCAGTTTTTCTGTGGTCACGAAAGACTAGTGTGAAACCCTTTGTGAGTGTGCTGAGGCAGAGCCTTTGTGATGTACAAGGGTGGTAAGTGAAAGCTCTTCCCCCTTATGAAGTCAGAGATGGCCCATCCTGTCAACACTATTCTACCTTTCTCTCACTGTCTGGGAATAATACACAAAGATCAACTGCCAGCTAAACCTAGTCATGCGACCTAGGGTAGAGGCTGCAGGAATCAAATGGCTGTGCCAAGAAAATGACAACGTTCTAAAAGTGGCATTTTCATATTTGTGACTTAAAATCCGTCTTTACCATTAAAGAGGGTTTTAAATTACAAAACATTAGACACCAAACTTGATATTCAAACTGCTTCCAATTGAAAGTTATCACTTATTAAATGTAATAAGGTAACCCAATGTTATCCTATCGGAGAGGTAGGCCTTGCAGTAGCGAAAAACACATTTAAGAGTTTTCATCCCCAGGACATGTAAAAGTTAAAAGTACATGTCCAACTTTCTGAATACACTTGAGCTTTAGGAGAACAGACCAGAGTCCAGGTCACTTCACTGCAGAGTTCTGGTCAATTGGAGTGACTTTGTCTTACAGGTGTCTCTTTTAAGGCAAATAATGATGACTGTCCTGACTGAAGGCAAAGCCTCCATGAGACAGGCCTTAGTGGCCACAGGATGAAGGAGGTGAATGCAGGGTGTCAGTTAAAACTGTCCTCATCAGAACAGCATTCACCCGAGGGAGGTCATCTAGTCTTCTGAGTCTTCAGAAGTGACTGCTGGCCCTCTGCAGCACTGAAACCCTCACCACGTTCAAGGTGGTGGCGCATCAGCATTGCTGCGTGTGGGTCTCAGTGATGGAATAGCAAGAAATGCTTGAATCCAGGAAGGAGATGCATTTGCAGACCAGTTCTTGAAAAGAAAGGAGTTCTGTAAACTGGATTGAGCTGAAATGACAGAGAGCTGTGGGAGCCCTGGTACTAGATAGCATGTAATGAAACAACCAGAATTGAGCTGCTTTTGCAGAGCTGCTTTCAGGCCTCAGTAACACTGACATACGTTGGCAGGGCTGTGTGTAATAAGACTGTTGCAATTAAAATACAGATGTATTGACAGAGTTGTGTGAAGGTGTCAGTACTGGAACAGCATGGAGTGATACATTCAGAATGGAGCTGTTTAGCCAGAGGCGAGTGTAGGCCCAGTGTCTTTCAGATGCAATGGAATTGCTGTCCTCAGCAGGAGTGCTGCATTGATTACAGAGCTGTGTCGAATGCCAGTGCTGGAACAGCGAGAAGTGTTTGCAATGCATCACGGATCTATGTCTGAGCACCAATACTGAAATGGTATGAATGTTGCATTCAAGATCAGCTGCATTGATCGAGCCTTGTGCGAGCCTCAGTACTTAAGTAGCAGGAGTGCTAGTTTCAGGATTGAGATGCATTGGCAGAGCTGCGGGAGTCCCAGTACTGGTGGCTCACGTACTCCTCTCCACGCCCCGCATCTTCCCCGAAGCACAGATGCTCCCATTACCCTTTAATCCTCCTGTAAATGCAGGATTTTCTGCTTTAATTCCCCATTCATGACCCGGCTCCATTTGATCGTCTGTCAATTATGACTCGTTAAAGCCCACTCTGGAGAACAGGAGAATTGATCGCCCGGAGGAAGCTTTCTGCGTCCCCGGATGTTATTAACAGGCACGAGCCTTTTCATAACCACAGGTCCACTTTGGGCCCTCCCTCATCTCCTAGCGATTCTTCCTTAGGGCGGGCTGGGCCAGGGCCTTGCATTAGCTATGCAGATTAGCAGAGCTTCGGGAATTCCAGCTGGGTGTCTGGAATTCAGACAGGTATCCGAAAATAATATAGGGCCACTGAAAGTCCAGCATCCACTATCCGTTGGCGAAGGTCAGAGCTATCTTAAGGCCAATGTAGGCCACTACCATACTATGTCAAAAGACAAACCTTCAGGGCGTCGGATTTAAACAAATGGGGTGAAAATAGCCTTGTTGCTAGAAGTTGGTAAAACTGCTATTTTTATCAAATGTACTATGTGCAATTTTCCTCCAAAAATTACACTTGTTAAGTAAAATAGACTTGGGAGGTTGATTGTCTTTGTGAACATTTACGCAGGGTATGGCCTGTTCTACAAGTCACAAAGGATATCGGATTTTCCATGCTGTGTCTAGATGGCAGGGATGGGTGGAGGGTGGAGGGTGGGCTGTACCCCCACCCCTCACATACTACCCATACACCTAATCTTTTTCTCTCATTTGATTTCAAGCTCTTACGATCGAAAATATTATTTCCCCCCTTCAAGAGTGTTGCCTCTGCAATCAAATTGTTTTCAAATACATTGGTTTTAAAACTAAGTGATCGACATACTTCAGTTTCTCACTATGGCAATATATCATCCTAATATCTGGATGATGTTTTTAGTGTCTGAGTTGATTGATAGGAATGTGGGTGCAGGCTCGTCAGACTGCTGTGTTTTGTTTATGGCTCCCTACATACACCATCCTAAGAAGTGCTTTAAATAGGCAGGTACAGTCCTGTGCTAAGTATATGCATTTCTTTAATTTGAGAGGGAGAATACCTGCACTTCTCAGCACTGCTACAATACATTTAATTTGGAGAGTACCAGCACTTCTCAGGAGGAAAGATGTACTCTAAATAGTGAGTATCTGTACTTTTATCAGTTCAGTTCAGTTTAAATCTTTATTTGACTATCAAAGATAGCCATGAAAGTACAATCATTAAATTTAGAAACATGTTAAAAAAACAGGTGTAATCACAGTTTTTAAAATCATTTCATCCTTATATTATAACCGTAAATATTCTTGCATTAATGACATCAAAAAAGAGGCAAAACATTATTATTGCATGCGGAACAAAATCAACTACAGATGTACTAAAATCATGTCAATTCCTTTCTACTATATTCTCATGGTTTTTTCTCATTTTGATTGCTTTCAGAATGAACAGGGCAACACTATAATAAGTCTGGGGATCACCTAATCTCACCAGAAATTCCATAGCTACTTTGTGTGACCTAATATTGTAGGTGAGAAACAATGGTTTTAGATAAAAACTTCTAAAATTCTGGTAAAAATAACAAAACAATATAAAGTGCAATATGCTCTGTTGTCTTTTGTTATCGCACAGACATAATATCTCCTCAAGCGGATGAGACCTCATTTTAGGAAAGGCTACAAGATGATGAACAATGCCGCATCTCAGTCGTATTAGGACAAAGCGATGCTGAGCATAGATCACATATGACAAATAGTTATTGGCACTCGCCTCTATGGTATATGATAATTATAGAGCGACAATAGATTTATTCTTCTCAGCCTTGGATCTCCGGTCCAACCTATGTTGTAGAAAGGTATCTCTAATCTCCTTCTTTGTATAGGACAAGGTTTTTGATGTTTCTGACCATACTGATATTTTATTCAGATTTTCCAAGGTGGAGTTAATATATAATAGCCATGGAATTTTAAATGCATCATGCAATTTAAGACAATATAAAATAATTGATTTGGTAAAAACAGCTTCTTCCTTTTTCCAAATTGAATCCTACAATAGCAGTGGTCTAGCCAGTAGTAGGTCTTCTAAAAACTGGAGACCCAACTCATAATGTGCAATAGTGTTTGAGGCAGATGGCAGTAAATATAACAGACGTTTCTGGAAGAGATTTTCTTGCGTTTGTAGGTCCTTGCTTTTTGTATGACCCAAAGCCTTCCCCATTGAGAGCAATACTTGCTCCTTTGGCTTTATATAATGCTACCATCTCATTTGGTTGGCCAGTTCACCAATTTAGAAGAAAATAAAACAATTCCTTGGGTTACCCTGCTCATATTAGCTACTAGTATTCGAAATGTGTTGAGACCAAGAGCCATTATCCATGAAAAGAATTCTAAGATAGCAAAAAGAACTAACAGTCTTAATAGGGCTATTTTCAATAAAGAAAGTTTTAATGGGTTTAGGTTTGAGCCCACAAATCAGAGTATATGTTTTGGGTTTATTTATAACCATTTTCTTTTTTATCATAAAAGCTGAGATTACATCCATCATTCTCTGAAGGCCTATCGAAGTTCTTGCTAATACTACAGCGTCGTCCGCGTATAGTAAAACAGGTATTGAACGACCTGCCACCATTGGGGCATTGGCCTGAATTGTCTATAAATGGTTATCAATCCCATTAATAAATAGGTAAAATAATATGGCACTAACACGCATCCTTGCCGTATTCCCCGTTCCATTTTGAATTTAGATGTACATTCCCCTGGGGGTCAAAGCGGACTTGACTAGATAGATTCTCGTACAAGCGGGAGAGGAACCCAACTATCGCCCTTGGTGCTCCCATTGAGATAAGGGTTGTCCAGAGCGAGTTATGGTCCACCAGGTTAAATGCACTGCTTAAATCGTCAAAGCATAGATATATGGAACCTGCCTTTGCCCTGGTGTACTTGCCGATAGGTAACACTGAGTTTGTGCATTGCTCAATGGTCTTTAATCGCTTTCTGAACCCATACTGCACCTGGGTTAAAACAGAGTATTCAATTGCCCATTCCTCAAGTATTAGCAACCCATCACTTTCATAGCAGTATCTAGAAGTGAAATTGGCCGAAAGTTTTTAGGGTCCTCTTTAACCCCTTTTTAGGTCTCGCCTGAGCCAGCGCATGCGTTGCCCTGGCGAGACATTTAGTGAGTGGGCTTTTAAAAGTCCTACCACACGCTTTTGTTGGCCTCAAGCTTGCGGTTACGCACGTATGTTCGCGCGCAGCCACCATCTGGCTTTCCTCTCGGCTTTTAGGCGTCGCTGTCCCTCAGAGCCTCCTCTCTGCCCCCTCCCCTGCTGCTCTTTCACTTCATTTTTAGTGCAAGTGAAAATAGGGCTGTACATTTTGTCACAGGGCTCGTTTTCATTGTTCATAATTGCGCACCTTTTATTATCTCAGCAACGAGCCCCACGGTTGCTTATCAGCATTCAAGGACTCTGGCATGAGAAGCCTCGATAACAGCGCGGAACGGCAACTCCTCCCGGTCTGGCCTATGCAGCCTACTTGTGGAATTCCCGTTCCGCCAAAGCCCGCCTCCCTAGCTCTTCCAGCAGGCTGCTTCATGTAAAAGCCCCCCTTGCTCTATTTACAATCACTTGACTGGAAGGGACGTCTGCAAATAGCAGTACACAACACAGTAAAACCAACATGCAGGGATTGGCAATTTAATGAAACGCACAATGTCAGATGTTCAGCTTGGGGCACTGCACAGTCCCTGTTATGAGCACGCGCTGGCCTCCCAATCTGGGCTTGCAGCCTAGTCATGGAATCTGCGACCTACTGAAGTTCCACCCACCGGCTCCTCATGCTGGCTGCTTCACAGAAACAAGCCTCAGCTCTATTTACAATCACTTGTTTATTTACATGACTGCCACGGGAAAATAAAGATGCTGATCAAAGGGGGTGAATGGAGAGGACCCTGTTGCATTTACTGCTTGTTCTGAATGCCAGTTTCACTTAAACGGCCAAGTCACTTTCACGGCTGCGCGGCCAATGCTTGTTTTTTGTGAGCTAGGGAACTGAAGACACTGGTTGCTTGATATTTTGATTTAATTTGTAGTATGTTATTTATAGTATGTGACTTTCCTTCAAGCTATCCGCTGCAGAAAGCCAGCATTCTTCCTTGTTTTAGCATTCTCTGTTGTGTATCTCTTCTCTCATGCTGCTGCTTGTACCTGTGTGCGCCTCCCCACCCCCTTCCATGTTGCGCTTGCCCATATACTTCTCCATGTTGCTTCAACCCTCCCCTGTCGTTCTGTACCCCCTGCCCTCCCGCGTGTTGCTTCCTTGTGTCCCACCCTCCACTTGTTGAATCCATGTCCCCCGCCTTCCCTGTGCTACTTCCGTGCTCCTCTGCCCTGCCCATGTTGCTTCTGTGACCTCACCAGCCCCCATATTGCGTCTGATCCCCCTGTTGCTTCACCCCATTACTTCTGCTCCTGTTGCTCCACTCCATTTACACCCACTTAAAAAAACTGTTTTGTTTTTAGTTATTGATTAGAATTGCTACAGTAACTACAAATAAATAAATCTGACTCCTCTTTTTGTAGAGAGGTTGCAGAAGGCTGTGTAAAAGTTTTTCTGTTTTACTTCAGCCATGCTGCACAGCTTCAATGATGCTGCACAGTGTGGTATTCAATCGTTGCCAAAGCCAAAAAGTCACAAAGGTGAGACCTAGTGACCTTGCCAGTGTATGTTGGTGTTGCATTTATACAATGTTTAGGTTTCAGTGTAGCATTGTAACTTCAAACAAGGAGTGCTTAGTTAGGTTGTGATTTAACCTTGTCGCATTCAAAACACAATACTCCAAATAACATTTGTGCAATTTTAGTTAAAAGCATGAAAATGTAAACAGCCATAAAAGTGAAAGTTGTTTCAATTCGAATTTTTTATTTCAAACATTTGGGCACCACATTTAGGTCGTGGCTTTTTTCTGTTTTTCTTTTCTTTTTATGGTCTAGGCTTGCAATAAAAAAAATGGCCATTTCACTAGATTCCTAAGGCCATCGACTTTACCAGTGCTTGTTTTTTTAATGATAATGCTTCTAGTACATAAACCCAAGTGCAAACAAGCTCTGTGCACCTTTACCATGACAGATGTGGCATAGGACTGTCGTCGTTGTGGTTGTCTCCCCTTGTTGTTGCAAGGAAAAGGAATGGAGATTTACGCGTCTGTGTCGACTTACGCAGCCTTAACAGAAATATCTGGGTTGACTCGCACCCTTTGCCCAAGATCACTGATTTATTGTCTCTAACTAGGGGCGCTAGGTGGTTCACTAAGTTGGATTTAGCATCTGCTTACCACCAGGTGGTTTTGAGTGAGTCTTCTAGGCACCTAACTGCTTTTGTTTCGCCTTTTGGCAGCTTCCAATACTGTAGAATGCCCTTTGGTCTTGCCTCTGCGGCAGCAGTTTTCCAGAGATTGATGAGTCAGATGTTCAAGGACACTCCCGGAGTGATCGTTTTCCAGGACGATGTCTTAATTTTTGGGCAAAGCAAAGGGGAGCATGACGTCACTTTGGGTCAGGTTTTGGGCATTATGCAAAGTAAAGGTGTTGTTCTCAAAAGGGAGAAATGTGTTTTTCTTAAAGAAAAAATGGAGTTCCTTGGGCATGTAGTCTCTCACAAGGGGGTTGAACCACGTCCAGGGTTAGTTAAAGCCATTGTCGATGCCTCTCCTCCTTTGGATAAACCTGGTTTGAAATCTTTCATAGGGTTGAGTGAGTTCTACTCTAGATTCATCAAGGGTTACGCGTCAAAAATTCAACCTTTAACCAACATGCTCAAGAAAAATGTACCCTTTGTGTGGGATGAGAATTGTGATGAGATTTTTCGTTGGATCAAGTCTCAGCTAGTGAGTGACAGTGTTCTCAGAGCTTTTGACCCCAATAAGGAGTGTGTGGTGACTGTTGATGCCAGCGGGTTTGGTCTTGGGGCTGTGCTCACCCAGAAGAATGGTCAGGTTGACAACACCATAGCGTATGCGTCAAGAGTTTTGCGTGGTGCAGAAATGAATTTCTCGGTCATCGAGAAAGAGCTATTAGCCTGCTGGTGGGCGGTCAGGAAATTCAATTCCTTTCTCTGGGGCAGTCATTTCACTATTCGCACTGATCATAGTCCTTTGGTCTCAATTTTGTCTGGTGAAAAGATTAAAGAGCATACCCCTAGAATTGCTAGGCTGTCAACCAAGCTCCTACAGTACGACTTTGACATTACTTATCTGCCTGGAGCAAAAAATGTCAGGGCAGACTATTTTTCACGTTTTCCTATCTCTGGGAATGACTCCGAGGTTGAGAGAGAAGATGATCAAGAGGATTGTTTTGTTGCGGCATTGGACTTGGAAGGCATGTGTGCTGTGAATGAATCTGAGTGGAAAGGTGAATTGGCAAAAGATGTTATCCTTGCTCGTGTCATTGAATTTTTGAAGTCTGGTTGGCCGAGGGAAAAGTATGTCTCTGGACCATTTCAGACGTATGTTAAAATTGCTGAAGAACTCACCGTAGAGGATGGTATTCTTTTGCGTTGTGGTAGGCTGATTCCTCCGGAGAGTTTGAGGGCACGACTTATGGATGGTGCACATGAGGGTCACTTAGGGAAAACTTTCACTAAACGCAGGTTGCGAGATGTCTTTTGGTGGCCTCAAATGGATGCTTGTGTTGATTCGATGATTGATGGTTGTGTCATATGCAACAGTTCCGACAAAAGTCTTAAAGTGAGGACGCCCCCCCTGGAACCAGTTCAATTCCCAGAAAGAGCTTGGGAAAAGATTGGAGTTGACTTGGTCGGGCCCTTTAACCTTTTACCCTCCACATCACGTTTTGCCATCGTGGCCATCGATTACTATTCAAAGTGGCCAGAGGTTCGGTTCATCCATGAGCCCTCCTCCGCTAATGTCATTTTGTTCTTGAAGGATATTTTCCTTAGAGAGGGTTTTCCTTCATGTATCATGACCGATAATGGGGTGCAGTTTGTTAGTTCTGATTTCGAGTCTTTTCTTACCCAAAGTGGAGTCTCTCACAAGAAGAGTTCTTTGTACCATCCCCAGTCCAATGGCCTTGTCGAGAGAATGAACCGTGTGTTGAATAACTGTGTCCAATGGGCCATTGCCAGTAAGTGTGTGTTGGAGAACGCAGTTCGCTCCATGCTTTGGTTTTACCGCACCACCGCACATTCTTCCACTGGTTTTTCCCCTTTTGAGCTTTTAAGAGGGAGGAAACCATCGTCTAAGATTTGTCCAGGTTGGATGTCCAAGTGGGTCAAGATGGATGTCATAGATGGCATTGATGGTCTTGTGAGAGAAAACGTTAACAAAGCCCAGGCTAGACAGAAAAGTCATTTTGATGAGAGGAAAAGGGTGGTGTCTCATGGTTTCTGTGTTGGTGATGTTGTTCGCATAAAGAATCCTGTTCATGTCACCAAAGGCAGGAGTAAATTCTCTGAACCGTTTGTTGTCAACAAGGTCTGTGGCAATGCTGTGCAGGTTAACAACAACCATTGGTGGAATGTCTGTAAGGTTGTCAAAGTTAAAGTTGCCTCCTCTGAATCCGCCATTTCTGGCAGCAAACCTGCTAATGAAGTTCTGCCTCCCACTCTTCGCAGGAGTGTGAGGGTACCCAGGATTCCTGTCAGGTTTAGATAGTTCTTTTCTTTTCCTGTCCTGCTATGTGGGGTTCTAGGCCTGTTTTGTGCTTGTCAGGGTTACCTTCCTTTTCCCCTATTTTCCTTTTCTTTCCTTCTTGTTTTCTTTCCCTTTTGTTTTCTGTTTCCTTCTGTCAATTCCTACTCTCTTTTCTCTTCTTTCTTTTGTTTGTAGAAATGAGGATAATGTAGTATTCTGTGTATGTGCCCTTATGGCACTGATAGTTGGAACCCTGTGTGTTGGGAGTTCCGAGGTTCTTGTGGAATGTTGACTGCTCTGGCAGTTGGATGCTGTGCTTCGAGGCTGTCGCTGTGCTGCTCTTGAGCTGATTAAACCTACTCTCAGCAACCATCGCTTGTGACTCGTTATTCACATACTACAGACTAGCAGCAGTATCAAGGCTCCGAGATAGGTTAGCGAAAGATCACAGGAACATCAAAAGTGCTGAGGGGGCCAACAAGCATATACATGCTCTACAGCACCCACCCAACGACCAGGAAAGCACTTTCTATACTTTAATGTTTAATACGCTGGTCCTTAGTACACAAGTGGCATACAATAGTTCAATTGCACCTGCATCCTTCAGACTACAACTCCCTTTCATGACTAGTTTCATTAGCGTCTCTAACTGGATCTGCCCAGAACAGTACCCGAGTATACTTTCTGCCCATCTGTGGATCCCTTGGGTGTGTTACATCCCTCACACCCCAACACACTGCCCTCCAAGAATCCTCACTCCTCAACGAAGGGCTGAATGCCAGGGGTTGTGGCAGTGGCGACTGGTGGATTTTGGAAGTGGTGAGGATGGGCATACAGCAGCAAACCCCTCAGTGATCAAAAGCACTCCATAGCACTCAGCTTCAGGCTTTGCCAACCCCTGGATCTATACCTTCACATGCTTTCAAATTATCAGTGAGCACATACCCTTAAACACGAGCTCAGGCATGCAAGCTAACATGCATACACACACACAGTCGCAGGCACACACACAAAGATATTCATTCAGACATACTCATGCACTCCCCAGCACAAAGATAAACACACGCAGGCTGCTAAACACAACAAGCATTGGCATAGAAAATAGGTCTCGCCTTTGGGACCTTATAAGTGTTTAACCATGCAACAGTTAATGTTGTTGCACCAAGGATATTGTGCTGCATAACTAAATACTTATAAGGTCCCAAAAGCGAGACCTATTGGCTATGCCAATGCTTGTTTAAATATGGGTATAATGGTCGATTCTCCCCATGACTTGGGAATTGTGTCTACAGCAACTATATTAAACACTCTATTTCGGATCGGTTCCCATAAGATGGGGGCTGATTTAAATACGTCAACTGGGACACCATCCGGCCCTGGGGCCCGACCCCCGGCACTAGCATGGATTGCCTGGATGACTTCCTCATTAGAGATGTTTAGGGGGAGATTTCTTCCCTCTCCTGACGATCCTTCCTGCACTGTCATCATAACCCCATTACTATTAAAAATTTCTGAGAAGTGATTCACCCATTTATCTGAAGAGTCAAAGGAACAACATTCTGAGGTGTTATCACTCTTCAGAAAAGGGGCATTTAATAATTTATCGTATCCCAGAAAAGTTTATTGTTCTTGGTTTGTGCAGCAATAGCCACATTTTCCCATGCTTCATCTATGAATACTATTTGCTGGGCAGATAGAACTATCTTATACTCATGCCGTAAAATTTAAACAGTTAATAAATCTCGTGGTTATTTAGACAGGGCATGCTTTAAGCGCCGTAGGGCTGTTGTGCAGGCACCGTCATGCCACCCTTTCTTTTTATTACATGAATGACCTGGATCTTTGTTAAAATTGATTTGATCGATTTTGTAATGGTGCACAAATTCTCCACTATTAACAGTGGGGTGATTTCTTCCTGGAGACAGTATGTAATTTTCCTTTGGTTAGAAACTACTATTTTCCTCATTATCAAACATGGGTCCACACCCGACCATTTAATTCTGACACCATTTCCCCCCACCAGGTTTATATTATTTGCTAGATCTAAATCAACATTCATTTTGTCCCAAAAGTTAAAAATATAGTTTTAGCAAACTATGGTAATTAAATAAAGAGGGTACAACAGTAAGATTGCCACACAAACAAATAGCAAATACAGATACTAATACATGATTTATAGTAGAGTATATATTTCGTCCTATAAACGTTGGGTCTAAGGCCCCTTTTGGGCCACAGTCCCCCCTAAGATGCTGAAAATCATACTTGGCAATCATCTGATTAAGTGCTTACCCATAATCATTATGACAAAAATGATAATTTCCCTCCCCCTCTTTTTTATGACCACAAGGCTTCTGGTTGGGTGCTCCACATGCCTGTAAATTAAATCACCTGCCCAAATTAGAATATACTCCGTATTAACTAGGGATAAAAAAGTTTCTAAGCCCTGATCGAGAGCTGCTACCACATTACCTTGTGAAGAACCGAAAACATTACTGTAGAAATTTACAATTATCAGGTCTTTTGCCCCCTTTTTTACTTAACCACAACAGTTGTGCATGGGGACCCACGGTTGCTGCCTTTTTAACGTTAACAGAGAGTTTATTGGAGATGAGTATTTGTAAACCCCCCTTTGCTCGTCCAACTTGTGATTTTATGGCTGCTAGGAAATGAGAGGAATGCCCTTCCACGTGAATCGGGCAAAGACATCAGGTCTCTTGTAGACATAGGATGTCATAGCTAAAGATTAAATTAGCCCAGTCAGTTATTGAGACCTTGCTTGCTAGCCCGTTCACGTTCCAGGTAGCAAACCCACACCCCTCTATATGGGGACTCTCTGCCTGGATGGTTGTTAATAAATTTTCAGGGGCACTAAAATGATCAATTCTGGGTATTATAACATTATTGGCTACTACCATCCCCTGTATAGTGTATTCCTGCACAGTAGGTATAAGTGTATGTACCATCTTGGATTGGTGCTTTGTCTGGTTGTCCATGGAGATGTCTTTATCAGACACAAACTGGCGTTCTCTATAATCCCAAGCACAACCTGGCTCAGTACTGAGTCATTCGTTGTCATCTAATCTACTCAGTACTTCATATCTATTGGGCATTGCAAATGCCGGGGCACGGGGTGGGTACAGACTTTGAATAAATCTCTCGATTTGAAAATTCGGTACGTCATTATGGCATTGATTTATGCCCCTCAAGTGGCGGTAGAAAAAACCCAGTGGGAATATACTCATGTCTAATAGCTCAACAGGTAAGCCGCTATATTTTTTAGAATACCTTCGGCAATTCTAGGGTTTTTAAAATTGATTATGACACAGTCACCTCATGAGGTTTTTCCAAAGGCCCAATCCACCCCACTCTCCTTGTGAGCAAGATTTCATGTGCTCTACTGGGGGAAAATAACTGTCTGTTACTAAGCCAAGGAACTACCTTATTCATCAAACTTTCAGTAGTTTCCTTGGTCCCTGATCTTAGGGAAGGGACATTGACTAGAACAACTACATATGGACAGCTAGCGGGTGGCAAATTGATGGTAACTATATTTTGTGGGGACAGACTACTATCGATATTATGGGGATGTTGGTTAGAGCCTCTTTTATATTCTGCCCTACTCTCACTCCTAGGAGTTTTACTACTACACTCTAGTATGTCTCTGCTTGGCATCATATCTGATCTGGAGCAAGTTAGGCCCGCAGTGTTAGGAGGCTGGCCACTTGTGATCTTAATCCTATCACGTCATATTTGTCGAAAGTTCTCAACCTGTTGCACTCAGGTCCCCACATTGACTTTTTTCAATTCCTCCTGCACCCTACATAGCCTTTCTTTAAGTGGATTTACTAGATTACTAATAACAGTAGATAGTTTATTCCAAAATGGTGCTGGTTGGTGAACCATATTCAACGCTTTTATAGCCCTTGAGGTTGTTGGTTCCGCGGTAGTATGCATCAATCCCTGTTCAAAATCAGTCATAGTAGAAGTCTGGCAAATGGGTACACTAATGCCTCTTGTTTGATCAATTTGGTCATTACCTAGGCCCACAGAATTGTTCACAAAAGTTGGGCTTTCGGCACACCAACTTGCTCCGACCCCCCCCATCTTGGCAAAGTGAGGTGACAGACACGTGCTGCTCTGTCAAGTCAATTTCCTTAGTTAGAGCTCCAACAGCCCGGGCCAGGTAGTTATCAATGGTGGTATTGCGCTTAGCTGTACTTAGTGGTTCCGTTGTTGTTGGCTTTGTGGTCCCCAACTTTATCCGGCCCATCTTCTTTGGCACATGTTACCCTATTCAGAGTCAACAAAATAACTACGGAGCATACTTACTCCACTCTGTGACTTTGTGCTAAACTGTTAACATCTGTAATTGACCACCACATTCAATAACGTCTCTCGAGATAGCAATCAAGGCAGCCACAAGTATTATGTTTTTTAACTCTCAAATTTTATGTTGTATTCGTGTCTGTAGTCCCGATAAGTTCCAACTTGGAGATGGAAACCAAAAGCTGATGGGGATGGCCCTGCCCTGGCTCTTCCTGTCGATGACGGGCACAGGACAGGCCCGCCCTTGGCCTGGGCTTTGCCCTGGCACGTCCCGCGCCGCAGGATAACTGGAGCGCTTTTGAGCGCGTTTGCAGCTCCTCCCCCTCCAGGGAGACTGATGACTTGTGGGGATTTGAGTCTCCTCTGTAGGCAATACCAGCGGCACAAGCAAGGACCTTCACAAGAAGAAAGCGTCCCCTTGTACTTTTACATATTCCAATTAAAGCAGTGATAATGTCACCTCAAACACTATGAGGATGTGTAAATGAGGAGTAAGTAGAGTGGAAAGTAGGGAGCAAGATAGAGCGAATGAAAAAGAGTTTTGTTGAGACAGTAGTCTCCAAATAAAAAATGAGTATAGTACTGGATGGAATAGGAGTGTGTTGTGGGTAGCGCTTAGGCATCTGAGGGACAGGTGGACAGGGATGGAACAGGAGAGAAATGGAAGAAGGAGTGGGTGTCTGAGAACATTGGGTACCCGGTTTCTGCATGCCTTGATTACCTGAGAGATGTGGGCCATGGGTTCCTTTGAGGTTCTCGGTTTGGGGGTCTCCATGGAAATCTATACCCAGCATCCTCTAGAGGTTGTGAGCCTGGTATATAATTAAATCAGAGGCGCAACTAGAGCCAAATTTCGGGGGGGGGGCTAAGAAAAAATTTCGGGGGGGCTGAACCTTTAATCAGTAGGCAGAGTGGAGCTGCAGGGGATCTTAGAAGGGGTGAAACAACAGCAAGGCCTCAGGGGCGTAACACAGGCCCCTGCAGCCCCCGCAGTGCAGGGGGGCCATCACCCTCCAGAGGGCCCCGTCAGCACCGCACTTCTGCTGGGGAGCTTTAGATTGAGTCCGGAGGGGGGCCCTTCACTTACCCTGCAGGGGGGCCCCCTCAAGGTTCGTTACGCCACTGCAAGGCCTAATTAACATTCAAATGGTCGTTTAAAGACCTGTGAAATGTTCAGGTGCGGCTCTGTGTGTGCCCGGGATCTGTCTCATCCCGGCTGCCACACACGACGGGGGGGGGGGGGGGGGGGGGGGGGCTGAAGCCTGGTGAGTCCAATGGGTGTTGCGCGCCTGAATTAGATGGATGTAAGGCTACGGTCTCGTAGAGGACCAGTGCCAGGGTCATCTAGTCACTGGGGACATAAGGATACAATGGGGTGCATGGGGGTGGTGTGTCTTTGGCACTCTAGGAGTTCAGTGATCGGATTCTATAGGGGTCAGGGTCTGTGGTTCGCTAGTGGCTTCAGGCTTGGCATCCTTTGTGTTTCTGAGCCTGTGAACCACTAGGAGCCCCTAGCCCTGGTCCTCTGGCATGGTGGGCTGAGGTCTTCTGGTGGCATGAATGTGCAAGTGTCCCCACTCTGACCTGCTATTCGTTAGTGAGATGAGCCCTTGGTCTTTCATTTTCTAAAGTAAAACATAGCCGGACCCATGGAGCTAAGTGTATGACATGAGCTGACCCTCTCATTCACTCTCACATTTCAGAATCTGGCGAACGACCGTGGCCTGGACAGAAGAACTGAATGGAAAAGCTACATAAGGTGAGCTTTGAAAAGTCCCATGTCATTTCCAATGCTTGCTTTCTATTGGAGTGTGAACAGTGCTTAATTTGAGCCGGTGGTTTCTGGTGCTCGACACTGGCACTTAATTGTCTACACCGTTGCTTGTGACAGTCTGCCAGAAGGGGGTGTTGTCTGGCTAATTTAGAGATGACCACAACAACAGTTCGTTATTAATTTAACATACAATTAAAATTACTACTACCTACCACCCAAGCCATTCTTATAGCTGTGTAGGCCTGAAATAGTCCTAATTGTTACACGCGTAGGATTGTGATGGTTAGTAGTTGTGTTGTTACTATCATCGGCAGCATGGCAGGCGCAATGTGTACTGCAAGCTGCAGTGGCCTCCTGACGAAAGCTTAATGTTTTACAAATCAAGCACTCAGTTACAGAGTTCCATCTCAAGTGTCTAGAAGCCAAAGGGAAGACCTAAACGCCTCAAATTTAAGCCTCATGCCCTCCCACACCATGGCATATGTTCCTTGCTTCAGAAAACAAAGTGCAAGATCACACAGTTGTGATGCGTTGATTTGTACCACAATTATTGCTCCTACAGAAGCGGGCTGGCACCCAAGTTTGAGTCGCTCTTTGGTGTGTATTTTGCTGTCAATGAGGTCCCTGCTTCTAAAGTTGAGCTCTTACTACTAAAGGTCTAAGTTCTCAGCACCTCTCTTTTCTAAAACTTCACTCTTCTTCTGCCTCCCTCCCCCTATAGTATTATATTTATAGCATTGTAGTTTCTATAGCACTTACTACTACTGATGGAGCATTGAAGCTCGTTACAGTGAGTAGCACGTGACTCTGGAACCAAGGTTAGTGCTTAACCCAGTGGGTATTGGACGTTGCTCATCTCCTTTCCTTGGTCCCAGAACTAAATGTTTCTCCTCTCTCACATCCTCTTTCTAAACTCTTTTCCAATCGACCACCCTCTCGTGTACTTTTCTTTTCACTTCTCCCCCTCTCCTCCTCTTCCATGCATTTTTATCCTCTCCCCAAAGCATCCTGTTACCTAGGTTTCTCCTCTCTCCACCCTCCTTCCAAGAGTATCACAAGGATGCCCTGGCAGAAACAAGGAAATGTCTCCTGTGCAGTTGAGGTGCAGTTGAGGTGCAGTTGAGGTAGTAAAATACACCAAATATATGAGTGCAGCGGGCTCCTGTGCGACTGCACCTGCTGCACCAGTGGTATCTAAGCCCCTGCCTCCTTCTCCCCTAAAATGTTTCCTACCCACAATTCCCTTTTTATCACTAAACTGTTCTTCTCTTCCCTACCCCACTGTGGTAAACGTTTCATTTCTTACAAACTCTCCTAAAGAAACATATTCAATTTGCCTCTTCCCGCATCTCTTCTTGTACATTTCTTCACTGAATATTTGCCACCCACCCACGCAGCGGCTCTCCGTTCTCCCTCTCTTTGATAAACCTCTCCTCCTGAACTTCCCTCCGTCTTTGGTTCACATGCCATATTATTTAACTACTCTCTTCTCGCCCCCTTTAGTAATTTACCCCCCCCCCCCCCCTCTCACTACGCCCTGTAACTAAGACTTTCTCCCTGTCCCTGTGGAGGGCTGGAAGCTAGGCCCCTGCGCTCGGGATGGTCTCTGCTCTTCTCACGAGGGGAAATGACCCGGTGGACTTCTAGTGAATTCCTCCTGAGCAGTGAAGAGGCCTCCAGTGCACCCGCACAAAGGGCCTCTCTAAACCCTGGCTAGAGAGGGGCCTGAATCACAAACATGGGACCCTCCACATCAACCCAAACCACAGCTAACTCATAAAGGAGCATAAAGGCAAACATTTCGAGGAGATCTGGTCCGGTGCCTAAACTTAATGCAATGAAAATTGGAAATCCGAGTTACAATCCTGTGACGTCTATTTCCACCAAATGGTTATCTGACTGGGTCTCATTTCTTCGCTCTGTCAAATTAGAGTACAACTAGAAACGGGTGCACCCCGTCAATTAAATGTACTTCTTTAGTCTACAGTGTTGTCAAGAGTAGGGGTTCTCTGTTTAAACACTCATGGCTATGCTTCACAAAAAAGTTGACCAGCGGCGGCTGATAACTTTTGTAGTGGTGCCGGAAAAAGTTAAATACTTACATAACTATAAGCAGAATGTACTTCTGCAACTTTATTTTTTTCTGCAGCATATAACTAAAGTTACTTGCTAGTCTTAATTCTTACCTTGATCGACGTCCAGATGCTGCTATGCTCCCCAATTGGAAAGTAAGGAACAGAACTCTTTTGCATGTATCCCAATTTACACACTTTCCTTGTGCTCACACAATTTTGCTTTTCATCAAACACTCCCTCTCATGTTCCTACGTCCTCTCCTGCTCACAGATGTCATGGTTGCACACTTGCTCTCAAGCTCTAACCCTTCCTCTCAAGCAGGGCCGGACTAGTTACTATAATACCCTCACACCAATCCGCAACACTTCATGGGATGAAGGGATCCATCTGCATCCTAGACTACATGAATTATTTGAAAGTAAGAGAGAAATCACTCAAAGCCCAATGGGATGCCAGTCTGCAGTAATTCCACCTGCCAGATGGAAACACT
The DNA here is from genome assembly GCF_964263255.1 of Lissotriton vulgaris. NCBI lineage: Eukaryota > Metazoa > Chordata > Amphibia > Caudata > Salamandridae > Lissotriton > Lissotriton vulgaris. The sequence continues at coordinate 588,881,833 of NC_141699.1, forward strand.
TTAAGGCCCAGCAAAACCCTGGTCTTTTTTAAACAAGTTTCAAACATCAATGTAGTCCCTATACATCCAAAACAACTGCAAGCCCTACCATTGGTAGAAGAGTGTTATACAACCAGCAAGTAACATTACTTTGCCCATTGTGTTCTACTTCCTGGAAAATAAGTTGCTTTAGAAGTTTTTACTGCTTCTGGGAGCAAGTACGGACCACTAAACAGTTTCCGAGGTGATCTTGTAAATGTTCCTTACATTATGTAGGTCTGAGTTCTCAGACGTATGAGGTTACACCATAGGACTCAACAGCTTCCTTGATCATCAAGGCAAGCAATGGGTGAGCAGTCAAGACTTGAGTTCTATATGAGGTTGTTAGATGGTTGGTACCAGGTACAGTTTCATAGTTATATCACCAATGTGCATCAATATGACTGCCCAGAGCTAGTTGTCTTAGGAAGGTAATATTAAACGTAATGTAAAACCAAATGATGATAAAATAAACACTAGGCACACAGAAGAAAGGCAGAATGATCAAAAAGTATGTGTTCCTAGGTTAAAACAAAAATTGGAAAGGTGAAACCTGGAGGCCAATCTATAATGGGCAACAGTGGGGGCCTGTGAAATCATTGGGTGGCTAATATTAAGTCAATAGTAAAATGTCAGTCCATGGCACTTCAGAACCATAACCCACTCTTTGTCATTTGTGCTGAAGTCTTCTCTTAATCTTACTCCATGAAGGGGAAGATACATTGTCAGGGAACATCTCTGCTTGGTGGTTTGGAAAGATCTTGACCATTGATTTTGTGAGCTGCTCATTTCCCCATTGTATTAAATGAAGAACCTTGCAGTTGATGCTAGAAGCTGACGTGCACTTCTGGTGTACATGGTCTCACCGTATACCAACCTCTACCTGGTTCCAAGATCAGCAGTTTGGACACTGCAAGCCCTGTGGAATCCGCTCTTGATGGGGGTTACTCTTGGTGCAAGAGGGTGTGGATCCAATCTTTAGAGCTGAAGATGCACATTCTAAACCATGTGTCTGGTGCCAACCCCTTAAATATGCCCTTCACGCAGTGCTTGTATTTGCAGTGCCCGTCTGGTGTCCTCACACTCAGTGCACCCTCCACAAAATGTAGTCCTTCCCAGTGTCCGGTTGCTTCCCAAGCACTGCACACTCCACACAGGGCAGGTCTTCCCAGTGCTAGGGGCCATCCTACCCTCTACACCCTTCACACAATGCAGTCCTTCCCAGTGCTTCGTTCCTTCCTGTATTGTTCTGCTGGACACGTTCTAGTGTTACAGGAATGTGCTCTATAAACACTCTACACCCACCCATCACAAGCGTTACCGGTCAGCGGACCCTGCTAATAAAAGGGGCTAGGTGCACGTGCTCTGGGCCAGTTCCAGTAACCCTAATTCTGTGCCTGTGTGTGTTATTTGCAATTATGTGGGCCTAGAGCCCACCACTTAACACTTCCCAATCACTACATTCGCCACTCATTGTGGCCTTCCCAGTGTAAGGTGATACCCGCACGCTCCACACGCCACAGAGCATAGCCATTCCCCGTGTTAGGAGCCATCCCACCGTCTGCACCCTTCACACATGGCAAGTTCTCCCTGGCCGCACCCATTGGAGGTATTGAGTCTTTTTCCTTCTCTGCTGCTTCTGTTGGCAGAACATGCTCATTTCTATTCAGTATTCTTTCGACTCTTTGTTTTTAGATATAATATTACACTTGGGTAGGCGAGCAGCATAGATGTTCGTCCTTTCTTTGTGACCTAGAATGAACCCTGGAGCAAGGACATTCTCTTTTTCGTTGCACCTAGAGCTTTCCCACTTGATAGAGCCTAATCTTCAAATCACCCTCTGTTCAGAGCTCTGGTTTTTGCAAACCAGCTCCTGGGAGCAGCATTAGCTCCAGGATGCAGAACCACTGTTCGAGGAGCCTTCCTAAAGATTTGTTCATTTGATGGATGGAATCAAGTGGTGCTCAACTTTTGCAAAGACATTCTTCTACCTTAGTGTATTTATGGTGCTATTCCATTAATTTTGCTTCGTTTGATTGTTTTATCATTGTGTTGTCAATTATGTCAATGTTTGTGTGAGGCGTTGATGCACTGATCTGTCAAGAAAAGTGTCTCCCCAGAGCACTCAGTGTCAAAACAATTTCAATAAAGTTCAAATAAAGGTGCAATGCGTGTAGATCAGTTTCAAAGTTGTTCTTTACTTGTGCATTTTTTTGTGATTCTTGTCATTATTTACAAGTATTTTAACTCATTGGCCCAATGCATTTCGGGCGGAGCCCTTCCTCGGGGGCCCTGTACAATCCTGTTCAGGCGAGTCTAGTAGTCGCGCTGTGATAGGAAAAATATCGAGTGAAATAATCGCGAAGGTCCGTGGTGGAGTCCGGTGTAAATGTTCGCGTTCCGACTTGTTTCCGCGTTCCTGTGTTGCCATCAGTTATGCTAATGAGTTCTCACTCTTAAAAATGATCAAAACTTGAAAGCACTGCTAATCCCTAGCATAATCTCAACCACTTTTTATTACCACTTTTGTACGCTGAAAGAAAAGTGGGGCAGCCCAAAATTGTTGTTAGCAGCCCGACACTGGCATGGCAGAATACAACAGCTGCCTAATTTTAATTCCAATTCATACATCTTTTTTCCACCGCCCTACTCGTTGTGTCTCTTTCTCACTCTTGTTGGTTCCTTTTCATCCCTTCCCTCTCCCTTTGTCGGTGTTTTCCTATTTTTCTTTCCCTTCTTGTTTTCCTGTTGTTCTTTTCCTTGTTCTTCTTCTTCCCTTTTATCCCTTTTACTCAGTCTTGCCTAAGTCAAAATGTTATGATAAAAAAGTCCTAGTCCCAAAAAAATGGCTATCAATACCCATTACCTACAACCACTGGCAACAAATTAAGCATTCACCGCTTCATAGTTTAGCATCGCCTCTCCCTGCGGCCCTGATCTCGGCTCAGCTGGCAGTTGATATAATTGATACACTGCAAGCTGGGCCTCACCCTCTCCGCCCCTCCCGTGTAACATTCTTGAAGTATTTCAGCAGAAAATGTGAATAGAAAATAATGAAAATAAAAGCAAAATAAATCATGTGGCCAGTCATGGAATGGGAATTGTTTTCTCTCTCACTCTCTCTCTCTCTCTCTCTCTCTCTCTCTCTCTCTCTTTAGTATTTTCTTTTTATTTTATTTTGTTTTCTCAATCTCTCTCTCTCCCTCTCCAGCATTTTCCTGCCTCTCTAATGTAACCAAAATGCTCAGTCAGACCCATCCGCAGTTTCACGGATACACTCTGGCGAATAAGGAAATCTTCATCAGGCAGTATTTCAAAAGGGGAAAGTCCAGCCCTGGCTGATTGCTGCTCCACCGGCCCTGGGAGCCGGGGTGGTAGCAGGGGGTGGAGGGGAGCAGGGGCGCTTGTGAGGAGCACTACTCTCGCTTTTGTTACAAGAGGTTGATCACTGCTGCAAAACCGACCCCAGTAACAAAACTGGCCCCAACGTGTACAAAACCGGCCTCCACCCCACCAGGGAAACACCCAGTGCCCACCATGGCTGGTCCGGCCCTGGTTCCAAAGTAGGTAGCAAAAGACTCAGAACCATCGGGCCTTGGCCTAGCATTCTGATTTAATTTTTTTTCACTGTATAAACTTTTCTCCAGATCCTTATTCACCACCTTTACTGAGACTACATGGATTGGAAGACCTATGGATGAAACGACTTGGTTGCCTGCTGGCACAGGACACTGGATACTTTATTGGCAAAGGGTAGCCAAAACTGTATTAATGCCCTGGTGGGAGATTTGATTAAGCAAGCAAGGTTTACTCAAAGGACATGGTGTTAATGTGAGTGTTCAGATGCAATATAACACACAACAGAATAACTTTCTATATTTTTTACATTAAGTATACCCAGAATGGGTCTGTTGGGGAGGGTCTAGTACAGCTGTAGGTTCCACAATATTTGTATCTTCAGAGTTTGCTTACGCTGGGGATGGAATTTCACAAAACTTCATGACAATACTTCTAGGGGGTACCTTTACAATGAACGGTTCCCTCAACAACAGGAATGTTTGTGAGGTGAAATAACTAAGTAACTTAAAGGATGCTATCCAGCTCGTAAAGTAGAAAGGGGTAAGGTTGTAAGGCACCTACAAATAGAAAAAAAGAATGACATTTGATTCTATCACAACCAGAGATGGAACAATTTAAAATGACCAACTTAAGTTACCATGCTCAGTAAAGATCTATATCCACATAGACATATGTCTTAGAGTAGTGAGATGTCTTTAATATGTTATGCAGATCTGTAGAGCTCACTATGACCCAAGAGGGTATCCTGGCGCTCACCAGGTGTGAGTGTAGGCACTTAGGGCCTAGTGGGACTACTCAAAAAGCCAGCTTCTTGCGGAATTCCAAAAGTTAGGAGAAAGCTCTTATGTGTAGTGGAAGGTCGTCCCATGCTTTAAGAGTGATGTAGAAAACTGGACCGCTAGATCAGATTTTCCATATGCGTCGGATTTATGCAAGTAGGATTCCGGATGAGCAGAGGTACCTGAAATGTATGTGAAAGCAGATCTGTTGGTGAGGTATGCTGGGCCAGTGATATGAAAGTGCCTTGAAATTGTGAGTGAGGAGTTTGAAATGTGCCAATTTGTGAATGGGGAGTTAGTGGAGCTCCTTCAGGTGTGGTGTGATGTGTGTGTTGTGTGGTGGGGCGAGAGTGATTCTGGCCACTGAGTTCTGAATGGTCTGCAGCCTTCTGGGGAGTTTTTTGTTGATCCTGGCATAGCGAGTGTTCCCATAGTCCAGCTTGCTTGTGACCAGGGCATGCGTGACTGTATTGCGGGTGCTGCTTGGGAGCCATTTAAAAGTCTTGTTTAGCATTTTTAGGGTTTGGATGCATGAAGCGGTGATAGCATTAACTTGGGCGGTCATCTAGAGTTTGCTGCCTAAGATGATACCAAGGTTTTTTATGTGGGTGGTGAGGGTGGGTGACAGTTCTGTCCTGTTGGCAACCAGGTGGAGTCCCACAGTGATGTGCTCTTCTTTGCGATGTTGATTTTGATCTTGTCGGTGTTCAGCTCTATGTAATATAAAATAAGTATTTAGAAAGATAGAGCAGTGACGCTGACAAACAACTATGAAAACCAGAAGTGCCTATTCTTACAGCTGCAGAAGAGATACTGCCTTAATTAATTTTAAAATGCAAAAGTGTAAGGTCTAAGGCAGAGCTTAATATACCCTACACTTTCTTTCTATTAACTCTCTCTCTTCCAGGATCTTTTCACACCCTGCTTTGTTCCTTTGTCACAGTTTGCCTGTCTTTCTTATTTCCCTTCTTTCTCCCTTTTCAACCTTTTTACTATCTTGCTGTGGGTCAAAGTCTTATGATGAAAAATAAATGCTGGTCCCCAACAATGAGTGCCGGTGTCCCCGTGCAACCACCGCCACAAATTAATCACTGGTGTAAATGATTAAGATCCATTGTACTGTATTGAATGTGCCCGTGATGATGCTCTGAGAGTCGGACCCCTTTGACCAATGTTGTTTATGTCTGAAGTAACAAACAACAAGCAGCTGCCACATATCATTAGATGGGCTGCTGTTACTGCATGCAACAAGCACAGAAGCACTCAAGTTTTTTGTCAATCATTACTCTGTTTACAGCCAGCTAGCCAATGCAGGATAGAGGGATAGAAAGGTGTAGGACAGGCTCCTCCAACCAGTAGCACCTGAGCTACTGGTATCTCTCCAGCTAACAGTAAGTAGTTTTCCTGTGTGTAGCCATGCCTACCAAATTAGAAGCTTTTGCATGGTTGAATGATTATGAGTTTAACAAAATTAGGTGTATTTAAGATGAAAATGTGTTTTTTTCAGAACTCACTCGCAATGTTTGGAGAAAAATGGGCACTTTTCCAAAATATATTAAAGCTGATATTTGAGTGATAAATCATGTGGCATTGGAGAGACTTACAACTAACTTTATTACCTTGGTGCCAGAGCGTTGCAGCCATAGCAGTTATGTAGTACTCGCGTAGCGATATTAGAAACTGACAAAGCCTTTTTTTTCATTACTGCTGGCAACCTTGCCGGACGCACCAAAATTATCACAGTTTGTGATCTTGTCTATGGTGGCAGTAATGTAATCTTGTCTGACACAGCCACTATTACAACACTTATAATGTTAGTAGCCCAGTATAATTTTCATTAAACATAAGGTGCTCTTTTTAATAAAAAAAAGTCTAGCACAACAGTCTCTGTATGCCTATTAGGGTTTACAAGCATCCTACAATATATTGTTGGTATTCTGGTACTTTGGGCCTAGAGTCCTTTAAATTGAGAAAGAGTAACGTTTAGGGATTTAGATGCCGTTTCCCCTTTTATTAATCTTCGACCATACAATAAAAACAAAGTGATCATATTGCCCTTAAGGAAAAATGCAATGCGTCAACAATGAACCATAAACAAAACACTACACATATCAAAGATGCAAACAATAAAATATCAGAACATTTACAATACCAGTGTTTTTTACCCACAAATCTTACTGTCCACGATATTATGTTAAATACTAAAGGCAAATAAGAAGTTTGTTTCATTTTTTCATTTGGTCCCTGAACATTCCAGAAATTAATCCCAGATCTCTTCAAAGGCATTTGCCCTCCCACCTTTATGGTAATACATTCTTCCCAAACCTGCTAGATATAGCATTTCCTAAATTCATATTTCCATTCATATTTATGATTTAATCTTTGAGTTCCCCAGAATGCACAATTAGCCTACCACCAATGTAAAAGGGTGCAAAGACAACCAGTGACCAAAGACCCTTTAGTGTTGCCCGGCGGTGTCGCCTCTATGACCCACCAATATTAATCAATGAAGAAGCAGGCGCTGGAGACTGAAAGGCAGGAAACGAGGGTTTATTCTCTCCGGAGGAGAACACATCAATTCGGACAGCAAGTATCGTCACGAGGTGCTCTAACCGCATCTCTGAGGCCTGGCCTCTTATACACAGGTTTATGATCTTTATTGTACGTAACACATTCTTGCAACACTTTGATATGTGAAAGAACATCCTCGGAATCTCCCCTTCAGGCCCGTTCCCACATACATTTACAGTTGAATTCCCCACCCCGGTCACAACAGGTGATGATTATCGCGCAGCTAGACATTCCGCCGATTCACGGAATGTGTGGAGTTAGAACGGATCTCATAGAGTGGGGGGCTTTGATCGGCTCGAGGGTCTTTTGATGGGGAGGGGAGGCTTCCTACTGTACGGGGTAATAAACAGTATCCGCAGGGCCAGGTGGTGGCTTGGGAACAAGGAAGACAGACGGACACACAGGAAAAGGGGGTTTGCATCAAAGGGCCTGAGACCATGAAAGGAATGAAGGGAGGTGTCGCGCTGGGAACAGGATGGGGTTCTGAGGCCGATCTGCGCTGAAGAGGGGTTTATGACCCAAGGCATGTGAGAGCGAGGGGGTTGTCAGTGTGCGGGGGATGCCTGTGAGGTTAGGAGAGAGAGAGAGAGAGAGAGAGAGAGACGCGCTGGCTATCAGCGAGGGGCAGAAAGGTCATGGTGCTTAAAATGGCTGCCGCCTACGCGCACGAATGAGCTTGAAAGGGGCAAGATGGCGCCGATAATGTTGACGTTTGCAGTCTAATCTTTAACAGTCCTCCCTTTTCAACATATCTTAGCCAACTTGCTTACTCAATGTCAATCTTCATCAAATTCCTAACCTCGGCATCATATAATGCTCTCATACGTTCGTTTCCAAAGTCCACAGTCTTAGGGCAAATACAATTCACGCATAATGTACACAGAAGTGGCAGACATTGAATTCCTAAGCATAAACCGCATATTACAACTACAGGATAATGGTGAGTAGTCTCCAGCCCCAGTTCTTAACGGTGTTCCAGAACCAACCACCAAGCGACCATTCTTCTTGTTCTTGGTGGACTTCTGAAGAGAGTCTATGAAGATGTTCTATGGCTTTGTACACTGAGGGTGAGTTGTCCGGTATGTACGTACAGCAGCTGGACCCAATAATGCGGCATGCTCCACCACGGTCCGCAAGAACCACATCTAGGACAAGGCGGTTCTGGAGGGCCACCAAGCGGACCGCCTGAAGTTCGGCGGTGTTGTTAGCAAAGATACCAGCCGTGATGTTCATTGTTGTTTCAACTGCTTGAGTCAGATGTCGGATGGCACGGCTGTTTGCCATCGGGCCCCAGAGGGAGACAAGTCCCTTCATAGCATCGAGGAACTGCGCTCCTGTTGAGTCTGCTTGTTCGATGTCCTTGGCTCGTTTTTGTCTGTGATGATTTGCTGGTGCCACATAAGTCGGAGGAAGGATGAAGGAAATGAAACAAGTGCCCCCCCAGCCTTTGGGGAGCCAGGTGTAAGCCTTCGTGCCGCAGACGAAATACATGTTTGGGGATGCCACAAAGGAAGGTGGGTCGGTGGAGTCCAGAGTTCTGGTAAACCGGCAAGCACTGTGGCCTACCAGCTGAGTCCCAAGCCCTTCTATGCACATGTGGCCTGTGACGTTGATGACTGACAAGGCCACAGTCAGAGTGGCAGCCGTTCGTTTTCGCAGGTAGGAGAAGGTGGTTCTGGTTGGATTATTGAACACCTGCATTTCAATTTGCTCTTTAGCAGGAATGTCCAAGTGGATTGTGTTGTTGGTGGTCTGTGGGCAGAAGTGTGTCTTTGTTCTGTTCCGCCAGACCCCGTGGTAGAAATGCGTTACGGTTTTGCTGGAGGTGGCATTGTCCTTAAAGCTTTCTTGCAGAAGGATCAGCCAAGCAAGACAGGAGCCGTGAACTGAGAAAGGTGAAGGGATGAATGGTATCGAGTGTCCAGTGGCGTGGGGTAGCAACCCACAGATCCAACAGTTAGTTGCATTGGTGGCAAGGTTGTGCTGGTGAAGTAGTTGTACGAAAGAGTTATTCCAAAATTCCTTTCGCCTCTCTCTGAGTTGGGGAGAGAGCGAAATCAAATAATGTTCCTTCATGGTGGTAGGCTGAGCAGTAGTCAGGAATGTTTCGTGAGCAGGTGTGTTTTCTTCCACAATCCAGAGTGTGGTCATGAGGAGAAAGCAGAAAAGGATTGTGATGAAGAGTGCAATTGTCTTTGAGCTGTGGAGTCTGTCTGCTCTTGGGTTTCTGTAGTGGGTATTTCCTGTTGCTTCCATCATCTTCTTATCTGGCGCTTCCATCATCTTCTTATTTGGCGCTTCCATCATCTTCAAGGTGCTCGGTGATGGGCAGAACCACAGACTTCGTTTAGCTTCTTTCCCGGTAAACTTTGGTTGTGTGTAGGTCACCGTTCTGAGATTCAACTTAGTCCGTGGCCTACTTAGCCGAAGCTCCCTCCTTTCGGCGCAGGAAATGCCCTTCTCTGGATGGCACAGTGGGATCAGAGAATTTTGAAAGTTCAAGTGCTTCGGTATCAGGATAGCAGGCTAGTGGCGGTCGGTCCTTGTTCAGGAGCTCTTCTTGGTTGTCGATATGTTCTGTCGTGGCCAGGGTCGAGGAGATCTTCTTACAGTGGTGTGCATGCACCCAGTTGCGTTTTCCCTCCACTCGAAGTGCTGTTCGGGTGGTGATGAGGACTTGCCAGGGGCCCGTCCACCGGGGTTCCAGACTCTTGGCACGCTGGAAGTTCCGGATCAGAACGAACTCCCCAGGTTGGATGGTGTGTCCGGGACCCCTGGAAGCGTCAGGGATGGCATGCAGCACCTGTTGATGGATAACAGACAGTGTTTTAGTCAAATGGCATAAGTAATCAGACATTAGGACGTCCGGGACGTCATGAATGGAAGTTGGTTTCGGTGCAGACCAAACATTCATAGGCCGGCCGAATATAACCTCGTATGGTGTCAAGTGGTGTTTGGTAGGGGTGGAACGCATTGAGAGCAAGGCCAGTGGGAGTGCGTCGGCCATTTCAGTCCTGTGGTAGCCACTATTTTGGCCAATTTAAGTTTCAGTGTGGCATTATGTCGTTCAACTAGTCCAGCAGATTGGGGGTGGAAGACTGCGTGGAACTTTTGTTTTACACCCAACCCCTTCAAGATGAGTTGGATAACTTCGGCTACGAAGTGGGGGCCGTTGTCGCTCCATAAAATTCGACAAAGGCCGTAACGGGGGAAAAACTCCTTTAACAGTACTTTTGCAGTGGCCGTAGCAGTGTTGTCACGGGTTGGGTATGCTTCCACCCATTTGCTAAATGCGCATACCACAACAAGTACGTATTTCAGGCCTTGGCATCTGTCTAGTTGAATATAGTCCATCTGCAGGACTTCAAACGGGTGATTTAGGACCCCAAACCCTCCCCGGGGTACTGCAGTTCCTTTCCCGGGGTTGTGTTGCAGGCATATCATGCATTGTTGGACCAGACGTTTGGCGGAGTCTGAGATTTTATCATTGTGCCAAACTCTGGAGACAAGTTCAATCATGGGGGCTGACCCTATGTGAGCAGGGGAGTGTGCCATAGTCAGTATGGGAATCAGGTACGAGTCAGGTAGCAGCCATTTGTTTGCGTCTTTTGTCCGCCAGCAGCCTTCGTCATCTTTTAATCCCACCCGTGTCCATTCAGTGAGTTCGTTTTGTGTGCTAGCCATTTGAATGTCTCTAATAGTATCCCTAGCGTCAGTCCATTTTTCTGCTTGTGACCTGGTCACGTACATATGTGTTGTCGTCCTACTCTCAGCTGTCGTTCGGGCAGTGATGTCAGCTAGTGCATTTCCCTGTCCTATAATATCTGTCACCTTTTTGTGCGCCTGGCACTTGATGACTGCAAGCCTTTTGGGGAGAAGGACGGCTTCGATCAAGGCGGAGACTAGATCCCCGTGCAAAATGGGGGTGCCGTGTGAGGTCAAGAATCCCCTCTCCCTCCAAAGGAGCCCAAAATGGTGAACCACCCCAAAGGCATACTGGCTGTCGGTGTAAATGTTCGCTGTGGTTCCTGCTGCTAGAATGCAGGCTCGTGTTAGGGCAATCAGTTCCGCTGCCTGGGCAGATCGTTGCGTGATGCGGGCTGTCTCGACTACAGTTCGAGCCGTGGTGACTGCATAGGCAGCTGAAGTGGTGCCATCGGGGAGTTTGATGCAAGAACCGTCCACCCACAGCTCTCCGTCAGGGTCGGGAAAGGCCGTGTCTCTGAGGTCAACCCTACTTCTAGTCTGTTCGTCCGTAAGAGTCACGCAGTCATGTACAGGGTGCACATTGGGATCGTTCTCTGGTAAGGGTAACAGAGTTGCCGGGTTCAGTGTGGTGCATCTTTTCAGGGTGATATGGGGTGCGAGCAAAGTCAGTTCGTATCCAGTCAGTCGTGCACTCGTCAGGTGTTGCGTCTTGGTTTGGTTTAGGAGGGTGTCAACTGCATGGGGTACCAATACTGTGAGGGAATTCGAGAGCACGATCCCCTCACTCTATCGGATAGAGATCGCAGCAGCAGCTACAGCTCGAAGGCAGGCAGGCAGGGCTCTGGCTACAGGGTCAAGAGTGGCAGAGAAGTAAGCGCATGGTCGTTGCTTTGAGCCGATGGACTGGGTCAGGACAGATAAAGCACACCCCTCCCTTTCATGAGTGTAAAGGGAGAAGGGCTTTGTATAATCGGGGGTACCTAACACAGGGGCCGAACAGAGGGCATCTCGTAGTTGCGCGAAGGAGGTCTGACACTCAGAGGTCCAAGGGAGTGGGAAAGGGACGTCCTTAGCTAGCAGTGAAAGCAGTGGTTTTACTATGAGGCTAAAGTTGGGTAACCACTATCGGCAGAAGGAGGTGAGGCCTAGTAAGGAGCGAACCTGTTTCTGAGTCTTAGGGATAGGAGTTTCGAGAATGGTTTGGATCCGGTCAGGAGTCAGTTTCCTTCCGTCTTTGGACAAAAGGTGGCCTAGGTAAGTGACCTGGGGTTGGCAGAATTGCAACTTCTTCTTGGAGACCTTGTGGCCATTTTCTGCAAGGAAGTGCAGGAGTTGAATGGTGGCTGTGACAGCTAATGGAGTGGTGTCGGCTGCCAAAAGGATGTCATCGACATATTGCACTAACACCACTCCATCGGGTAACTGGACTTGATCCAGTTGTCTCTTGAGGGCCTGGCTGTAGATGCTAGGGCTTTCTGTGTAGCCCTGGGGTGCTCGGCAGAACCTATATGAGCGGGCCTTTAGGGTGAAGCCGAAGAGATATCGGCTGTCTGGGTGGATGGGGATGGAAAAGAATGCATTTTTGAGGTCAATGACAGTGAAGGTGGTGGCAGTGGAGGGAATCAAAGTCAGGATGGTGGTGATGTCCGAGACCACAGGGTACTGGGGTACCACCACTTTGTTGATCTCTCGAAGGTCAATGATAAAGCGATATGCTTTCTCATCTCCTTTTCCCTGCTTCTTGATGATGGGCAAGATTGGGCTGTTGCAAACGTTGCTAACCACTTCCTCTACCACTCCTGCGTCTATCAGTGACTGAATAATCTCTACCAATGCCTTCTCGCCCTCGGGCGATATCCGATATTGTGGAAGTTTTGGGAGTATTGCATCTGGTCGGACAGTAATGTGCACTGGGTCAATCATCATGCGCCCTACGTCCGAGTCCGTTTTGGCCCACAGATACGGAGGCAGTGTGTCAAGCAGGGAAGTGTCAGCGTTGGTGATGGAAAACATGTGTCTGGGAGGGCAATGTCTAAGCAGAACGGGATTGTCGTAAAGGAAAACTCGGACTCCGTCTTGGGAACATCTAATCGTCGCCCGGAAGTGTTTCAATAAGTCAAGTCCCATAATTGCGTCAGGGCTATTGGAGGAAAGCAAAAACGTGGTGTCAGTGGTGTTGCTTTCTAAGTCGAAGAGGATCGGGGCGGACAAAGGGTTAGTGGAGGGCGTTCCATCGAAACCTGTCGATGTTATCAGTGAGCCAGACAAGGGTGCCCTTGGAATCAGTCGTTTTGATAACGCGCTACGTGTTGCGCCAGTGTCTACCAGAAATGGAGACTTTGTACCCAGGACCTTAGCAGTGACGTAAGGGCCTTGCTGGTCAACATAGAGCTCGACTGGATCCCTCCCTTGCCCCGGGCAGTCCTATGCAAAGTCGTGGACGTCATCGTAGTCAGATTGCTGGCATTGGTTCTGTCTGGGTCGGTCAAATGTATTTGGTCTGCCTGATCTATCGTTAGTCGTGTCATTTGGGGGCCCTCGCTGTTGTCCCCTATTTCTCGGTCCGCTTGCTATGTCTCTGGGATCTTTATTTTTGATTATTTCCAACAGAACTGGGCACTGAGATTTCCAATGGCCCGTTCCTTTACAAAAAGCACACTGGTCCTCTCTAATGTCTGTACGTCTGACGTGGGGAGTGAAAGTGCGGTCCCTGGGAGGTGTCGTCTTAGGGACGTTCGTCTGATAGCTTCCCCGGTTTTGGTCTCGTCCTATAGTCACCCCTTGCAGTTGGGCAATCATCACCCTCTCTTTTAAGTCCTTCTTCTTTTTCTCTGTTGCCCTGTCGTTTTCATTTTTCTGATGTTCATAATATTGGGCCATCTGGAGGATAGCCGTAGGTTTGGAGGCCGCCCAACTACTCTCGCTGGCCTGCAGTTTCTGGGAGACCTCTGGTGTCAGACCCTTAACGTAATTCTGGACAAACAGATGGTGTCCGGTTGCAGTGGTCAAGTCCTGGCCGCTGTAATCGGAGAACACTGTTTCGAACCGGGAGAAGTAGTCTGATACATCCTCCTGAGGTTTCTGGCGGCAGGCCGTTACTATCGACCAGTCCACTTTCTTTTCTGGGATCAGGGTTTTTAATTTCTGTACGATTTTATCCGGGAGGTCTAAAATTGCTTTAAAAGGCTTTTGTCCGGGATCTCGTTGTCTATCTATGCCATCGAGTTGTGACCAGTTATGTCCAAACAGCTCAGAGTGGTCGACTTTCCGGATTTGCTTCCACACATCAGCTTGTAGACATAACCCGAAAAACAAGTCGATGTCAGCCAGGGTCATAATCGTTGATCCTAGGGCTGTACCCAACTCAGTATAGAAGGCAGTGGGGTTTTTACGTAGGTCAGGCAGAGATTTTCGGAATGTCAGAATCTCTTGCCGGTCCCATGGTTGGTAGACCCAATTGTACACTACCCTTCCTTTTGCATCTTTGTTGTTTGCGTCATCGTGAGTCCCTTCACCTCGTGGAGGAACCCAGTAAGGGGCAGCCTCTCGTATCGGCATCATGGCGTTAGATTGTTCAGTTTGTGGTTTGGTCACTACGGATGCCGTGGGTTCGATTGTCGGTTTCCGTTCAGTGAGGTGGCGGAAAACCTCAAGCGTACGCGTAAGGAGGTCCGTCACATCACTCTCACTCTCATCCCCGATATCGACCTTCCGGTACAGAGTCGTTAGGCTCTGGGGACCTTTGTCTCGATATCGGTCCTCGTATGCGTTCAAGACGTGGTAACACAGTTGTACAGTAAAGTGTCGTCTGTGACTCCCTGTATAAGAGTTGAACACATCCGTGATGGACTCTTCATCTTCCCTCTTCTCTACCAGTATCCTTGCTATCTTGTCAACCCCTGCTCGCTCATTTTTGCTTAGTCTGTGTGTTCTTGCAGAACCAACCCTTCGGGCCTCGGGGTCGCCTAACGTTGTCGTTTGCGTAGCATCTAATGCAAGGAGTTCGGCCGGCACAGAGGCCATGGGGGCCGAAGCTGTGGCGCTACTCTCGCTTGTACCTGGGGGTGGTGGGTGCTGTGCTAAGGGTTGGGAAGGGGCATATGGAGGGGGCATGTAGATGATCGGAGGACCTAGCAGCAGATCATCGTTGGCTCGTTGTTTCGAGGGTAATTCAGGGTAGAGTGTGGAGGGCGTTCTAACCGGACACTGGCTTGACGTTTCTATTTCTAGTTTCTGTTTGGCTTCCTCTCTTTCTTTTATCTCTTTTTCTAGTTTCTGAGCCGCTAGGTGGGCTGCTTTCCGCAGCTCCTTTCCCAACCTACTCTCAGTTCTCTTTTTACGTTGTTCAGTTTCTTTGCGCCACATGCCGAAGCTATCAAGCATAGTGGGCGTCGTCTTGTTTTTACCAAGGGCTGTTTCTAGTGCGTTTATTTTATCGTCATCAAAGGATCCTATCAGTGGCCACTGACTTTCTCGATCCTTTTTCGTATATTTATGCCACAGCTTGCTATAGGCTATAGCGATCAATCCATGCTTCATGAACATGTCCTTATTAGGGGTGCCTTCCAGCGGAGCCGGATGGTTCATCTCTAATAAGCGGTCGGGGCTAAACAGGCTACTAACCAGTGGGGAGAAGACAGGCATGATGGATCACAATGGGGATAATAGTCAGCACTACCTATCTTATCACTGCGTGCAAAGACTAGACAGAATATTTCTATTCTACGTTGTTTGCAGGCAGTGAATACCTCAAGAACCAATAGCGGGCAATCAGTGTTTGGTCAATAAATAAAAAATAAAAAATGGTCAATGGGGAGAATAAGTAGGCCCGCAAAGGTCCGCGTCACCTACCCTTTCACTATCTGCAAAGAGGGGACCTATTCTTTCCTGTTTGCAGACAGAGCATCTCCAGAAAACGATCCGTAACAGTTAATCAATGGGGAGGGGCAATTGATCAGTGGGGGAGAAAGATAGGTCCAACGGACGCGTACCTATCCTTCACTGTTTGTAAAGGGAGAGCCTGTTGTTTCTCCGTTTGCAGACAGCGAATCTCCAAATAAATTAACAAAAAGTAATACTAGTATTTTTCATCAATCATCAATCATTTCGCAATTTGTCGTGTTTACACGACCTTACCCGGACCGCATGGACAGTTTCTTGTCTTCCGAATCCAGCGCCCGATCGTCCTCTTCTCTTCGTACTCCTCGTGGCACTCCTGATGGTTCCCAGTCAGGACCGTAGATCACTCGAGAGAGGTCCGTTCGGAACCATTGAAGTTCGGATGATCGGCTGTCAGACGAGGGTCTATCGGACAGGGTACCTTCCAATCGTTGCAGTCGTTCACTCTGTCGTCAGGACCTCTCCCACTGGATCCACGAGTCGCTGATGGGCCCTACGTTGGGCGCCAATTGTAAAAGGGTGCAAAGACAACCAGTGACCAAAGACCCTTTAGTGTTGCCCGGCGGTGTCGCCTCTATGACCCACCAATATTAATCAATGAAGAAGCAGGCGCTGGAGACTGAAAGGCAGGAAACGAGGGTTTATTCTCTCCGGAGGAGAACACATCAATTCGGACAGCAAGTATCGTCACGAGGTGCTCTAACCGCATCTCTGAGGCCTGGCCTCTTATACACAGGTTTATGATCTTTATTGTACGTAACACATTCTTGCAACACTTTGATATGTGAGAGAACATCCTCGGAATCTCCCCTTCAGGCCCGTTCCCACATACATTTACAGTTGAATTCCCCACCCCGGTCACAACAGGTGATGATTATCGCGCAGCTGGACATTCCGCCGATTCACGGAATGTGTGGAGTTAGAACGGATCTCATAGAGTGGGGGGCTTTGATCGGCTCGAGGGTCTTTTGATGGGGAGGGGAGGCTTCCTACTGTACGGGGTAATAAACAGTATCCGCAGGGCCAGGTGGTGGCTTGGGAACAAGGAAGACAGACGGACACACAGGAAAAGGGGGTTTGCATCAAAGGGCCTGAGACCATGAAAGGAATGAAGGGAGGTGTCGCGCTGGGAACAGGATGGGATTCTGAGGCCGATCTGCGCTGAAGAGGGGTTTATGACCCAAGGCATGTGAGAGCGAGGGGGTTGTCAGTGTGCGGGGGATGCCTGCGAGGTTAGGAGAGAGAGAGAGAGAGAGAGAGAGAGACGCGCTGGCTATCAGCGAGGGGCAGAAAGGTCATGGTGCTTAAAATGGCTGCCGCCTACGCGCACGAATGAGCTTGAAAGGGGCAAGATGGCGCCGATAATGTTGACGTTTGCAGTCTAATCTTTAACACCAACCCTTCAGAAACCAGGATCTTTTGTAACCATCTCCATTGTGTTTAGAAGAACCTTTATTCAAAATCACAATTGTCTTACCCTATTGCAGGTGCTTGTTTATCCCCGTATTGGCCCAAAGGAAGATGCTATCCAAAAACTCACTGATTGTTCAACACTCAATAAAATACGCATAGCCTTGAACCATTCATTCATACTTCAAGCATGTACATCGTGTCATCAGTTATAACTTGGACATTTTATTTGGAGACCAGTAAAGTGTAATGAGTATATTTTTTGCTGTACCAGCAATAGCCCTAAATTTGGTCCAACTTTAGTCACATCTTTCAGTATCATAAAGATCGTCCAGTAAAAATGTTTGTCATCTATAGTACTGCAGAGCTCAGTCTCTAGTCTATATAATTATTGTAAATTGTTGGTGGAACTGGACCTAAAGGAGCCTGATAAATAACAGAGATTCATTAAGGGATCTGGTTCTAGCTATCGATTTCAAAATCATGTTACCTTGTTTCATATCTCAGATATTTCCTCTGATGTAGACTCTAGAATATTGTAATCAGTAATTCTCTAACTGCCTTGAATACAAATTCATAGAGATCTCATATTTTACCATATTAACATTTTTTCCCATTTCCATATATTTGTACCCATGCATTCCTAATGTCAATCTGTGCCGTGTCCCTCCCCCGGCTTGCCATTGCTAGCTGTGACTACCAATTAGACAAAAAGGCAAATGCCTGTTTTATTTTTTAAAGATTTGTTTATTAATTTGAATTGACAAAAATAAACCATAAAACCAGTCTGATGATTCATGTTGCAGGGTTTTACCTATAATAATAATTTGGACGGGCCTTACATTTTACGTTATTTTTTAAAATAAGACCAAGCTTCTATGTGCTCATCTAGGCCTTAGTGCCACAAAAGTGTTGTGGAAGGACCAACACATCTAGTCAAAACCAAGTATCACAACCAATCAATAGTACCAGATCTGCAGTCGTTAATCCGGATAATAATGTTTTATCTAAGACCCAAGTTTTGGCAAACTTCTCAGCGTAGCCCTGGCTGGTATGTACAATGTTTACATCTGACATATGCCAATCCATGTTATCTCACCTGTCTTCTAGTCTTGAGATCAGTCGTTTGCCCCATAGTTTGGCTCTGATGTGTCTTTTGATCTTCAAACCAATATATTTGTTTGTAAAGCATTCTATTGATTTTTCAAACCAGATCACATACAATCAATAATACTTCCTTTTCCTTCCCCTCGCACAACTCTCATACCACCTACGAGGTCGCCGACAGTCTGAGTCTTTATTCGTCGCAGTTCCATCCTTTCCAAACCTTTTCAAATATCTTTGGGCACCCTCTCCCTTCATAGATTGATTTTTCTTGCATATAGCTCATATCCATTTCCTTTTCCCAGTCTCTTAACCCCGGGGTCGCTGTGGATCCCCATCTATGTGCTATTTCCCCTTTTACAAGGAGGAACCCCAGATTGATCAGTGTTGGTTGGTACCTTAAATCTATATTACAGCATAGTTTACAGTACTTCAATTGGGGTGGGGGGGCACTAAGTCCATGTTCTTAAAAGGACTGTTTCAACCCCACATCCTTCCAGGGAGCTCTATCCCCTCAGACAGGTTTTCCCCCACTTCATCCCAGAACCTCTGGAGTAGGGGACATTGCCAAATAAGAAGGGAACATAATTCATTCTGATTGCTCCTCACAGGCAAGTCTCCTCATGGGTTTGCCAAAAGGTTTTAAGTCTAGTTTGGGAGTGATAGCTATGATGTTGCATTTTAAGTGCACAAAAGGGAACTCCAATCAAATTGCTACTTCCTTGGGATATTAGAGGGTTTCCTGCCATTCACCATCCTCTAACGGATCCAAGCCAAGCTCCCATTTGCCATTGACCTTATGATTTAAACAAAGCCATTGAAAGAGAATTGAAATCTTAAGGTGTCCAAGGAGATTTAAAAAATCACGATCCTTCCCCAACAGAATTCCACTTTTAGTAGGATACACATATATTTCAATTGTAGCGCCTTACTTTGTAAGCACCATAAAACTACTTCAACTCAGTTGCCGGAGCCTTCTGGTTTCGTTTTTGTTCCTCATGCAAGTGGTTCTTTATTTCCAACCTATTGATAAAGAATTATTTTTTAAAGGAATAGCTATGACTGCACGTCGTTATTACTCTATCGTACTGTTTCTATGTTCCAAACCTATTATCACCTCCTAGTATAGGTCTTGACTGCGTAACCTAGTAACCCTTGGAGAGGCAAACATACAAAGTTGTAATTGTTTATTGTTTGTAATGTGCAACCAGTTTGAGGGGTCCAGCTTCTAGAGGTAGCTAGAAAAAACTAACGGTGTCATCTCAGATTAACGTATACTGCAATATGGCCCTAAATAAATATTGAGTCCCAAATATAGTTTGCAAAACATCATTCAACTGGATGTAGAATTTTTATTTCTCATCCAATCAGGTGATATTTTGGCAAGCAATATTTATTTCAGACACATTCGGACAACTGCTTTCTGGCAACATACTAGGATGAACAGGCACAGAGAGGTAAAACAAGCAGCTTTTCCCCTGGGCATTTAGTAAACTGGTGATGAGGTATGAATGAATGCGAAACACAGAGAAAGGAACATTGTGACAATCTGAATTAATGAAGAGACAACTGAGCCTAATGGGTAGAAGGAAACAGGTGGGAAGAGATGCCTGAAACAGATTAAGAGTATGAGAGGAGGAGTGGCGTCCAGAAAGAAGGCTGTGGAGTAGGTTTGCCACATTTTTCTTGGAAAAATACTGTGCATTTCTTTATGTATTGAGATTCTGAAATGGTCAGGCACTGATACTTGCACAGGAATTTGTGTACAATTTTCTGTTTTCTTTTCCTTCATGGCCATTCTGCTTCTGTATGCCTAAATATTTTGGAAACGTTTAGCTAAAACTATGTTTTAAATGTATATTTTAAAGACATGCACACTGCAGGCTTCTCTGTACTGCACATTGAGTGAGTGGGGTTGATCAAAACCGCAGACCTCCAGTCACTTAATGAGCGGTGAGTTTGCTTGCTCACGCCAATCCTGGTGCTGCTCTCATGCTGTGTACATCAAGAGAGCAGCGTTATGATTGGCTGAAGGACGCGGTTGCCAGGCCTAGTGTAAGTCTTTGGTGCAATCTAGTGTGCAGACTTGGCACTGCGGGGTGGGAGTATCTTCCCACGGAGCAATGACCAATCACTGTAATAGCCTATTGTGAAGCCATGCAGTGATTGGTCATTTCTGCCATTGTTAAGCTGATCGGCCAATCTTCTGTCTCTCCCTCTTGTTGAGAGAAAGGCAGGCTCAAGTCACTCACAGTCAGGATCCGGATAAGTTAAGGAGTGGACGACACAACACTACTTTGGTCAAGCGACTAACAACAGCCAGCCACTGAGCAAAAGTAAAGTAAGTGGCAAAACAGTGGAAATAGATAAAGGAAGGGGCACTGGCAGACAGGAGTTAAAGTTTAGTGGGTAGAATGGGAAGAAGCAGGATACGACCAGAAATGACGAAGAGGTGAGGTTGAGTTTGGTAAGGTTTGGTTAATAACAGCAATGACAACCCCTAAACCTTACCGAACCCAAACTCACCTCTGCTGGTTCAATGAGCAAGAAAACATGGCCCTTATAATTTTGCATTACATCACATGTTGCATCAGTAACCCGGCCAGGTCTCCATTTGGCCTATCTGGAATGGAGGGATCTGGTGTCAACTAAAGTCTATCTGTAAGTACTTGAGCATTTCCAACTGCAAACTGTGTTTGTTTTTGCAAACTTATTACAATTTTCATTTTATTAAAAATAAACGTAGTTGTTCCAAGGGTTGTGCGGTGTTAGCGGTTGGTGGGATTGGTTCTTTTTAACTTTTGTGAGTCCAATACATGAATGCAAGTGAGCTTGGACCTAATTTCCCTGTTTTTTGCCGTCCTGTAGTGAATCTCTGAAGTGGTCTCGGTGACGCGTAGCGCTATGCATAGCTAACACAAATACATTTTCAAATAGCAACCTACATTAAGTAATGTAACTCCCATTGCTATTTAGTTAAAAGAGTATTGATCAAAGATACACCAGTCTCCTCGCTGTGTGCCAAATACCTGATAATGCTCAGTTTGTGTATAAACAGAATGCTGTTTTTGCCCAGATGCCTCTTTATCGAAAGTCGTTATTTAATCAGTTTTATGTACTGCGTGTTCCAGTTGGAACAGATGCACATGTGGATTATTTTAGATACGATAAGTATTTTAGATAATGGAAAGCTAAAAGAGCACAATTTAATTAGAGAGCATAGTGAATTAGATATTGTTTAGGAATTGTGCAGTGCGCCTATATCCAGTTCACTCTGTTTTTATCTCTGGGCTTTACAGACATTAATTATAGAAAAGGAATCAAGCTCGGTGGGGCCGACCAACAAGCTCGATGTTTCCACAGAGGCGCCGCTGTGACGAAATTTGTGGCAAGAGGTAGCACAGTAAAGCAAGACTTTTAGGGGCATATTATCAAGGACCGGTGTTAAAATTATCGCCGTTTTATCGGCAGGAAACTGCAGATAAAACGGCGATAATGGGCTTGATAATACGCTCTTGTTAATTCCCATAGAAGCCCAGGTTAACACCACAACATGGGCTTCTATGGGAATTAACAAGAGCGTATTAACAAGCCCATTATCGCCGGTTTCCTGCCGATAAAACAGCGATAATTTTAACACCGGTCCTTGATAATATGCCCCTTGTTTTTTATGTTTAATGACGTTCTTGCCAAGGCATTAAAGAAACGTGTGTTTTTATAATAGCTTTAAAAACGCTGGGGCATATTATCAAGCACGGCGTTAACATTATCGCCGCTTTAGCAGCAGAAAACTGCCGCTAAAGCAGCGATAATGGGCTTGATAATACGCCGTAGAGAATTCCCTTAGAAGCCCATGTTCACACCAGAACATGGACTTCTGTGGGAATTCACAAGGGCATATTATCAAGTCCATTATCGCCGCTTTAGCTGCAGTTTTCTGCCGCTAAAGCAGCAATAATGTTAACGCCGTTTCTTGATAATATGCCCTGCACTTCTATCGGTTTCTGGCGTCCCTGTGCTGGATTCGACCTCGTGACCATAAAAAGAACACAGCTTTTGCAGTTTTTTATGGACTTGACTCGAAACACTTTGCACAAGCAACAGATATATTCTGTCACTCCACAGGAGCCTGGCTCTCTTTGAAAGGTTAGGGCTCGAGGTAGCCATTGGATCGGTTTCACTTAAAACACTTGGGGCCTTATTTATGAAGGCCTTGCGCTGCCGGTGCGTCACTTTTAACATGGGAAAAAGTGACGCACCGGTGGCGCAAGGCCTTCATAAATAAGGCCCTTGGTGTAAGTTAAAACTCCTGAAGCCCCCCTCCCCCCACTCCACGGGGCCTTCGTGATCCATGGCCTTTGTAGGTAAGTCTGCTGTCATAACTAGACTTTCAGAATTGCTTTATGCCTTCTTACTTTCTCAAATTTGTTTCAAAATGCACCATTTGGCCACTCTTTTTTCAAAATTTTCGCGGGTGAGGGAGGGGGAGCCCCCTCCCCCCCTTCCCAATCCCCCTAATGCCTGTCGGGCTGGCTTGTTCCCCACAGTGCACTTAGTCACAACTTTTACGCCTCACCACTTTCATCAGCTGCCACTGCCAGCACCCTTTTCTACAGACGAAGTAAACCATTGTTAGCAATATGCACCTCTAGAATAGCCCGCCAGTGAAATACTGCTAGTATGAGAAGCATTAAAAACATCTTGGAAAAAAAAGAAATCTTCGTGTTGTTGTACTATTTTCGTTATGTGGTTATAAAAGGCCAGGCATGCACACGCAGATACATACAAACGCAACGAATGCGGGTTGTAAAAATATAGACACGGGTTTTCTCCAATTCTTTTCATCTTTAAAAGCACAAACGTACCCAACAACGGTGTTTTTTGTGAGTATGAGGATATGACTCCAGATATATAAAAAAAAAATTGGTTCCAGTTATGATTTTGAAATAAGCCTCGTATTCAAGTCCTTGCCTCATGTTTGAAAGCAACCGGCTGTAGAATGGCAACTCCCTGATTTGTAACGAACATTGCCATCTAGTGATCAGCAAAATTACTGCCGCTTCTCTGTGCTCAACCTAAGTGTGGGTAATAAATGAATTCATTGTATTCTTTTAGACAATTACCACACAATTTAAGTTTAGAGCAGCTGCGTGAACACTAACGACATGTAGTTGCAGACATGAGATAAGAGGCGCACTTTCTGAACATATTCAGAAGGACATTTGAGAGAGCATATGAAGACTTCTAAATACGTCTGAAAAAACATTGAAATCTGTGGGATTAGATTTGTAAAAATTCAGGACAGATCTGACAACATATATCATTTGTTAGAAAGTAGGGTCTGTTATTTTAACACAGATTAATACTTCCTGGCCAGGTAGAATCCGAATGCAGCAATCAGAAGCTGAAAAGTGACTAGTTATTCTTTGCAAAGGGTCTGGAACTCCAGAGCACCACTGCACAGCACAACACGTTTTTTTATGTAACTTGTGATGCCTTTGTACTAGAAACCATTATTTTGTGCAAATTATGTGGCAAGTGCTGTACGTGCATACTTATGTGGAAAACAGCATAGACTTTGAGTTGTATATTGCCAGTCCCCCTGGGTATAAGTTGTTTAACGCTACGAGTGGCAATGAGGAGTTCATGATGATTCATGACATGGGCAGTGTGGGCAGCTGCCCAGGGCCTCGCGCTCAGCTCAGAAACATGGGGGCCCCTTTCTGTGTGACTGTGAAAGGTCACACTTTCCAAGTCAGCCCTCCTGCTCCTTCAGGGCCCCCTCTCCAAAGCAATCACACTGCTAATGTGTTTTCAAGTGAGGTATCTCGACTTCCCTGCTCACGGCGTGGGGTCATTCATAGAGGTGCAGTGGTGGTGGGTGGGGAAAGACTAGGTATAGGAGGTGACAGCAGCAAGGCCAGCAATTATGCCCCTCACAGGCTTAAGGGCAGGGCAGCACCTCTGTTAAAAACCTCTCTGCCCTTTGTGTATTCCGTTTGCCCGGCAACAAAAGGCTCTTTTGTTTCACGGACTAGCCGGACATTAACAAGTAAGGAGAGGTGGCTGAGGGAGCACCCAGATCAGACTGGCAGGGCACACTATTGCAGTGTTTACCAAAGTGTCTTGCTACTGCTTTGAGGCACAGGGGAGGTGTTTTTCCATCCCATGGGCCTCGAAGCACTGAATCAGGCTACAATGTCATCTGTGGGGTCCCTTTCACTGGGACTTGTGAAGCCCAGGGCAGGTAGGCCTCACAGCATTAAATTAGGCTGCAAGGTCCTGGTGTGGGACCCCCTTTGCAGTGCCTTGTATCCATTATGTAGTGCTGGGAGGCCCAGGGCAGGAGGGCCCTGTCCTTGGCCTTGCAGCGCTATACTGTGAGATCACTACATTTTATTCCACAGAGCGACTAGCATATTAGCTTCCCAGACCAGGCCACCAGTGCTAAACTTAGAGGGCTAGAGAGGTAAATGCAGCTAAGTGCAAAAACATGATAACCACCCAATTCCTCAGCAGGGAGCTCTGTGGCCCCTCTTTTCATGACTGTAGCAGATTAACTGTTCCATGACACACTTTGAGTCCCCCGGCCCACTTATGTCTCAGGGGCTGTGAATTAGTAATTTCTTTTCCATATAATTACTTGTAGGAGATTTCATAGATACAGTTTTGACAGCCCATGGCGAGTGCTGCTCCTGGGTCTCGTTTAACAGGGCAGTGAGGGTGCAGTGCAGGAGCAGGCAGGAAGGATCTACTGTAGCTAGACAAGGTTTCTTGTTGTGGAAGAGTGCGACATGCCGTCAGCCAGCAGCCACGAAACCTCGCTACCTGCCTTTTCAAATGTAGAAATAGCAATCAACTTCCTTGATAATGATGAGTGACCAAGCACTGATTGAGTCAACTTAATCAGTGCTCATCCATTGCTCTGGACGTCATTGAGGTACTATTCTGTTCTGTTTAACTTTTAGTACCCTGCAAGTAGAAGGCATGCAACTGGCATAAACATGCCCAGCAGGACAACAAATTGCAAAGATTTATTTTCTATAGTCAAGTTGCTTTTATTTTTGCCAAGTCCTCTTTTCTTAATTTGCACTCATGCTTTCTTTTGTTTTTGCATGTGGACACTGTTCTCAAAAGACAAGGATTATTTTATTGCAAAGCACAACGTTGTTTCTTTCTTATGTGTTTTTTCTGAAATTATGCTTTGACACGTAATTGTGTAGTACACCCCAATCCGCCCCACTCCAATCCACCCCACCCCACCCCACTTCACCTCACCTCACTCCACACCAATCCACTCCACTTAATACAATCCACATCAAACCAATCCACCCCACTCCACCACATTCCAATCCTCCCACCCTAATCTGCCCCACTCCAATTTACCCCACTTCAATCCAGAACAATATGCCCCACTCCAATTTACCCCACTCCAATCCAAAACAATCTGCCCCACACCAATCCAAAACAATCTGCCCCACTCCAATCCAAAACACTCTGCCCCACTCCAATTTACCAAAATCCAAAACAATCTGCCCCACTCCAATTTACCCCACAACAATCCAACACAATCTGCCCCACTCCAATTTACCCCACTCCAATCCAACACAATAAGCGCCATTCCAATCAACTCCACTCCAATACAACACAATCTGCCCCACTCCAATTTACTGCACTCCAATCCAAAACAATCTGCCCCACTCCAATTTACCCCACTCCAATCCAAAACAATCTGCCCCACTCCAATTTATCCCGCTACAATTCAAAACAATCTGCCCCTCTCCAATTTACCCCGCTACAATCTGCAACAATCTGCCTCACTCCAATCCACAACAACCTGCCCACTCCAATCTAAAACAATCTGCCCGCTTCCAATCCAAAACAATCTGCCCGACTCCAATCCAAAACAATCTGCCCGACTCCAATCCAAAACAATCTGCCCCACTCCAATCCAAAAAAATCTGCCCCACTCCAATCCAAAACAATCTGCCCAACTCCAATCTGCCCCACTCCAATCCACAACAATTATTAGCTACCACACACAAGGATCCAGGCCGTGCACTTATTTAGCCTTGTTTGTTGCATGTACAGAGCACAAACACACTTTACGGAGCAGGGGAGAGGGACTGAAATAAATAAAATACACACTTACCTGTCTCCGGCTCGCCATCACCTCCGCCTCCTCTCAGTCTTCCCCGCTTCCAGGGCAGGAAGCAGGATGCATCCCACTTCCAGCCTCCTGATGGCCAATCACAAAGCAACAATGCAGCGTTGTGATTGATCTGGGCACCATGGATCGGCACTCAGCCAGAGAATGGGAGGCTGAGCATGTTCTCCATGCAGGCTGTAATGAAGGAGAACATGCAAAGTGTGCATTAACGTTAGGTCGGCCCCAAATGGCCTGCCAAACGTTCATGTGCACGTTAGGGAGTGCAAACCACTCCTCCAGTCCCCTGCTCTGTCAGCAGAGCAGCCACGCCCGTCCCTCCCACAAAGCTGCAGCAATAATGAAAAAATTAAATAATAACTTAGCTATTATAATTTTATTTTTCCTTAAGTGTCACTGCTTAAAAGCAATGGGGCGACCCTCCTCCGCCACTGGATGTCGGTTTTCTATGATGTCACTTCTTGTGATGTCACATGCAAATTAGAGGGGCCTCGCATCTTTCATTTCACCCAGGGCCCCACAATTCCTAGGATCGGCCCTGGGTGTAGGGGGTAAGTGAAGAGGAAATCAAGGTGATGGAAATGGACCACCGGGAACCTAACTGGGGTGAGATCTGATTAACCTAAAAGTAGATGGGTTTGTGAGGTAGCTTAAGAATCCAAGTAGATAGATCTTGGAGGGCAGTGGTTGAGGGAACGGGTGTGGTTTGAATAGGGCAGATGGACATGGAGCGTATAAAAAGTGGGGTATTCCGACAGTTCACATGCCAGTAATTTTAGGCTCTCTCTCAACACAAAAGGGGTCTTAAGGGAGTGTTTATCGACTACTGCTGCATTACTCCCAATCAGTCACCCAAACAAAAAATAAATGCATCCAGTCAGAGGGGACATGTCACATTGGATAGGTCACAAAACAAAAGCAAACGTCTCCTGGAGATCCAGTGAGACATTTGGCAGGTTTGGCCCTGTGATTACACTGTCTGAGGGTCTGTGAGCTGTGGAGTAACAAAAGCCCCCTCTGGCACAGGCAGACCCCTGGCTTGAGAGCTTTGGTTTGGGTCCGGAGTGTGGAGGTGTCCCTGCATGTATTTCCATTTCACAGGGGGACCCCTTCAGGGTTCTTTACCCACTGTCTGTGAGCTGAAGCATGAAAACTGACTTTTGTGGGTTACAACAGCGGCAAACATATCATTTTATGTGGTCCATTAGTTGTATGTTTATTCATAATATCAACATTTTTATTATCACAGATTTTGGTCCTGATAAATGGCACACACCTGTTAGTAGGGTATGAGATTAGCAGAAACATGTTGGCCCAGGTATCACAACTGAGTTGAAGTCAGATTACCCACATTTTTTAATATACTCCTTGGGGAGATTTGATAAAAAAAATGTAACTTCACCAAGATGTATTTTTAAACTACATGCTGATCAGACTGCACTCTGCTATTACCACACTCACTTAGGGCCTCATTTATGAAAAGTGACGCATCGCTGCGTGAAAACAGCGATGTGTCACTTTTCATTGCGCCCTCCTTGCGACACCAATGATGCATCATATTTACAGTATGACGTATCATTGCGCAAGGAATTACAGATATGTCAGTATTTCTGACGTATCTGTATTGCGCAAAAGTGACGCATTGCTGGAGTGTGTCACAAAAGTGACGCAACTCCAGCAATGTGTTCTTTCACATGGAGCAAGCCCCATGTGAAAGGGCTTGCGTCAGTCTTATGCCTGCTGTGAGGCATGTGGTAGAAATTGACGCATTTGCGTCCTAGAAGTGACGCAGTGACATTTTATAGATTTCACTGCGTCCCTTCTATGACCTTTTCTTGCATCAGAACGCCCCCCTGCATACATTATACCTTGCGCAGGTATAATGTAGCGCAGGGGTTTACAAAGTGACGCATCTACCTAGATGCGTCACTTTGTAAATATGGTGCAACAAGGCATTTTTTTACGCTGTTGGTGCGTCACAGAAAGTGACGCACCAGCGGCGTAAAAGTGACGCACGGCCTCATAAATGAGGCCCGTAGCATTTTGTAAAAAACTTTAAGAGCTCCACAAAAAATGGGAGTTGTAGCCCACACTCCCACCCACTGGACAGGGGTGTGACGAGGATCCCTATGATGAATCATGCCACCGAAGAGTGGGTGATGGTTCTCATCCTTAAAAAAAACATTTTGTTTGTGATCAGGAGACTTTTTCTTTTGTTTTGTGACCTAAGCAAAGTGACTGGTCACCTGACTGGATGCATTTATTTTGTGTTTGGGTAATTTTAGGCTGCTATATCATGGCCCAGTGTTCTTTTATTTTTAAGAGGTGAAGAGCTGAGTACAGCTCTTAATTAGTGCAAGTGTTTGCAGATGATGGGCACCAGCTCTAATTTGTGGCACCGGACTTATTTTTAAACATTTCATTTTGAATCAGAGAAAGGCATAAAACTGAGAAAGGAAGGAGAGAAAGATAAGGAAACATTGAAAAAATATGTAGGGGGATTCAAATGAACCCGAAAGAATGAGACAAAGAGACAGGAAGTGTAGGGTGGTGGTTAAAAGAGACATGAGGATGAATCAAACGTAGGTAGCCTTTGTCTTAGGCAACTTAGGCATTCAGCAGTGCTGGCGGTGGACTTGGAAGAAAAATGTTGGGCTCATGCATTCATTTTATTTGACAAATTGAGCACTGATCCCTGCATTCCATGGCTGTTCAGGCCTTTCTTGTGCCCCTGAGCACGCATGGGGCATTGCTGTGTTTTAAAGTGGTAGATGCAACATGGTTAGTAATTTAAATGGATAGCTGCAAAGTGACTCTATTTAATGGGTGACACCTGCAGTCAACCGTTAACAACAAGCAATGTCACTTTGCATGCTCGGTCTTTTGAGCCCATTATTACAATGATGAAAGGAAAACTACAACATCCGGAATGCAATGTTGACTGGCTAAAAAGACTGGGATAAAGGAGAAACATTAAGGTAGATTTACACACAAAAAGGTAGCCACTAGGCTAGAGGCACTACTCCAAAATTGAGGCACAAAAAAAGCTGTAGTAAGTCCATTTTTTGGACTAGTGTTAGCCAAGACCAATTTTTACCAAAACCACAGATATCCTATACGTGCTTACAGGGATTTTTAGTCAACCCTCTTCATCCACTGGTCTGTTATTGTGTCATTTACATGTTTCTTCTGCTCTCTATAGCATGCGGTATGGTGCAGTGGGTCATTGGCTAACTTCACTATAAGTGGCAACGTTCTGCTTTTTCATAAGAAGCACATCGGCACACAAAGTAGTTCTGTTCAGTGCCAGGAACCACTATTAAAATGTGTGTTTTTAAAGTTAAAAATATTTTTTCTGTCAGTCAGTGTTTATATTTTATGTTAGTGGAGGTCCCACAGATCCCTTAAAAATAAAGTTTAGAAAAGCCATGGCAAAACAAGCATTGGTGAAGCCAAATGTGTGGCAGCCAAAAGCCAGAACCATTGGCTTTGTCTGTATTGGCTTTGTCTGTGGTTCTGGCTTAACATTGTAAAGTCAAATTCTTCAACTTCAAGGATTCTTATCACAATTGCCTATTAGTACATCGCAGTGACAATAACACAGGGTGGTGGGGAAGCAGGTTGGTTACGTCACGTTATGGTTTTATTACTTTTGACTTAACATCGTTAGTTCCGGCTTGATTACCGGTCAGCATTATGGTGCTTGGAGTCTTCCTCGCCTTTACAGGTCAAGTAAAGTTTCCTTTATGTAGTTATATACTGCTCATCTCAACAAGATAGTCTCCATAGTTTGCTGTAATTTCTTCTCATCCGAGGCAAATAGTATTTTTACCTTGTGTTCAATGTTACACTTTTCTTGGTTAAAAAACCGTCATGGGCATATGCAGCCAGCACTAGGTCAAGACAACCATTCAACAAGACACCTAAAATGGGAGCGAACAGAGCAATTTCACTTTTTGGCATCATTGCTTTCACGCTTATTCTTGTTACTTTCAGACTCTATATCCATTGAACAATTGGTACTTAATGTCAACTTCACACTCGTGAGTCAGATACTGTTTTTTGCAGTTAGTCATTTCAACATGTATTTTGCTATAGTTTCAGCTCCTCAGAGAGAAATAACTTTTTTATCTCATGTTCAATGTGCACCTCACATACAATTTCTTTGTCAAAAAATACTTTGTTGAAAGAAATTGATATTTTCTCTGATACCCTGACACTACAGCGAAACATGTGTCAGAGAATATCTTGGTGAAATATACTGTAATTGACTGCAAAAAAAATGTTGAGTGGTGTATACGAAGATGGCTCAAAGTACATTAAGGTGCTGAGTGCTGATCAAGCCTTGCACCAAATTCACCTGCAAAGTTTCTCCCCCAATTATCGTGTTACACTAACAGTCACTATCCAATTTGAAATGCCTATATCGCTGAAGAGCATCGCTGAGAGTTGCCAGCCTCCATCCTGCTAGGATTAACTCTTAGGGTGAGAGGGAGTCCTATCACTGTTCCCATTCAACCACCCACCGTCCTACTGAGGCCGAATTCAGTGCTTCCCTAGGACACAGTAAAGGTGCTGCCTTATGGCATCATCAATAAGAGTAGGGCCAGCTTTAGGGCAGTGCGACTGGTGCAGCCGCACTGGGTGCTCACCTGAAAAGAAGTGTTTAGCAATTGCTTATATTTTAAAAACACCTGCTGCAGAGTTCCTTTTGTGTCCAACTTTCAGGCAGCAATAAAAAAGAGAAGTCAAGGCAGCTCTTGCTATGAATATTCCTGCTAGAGGGCGAGATCTGAGTTTGTCTAGTGGCAGTGTTGACTTGCTATAAAGTAGCACAGAGCAGGAATATGCCTGCTGCAAAGAACAGATCTGTATTTTATATGGATAGCTGAGTGAATTAGTAATGCTAGCCTTTACCAGTGCTTTAGAACAAATTAAATGTATGTGAGACAGGGGATATAGAGAGTCAAGGGGCACATTTGCTGGGTGGTAGCGAGGGAATCCTAGGAGGAGGTCGTTTGTAGGCCAGTGAGGATTTTCGCAAACCTTGAAGTGACAAAAAAACTCCACATAGTTCTACCCATGCGGCAGCTCGCGCTCGACAACTTACTGTTGATGAGCACGAGCGGGGGGAAAACTCTGTTCTGCTATGCGGATTAGAGTTGTCCGCACTTCGCGAGTCGCAGAGTGTAGAAAACTCTGAAAACTCAGCAAATGGAGCAGAGTTCACAACCCAGGCCTATTAGTTTGGGAGGGGTTTGTTGGGATGCCAATGTCGCACCGGGACCCACCAGCGCTAAAGCCAGCCATGATTAAGAGATATCAAATGACACCAAAAGGCCTGCAAATTAACATCTTTCGTAGGCAGTTAGTAACATTCTTAACTTAAAATGTTTTTGGATCACTGAAAATCCTTGTACAGTCCCTGACTGAAACTGTCACCAACCGGTAAAACCCTGCTTATCTGGCTCTTGTTTTATTTGAGCACACGCTTGGCTTTTATAAACTGCATGTAAAACATGACCCTGCTCTGCCTGAGCTTCCTTGCACAGATGTTTTCGAAAAATACATCCCTTTGGTACTGACAATGCTCCCTTTTGCTTTTTTGCAGCAAACCCTGACCTCCCCAGGGAGCGTCAGCTCGTCGCGGGGCCCTAGCGTGCCCGGATCTCCTTCAAGCATTGTGGTAAGTTTGACATTTTTTACCCAGCTCTCTTTATTAAATTTACAGATTCCTGTAACTGCGCATGCTCAGATGCGGAACTCAGCATCCGGGGAGACTACACAGCAGTTGTGCAACACCTCTGAGGGAACAACATACTTATTTATTTATTTATTTATTTATTTGTTTGTTTGTTTGTTTATTTATATATTTATAATTTTAAAATTCGATTTTTCTAGAGTGCATACATAATCCCTAAAAATATTTAAGGCAACTGTACAAAAGAATAGAAACATAATACAGTTGAGGTGCACAATAAACAATGGTCAGGAACAAGTAAAATGTGATTGGACATCTTGGCAGGATGTAAGTTGCAGGCAACATGTAAAATACCAGTTTGGCTATGGAAGTGCTGAGTGCAGCGTACAATGCAATCGCGTTGGTACCTAGGCATATAGATGGGCTCAGCAACATTATGTTTGGTATCCAGTCACGAAGGATAGAAGCGAATGATGTCGCAATAGGATGTGGAAATAGTGTGCAAGAGGATCTTAGAAGGTGATTGGCAGTTTCAAACCTGTGCGTTTTATCTGCCTTGTCCTATATGCATGCCCCCTTTTTTTTAATTACATATCTGTTGGAAATGTCACTACTTGAATGTGGTTTTGCAGTGGAATGGGGGGTCTCCGAGCTCTCCTAACTGGAAATCAAGGAAAGAGCTATCTCCACCAATGCAGTGAGGGCATGCCCAACTCTCACTGTGCCCTAGACGACTCTAGTTGTTTTTTATTTTTTTTATTTTTTTTATAGTTATTGAGTTTGTTCGGAAACCCAATAGAGTAATATTTTGTAAACGTTATTTAGGCCACAATATTGATGTAAGACAATATTTACAACCATTAATTTAGCATATCAGACACCATGACCCATCTTGAAGCTCAGAGTAAGGAGTCTGACCAGATGTATTACATCACCCAGATACATTTGCTCTTGTTTACTGATCGAGAAGCCAAAACTTTACTCTCTTCAAAAAGTAGCTGGCGCTGATGTAAAGTTGTTCCGATGAGCGTGGGCTTCGTACAGTGTGTTTTTTGTAAGCCTCTTATCTCTCTTGCACACAAGGTGGAAAATCTTGTTGCTGCCACAATCTCATGTTTATAATTAGGACATTCCCTCTTTCTCAGAAGAGATCGAGCATGTGGCCTGTGGGGAACAAAACCAGTTTGTGACTTTTCAAAGCCTGTTTGGATCAGATGAATATTTTTTGGTGCATGTTTATGTAAAATGTACACCTATGATTAAAACTAAAATCCCATATCGCAAGTGTGAACATAATTAAAAATGTACATGCCATTAACCATGAATACACTGGAAATGAATAATCACACTGTGAAGATGGAAATCGAAGGTGGGAGTGAATGGATGCCCAATGCGCACAAATTTCATGACGCCATTTTGGGGTGTGCAGGCAGAGTCCTGCTGGTAATTTTTTCTCTTCTAGATCTGTCGAAAGTTCATGTTTTTCTTTCAGGTTAGGAATCGTAGGAAATGACTGGTACAAATATCTATTGTCTGGTAAACTATGTCTATATGATAGGAATATAACACTAGTGTCAAATTATTTCAAGACGAGTATTTTTCTTTTGGTAAAACCGACTGAAAAGATGTAAACATGGAAATCATTCATCAATCTTATAAAAAAGACTGATGGCCTCAATAATAGATGGACGGTAATTGGGCGTCTACCAAAAACATTCAGCAAATGTCCCGTCCAACTCAATCTGCTATTAAAGGTGCAATGGCCTATCCATATCACTTTTCCTGTTGGACACATCTTTGCGGTGGACTAGCCGCAGCAAAATCCCCAAATTCATGGTGCTGGAAGACCATCCCTATTTAGGATGGGGTTTCTAAGGCGGATTTTCTTGTCCAGGGTCCTTGTCTATGGTATGGCAGACCAAGGAGGTAAAAACAATCAGTGTTCCCAGTGCACTGGAAAAAAAATCCCAACACATCATAGACACTTCTTTTTCCAGAAACAACCACCCCCACCTCTATAGGCGCTTTTCTTTGAAAGGTAAAAAACATGTGCTCCAGTCTGTCATTCCACTATAGCATGCTAGACTAGTTGGCATTGAGTGATTTCATCAAAAGTGCTTCTGCCATTTCAGTGAAAGCACTTTTGGTGAAAAATCCCCACCTGTACTGCGGAGATCCCATCATATGACAGGCCAGTCGACAAGTTTTTAATGAGTCCTTTAGGAAAGTGCAAAAAATCATACATTATTTTTCCACATATGCATTAAACAATCAAGTCAGGTATGGATATTTTGATGTACATTCACCCATATTGGAAGAGAAGTTTCGCACAGAACAGTGCACTGAAAGTGGTTAAAATTTCCAGACGTTTTGCAATCACCACCAATATATTGGATCATATGACCGATCAGTGCATGTACCTTTGCCAAGCTGTTTTCAACTTTACATAGTACTGTGTTGGTTTAACGAAGTCTTCTCTCTTTCAGGCTAAAATGGACAATAAGGTTTTGGGGTATAAGGACCTGGCCGCTATTCCAAAGGACAAGGCAATCCTGGACATTGAGCGCCCTGATTTAATGATCTACGAGCCCCACTTCACATACTCTATCCTGGAGCACACAGAGATGCCTCGGAGTCGAGAGGTAGGTTAACCTTCCCCTGATTGACCTAATCGTTCCTACTCATTTTCCTGTATGACAGATTTACTATTATTTTTCTATTTTCTTTCTCAATATTTGCTTTAACTTGATTTTCAACTGATGTACATATTTATTGTATTTTTTTTCTTATTTTATTTGATTATGTATGCAAAGATTCTCCAGCTTATTTTGCTCCTCTTCAGTATTATTTGTTTTATTGTATTGACACCTTTTTATTTCCAATAAATTTTATTCTGAACTCAAAAAAGAATGATCATCAGGTTTGCGTTGAGTCTCCGTAAACCATCATGGTGGAACCACAGTATTAAATGAAGGGCATGGCACCTTTCCCTGGGATGCGCCTAATGAGATACACCAGTCAGGCCCCTCAACTACCATGACATGGTGTCCAGAACTTGTAGATCTCTACTCCTGGATTTGTACATGAACCCTAACCACAGCTACATCTTCAGCCAACTCTCCATCTTAGCAACATAGATGGCCACTGACAAGGAGTCAACATCTAGTCACAACAGGAGCAGTTGGTGATATAAAAAGTGAATTTATAGACATTACACCTGCAAAGTATGTGTAACCTCATAGTAAACGTTTTTAAGGCTTTTGCGAGAAGTAATGAGCCCAGCTAAAATTTGATGTGCACACATTACAAGTAGGCAAGCAGATTAAAAATACCTGGTACAGAATTTATATGCATTACCATGCTTGATTGGTCTTAAGAAAAGAAGAAAGAAAACTGCGGTGATCCTGAAAGATGCTTTAGCACAGCAGGCAGTGTGATGGCAGCGGTTGTATGACACTACAAAGCGGGCTATTAACACGCGTGCCATTACAATGCTGTTTTTACAACAAAGTCATTACAACGATGTGAAAGATCCGCGGTCCCTACCTCGTTGGAAGCGCAGAGTAGGTGGGGAAGCCACACCCCCATCCCGGGAGGAACATCGTCCCATTGTCACCGGGCTTCCTCTCTTCGCCCACAGGATCCGCAAACCCCCGAAGACCCGGAACCAGAACAGGATACCGGAAACAGAACTCCCACCGACGACCCGGAAACCAACCAGACCGGAACCGGAAGTGCAACCACGGCAGTCAGCCGGGACACTAGAAAAGACGGCAGGAGCGAGGAGACAGTGTTCAGCCCAGCGGACTCGTGGCAGGAGACAGCGAACGGCGCGGAACCCCCGACGGAGAGAGGAAGGAAGGAGGAGAGCGGAGAGGAGGCGGAGACCGGAGAAGAGAACGAGGAAGAAGACCTGTGGACGGAGGATTGGTGGCGACCTCCGGAGGTGGCGGGAGAGCGGCCGTAACTCGGATGAGAGTTACGGCGGGGCACGTGAGTACACTCTATCCTTCTCCGTGTTTCCCTAGTGTAAATATTGTACCTAACTGTAAGATATTGTATATAGAGCCCCCACGAGCACTCTGCACCAGCCTTAGTACTTAGAAGTAACATCACGAGCACTGTATTCATAGTCCCCACACTTATCCCGAACACTCCCATCACAAACCCCTCCTGCTTGACGAGTGATCTTATCCTTACCTACCCTTCCCTCCCCTCCTTCCCCCACGTTCATTACCTGGCCATTCACTTACCGGTGACGGTGGTAGTACTCAGCAGTCCTTACTGAACGGGACTAACCCCTATACTCTCTCTTACTTATCTCCGAGGAGACCCATCGACCGGCAGTAACCTGACGACAACAGCCCAGCAGCGGACCACATCCCGGATATCCACATACCATCGAGATTCCCTCCCGGCTGGGAGCTTCTTGGCAGAACTATTCTTCCCTACGAACTCTTTATACCGGACTTTGTATTCACTTTCCGCCAATAAATCCTTGACCATAGCACACTACATCCGGCCTCCCCGCTTGTTATTCCGGCCCGCCCAGCCCACAGTCTCACAGGTGGTGTCAGAAGTGGGATCAGCCGGAAGCATGGAGGCCGCCGTCAAGCAGCTAGCTGAGAGCCAAGAGCAGCTTGGCAAGATGATGGAACGCTTCCTGAAAACTGCCGAAGATGATCGTGGACAACTCCATGACGTCCTTAAGGGACAGGGGACCGCTCAGGATCAAGCCCTTGAAAAACTAACTACAGTCATGGGGCAACCAAGACCCACAACCTCCTTACCCTCCGTAGTTCTCCAGAAATATGTCTCGGGTGAAGACCCCGATTATTTCTTTACCAACTTCGAGCGTCTGGCTCAAGCAGCAGCATGGCCTGAAGATCGCTGGGGCCACTATCTAGGTCCCCTCTTGACTGGTGAACTGCAGGCAGCATATCAGCAGGCCAATATCCAGGGTCAGACTCCCTACCAGGACATAAAAACATGTATTCTCGAGAGGCTGGGAATAGACGATGAAACCTACAGGGTACGTCTGAGACAGGCAAAAGAGGGACCCCAAGAAACGCCCCGGGCTCTCGCATTCCGAATACAGGACCTGGCAAACAGGTGGTTGAAACCCGCCACAGCCACCAAGGACCAGATTCTCGCAAAAATATATCTGGAACAGTATCTGGCCTCCCTACACCCGGCCACACAAAAATGGGTGAGACAACACGCCCGCCTGACTTTGGACAGTGCAGTGGAGATAGCCAGTGCTTATAGCAGAGCCCAAGAGTCGCAACGGGTCCGAGAGGAACCACATCCACGAAGTCCTCATGGAAGCCACACTCGTCCCCAAAGACCCCCACCGACGGCCAGAAGACCAGATCCTACTCCCTTGATGCCCTACCCCGTCATGCCTCGTCCTACCCCACCTGGTCCTCAGTGCTATCACTGCGGAGGGTATGGCCACATAGCTCGGGTGTGTCCCCAAAAAGAGGAACCGATGGACATTGGAATGGCCCGAAATTACGTTTGCCTGACTAACGAAGTAACCCCTCCGCCGTTCCGGTGTCCCGTGAGAGTAGAGGGACACCGGATGATGGCATTGGCCGACACGGGGTGTAGACATAGCGTTCTCCGACCCCAGGAACTACCCCACCCCATTGGGCCCCTGACCGGAACAGTAGCGATCAAATGTGTTCACGGAGACACTCGGAGTTACCCGACAGCTCAAGTGCGGGTACAACAACAGGCAGATGGAGGCAGAATGTTAACCGTCGGGTTGGTCCCTAACCTTCCTGAACAAGTCATACTAGGAAGCGACTACAGTGGTCTTCCCCACCTCCTGAAAGACACTACAGACTCCCTAAAGAGGTGGTGGGCAGAGGCCCCGTTTCCCCAGGATTCCCCCGCAGCCGAATCGCCCTCAAAACCAGAGAAGTCCAAGAAACAAAAGAAGAGGGAGAAAAGGACCTTTACTGGCGCTTATCCGGCTCAGGTCGAGGCCCATCCCTGGGAAACCGACCGCGAATTCAGAGCCACCCAACAAGAAGACCCCGTATTGCAGGAAGCCTGGAATCGTGCCTTGGACAATGAGGATCCACTACACGTAGGTCCTTACTTTTTTCGAAAAAATGGTCTCCTCTATAGAAAAGGTGGACCGCAGCTACCAGCCCAGTTGGTTATCCCAGGATTGTTTCGGGACAAAGTCCTATATCTGGCCCACAGTCACTTG
The DNA here is from genome assembly GCF_964263255.1 of Lissotriton vulgaris. Lineage (NCBI taxonomy): Eukaryota > Metazoa > Chordata > Amphibia > Caudata > Salamandridae > Lissotriton > Lissotriton vulgaris. The sequence goes on from NC_141699.1 coordinate 588,919,992, forward strand.
CTAGGTGGCCACTTCAGTGACGAAAAGACTGGCCACACTATCTTAGAAAAATTCTACTGGCCGGGTGTACACGGTCAAATAAAGCAGTACTGTAGGGAGTGCCCGGTCTGCCAAAAAAACAGTCGGTACCGGCCCCCTCGAGTCCCGCTCCAGCCCCTTCCCCTTATTGATGTGCCTTTTTCCTGAGTTGGGATGGACCTGATAGGACCCATGTTGCCCTCTAGAACGGGGTGTAGATACGCCCTAGTATTGGTAGATTATGCCACCCGGTTCCCAGAGGCCGTCCCGTTGAAACAACCCACTACCCAAAATATCGCCAAGGCTCTTATCTCCATCTTTAGTAGAGTAGGATTTCCTAGAGAGATCTTAACAGATCAAGGTACCCCTTTTGTGTCCTCCCTCATGCGTCAAGTCTGTGCCCATCTAGGTATTAAACAGATACGCACCTCGGCGTATCACCCACAGACCGATGGGTTGGTAGAGCGCTATAATGCCACCCTAAAGACCACGCTAAAAAAACTGTTAGGCCTTGAGAGTAAAAGGTGGGAGGAGATGCTTCCTCTAGCTCTTTTCGCGATTCGGTGTAAGGTGCAAAGTAGCACCGGTTATTCCCCCTATGAATTATTGTATGGCCGAGCCCCCAGGACACTACTGGACATGGCCCGCGAGGCCTGGGAAGCTGAACCCGACCGAACCCGGCCCCTCCCGGAATATGTGGATAATCTTCGAACCCATTTAACACAAATCCGAGAAATAGTGAGACAAAACATGGTAGCCGCGCAGGTCTCTCAGACACAACAGTACAACAAGGGAACCAAGGCCCGTACATTTAACGCTGGAGACCTGGTATTGTTGCTTCTACCCTCCTCCGACCATAAACTATTGGGACAATGGCAGGGCCCCTTTCCTATCCTAAGGCAGGTGACCCCTGTTACCTACGAGCTTGATATTGATGCCACCAGAGGGGTCACCCAAATATATCATGTTAACCTATTGAAGAAATGGGTAGGACCCCTCCCGGTAATGACAACCAATCCCTCTCTACCCTTTGAGAACTGTATCGATCCTGACCTCCCGGAAAAGAACAAACAGAACCTGAGACAGGTCTTGTCCTCTGTACAAACAGTTTTTTCCTCCATGCCCGGGCACTCCACCATTGTGGAACACGCCATTCACACTGAAGCAGGGAAAACAGTGCGACAGAGACCCTATCGGATCCCTGAAGCGCGAAGGGCGGTCATAAAGGACGAAACGACCCAGATGTTAAGGATGGGTATAATCGAACCCTCCTGCAGCAGTTGGAATTCCCCAATCGTTCTCGTTCCTAAACCTGATGGTTCTACTCGTTTCTGTATAGACTTCCGGGAGGTGAATAAAATCTCTGCCTTTGATTCATACCCCCTACCTCGAGTGGACGAGATGGTGGAGCGTATCGGTAAAGCCAAGTACATCAGTACCCTAGACTTGTGCAAAGGGTACTGGCAGATCCCTTTAAAAGCGGAGGACAGACCGAAAACGGCTTTCTCAACCCCTGAGGGTCTGTTCCAGTTCAGGGTAATGCCCTTCGGGCTCCACGGGGCCCCGGCTACCTTCCAAAGGGCCATGAACCTGGTCTTACGACCCCATACCAGCTATGCCGGGGCCTACCTCGATGACATAGTCATCCATAGTGACAGCTGGGAACAACACCTTCAACACTTGCAGGCAGTAGTACAATCCCTGGGTAAACACGGTTTTACCATCAACCCTGCCAAAACCACCTTGGCGGCCCAAAGTGTGAAATATCTGGGGTATCTATTGGGCGAGGGGGTCATTCGCCCTCAACACAATAAAATACAGGCTATTCACTCCATTCCCTTCCCTCATACCAAGAAGGAACTCCGAGCATTCCTCGGGTTGTTGGGGTACTAACGGAGGTTTATCCCCAACTTTTCCCAAATGGCCGCCCCCTTGACCGACCTCTTGAGAAAAGCCTCCAGAACCGAAGAGAAGTTGCAGCAACCCTCTCCCCAATTGCTGAAAGCCTTCGACCTCCTTAAACAGTCCCTGTTGTCTGAACCCGTGTTAGTCACTCCTGACTATTCCCGTCCCTTTATCCTGCAAACCGACGCCTCCGACCAGGGTTTGGGGGCTGTCCTGTCCCAACAAGATGAAAGAGGGGTCGAAAGACCGATACTGTACCTCAGCCGAAAACTCTTTCCGCGAGAACAAAATTATGCTGTGGTAGAAAAAGAGGCTCTTGCGATTAAGTGGGCAGTAGACAGTCTCCGATACTATCTGGAGGGTCGGGAGTTCCTCCTATATACGGACCATGCCCCACTGGAATGGATGTCCCGGAACCGCGGCCACAATGACAGGGTACTCAGGTGGTTCCTGTCCCTACAACCCTTTCGGTTCAAGACACTACACCGAAAGGGACTAGATCAAGGCAATGCAGATTACCTCTCACGTTATCCCACTACTGATACCCCTACTAGTAGGACAGCTAGGGAAAGGGGATGTGAAAGATCCGCGGTCCCTACCTCGTTGGAAGCGCAGAGTAGGTGGGGAAGCCACACCCCCATCCCGGGAGGAACATCGTCCCATTGTCACCGGGCTTCCTCTCTTCGCCCACAGGATCCGCAAACCCCCGAAGACCCGGAACCAGAACAGGATACCGGAAACAGAACTCCCACCGACGACCCGGAAACCAACCAGACCGGAACCGGAAGTGCAACCACGGCAGTCAGCCGGGACACTAGAAAAGACGGCAGGAGCGAGGAGACAGTGTTCAGCCCAGCGGACTCGTGGCAGGAGACAGCGAACGGCGCGGAACCCCCGACGGAGAGAGGAAGGAAGGAGGAGAGCGGAGAGGAGGCGGAGACCGGAGAAGAGAACGAGGAAGAAGACCTGTGGACGGAGGATTGGTGGCGACCTCCGGAGGTGGCGGGAGAGCGGCCGTAACTCGGATGAGAGTTACGGCGGGGCACGTGAGTACACTCTATCCTTCTCCGTGTTTCCCTAGTGTAAATATTGTACCTAACTGTAAGATATTGTATATAGAGCCCCCACGAGCACTCTGCACCAGCCTTAGTACTTAGAAGTAACATCACGAGCACTGTATTCATAGTCCCCACACTTATCCCGAACACTCCCATCACAAACCCCTCCTGCTTGACGAGTGATCTTATCCTTACCTACCCTTCCCTCCCCTCCTTCCCCCACGTTCATTACCTGGCCATTCACTTACCGGTGACGGTGGTAGTACTCAGCAGTCCTTACTGAACGGGACTAACCCCTATACTCTCTCTTACTTATCTCCGAGGAGACCCATCGACCGGCAGTAACCTGACGACAACAGCCCAGCAGCGGACCACATCCCGGATATCCACATACCATCGAGATTCCCTCCCGGCTGGGAGCTTCTTGGCAGAACTATTCTTCCCTACGAACTCTTTATACCGGACTTTGTATTCACTTTCCGCCAATAAATCCTTGACCATAGCACACTACATCCGGCCTCCCCGCTTGTTATTCCGGCCCGCCCAGCCCACAGTCTCACAAACGACTTGCGCTGTAAGCGCTGGACAGTGGAATAGTTTAATTTTCTATTCCAACTCCAGCCCACGTTACAGTAGGGAAGGTGTTGGAATAGAAAATTAAACTATTCCCTATCCAACAGCGCCCTCCAGCGAAAGTCGTTGTAACGACTTGCGTTGTAATAGCAGCGTAGTAATGGCAGTGCGTGGTAATGCCCACATTGTAAAGGCTGCTCATCGATGGCAGCTAAAGTCATTTTGTTTCATGGTTAATGTCCTCGCCCTAGTCACAGAGGCAGACTTCTCTCCACGACTGGGCTGCAGCCCTCTCCGCCACAAGTTTGGTTGTATTATTGGCTTGTTGTCTTCCTGTATCTCAGGAAGACAACAAGAAGAGAAGAAAAGTGCTGAATTCTCATTTCTCCAGGATCTTTTTGTATGATCCTAGCAGTTTTAGGATTCTGTGTAGAAAAGAGATACACATATGCACGCAAGGTATGGTAGACGCGGAAAAAAATTAATCCAAAAACATTGTAGAAAAGTATAGACAAGCAGCTTACAATGCACAATAAATGCCCTGCTTAAATATGTCCCCACAAACATGTCCACCTAATCCTACAATCAAATCCTTTTCCCAAAATATGGTAGGACCGAAGTAAGAAAAGTATATTAACCTAATCCTAAAATATGTAGGAAATAAGTTTGTAATTTTTGACATTATTTGTCTAGGAATATGTGTTTTTTTTAAATATGGTTTTGCAATTTATATTTCAACATCGAACCCAATGTACAGGGTGGGACCGTCTGAGGGCTTCATTTACTAATTAAAAGTTACCATTTGTGGATGGAGTTTGTCATTGACTCCTCCTGGTAAAAACCAAGATACTGCATTATTATCTATGCCATGTGTTGTTGGATCGGCTCTGCCTCTTGGGATCACTCTTGGGGTTCCAACAATGGCATACATTCTCTAAATGGTCAATATATAGAACAAGGAGGATGGGAATTCGACTTAGGGATTTAAATGGGTAACAAGACACATTTTGAGTTACCATTGAGTGAGGAAAGGACATGGGACCTCAACTTTAAGACATTTTTAGAGATCCTTGGTATAATCAAAGAAAGCCACTGAACCCATTATTGCATATCCTTGACAAACCTGCCTTGCTGTTTGGATTGCCCGTGGATTCCTTGCATCTCCACCAACGCCTCGCGGAACCCGCTGCGCGGGTCCCGCTTCGCAGAGGGGCGCTCTCCTTCGTGGGCTGTTAGCTGCTGCTGGGGTAAGACAGGGGCTGAGGGCTGCGAGCAAGAGGGCTGGGACTACATTTCCCAGGAGTCCCAGTAACCCCGCCCGTTCCACCTGGGCTGCTCTCCCTCCCCGCCCCGCCCCCAACGACCGGGTGATCAAATACTGGCTTGCCCTGCACTTCGTGGGACACCTTGACAAACCTGCCTTGCTGTTTGGATTGCCCGTGGATTCCTTGCATCTCCACCAACGCCTCGCGGAACCCGCTGCACGGGTCCCGCTTCGCAGAGGGGCGCTCTCCTTCGTGGGCTGTTAGCTGCTGCTGGGGTAAGACAGGGGCTGAGGGCTGCGAGCAAGAGGGCTGGGACTACATTTCCCAGGAGTCCCAGTAACCCCGCCCGTTCCACCTGGGCTGCTCTCCCTCCCCGCCCCGCCCCCAACGACCGGGTGATCAAATACTGGCTTGCCCTGCACTTCGTGGGACACCTTGACAAACCTGCCTTGCTGTTTGGATTGCCCGTGGATTCCTTGCATCTCCGCCAACGCCTCGCGGAACCCGCTGCGCGGGTCCCGCTTCGCAGAGGGGCGCTCTCCTTCGTGGGCTGTTAGCTGCTGCTGGGGTAAGACAGGGGCTGAGGGCTGCGAGCAAGAGGGCTGGGACTACATTTCCCAGGAGTCCCAGTAACCCCGCCCGTTCCACCTGGGCTGCTCTCCCTCCCCGCCCCGCCCCCAACGACCGGGTGATCACCGTAAGAGCCATAAATCAACGTGTGAATACCGCTGCGCGGGAGCTCGCCGGGAGAAGCCCGGGACAAGGGCGGGACCGTCTGTGGCTGTCAGGGCCGAAGGGGGCCGGGCTGGGCCATCCCCCTGACAAGTACTCCACGGTTCCTTCTCCAGTAAGTGAAATCTGATATACTGTATCCTATTGGTGTGAAGTAGGGCAATGTCTGCCTCAACAAGTACTGCCAGCGCCCGTTCGACTACTCCACCGGTTGAGACTGGTCCACTGGCAATTGGCCCTTTGGATAAATTCTTTTTTAATCGTTCATCTTCAATTGACAAAGAGTTATCCTTGGCCGAGAGGCGCGCAGAGCGCAGACTATCAATTGAACTACTTAAAAATTCTACGGACAAGCACCTAACTCTAACGTATCCCACCCTGGTAACTCCATTATCTTCTGTAAATCTTCCAGTTGCCAACGAACAACCTGAAGGACAGGCACAAATAATAAATAAGGAAATTGTTACAGAATTGAACAATTCCAGTGGGAGTTATATTCACCCTACATTGCTCCCTGACTCAGGTGCCCAGGTTATCCTGGCTCAACCTAAGCTTGGGTCCAAATGGAAAAGAACAGCCCCACCGAGAAAATGTAAAATTGTGGCCAAACCCCCTCAAAAGCATAGGAAGCTACACAAAACTGTGATTACCAGAGAGGCTGTTATTGAAGAAAACCATAGCATAGAAAGTGTTCAGAACGCAAACCTTGCTCTTTCGGATAGCCCAGACTCTCAAGAGAAAATTTGCCCTGAGTCTGCCTTACCAATTAACGATAAGTTGCTATCACTTGCAAATCTGCTCCCTGAGCTAGAAAAATTATTTAGACTAATACTTACCCCGATAGAGGATAGAATTGCCAAGCTTTCTGATAGGTTAAACCACTTTGAGCAGGCAACATTAGATAACTTTTATTCTATAAAATCTTTGATTAAAGCTAATGCTAGGGTGGATGTAAGTACAAAGCCCCACGGCAATATTAACCTTGTCACTCAAGATAAGGGAAGAAGGCCTCAAAACAACCCCCCTTTACCCTCTAAGTCAAGTAACACCACTGTCAACACAACTACCAAATCTACTGATTTGGTACACTCAGGCCCTGTTCAACTTCAGCCTAACACTACAAATCCATCTCAGTCTATGGTACTCCAGTCACAAAATTCATCTCCTGTTGCTGGTCTAGGGGTTACCGTATGCCCACTAGCGGGTAAAGTTCCAGTACCTACAAAAGTAACCAACAAGCAGATAGTTCCAAACAATCTTGCGGTCGGGAAAGGGGCTAATGTATGTCCTCCAGCGGGTAAAGTTCTAGTACCAACCCAACCAACTAATAACCAGTTGGTGTTGAAACCTGCACCCCGTCCTGTTCCTACAGTTTCCAAATCAATCCCACCTCCCTTGACAAAGCCACCACACAGAAAACCCCCAGTTAATCTTACTCCGGATTCCTTCCCCTATGTAGCAGTCCTTATAAATGTTCCACCATTACCTATAGGGCAGAGAGAAACCTTCCAGATGCTCAAAAATAAGATCATGCACTGGTTAAGGGAGAATCGACCTCTCCCAGGAGACATCGATGGGTTAATCATAGGGGTAAGGAGAATAGACTGGATAGGGTATACACCGAAAAGTCTGGGTGGGGACTGTATTGTGGTCAACTTCCAAGATCCAAGGGTGGCGGGATGGATAACTAGGCAGGGATGGGGTACAAACAAGGGAGGTATTGGAATTGTAGATCTTACCTTTTTCTACCCCCGCCCAACCAGTGTACTGACTAGCCTGCTTAATGAACCCCTAAACCCCCCTACTGCACCATGGCCAATCACTTCCACACCAGCTCCACTATTTGGTCAGAACTATACCACATGTACAAACTATAATCCTCATGCTGGATGGCAGGACCCGGGATGGGGATGTTGACAAATCACTAGAGAGTTGAACAGTAGTAATGGAGGGAATAATAATGAGTCCAAGGGGGCCTGTGAAGATCATGTTGGTACTACTGTTACAATCTTAACTGTTGGTTACACAGAGAAGGGGAGTTTTGTTGCAGAGGGAGGTACTGGGATGGAAAATATAAATGCTAGTACTGTGAAATTACCCTTAACAGCAGCTAATATGATTGTTGACCCCACTGATGATCCTGGGAAGGTCGTCAACAACATCGAAATCCCAATGATTTCCCAAGTGTCCTCTAATATTAACAATCATGATGGGACTGAGTCTAGCTTTGGTACGCTTCTATCCTGGAATGTTGCAGGGTTGGGTAGTAAGTTAGACTCCCAATCTTGGGTGGAATATATCTGTGGGTTTGATGTTTGTTGTTTCCAAGAAACCTGGGCTTGTGACCCCCTCTTTTGTTTCGGTTATTTAAACTTTTCGATACCAGCATCGAAAGGTGGAAGGGGTCGGCCTATGGGAGGCCTTACTGTATGGATAAAACAGGACTTGGACATTACCATCAAAATGTTGGACCTGGGAACTAGCGATTTACAACTGCTAAGAATCTCCACAGATAAGGGTTCGTCAATGGATTTGTACAACGTTTATGTAAGAGGCAGTAATACAACCAATTCTTCCACCTTAGAGCTGTTGTCTGCCTGCTTAGAGACCAAGTCCCAAGATAGCAGGGTAATAATAGCCGGGGATCTTAATAGGACTTTTGAACCTTTAGACTGCACAAATGATCCCTTAGGGAAGGATGAGGACAATCTTTGGGGAGTACCATCTTTATGTTTAAACCCCGTCCCACGGTGGACAAAAGACATCCTATTACTAAATGCTATTTGTATGGAACATGGTCTAAGAGCACTGAACGGGAGAACCCCAGGGGATAAGGAGGGTAGTTGTACCTTTGACAACGGTAACAGCAGGAGCAGAATTGATTATATAATATGTAGTCTCCAGTTGTGGCAGGGGGTTATTGATATGGCCATTAGGCCTAGAGTAGAAAGTGATCATAACCCCCTTTGTGTGACCCATAGGTGGTGGAATGTTGGAGTGGGAAACTTGCACCTAAGGAATGATCAGATTCCAGTCATGAGCAACGACAAACGTAGGCTAAAATGGCCAAGGGTATTGGCTAACGAGGAAACCATGACCTATATCAACCATGAGGTTGATAGTGCAATTACCGCAATGGAGGCGGCAGATCCAATAGTTCCTGGGGCTAGGGATATCACTGATATCCACAACAAGTTATTTTCCCTCCTCAAACCATGTTTTTTGACCAAGAGTAAGAAAGGGAGGAAAACCCAGGATGTTGGAAGGTGGTTCAATCGCCAATGTAGATCTGCACGACTAGAATTGGGACAAGCTATTAGGAACAGGGACCGTGCTGCAATAAAAGAGACAAGGAAACTGTACAAATTGGCCATTTTTCAAGCCAAAAGGAAATGGGACGAAGACCACTGGGCCGAGCTAAAAGAGGCTTCTAGTAATAAGGACTCCAGGACCTTTTGGAAAATTATTAAGTGGGGTAGAGGAGGTGGCCCAGCAAAGCCTGATAATAATGTAGCTGAAGATGCCTGGGTTGACTACTTCAGACCACAATATGCCGAAGTCATGCACCCCGGGGTAGGTGAGGGCATAATGCCAGTCTATGCTATTGACAATTTGTTTTCCCCCAAAGAAGTAGAAATCGCGATTAGTTCCGTGAAATGTGGGAGAGCGCCAGGGCTAGATGGGATACCCCCGGATATCTTCAAGTATGATATGACGAGATGGGTGAGGTATATCTTTTTAGTAGCAAACGCCCTAGCCGAGGGGGGGGGTGGTCCCCGACCTTTGGAAAGGTGCAATTATTATTCCCATTCACAAGAAGGGAGATCGCTCACTGCCTGCCAACTATAGGCCCATAAGCCTAATAGCAACCATGCAAAAAGTAGTGGGGAGAATGGTTGCAAACCAGCTTATGGACTGGGTTGACGACAACAACGCCCTTTCCCCATATCAAGCTGGATTTAGGCGAGCAACCAGCACCATTGACCAGGTCTTCCGCTTTACCATACTGCGGTGGAAGACGGTTTTACTAGGAAGAGGCTGCCTGTATGTCGCGTTTGTCGACCTGCGGGCGGCATTTGATCTAGTCCCCAGGTTTAAGCTATGGTTGGTTTTGCAAAAGCTGGGAATTCCTGTTGATTTGCTCACACTAATTATGCGTCTACATGAATCCAATTTCGCAAGAGTACAGTGGGGTGGGAATGGCGAGTCAACTTCGGACTTCCCTGTGGAAAGGGGTGTCCGACAAGGCTGTTCCATGGCTCCCTTACTCTTCTCATTATTTATTAATGGGATTGTCAAGCAAATGTTGGAAGCAAGCGTAGACGCTCCTTCGTTAGTGGACGTCAGGGTCCCGATCCTGATGTTCGCTGACGATACCCTTATCTTGTCTAAAACTCCTGCAGGGCTGCAACGTGCATTAAATATTTTTGATATTTTTTGCACAGGGCACGGGCTTGAAGTAAACGTGGGGAAAACGAAACTAATGGCCTTTACCCCACGCCGTAGAATCTATCCCAAGGTAACCCTAAATAATTGCAAGTTAGACACTGTTAAGGAGTTCACATATTTAGGGGTACAGATAGCAGAGGGCGCTGGCTGGTCGCATCATTTGGAAAAAGTGGCCATAAAACATCAACAGCTTTCAGGTGCTTTGAGGGGAGAACACCGCAAATCCAAGACAAAACCAATTAAACCCGCACTTATAGTGTACGATGCAAAGGTCTTAGGTGCCACTTTATATGGTGCGGAGTTATGGGCTTGGGACAATCTTGCGGCCCTACAGACATCTGAGAACAAGTTCCTCAGAGGGATTACAGGACTTCCACAGAGCACCCCCCTAATACCACTGTTCCTGGAGCTGGGTAGACGCCCAATTACCGATAGAGCGCGATTGCGCCCTGTTCTCTACTGGAGACGTCTTTGGACAACTCCAGAGACCAGACAGTATGCAGAGGGTTTTCTTTGGATAATTAAGGAAGACATCTTCCACAAGATAAAATGGCTTAAAAATCTAAGGGCCATGCTAATTAACCTGGGGTTTTCCAATCTTTGGAATAACCCAGTGGAAGAGGAGTTCCCAAGCAAAGAAGCCCTCAAATCACAATATTGGGATTGGGTGGGTGGTAATCTGCTGAAAGACGTTAGGTCTGACTCTATGGCTGGTCGTTTCTTGGAGACAAAAATTTTTCCTATCTTAGAAAATTATTGGGATACTATTACGGTACCAATGGATAGGAAGCTAGTCTTCCAGCTAAGATCCGGATCTATTCCCCTAAAAAAACTAACGGCAGGTTGGCATAGGTCGACTAGTAGGTTATGCCCAGTTTGTGAAAATGCTGAGGAGAGTGTAGGCCACTTTCTATTTGTATGTAAAGCCTACTCATTACCCAGGAGATTATGGCTCACACCTGTATGCAAAAACCTGGGGACACGTGACAGTGCAGTGGCTTTAAGAATTTTGTGTACAACAACTCATGAATCGATAGTCATTGGGGTAGCTAAATACTTGGGATGGGCCTGGGCAATCAGGCGACGATTTCTGGGGGGGATCAGTTAATCAGGTTTTCCTTTTATCTTTATTGTCTAAAAATGTAAAACTACTTTGTCACATGTAAATTTTTTACGCTAATATTGTATGAGCTGCACAGAATGCCTATATGAATTTATATTTGTAAATGTTATGTTTTTATTCTGTAATGTTCAATTTTATGCTGTGCTTTTATGAGAAATAATCTCGAATAAAGCTTGTACAATAGCATAGCCTTTTTTAGTTAATTGTCCAACACTAGCATATAACTTCTTGCAGCCCATGACACAGGGTGCAATCAGCTGTTCTGGAACGTTAATGAGGAATCTGCTGCTCACCCTACCAGCTACATTAGAAACTGGGTCTGAGTTTATCAAGATGAGAAAATCTCTTGGTACCCACATCACTAGGTCTTAGGGTTAACCTGAAGTCAGCTTAAGCAAACAGCTTCCGATGCTTCACTTCACTTGCCACTATCGCACCATTATTGACTGATTATACTACTACATATAGCGACTCTGAATATCATGATGCAAGAATATCGTGGATAAAATATTAAAGAGCACAATATCGAAATGTAAGGGCATATATAGGAGGTATACGTTTACTACTTCTAACTCCACCTCTATGTATCTTGAAGGTATATGTATTGTCAAGTTATATATATTTGAAGTTAGGTATAGAAAATTTATACTTAGCTTTCAATATTTGGGATTCAGTTTTTTGTCCTCAATATTTTGATACCTCAATATTCTAACTACGATATTTAGGAATCATACTTTGCCCCAGTATTGGACTTTCATAGATTACCATGCTTTGTATCATTCCCCCGTCCTCGGAATGGGAGCCTCTGTAAACAGAAAATACCATAGCAGTAGTTACAAAAGAGAAAGAAAGGCCTAGGCCTCATCTCATTTTGTAGCATATCACCCTCTATGAGAAGTTGGCCTGATGTATGATGTCCACAGTTCTGTGGGCACCTTGTATCAGTCCAAACAATCCCTTATGGTGGTGGTTGTAAAGTCAACCTTATAGGCAAGCTATCCTAGGGGTAGCATGGACTAAGCAGTCTTAGGCTAAACTCAAGAGGGCATGTGAAGCCAGCTGTTTTACCATATGCAATCCTGTAATATCAAATGAAAGGACACCACACAAGTTATATATTATAAAAATATATGTATTTATTACTAGAATAATCCTCTGTACTCTTTATGAGTGCAGAGGCACAAGCATTTAAACAAAAGCACAGTTAAACGTTCAAAAGTTGCACAATTTTGGATAGGCCCGGTGGCCACTCAAACCATATACTAATATAGTGGTATAAGTACCACCTCTCGAACAATGGTAAGGCCTAGGGCGTTGTGAATCGCTGGGACTACTCGGGACTAGCAGTGATGAAGTCGGGAGAGGCCAGCGGGACACGGGTGCAGTGCCTAAAGCACGCGCAAGCACCAATGCAAAGTCAAGGGCGCGTAAAAGTTATAGAGTTACTGTTTTGGAAGTCTTCCGACTGGAATAGAATTACCACACTTTAAACTAGGACCCTAGAGGTGTAAACCACTACAGAAGCACTGGTGTTAGATCGTTACCTCACCCACAGGAAGCAGGTGCATAGGTGCCAAAGTGTGTCGGGTTTCGTCGTGTAGATCTATGGAGCCTGGAGATGAAGATGCTGCAGGCGGCCAGGAGGGAAGAGTCCGGTTGGATCCATGGGTGGATCTAAGATGTAGAGTACCTGAAAGCAGAGGGGACAGAGTCTGGGTCACTAGCCAGTGACCAGGATGGAACCAGGAAGAAACCAGGCAATGTGGGGCGCAATCAGGTGGTTGTCATGAAGCTTGTCTCTGCTGCCACGTGGACTCTGGGGCATCGGCGATGACCAGGAGTGGAGCACTAGCTGCCCCACAAAGGCTCTCGCTGTCGGCGGTGTTGACTTTCCGATCGGAGGTAACAAGCCTTGGCAAGTGCAATCCACGCAGGATTCAAAGATCGCTTCTTACTCGGACCAGCAAGGTCAGAGCGGTGGCTCCTTTTCAGGGGAGCGAGGGCAAGTTTAGAGCAACCAGACTAGCAGTGTACATTTCAAGGTTCATCGGTTCTGGGGCCACTAGCCAACGGGCAAGTGACCGGACCAATGCGTCAAGCAGGAAAATGCAAAAGGGCCCCACCAGCACTCGATGAGTGTGGAGGGAAGATCTTCGGTGCACAAGCTGCTCGGGGCTGAGGCTTCTCAAACCCCAATGCACAGCTTCGAGGATGCCTCAAAAGCTGCACGGTCAGCACTTTGCAGTCTTTTCAAGATGGCCAGCTCCACGCTTCATGTCACCTCCACGGGTCTCAGATTCGCTGGGTTTGTGGATCGGGCTGTTAAAAGTCAGGGAAGCTGGGTCTTGTTGATCTCTGTTGCTCGAGTTCTGGCGGGAACTGCAACAAAGCAAACTGTTAGGCGCTGGATGGTGCCTGTTTGCACAGGGTGGTCACTCCTTGACCACAAAGGAGATTCTTCAGTCTTCCACGTCAAGTGGGATGTCGAAGGGTCCAGAGATCTGTATCAAAGTTTCGTTCAGGATAATCTAATGCTCCTGGGCACAGCTCCTACCTTTATTCCAAATCAAGGGGTTGGATTACCTGCTAGGTCCCTCCTATGGGTGGAACCCAGGAAGGGGGTGGTTACACCCCTTTCCCTTTGTCCAGTTTCGCACCAGAGCCAGGACTGGAGTGTCCCAGCACCAGTTTGAACTGGACTATGCATGGTAAGCATTGTGCTCCCCAGGCAGTGTCTAGTTTCATGCAACCCTCCCTGCTACAATCCACTATCTCCTGTCTGGGGTGGTGTAACACCTCTCTGTGACAGGCTATCTATTGTCCAGGCCTCCCCTGCCGGAGTTTCGGTCAGCAGCAGGAGGCCAGACTCGTGTCTGTGGCAGCAGCATCCATTTTGTGATGCTGGGGCTTTGGTTAGATTTAACCGCGTTTCAGCAAAGTAACATGTCTTCTCCCTCTAGAAGGGTGGAATGCTACCCCCGTCGCCAGGACTGGCGAGGGGGTAGTATTCCAAAGTGTATGATACCTTACACAACATGTTTTGATGAAGCCAAACCAAAGTTAGCAAGTAAACGCGAGGATTATAATGCACTTAAGAGTATATGGTATGGCAATATCCCGGAACAGCTAAGGGAGTTGGTCCCGACAGCTGCAGACAGGCTCAGCTCATGCTAGAGCACCATCTTACATAAAACCAAGCACTCTGCCTCCAGGATTGATAAGGCCTGCCATAGGAGTGACTTATAGGTGTATATGTGTCCAGCTATAGGTTCAGATATAGGTATACTATATCTAAGCAAGGGGTGATTACACGACCTTGCCCCAGCTGAGTGATCAGCCAGTTTTGTCAGTTTGGATAGCAAGCCAGGGGTGGCAAAAGATATGCTGCAGCCCCTGGTAGGATTTGGATACACCTATGCCCTGGGTACCTATAGTACACTGTACAGGGGCTGATAAGGTGATCTAATGTCCAATTGGAGATGTACCTAGGGTACATGGAGTCCATTTTACAGAGAGAGCAGATAGCCTGGGGCCCTGATGAGCAGAGTCCCAGGCCAACTAAGTCGAAAACCAGCTAAACACTAGGCAAAAAATCTGGGGTAACCATAGTCAGGTATCCACCTTCCTACATAACCCCCCCCCCCCACGAACAAAAGTAGATAAGGCTATCCTTGACCAGGTAAACCTATATTGCCTAAGTGGCTATATAAGGAAGTACCTGCACTAGCATGGTTACCCCCTGTCTCATGGTCCACTAAGCAATCCCTCACCCTAGGGGTATCAGAGGGTCTCCACCATAGGGAATGTGGTGTGTTTTGGCAAAGTAAAAGGCTGGTGTGGGAAGGGAGTATTGTAGTGAGGCTCCACTAATGTAGGTCTCAGCTTCCTCCAATCACTATCCACCATGGATGCCTTTCTTTCCATGACTGACTTGCATTGTTTTCCCAGGGTCAACCTCTGGCTACCTAAAGCTGGAGGCTGGGTCCCTTTTGTTGGCTTATTGGAGGGACAGTTCAAGTTTGGGGCCTTTGGGTCCCAGGTTTGGCTGTGCCCAACAGAATCTATCTGGGGGAGGCTCCTAACTAAGTTTAAGGATGTTCCCTCAGGAGTTTTTAACTTTTTCACCTTGCTAGGGCTGCTAGCTTTTGTGCCCCTAATCTGCTGATGGGGTGGTTCTTTTGGACAGTGGGCCCTTTGGGGTCCACCACTGGCCTCCCTGACCTCTACAGCCCTGGGCGGGCTGAGGCAGGGTAGAGAGGGGCAGGTTACCTGCTCCAGACTGGGTCCCACCTGGGAAGGGTCCACTGACATCAGGGGCTCTGTCAGGCTAGGCCTAACTACCTCTGGGGCAGTTCCTGCACAAGGGGTCAGATCAGTTCCCTGAGGAGGCTGATCCTTTCCTAAAGTCTGGTGGGAGGGAGATTTCTCTTCCTCCTCAATGCTCTCTGTTTGTGTGGAGTGATCCATAGTTTCAGGCTTCACAACACATGAATCTGTTTGAGTTTGGGCTGTGGCCATTTCAGCCCCACCAACCTTTTCAGGAAGGGACACAGTTTGGGTATGGGCTGTTACCATCACAGCCCTTCTAACCTGTTCATGGAAGGAATCTGTTTGAGATTGGGCTGAGACTTGGAACAGCCCTCCTTCCCTGTTCAAGGGGGACATCTTGGATTGGGGCTGTGGCCATCACAGCCCCACTAACCTTTCCATGGAGATTTACCATTTTAGAATGGGTTTCTTGCTCTACCTCAGCCCAGGCTGAGATCTCTAAATCATTCTCCAGTAGACAATCTACAGGCAAGTTTGATGACACTGCCACTCTCTTGGGGCCAGTGACACCTCCCCAGCTGAGATTTACCACTGCCATGGGATGATCTTTCTGCACTCCATCAATGTTGATCACCTGGTATGTGGCTCCAGGTAAAAGTTGCCTTGAGGGGACTAGGCTCTCAGTCACCATAGTGATGCTAGCTCCTGTGTCTCTATAGGCCTCAACTTTCAGACCATTGATGAGGGGCTCCTGTCTGTACTTGTCCAAAGTGTTGGGACAAGCTGTGAAGTTGGCAAACCCCATGCCATTTTCACAGACGAGTATCTGTGGTAGGGGACCTGGTTAGGCCAGAGTCCACCTAAGTTCCCCAAGTATACCCAACCAATTTCTTGGGGGCACTTCCACCACCTGGGGGATTACTACTAGTAGTAACAGGAGGCGTTGAAGTATTACCTGGAGGAATATTCTCCTTATTGTTGGCCTTAGGGCAACTCTTGTCAGTCTTCCAATGGCCAGGCTTTTTACAAGTATGACAATAAGGCTTTTTCTGGGTAAAGGAAGTGTCTGGGGACCCACCCCCATCTTTGGAGTTTTGGGGCCCTGGGGAAGTCTTGTCTTTAGATGTATCCCCACCTTTTTCTTCAGGCTTGGTAGACTCCTTCTGGTCATTACCCTGATTTCCAGGCCTAATCCTGGTTCTGACCCATTTGACTGCCCTCTTACCTAATTCTTGTGAAGAGGTCAGATCTGAGTCCACCAGGTGCTGGTGTAAAAGCTGGTTTGGACAATTACTAAGGATCTGCTCCCTCATAATCAAATTATACAATCCTGTATAGTCATGTACTTTGCTGCCATGCAACCCACCTTCTAGATCCTTAGTAGCACAATCTACAAAATCAGTCCAGTCCTGTGTCTGTGTCTTCTGGGTGTCTCTGAACATTAACCTATATTGTTCAGTGGTTAAGCCAACCCCATCAATTAGAGCACTATTCAGGACAGTGTAGTTCCTTGCATCCTCCTGTCTAACAGTGAGGAGCTTATCTCTCCCTTTCTCAGAAAAGGAGAGCCATAAGATTGCAGCCCACTGGTCTTGAGGAACCTGCTGTACCATGCAGGGTCTCTCAAGAGCAGTTATCCATTTGTGGATGTCATCCCCATCTCTGTAGGGGGGCACAATCTTGCTCAGGTTTCTATGATCATAGCACATGTCTTTATCTCTAGGGATAATGTTGCTGCCACCAGTGGAATCTAATCCACACAATGTTTGCTCCCTTGCTAAAGCAAGTTTAGCTTGGGCCAGGGCTACCTCTTCCTTCTCTATCTGGAGTTGGACAGCTCTCATCCTAGCCTCATGTTCTCTTCTCTGGTGGGAAGTCATTCCCCTTTGAGATCCCCTTGAGGTATTAGAATGATTAGAGTCTCTGGAGGGAGATCTATTCCTTCTATTGCCATAGTTAAGTCTACTAATGGGCCTGGTCATGTGGACACCTTCTCCATTCCCATGTAGGCTTAAGTTGGCCTGGTTCAAGATTCTAACTTGAACCTGGTCATCCCCCCCTTGGTTATCTGACTCATCTCCATCCTCATCCTTGTCTACCTCTGCAGGTTCAACTTCTGGGATATCAATGTTATCAGGGGGGGTTCCCTCTCCTACCTTACTTGAAGGACGTGAAGCAGATTCCTTCTCTAGATCAGCTTTCTCTAGGATTGCTATAAGGATAGGGATGGTGGGGTTGTGACCCCTTTTCAGCCCCCTTGAAGTGCATAGGGCACTCAAGTCCTTGTGGCTGAGTTTTTCATAACTGGATTGTGCCTTTGGCTGGTCACCCACAGGTAGAGAGCTTGATGCTTCACCTGTGCCAGGCATGACAAGTGAGGTGTAAGTGGTGCACTTACCTACACTAAGTGTTTTCCTACTGGAACCTTGCTAGTGAGTTGTAGTCAGGGTGTGCTACTCCCTTTAGTCTACAACTACTAAGTTCAGTAGAACTTAAGTATGCTAAGCTTTTGTTTTATATGTACCTATAATACTTAATGTGATCTTTCATATGATATAAAGATTGCAATGGTAGAACAACAGCAAGCTCAAATCCCAACCGCTGCACACCAACGTGAGAAGTTGGCCTGATGTATGATGTCCACAGTTCTGTGGGCACCTTGTATCAGTCCAAACAATCCCTTATGGTGGTGGTTGTAAAGTCAACCTTATAGACAAGCTATCCTAGGGGTAGCATGGACTAAGCAGTCTTAGGCTAAACTCAAGAGGGCATGTGAAGCCAGCTGTTTTACCATATGCAATCCTGTAATATCAAATGAAAGGACACCACACAAGTTATATATTATGGAAATATGTATGTATTTATTACTAGAATAATCCTCTGTACTCTTTATGAGTGCAGAGGCACAAGCGTTTAAACAAAAGCACAGTTAAACATTCAAAAGTTGCACAATTTTGGATAGGCCCGGTGGCCACTCAAACCATATACCAAAATAGTGGTATAAGTACCACCTCTCGAACAATGGTAAGGCCGGGGGGGTTGTGAATTGCTGGGACTACTCTGGACTAGCAGTGAGGAAGTCGGGAGAGGCCCGCGGGACACGGGTGCAGTGCCTAAAGCACACGCATGCACCAATGCAAAGTCAATGGCGCGTAAAAGTTATAAAGTTACTGTTTTGGAAGTCTTCCGACTGGAATAGAATTACCACACTTTAAACTAGGACACGAGAGGTGTAAACCACTACAGGAGCACCGGTGTTAGATCGTTACCTCACCCACAGGAAGCGGGTGCATAGGTGCCAAAGTGTGTCGGGTTTCGTCGTGTAGATCTATGGAGCCTGGAGATGAAGATGCTGCAGGCGGCCAGGAGGGAAGAGTCCGGTTGGATCCAAGGGTGGATCTAAGATGTAGAGTACCTGAAAGCAGAGGGGACAGAGTCTGAGTCACAAGCCAGTGACCAGGATGGAACCAGGAAGGAACCAGGCAATGTTGGGCGCAATCAGGTGGTTGTCATGAAGCTTGTCCCCGCTGCCACGTGGACTCTGGGGCATCGACGATGACCAGGAGTGAAGCGCAATCTTTTCCATAAAGGTTCTCGCTGTCAGCAGTGTCGGCTTCCGGATCAGAGGTAACAAGCCTTGGCAAGTGCAACCCATGCAGGATTCGAAGATCGCTTCCTACTCAGACCAGCAATTTCAGATCGGTGGCTCCTTTTCAGGGGAGTGAGTGCAAGTCTGGAGCAACCAGACTAACAGTATAAATTTCAAGGTTCGTCGGTTCTGGGGCCACTAGCCAGAAGGCAAGCGACCGGACCAACGCGTCAAGCAGGAAAATGCAAAAGGGCCCCAGGCAGGACTCAATGAGTGTGGAGGGGAGATCTTCAGTGCACAAGCTGCTCGGGGCTGGGGCTTCTGAAACCCCAATGGACAGCTTCGAGGATACCTTGTAAGCTGCACAGTCAGCACTTCGCAGTCTTTTCAAGATGGCCGGCTCCATGCTTCACGTCGCCTCCACGGGTCTCAGATTCGCTGGGACTGTGGATCAAGCTGTTAGAAGTCAGAGAAGTTGGGTCTTGTTGATCTCTGTTGCTCGAGTTCCAGTGAGAACTGCAACAAAGCAAACTGTTGGGCGCTGGATGGTGCCTGTTTGCACAGGGTGGTCACTCCATGACCACAAGTGAGATTCTTCAGTCTTTCATGTCGAGTGGGATGTCAAAGGGTCCAAAGATCTGTATCAAAGTTTTGTTCAGGATAATCTAATGCTCCTGGGCACAGCTCCAACCTTTATTCCAAATCAAGGGGCTGGATTACCTGCTAGGTCCCTCCTATGGGTGGAACCCAGGAAGGGGGTGGTTACACCCCTTTCCCTTTGTCCAGTTTCGCGCCAGAGCCGGGACTGGAGTGTCCCAGCACCGGTTTGAACTGGACTATGCATGGGAAGCCTTGTGCTCCCCAGGCAGTGTCTAGTTTCATTCAACCCTCCCTGCTACAATCCACTATCTCCTGTCTGGGGTGGTGTAACACCTCCCTGTGACAGGATATCTATTGTCCAGGCCTCCCCTGCCGCAGTTTTGGTCAGCAGCAGGGGCCCAGACTCGTGTCTGTGGCAGCAGCATCCATTTTGTGATGCTGGGGCTTTGGTTAGATTTAACCGCGTTTCAGCAAAGTAACATGTCTTCTCCCTCTAGAAGGGTGGAATGCTACCCCCGTCACCAGGACTGGCGAGGGGGTAGTATTCCAAAGCGTATGACACCTTACACAACATGTTTTGATAAAGCCAAACCAAAGTTAGCAAGTAACCGCGAGGATTATAATGCACTTAGGAGTATATGGTATGGCAATATCCCGGAACAGCTAAGGGAGTTGGTCCCGACAGCTGCAGACAGGCTCAGCTCATGCTAGAGCACCATCTTACATAAAACCAAGCACTCTGCCTCCAGGATTGATAAGGCCTGCCATAGGAGTGACTTATAGGTGTATATGTGTCCAGCTATAGGTTCAGATATAGGTATACTATATCTAAGCAAGGGGTGATTACACAACCTTGCCCCAGCTGAGTGATCAGCCAGTTGTGTCAGTTTGGATAGCCAGCGAGGGGTGGCAAAAGATATGCTGCAGCCCCTGGTAGGCCTTGGATACACCTGTGCCCTGGGTACCTATAGTACACTGTACAGGGGCTGATAAGGTGATCCAATGTCCAATTGGAGATGTACCTAGGCTACATGGAGTCCATTTTACTGAGAGAGCAGATAGCCTGGGGCCCTGATAAGCAGGGTCCCAGGCCAACTAAGTCGAAAACCAGCTAAACACTAGGCAAACAATCTGGGGTAACCATAGTCAGGTATCCCCCTTCCTACACCCTCTTTTTGTAAAAGAGACCAAAAAAGTGCAACAACTAATCAGATCAGCCTCACCCCATAGAACCCTCCTGAGAGAGCCTCAGAGCCTTAGATTTTCTACAGCACGTTGTGCTAAGGGAGTCTCCACTGAGCTCTGCTCAGATTTCTCTACAGATTTGGATTTTCTCTTCTTTTTTCTACTCTACAATGTCTGATAAGGAAAAAAGGCTTTGTTTAAAGCCTGTGCTACTTACTCTAAGAAAAGGCTGTACATTGAGGACAAGCATAAAGACTGTATATACTGCTTGTACCCTGATCATAAAGCCACGGATTGTAAGATCTGCAGGACCTTCTCCACCAAGACCTTGAGAGACAGGGAAGGCTGTTTATGAACCTGGTTACAGAAGATGAAGTCTCGTAAGGAGGTTCTGTCATCTGACAGTGAGGATTCCTCCTCAGCTGCGTCCTCCAGAAGATCCAGGAATAGGGGTAGGGCTTCCCCTTCAACTTCATCTGATGCCCCTGTTAAGGCCTCACAAAAGACCTCTGATAGGTCTGAAAGGCCCAGTCCCAAAAAATCTCCTCACCGAGGTGTAAAGGAGAGGTTGGCACAAATTGCTGAGGTACAACCATGAAAGAAGGTACAATAAACTCCTTCTATTGCTTCTCCACCATCTGAAAAGGAGAAGATATTCAAGAAACCAGCTTCTGTCCCTCAGGAAGGAAACTCAGATAGAAAGAACCGTCCGTCGCCGACGAAAACTTCAGGTACGTCGACGATGACATCGAAAGTGCACCTGGTTTCAGTTACAGCTCCGTCGACGGGACCATTGACGGGAGCTGCGTCGATGGCGGCTGCAATGTTAACTTCGTCGACGTTTCAGGTACCTGTCCCCTTGTCGTCGACAATGATGATGACATCTTCGACGTTGACGACGATGACGCCGACGATAGTGTCGACGGCTACGGCACTGACGAGGACGACGTCAACGTCGACGACGTCGACGATGAGGGCGGTGATGATAGTGACGACGAGCTCGTCGACGATACCGTCGATGATCAGTCCATCTTCGACGACAGCCCTTTCTCCGTCGACGGTCCCGTCGACGACGACGTCGTCGACAATTCAAAGAGTCCAGATATCGATAAGAAGGCAGCAGATCACTCCTGAGATGACATCTCCTACAGAGTGACACCCTTGCCTCCAACTTTACTCTTTGAGGAAGAACTTTCAGAGGGGGAGGATAGTCCTTATGGGGATGCTTATAACCCATCCCAACTTTAGGTGAAATATCAGGATTCAGAATCTGACGATTACTATAATGAAGATCGTCATTATGATCAACAAGAGAGACCTCAACGTCAGTCTCATCAGGATACGGTGGCAATGCCTTCCTCTCTTATAACGGACTTACAAATGATGCTACAAGACTACAAGAAAAGGTTTCCGTCTCAAGCTTCTGAGCAGCAAATACAGCCACCTCCTCCATCAATTCCTGTCACTCCTTCAATTACAGTGACTCCTCAGGTGTCTCGACCTTCAGAGGCGGAGCCAAGAGAGAGCCACCAGGAAATTATAGCTATTCATGATGATGATGACTCATCTGATGAAGTGCATGATGTACATCAGGTCCTGGACCTGGATAGGGAATGGGACGTTTATGTCATTCCAGATCCAGCCTCGCCATTGCCAGATCCCGTTGACTCTCCTCCAGCAGACATCGGAGGATTCCATAACCTTATGGACAGGGCGCTGAAGAGGTTTGGCCTCCTTATCATGACCGTACAGTCAGATTGTTTCCTTTATGATTTTAAGGAACCTTACAGGAAGTCCATCCATTCAATCCCAATAGTTGAACATGTGTGGTCTGAAGGGATTAAGGTGATGCAAAATCTGACTACAGTCATCCCTGTTCTTCCATGGCTGGAGAAAAAATATAAAGCTCCAGAAAACAGTCCTGCTTGTCTGACTGGTCAACCGAAGCCTGACTCAGTTATTTCCCAGGCAGCTCAAAGAAAGTCAAAGAATCCATCAGGGCCCCTTACAACACCACCAGATAAGCAGGGCAGATGCCTGGACAATGTGGGTAAACGATTCTCCTCAATGTCTAGTCTTCTAGTTCGAGCTGCAAACGCTCATGCAATCCTGGGTAGATATGATCGCCAAATGTGGTGCGATTTGTCCCCGTTTTTTGATCAACTTCGGGATGGTGCCAAAGTAGACGCCAAGAAGATCCATGAGGAAGGAGAACGGTCTTCTTCGGAGGTTATAGATTGTACTACGGATATCGCTACCACCGCTTTTCGAGCTTTGGCAGGACCAGCAGTTTTAAGACGTCAGGGCTGGCTTCGGGCTACCTGGTTTCGACAGGAAGTTCAAAATAAGATCCTGGACTTACCCTATGATGGAGAAATGCTTTTTGGGAAACATATAAACGATACCCTTCAAGACATCAAAAAGGACGCAGACACGGCAAGGTCCTTGGGGACATTGCAATACCGCAAACTGCCTTTCAGGGGTACGAAAGGAAGAGGTTTTTCGTCGTATAGAGGTGGTAACCAAAAATGTTACTCCTCTTATTTGCAATCTTCTCCGTCGTACAAGCCCCAATACTCGCAACGCCAAGGTCAATCGGTGTCTTTCTCTCGTCAACCATCAAGAGGACGACAGAGTCGTCAGGGGAGAGATGCTTCTAAACGACAATAGCGGCTTCCTGGCTCTATCTACTGTTCCTCCCCCTCCGGTAACATCAGTGGGGGGCAGGATATCAGAATACCTCCACAACTGGCAGATTATTACATCGGATCGGTGGGTCCTCAACATCATACAATTTGGCCACACTCTAGTTTCAAGATTTTCCACCATCCAGAGCCCCTCGCGCCACAGAATCAAAACATCTGAATCTTCTGTGTCTCGAACCTCAGCAGCTGCTCATCAAAGGAGCAATAGAATCGGTTCCCCAGTCCCAACGAGGGAAGGGTTCTATTCCAGGTTTTTCCTGGTTCGCAAAACAGAAGAAAAGTGGCGCCCAATTCTAGACCTGAGGGAGCTCAACAGCTATCTCATCAAACTCTCTTTTCGGAGGGTTTCTCTCCAGGATATATTGTGTCTCCTAAATCCTGGCGATTATATGGCAACTCTAGATCTCGAGGACGCGTACTTTCATATTCTCATTCAGCCGGCCCAAAGGAGGTATCTTCGCTTCACAGTAGCCAAGAGCCACTTTCAGTTCAGGGTCCTACCTTTCGGACTAAGATCCGCGCTGCAGATATTTACAAAGGTATTGGCCCCAGTAGCAGCATTTCTCAGAAGGCGGTCACTGCAGGTGTTTCCCTACCTAGACGATTGGCTGATAAAGGCTCCATCCTCTCAAGCAGCCACAAGGGCAGTCGAAGATTGCATTAAACTTTTCAGTCTCTTGGGTCTAGGTCTAAACAGAAGCAAGTCTGTCCTTCTTCCATCCAGGTCAGCAAGGTTTCTGGGTGCCATTCTGGATACAACTCATTGCAAAGCTTTTCCTTCAGAGAAGAGACCGAACAGACTGATCCTTTCTGCCAACCGATTACAAAGGAAACAAACTCTTTCAGTCCGTCAATACAAATCCCTTCTAGGATCTATGTCATCTTGCATTGCCTTAATTCCGCACTGCAGGCTTCACATGCGCCCCCTGCAAGAGCAACTAGACTTGCAATGGCGTTAGGCGGAGGGATCATTCGACGACAGGATAAAGATCACTCCTATCATGAGGAAGGCAATCATGTGGTGGACTACAAAAGGCAATATCGCGAAAGGTCTCTCTTTCACAGTTCCTCCTTCTCCATTAGTTCTTACCACAGACGCCTCTCTAGAGGGCTGGGGGGCGGTATTACAGGATCTTCAATGAAGCGACCACTGGTCTCCAGAGATTCGCACCTCCCATATCAACCTTCTGGAGCTACGAGCGATTTGTTTAGCTTTACAAGCCTTCCTTCCAAAAATTCGGAATTCCACAGTCGTGGTCCGTACGGCCAACACTACGGCCATGCATTATGTAAACAAGCAGGGCGGAACAAGATCCAAACTTCTTTCAAGGGAGGCACAGGAGATCTGGGAATGGGCGATTCATCATCAGATATCTCTCTCAGCAGAACATCTGCTAGGTTCCCTCAATACGGAGGCGGATTCATTGCGCCGTCTAAGGTCGGTCTCTCACGAATGGTAATTGGATCAGAGAACTCTCGAAAAAATATTCTCTTGTTGGGTTACTCCTCTTATAGACCTGTTCGCGACTCCAGAAAACAAGAAATGCCAATTTTACGCAAGCAGGTATCACCATCAAGGATCGTTGGGGAATGCTCTTTCGATAGCCTGGTCAGGCGCATTTGTTTACGCTTTTCCACCAATTCCCCTGATTCCAAAAATACTAAGGAAACTCAAGACGTAACCCTGCACAATGATTTTAATAGCTCCAGCTTGGCCCCGCCAATTTTGGGTTACTGAGATCCTCCTTCTGTCTCAGGATCAACAAATTCACCTGCCCTGTTGACGATGTCCCAGGGCCAAGTGATGCATCCGGACCCGAGTTCTCTGCAATTGACAGCTTGGCTCCTGAGCACTGGGAGTTCAGAACTTTAGATATCCCTCAAGTTTGCAAAGAAATTTTAGCTCAAACTCGGGCCCCAAGGACAAACAGAACCTATAGAGCAAAATGGAAGTGTTTTTGTGCATGATGCCACAAGGAAAATCTTCATCCATTAACTTCAGCTCCTCATAAGATCTTACCGTACATTTTGTCTTTGGCCAAGTCAGGTCTTCAACACTCTTCCATCAAGATGCATCTGGCAGCGATCTCTAGGTTCAGACGAACAGCCTCTGACCCTTCTCTCTGGTCCGCGAGAGTGATCAAACAATTCCTGAGAGGTCTATTCAGGGCTTTCCCTCCGGTTAGACCTCCTCCTCCAATATGGCAACTCAACCTGGTCCTTGCCCATCTCATAAGGGCTCCTTTTGAACCTATACATAAAGCGGACATCAAATTTTTGTCATGGAAGATTGCTTTTCTTCTGGCTATAACATCAGCCAGGAGGGTTGGAGAACTTCAAGCTCTCACAATTGTTGAACCTTTCTTACAGTTCAAGAATGACTCTTTGATTTTGAGGACAAATCCGAAATTTATTCCAAAATTTCCTTCAGATTTTCACCTGAATGAACTTGTAGTACTAAGGTTTTTCTTTCCTCGGCATTCAACTCTGGCTGAAAGATCTCCCCACACTTTGGATGTCCAAAGATGCCTAAAGTTCTATCTCCAACGCACGAATGATTTCAGAAAGACTACACAACTTTTTGTCGCTTTTAGCGCTCCAAGGAAAGGCATGCCCCTATTAAAGCAGGGGATATCACGTTGGATTGCCAGCCCAATCCACTTCTGTCATCAAGCGGCAGGAAAGCCGCTGAAAGGGCTAATCAAAGCTCATTCTACAAGATCAGTTTCATCTTCTATGGCTCTGTTGTCAGGTGTTCCTATCAAGGACATTTGTAGGGCGGCTACATGGACAGTGCCCATTCATAAACGAAGCCCTACTGTTTGGACTCTTCAACAAGGAGTGAGGCAGCAGGTGGACAAGCAGTCCTGAGGAACCTCTTCCAATAAGCAGTGAGCTGTCCCTTCTATCCCTCCTTCCTATATTGCACATTTTGTATCTGATAATGTTTTCTATCTATTGTTGCAAAGGGTATCTACGATCTATGATAATACTTATACTGTATTATGCTAATATACATGTAACAAAATGTGCATTTATTGCTTACTGCTAGCTACTCTGATACAAAGCATGGGAATCTATAAAAGTCCAATACTGGGGCAAGAAAACAAGTTACTTACCTGTAACTTTGGTTCCCCAGTATTGGTAACTTTGATAGATTCCCATGCGCCCACCCGCCTCCCCTGGGAAAGCTCAGCCTTCAGCAGAGGTGGTTACTGTTACACAACGGCTACGAAAATCTGAAGCTCTGAGGCTCTCTCAGGAGGGTTCTATGGGGTGAGGTAGATCTGATTGGTTGTTGCAGTTTTTTGGTCTCTTTAACAAAAAGAGGGCGATATGCTACAAAATGAGATGAGGCCTAGGCCTTTCTTTCTCTTTTGTAACTACTGCTATGGTATTTTCTGGTTACCGAGGCTCCCATTCCGACGACGGGGGAATGATACAAAGCATGGGAATCTATAAAAGTTACCAATACTGGAGAACCAAAGTTACAAGTAAGTAACCTGTTTTCTTACCGAGCGATTCACTGGGATAGCACATAAGCACTGTTTAATGCACCTCTAACAATGTGGCCCTTAACTAAACATATTTTTCTTTCTTGTACCCACCAGCGATCCCTCTCACCAAAGTCCATGTCTCCACCCCCATCCCCAGAGGTAAGTGCCAGATGATATCAAGAAACTATCCAGACACTTGCAGCCAAGCAGAGGCACTGTTTAGACATGTTAGACATCTATCTGTTGAGCAGTCCATTGTACCAGTGGGTGCTGCCTCAGGCAGGTGATGTGTCGAGGTTGCAGTGATGCAATGGAGGCGGGAGTGGATCATCTCAGAATATGTTTCTAAACATGCTTAACATTGATTTTTTTGTTGCGATGATGACTTTTGAGGGTTAGATTTTACCACTTAGTTAGCATACTTTCACATTAAAGAATGGAGCTGTAAACATTCCAAACTGCATAATGCTTCTACGTGTTTGTTTTCAACTCTGTAACCCAGTTCCTGTGCATGTGTCCTTTTTAGGCCTATGGGACTTTAAATAGACACATGCAGTGGCGGTGCGTCCATGGGGGGCGTTGGGGCGTTGCCCCACTAGCCCTGGACGACCGCGCAACATGCATGCATAATTTAAAATCTCAGGATTTTGTAAAATAAATCATCGCGCTATCGTCTCCGGGACAAGCCCGGCAGAATCGGGCAGCGCATAGGAAGTGGGCCGTCGGGGGGCGGGACTGTGACAGAGAGTGTTAGCAGAACAGCGGAGTAACTGCGGGCCAGTCAAAATACGGAGGACTCCTGGATTTCACATGCGCAGTGTGTACTACAGTAACTGTACACACTGCGCCTGTGAAATCCAGGAGTCCTCAATATTTTGACTGGCCCGCGCATGCGTACAGTGGTCCCCCCCTCCCCTAGCCACTCAGAGACACAGGCAGGGACCCGGGGCCCTGGTCTCATCATGGGCAGATAGCACCCTGCTCGTAGGCCAATCCTGGCGCAGTGGCGCTGTTAACGCTGCACCAGGATTGGCTGCTGCAGCAGGATGATGGTGCCCCACTTCAGTGAAAGTAAAGTAGTCACTAGAGCGAACTCAGGGAGTCTGTCTGAGAGAGTCCGAGAGTGACTTATCGTCGTGTGACTCATCGTTGTGTGACACTGACTTGTTGTGTGTGTGCCACTGCCTACGGACGGTCTCCGTCACCACCACCACCGCGATACCGCGTCCTCCACCGTAAGTTTTTTACTATGCGAGGCAGGGGCCTCCTCTGACCTCTGCCATCCCTCCCTAACCAGTGCCAGGCTTGCTTCCTAATCCTATCCTCTACCGTACCGTCCGTCAATGTTGCTGCTTGAACTTTAAAAAAGCAGGAAACTTGACGTTTTTTTTTCAAAGTGCTTTAATTGCTCCTTTGAATGGGCGGCTAAGTAGCGCTTCTTAACATTGAGCACCTGACCGTTTTCAGAGCTTCAATATATTCCCGGGCGGCTGCCGAACTTTAATCCTCCCTGGTTATCCTCGCTCCCAGTAAAGGGCTCGCAGCTGCTCTCTGCACACATCGGTATGGTATCCTTAAATTCACACCCTTGCCTTTCTTCTTGTGTAGCGCGCGAATGTGCTACCAGTATAGGCTATCAAAATTATGCTCTGCAGTGTGCCCTTTGACCCTGCCCCATCGCCTTGCAAGTCCCAGTTCATTCTAAGAGCACCCCCGTCTCAGCCCAAGCCCACAGCTCCAGGCCCTACAGCCAGTGACAGCTCCCCCACCCCATTTTTAAGGAGGGGAATGTGTGAGAGTTTTTTGTAGATATTTTTCAGACAAATGGTGTGTTTATGTTTCATGCAACAACCGTAAAAAGTTTATTTTAGCTCCAAACAGGTCCTCGGATGGAAGGGGTGCATAGAGGTAATTGTTGTAGTGTTAGCAAGCTGGCTCTGTCACAATATTGAAAACCACATCAATAACCCTGCATATTACTAGATGTAAACACATTTTCATTTTGGAACAGTGTGTTTCTGCACTGCCAGTGAGACAGAGAGGGCATGAAAGAGCTGTAACTTGATCATACATTTAAATGTGTTCCTAACAGGGGCCCCTGAAATACGTTTGGCCCAGGGCCCCCACAATCCTTAAGGCGTCCCGGTGTCCATCGACAGCATCCCTATCCCCCCTCACCATAGTGACTGCACCCCTGCCCATAAAAACTTCAGTGACTGCATCACTTCACCATCACCCTAATACCTGCATCGCTCCCTCTCTCCCCCTCCCGCGCCCCACTGACTGCATCCATGCTCACTATCGCCCCCAGTGACTGTATCCCTTTCAGCCATCACCACACGACTGCATCCCTGACCAGAGAGAGCACCGGGCATTAATAATCGGATCAACCCCTGTCAGAGAGACTTGAGATTTAAGTGCCCATTTCCCCCAATCCTTCTTCCACAAGGCAATCCTTCCTTCTGTTATGTCATGTTATTGTAAAAGAGATATGCCTAGAACTGCATTGCCAACTGTGTGTCCTTAGATTGCTGCCTGTGGCAAACATTGCCATTAATCTAAAGTGGTCAGCCTAGGTCCACAACCTCCTTATTGGCTGAGTTAATTTCTAGCCACTTCACGGTGGCATGCCGCTAACTCCTTTAATCCATCACCATTATGAGCCCCAGAGCAAAGCAGCAAAGAATTCAGTTTACTGTGTGGGCAATATAAAATATGCTTTGGTATTCTTGCTGTGTTTGTTTTTATTTTCAGCATTTATTGTATTTCTGTAACTTGGAGCAAGCCATATTTGGAATTTGATCTTTTTGGTAAGA
Source organism: Lissotriton vulgaris (assembly GCF_964263255.1). Classification (NCBI taxonomy): domain Eukaryota; kingdom Metazoa; phylum Chordata; class Amphibia; order Caudata; family Salamandridae; genus Lissotriton; species Lissotriton vulgaris. The sequence goes on from NC_141699.1 coordinate 588,949,776, forward strand.
GAGCTATGTGGGTACGTGTTTATCTGGTAGGAAGCTGAAAAACAGTTTGCCATTTAGAAGGAAGATTGCTATTTTTATGATATGTCATGTTATTTGTGTACAATAAAATCTGTTTTGGCAAACATTTAGCTATAAGTACTTTATAAATGTACCGTTTTGCATGAAGAATAACAAGGGACCACTCCTAGCTTTCTCTCAACCCTACAGCTAGCTTACCCAGGAGGTGTTTTGCAGAGGGCAATGGGAAGTGTGCACATAGAGGGTTTCTTACTGCACGTGGAGAAATTAAATTAGAGGGTACATTGGTGTGTACTACGTTTGTGGCACGTTTCCAGGCAAGTTTTCAACCTAGTGATTTTCCTAGTCACATGCACACAGCTGTGTACTGATCTGGTGCCTTCCTTTCCCCTTTGGTGAAGTTATCATTTGGGCTTGTCAATCACGGTTTGGGGTACTTTTTGACTATTTTGGCTGTGCACATGCTACTGTTGGATTATCTACATGCCACTTTACTATCTGGCATCTTGGATTTGGATTAAGTTCCATTTGGTAAACTATCTTCACACTATTTTGCTGTCAGCCATCTTCATTGTGTTAAGTTTCATTACACAGAATATCCTCACTCTGTTTCCTTGTCAGCCATTTTGGATTGGGCTGTATTGTTTACTTTAAATATAATTGCATTGGATTTCCATAAGCACTAGTGTATGTTGACAGCCTTTGATCTGCAGGCATTTTCAGCTGCTTCATCTTTTGCTTCTGCTGCGTATGCTTCAAGATGGCTTTCACTCATCACTTAGTTTAAATCTCGCCATTTTCACAGCATCCTATAAAACCACATGTGAAGTGGAAGTCATGGATATGTACCTGTTGAAATGTTTCTGGGCATAGATGGTGAAGATTTTGAAACCAATCACAAGGCAGCATTACTTTTCTGCGACCTCGGTCAAGAAAGAAAGAAAGACAACAATCTTCCCATTGTGAATGCTCCATGTGGATTATCCGGAGATTGGGACAAGTATTCCAAAAGCATTAGCAGACTTGAAAGGAACTTTTCTGAAGAACCTTAAACGTTTAAATTTCTTCAAGAGGAGGTAAAGCCCAGAGGAAACTGTAGAAGAGTACACTGAGGCATTTTGCTTCTACAAACAATTTTGGGGTTTCTTCTGCAGCTTGCTCTAGTTAGAGAGAGTACTGGGGCATTAATACTCAGATCAACCCCTAGGCAGCTCTGGCCAGAGAGAGAACCAAACACTAAGATGTGGATCAACCCCTATCCTGCTCTAGTCAGAGAGAGCATGTCAATGAGCCGGAAAGGAAGGTCCGAGGCCAGGTATTTGCTCTGTTTAAGAACCTTTGCCTCAAACCTTTCAATCGCTTGCTGCCTTGGATCATTGGTAAGGTAGTTCAGTGGGCCTACTGCTGAGACTCATGGCTGATAAAAATTTCGGGGGGGGGGGAGCGAAGTCTTCGGCCATAGGCAGAGGCCTCGTTAACACATACATGGTCTTTTAAAGACCTGTGAAGTGTTAGGTTGCGGCTGGCAGTGGCTGCTCAAAAACTGTCTGCTCGGGAAGATGTCTCAGCCCGGGCTGACACACACAGGGGGGGGGGGGCGTTGAGCACAATGGCCGTTGCACGCCTGGTGGGCACAGAGGAAGAACATGTGGGTAATGTGTGAAACTTGAGTGAATGAAACAGTAGAAGGTGACACAGAGCTTCTCACACTTAGCTAAAAATCAGAAGCGCGGACATTACACTAGCAGAAGGGGTCATCATGCTATCACAGAGTGCAACTGGGAAACAAAATGCTGCACGGCGCAGTGCGGGGGGGCGGGGGTAGGGTTCGGGGGTTTGATGACTGGAGATTAAATTCATGCTCTGTACGTTCCTATTTAGTGGGATAAGTAATGCTGTCCTGGTTTTCCCGGCATAGGGTGCAGAATTTAGATACAAAAAGTAAATATGTTGAATGGTGATAGTTTGTGACCTGTTTAGTTGGTTCTTTTGTTGTTTGCAGTTTAAATAAAAACAATCTGTGAGGTTCTCAGCATTGTATCTTGAAGTATGTTATGAAGCTCTGTGGTTATACTGATAGGGTGACCAACCGTCCGTAAATTTCACGGACAGTCCGTAATTTGGACCTCACGTTCGTTGTCCGTGAGGAAACCTTTTACGAACGCCTTTTGTCCGTAATTTTGGCCATCACAGGGAGCAGCACTGCTCCCCTGTGAGAGGCCTCACCTTCCTGATGGGGCGCCTCGCGCTCCTCCTTGAGCAAAAGAGCAGCCCCTCCCCGCCCATTGTCATTCTGTATGGGGCTGATTGCCACATACAGAATGTCAATGGGGCAGTCTGGGCTGGTAAATCATGTGGTGGCCTCCTCATGCCTCGGTGTACAGCAGGGCGTTCTGTAAAATAAAAGGCAAAACGCTAATGCTGCAACTTTAGCAACATGAGAAAACAGTGTATATAAAGAAGCCTGTAAAATAAGTTAAAAAGAACGGGTTATCGTTCTTTCACTGTCTCATCATTTTTTAACTGAAATATTTTCAATATTATATCCAACAAAGCCATGGTTGCTCCTTTTTTTTATTTTAAGCAACTAAAAACCATTGACAAAGCCAATAGTCTGGTTTTTGTTGGTGTAATGATACTTGCTGTACTATATATCTGGATGCAATGACAGAAACAACATAATATCAGTCGGGAGGAACACTACGCTAGCGCTGATTTTTAGCCTAGGTGTTTTAAACTACGCGCTTAATTACATCGAACACCCCCTTTGAAGAGACCCCCCCCCAGTTTTTTACACCACTTCAATCCCTGGAAACAACACCATGTCACAGTCACCTCACATCCTGGCACTGTGCATCATGTGTGACTCACGGCTTCTGCGTTTTCAGACTGCCTATGTGCAGGGGCATAGTGAACTTTCCCCCACCCCACCCCACCCCTTGCTTTAGGAACTACAGTGAGGGTGAAGTTCTTCATGGGCCTCTTCTGTCTGCAACTCTGTAGACAAAGGCTCAGCTCATAATGTGAAAAGGTGGGTGAGTATATAAGTGAAGGAATTTGTGAATGGCTGGATGGATGACTGAAAGGATGAATGGATGAATGGATAGGTAAAAGAAAGGATGGATGGATGAGTGAAAGTATGGATGAGGGAAAAGGGAAATAGATGGATGTATGGGTGGAAGGGTAGATGGATGGGTAAAAGGGTGGATGGGTGTTAGAAAGGATGGATGGATGAGTGAAAGCTTAGATAATGGGCGAGTGAATGGGTGGATAGATGAGTGAAAGGAAGGATTGATTGAATTGATAAGTGAAATGGTGAATGTATGAATGGATGAGTGAAAGGGGTAGATGGACAAAAAGATGAATAGATGAGTGAAGATGTGAAAGGGTGGATGGATGAGAGAACGGATGGATGGATGAGTGAAAGGATGGATGAGTAATAGGATCAATGGATAGAATAAATTAATGGATGAGTCGATGGATGGGTGGATAATGGATGGATGGATGGATAAGTGAAAGGGGGATGGAGAGAGAAAGGGGTAGATGAACAAAAGGATGAATAGATGAGTGAAGAAGTGAAAGGGTGGATGGATGAGAGAACGGATGGATGGATGAGTGAAAGGATGGATGAGTAATAGGATCAATGGATGGAATAAATGAATGGATGAGTAGATGGGTGGGTGGATGATGGATGGATGGATGGATGGATAAGTGAAAGGGGGATGGAGAGAGAAAGGGAGGATGAATGACTGAAAGGGTGAATGGGTGGAAGGATAAGTGACTGGGTGGATGGATGAGTAAGTGAATGAATGAATGGCTAGATGGGTGAAAGGGTAAATGGCTGGATGAATGAGTGAATAGATGGATGGGTGAAAGAGTGGATGGATGACTGTACGGATAGATGACTGAAAGCGTGGATGGAGGGATGGATGAGTGTAATGATGGATGGAAGGATATATGGTGGATAGGTTTGCAAATGGTTGAATATGTTTGGATATAAATGGGCACATAGATGAAAGGACAGAATGAATGGTGAAAGACTGAATAATAGATAAAAGAATGATTACACCTTGTAGCACCCATTATCTTAAGTAGCATTTCCTATACATTGAATTTCACGTTAATATGAGTCATTGTCTATATATAATGTGTGTGATGTAACGCACTCTGACACCCTGCCCTACATAATTGGGATGAGTAACAGTATAAGAGAAATTAAATACACATGAGAGACGGTCTAAGTGAAGATGAGGGGCACCATTGAAGGGTGATAGCAAGGCAGGACTGGCCGGACCGGGCATCTGGTGTTTCCCTGGGAGGCTGGAAAGGAGGGGGAGCGGTTTTGTTACTTGGGGCTGGCACTGCAAAGTTCTTTATATATCCAGTAGTTTTCAATCAACAATAAAAGCGGCTTCACTTATATTCAGGTGTGGTTCACCATTGCCTGGTGATTAATGTACCTGCTGGAGCGAGATGCGAATTTTGAATTGTCTAAGGCAGCAAGCTGCAGCCATACTGAAAAAACGTGAAGTGCACAATTGTAATATAAACCTATTTTGACTTGTACTTAGATGGTTGTCTATTTACTTACATATATACTATTGCAAGACCACCTCTGACGTATCTGTAAAACGTACCTTTTAGCCTGAAGTTTTGTCCTGAATTTTGACCTTTTGTCCTGAATTTTTGTCCTGAATTTTGACCCTTTGTCCTGAATTTTTACACTCACCGTCCTGAATTTGCACTTATGCCAGTTGGTCACCCTATATACTGAATAAGCAGCTACCTATGTTATATGACAGCTCTTTAATAATGTAATACCTGCACTTTCACAATTGCTTTATTAACCTTCCTGCTTTCTCAAATTTGCTTGAAAATGCACCATTTTTCCACTATTTTTTCAAAATTTTCTCGGGGGGAATTCCCCCCGAACCCTCCTTAGGGGGTTCGGGCTCGCTCGATACGCTCGCTCGCTACGGTGCTTTATGATTATCAGTTTCCGCCTCACCACTTTCAAATGTCACCAGCCGCCACTGGACACATGACAAAGTTTACATTCATGCCCCACAGTTACTAGCCAGTATCCTTCCCTCTGTAGATTTTTTTTAATGTATTCACCTTTGACTACGCAGAACTAAGTGCGGTTCCTGTGCACCGAAATTTCTACTTTTCTTTAAAAAATGTCTTCTCCTCTTTATACAAAATCAAAAAAGGCACTCCAATTATGCTCTGCCATCGTGCCAAGTTTGCTGTCAGTTCATCTGACATGGTTTGTTGCACATTTGTCAAATCATACTTGTGAAAAATAACTTTTGGGGACCTTACTGTAACCCTCCCAACCAATCTGCACAACGTCTTCCAAGAACGGATAGGTGTAACAATTCCAACCATCTTGTTGTCCTGAAAAAGATAATGCACTCTACTTCGGTTGTCTGTAATAGTCCCTGTAAAAGGCACGTGTCTGGCTGTAATATCAGCAATCTTGCCCTTCAACCTTTACAAACACAGCAGTCAGTCACAGCCTTGATCTCAGGATAACCAACTTACACACTATAAGGCTTAATGGCAAAAAGACAAACATGCACAGATTTCAACCTGTGATACAGATCTTACTAAAGACTTAATATTAGTCTTGAGAGAACTTCTTGTTCCTATATATCACCTTTCTGGTACTTGAGCGTCTTTCTACATGGGAAATCTAATTACTTGAATGAACATCCCAAGCATAAAATTGCTACCTTCTGCAATTTTTTAAATTTTATGCAGCTCTTCTGAATGACAATTAAAAAGTTAGAAAACAATAGAAAGAAAAAAGATTGAAAGAGGTTTGAACTTCATGATAATTATGCCAGTACACCAAGATCCCTGGGCAATCTAATCATTTTTTTCCAGATTGCCCATGGTACATCTTATCCCTTAAATGCTACCTGGAATGTTCAATAAATTATACCATCCCTAGGGCAGGTTTTGTCCTCATGGTGGTGCGAAAAAGACAAGCAACTAGTCAGAATGCTGTAGCATGGCCTTTTTTTTGGCCTGATCTTTTATAGAAAATACATTTGACATCCAGGATGGATTTCCTGCATGGGCTCCGTTGTATATAGATTACATTTTCCTAATTAAACAATAATGTTTTGCTTTGTTAATAATATTTGTTTCATTTGAAGGATGTACAATAATGAGTACAAAAAAAGGTATGCTTGTGTATTTAATTGATTAAAGTTAGGTGTAAATTCGTCAAGATGGTCAAAGATTTTAGGGGTGGTCTCAAACAAAACCACAGAATACAAAATACCACGTTCGTCTTTTGGACAAGCTAGCACATAAACTGTTGAACAGAAATCAAGTAAATTTCACAAATACACAGAAGCCCCTTTCCTCTCTGTGTTCGTGTATAAGTGGAGTAATTCTGAGGAATAGTTTTTCAGTATTTTTACATCTCAAATGTATGGATATTTGAACTGGAGTGTTCACAAAGTCTGCACCATACTAGGATCTCAAAATTAAAGAAATAGGCGTGGAATGTTAGTGGCAGTTCAGAAATGAACATTTTTAACCTAACTGATATTTTATTATATCTAATGATGGCCACAGACCAAATTGCTGTGGAATGCAACGTGCATTGGGAGCATAGATTGTGTTCTCATATGCACAACAAATACTGTCTTGGGGCCTGATTGAGTTTAGAGGACATGTTCCTCTATCACAAACATAGTGGATATCCCGTCTGCCTTATTGCAGGTGCATTACATCCTTTGGCACTTGTACAACGCAGAAGGAATATGTGTCATGTTTGTGATGGAATAACTCATCCTCCAAACTCTAAACTAGGTCCTTGGTCTTTAAAACTGTCACAGTACCTGCAAAAACTGTTAACACATATCCCATTAAGTCCATTATGTACCTGAGATGTGAACACATTTTAAATATTGTAATTGCATAATCAAAATGTCCTACCAATGATAAGGATGATTATAATTATGTATGTATAATGTTGTAAAAGTGAAGCATTTACAGTATATATATGAATTGTGACAGCATACATTAACTGTCACACCAATGGTGTGTGGCTTTTGTTCTTGATAGAAAAGTGCAGTGAAAATTGCAAAGTAATGATCAATAGCACAAAAGCCTTCCTTTTCGATATAAAATTGCAACAAAGACAACAATTAATGATTAGGGGGGCTGCAGCTTTACATCTTCACATAATGTCCTATATAATGAAACAACAGTGTTTTATGTATGATATTATTGTTGATATCATTCCTGATATTAACCGCGAAGCCTTTGAGGTTACACTTTGTGATGTCAAGTATACTGTCGCAAGTGAGGTCATGAGCAATGTATTGAGGGAGTTATGGTTGTGTAGCTTACAAAAACTGACCTTTTGCAATACTCAGTGGAGATGCTCTCTGATTGGGAAGGATCGGGTAGGTTTTAATTAGCAGCTTTGGATGAAGTTAAAATCTTTTAAAAAAGGGCCGGCTCTGCAGATGTTATTTAAGGGGAAAAAACAAGTTCTGACGAAACGCTTCCCAGGATGAGCATTTGTGTGTGCGAAATGAAATAGAGCGAGGAACCAAATAGTTGCCCGAGGCTGCTGTGATTGAAGGGAGATGGTGTTTGTTATAAGAAAGGATTAATTTCTGATGATTAGCATAAGGTAAGAGAGATAGAAGCCAGAAAGTGTCAGTCAACAGATCATCCATGATAATCCATCCATAATCCGTTACTAGGATGACTGCATGAATTTATGGGGTGGACAGACTGAAAAGATAGGAAGTGTTATGTTCTAGCTATTCAGGACTTTCATAAGAATAGGCTTAGACTTTGATACCTGCTCGATTGCCTGTGACTATTTCTCTGTCTTTGGTGTGCATACAGGTAGATAAGATTTTCATAGTTCAAGAAGATCTCAGTCTTCATAAGTTTAAGGATTAAGAAGTCAGTAGCCATTCAGAAGTGAATGGAGGAAACAGATTTGAGTTTCTTTGGCACAGGGTAGTAGATAAAACTAAACAATGAGATAATGAAGGCAACTGGAGAGCATTGGAAAACATGGCGGCCGCTTGCTAACGCGGACCGCAAGTCCCGACAAAGGCTCCTGCCTGGATGCCCCCTAGGCACCCTTAGAATCCCCAAGGTGGTCGATCGGGACGCTTCTTACTTGTGCGGGAGGTCATGCCTGCTGGAGCGAGTTGAGCTGATCTGAATTCTTGTACCCCGGGGCACGCGCGGAGCACCCGGCGCTCGGTTTCTGCACCCGCGGCTGCTGTTTGGGACCTGGCCCGACCCGACCCGACCGCGAGCGCACCTGCGAGTGCTCGGCGCCTTCCCTTCCATCTGCAACCGCCGTGGGCGGCTCGGGGAGAGCCTCGGGGGAGCTTTGTTTCTGCCTTCTTGGTTTTGTGTTTGTGTGTTGGCGCTGGCTGCAGGGGAGGAAAACCAATTTCAGAAGCTATCTGTTTTAGGCTTGCTCCGAGGTGGTGAGTCAGCTGTGTTACACTGAGGAGTGGCTGACAGGAGTGGTCGAACGGCCGATGTGCTGGGGGCGTTTTTCTTCTCCTGCTCCCTCTCGCTGGAGCGAGGCAGCCGTGGAGCTGCGAAGGAGCAGGAGAGCAGCTCTCTACAACCATAACACAAAAGGAGCAGCCTTAACTTCAGCTACAGATACAGTGACAAGGTCTGGTAAGCGGGACTTCTTGGTAGAGGGTGATGTGGTAGAGTTGCAGACGGGAGCTAATAATCCACCCCTTTGTTCTGTTAGCACCTTAAAAATTAAGCCTAAACTGGCAGGGGATAAACCAATTAATAACTGGGCTCCAAATACGGAAGTACAAAATCAAACAGCAAGTCATGGGGAGCCCCCGATAAGAGGCTTGTCTCCTGATATAAATATTGTTAAGAACAGACTACAAGCCCTCTCCAACGCAGTTTCACGTCAGAATATCAGGAAAACACCACCTAAACAGAAGAAGGTAGCGGTTAAGAAGAAAGGCTCGGCCAGCGACAACCTGGGGAAGCGGAAGGCAAAGGGAAAGGGGAAAGGCAGGCAAAAGGACTTTGATCTAGGAAAGAGTGATAACAGTTCTCAGTTGGCTTTAAACTCAGAAAAAGTGTTTGATGGAAGCTTTGAAAAAGAAGTTGGATCTGAGACAGAGTCAGAAACAGAAATAGGGTCAGAAGTAGATCCACTACAAATATCAGGCAACAAGATCCCAGGAGGCAAGGGGAGGATTTCGTCCAAACATACTAATAAAATAACAGCAGGGCGGTCAAAGAGCCTGAAGGAGATAGCCCAGGGAGAAGCTAGTTCTAGAAAACCCAGGGTTACAAGAGTTACATCTTCTCTGAAATCTTATTTAAAGTTCTACCCCAGATTTTAAACCTTAATCAGGAACAACTGCCCCGGTCTGCAATACCAGAAATGTCTACTATAGCAAAAAATCCTGCCTCACCAGTCATATCTAGTACGGGGTTCTTGATAGAGACCACTGAGCAGACAGAAACTTCAGATCAGGGTGATGATGATGGAAAGCTGAATAGTATCAAGACGCCGGAGACAGAGCCCTTGGTTGCAAACTCAGCAGGTATGGAAAGGACGGACATACAAAGTACCCCGCCCAAAATCCAGGCGGACAGAAGGAGGACAGTGATGATAGTGATGATACAATGCAGCGCATACTTCTCAACATGAGCAAGGAAATTAAATATGGTTTTGAAGAATCAAAAGCTTGTTTCGCGGAATCTAGGCAAAACCAATCGGAGATCAGGGCCATGTGTGAAAATTTGGAATCCAAAGTAGATGGACTTTCTGAAAGGACAGGATGCTTAGAGACAACGGTAGAAGAGCTCAAAGCAAAGTTAGATCATGCCGAAATGAAAATGGTGACTATGCGAAGGGAGGGAGAAGCAGTAAAGGACAGAGTTGAGTCCTTGTAGAATTACTCAAGAAGGAACAACCTCAGGATTTTAAAAATCCCGGAAGGAAAAGAGCGGAGTGAACTCAAAAAATACGTGATGACCTTGCTTAAGGACTCGCTGAAACTAGAGATGTCAGAAGCAGACTTGGAAACTGACATACAAAGAGTTAATCGAGACCCATTTCGCTTAAACCCAAGTAGGTCTAAACCTAGGAAGATTCTAGTAAACTTCTTGACTTATACAACCAAGGAAACGATTCTTACCCTAGCACTCAAAGCCAAAACTCTGCAGACCTCAGATTTTTCCTTTGAAATAAGATCTGACCTATCTAAAACTACTTTAGATAGGCAGTGGGAGCTGGGTCAACGTATAGAAAAATTTAGAGCTTTGGGAGCTACTGCGCGTATGCGATTCCCTGCCTTCTTAAAAATTATGTTTAACAACAAAATGTATAATATCAAGACACCTTTTGAGGCGGACGAATTATTAGTCTCCATCAGCGAATTTTCCCACACTCCTAGATAATAAAGAGATTCACATAAATAGATAGTAACGGCGTCCCTCGCATCAAAGGAAAAAACAAAAAAAACTTAATTATATATAAAAACAAAAAAATATATATATACACATATATAGATATATTCATCAATATATCCATATAGAAAGACTAGGCACAACAGCTAAAATAAAAGGGGGAGGCACTCAGGTTAGCACATAACATAAAAAAAAGGGAAGTTAGATGGCCACAAAAAAAAAGGGGGATTATCTCCCTCCTTCTCCTCTTGCTCTTGCATATCTTCCAATATGATCAATGGATCGACTGACCGATAGTCTAGATAAATGGGGCTCCAGGTAGGAGTACGTCGGGGCCAGAGTAAGTAGGGTAGGGTTTTCCAGGGGAGGGAGGGGGGTGGTAGTGGGGGTAAAAGCACAAAAAAGTCCACAGAACCAAAACTTTAAAAATCGAAAATTCATCGATTCCAGGGTCTACAGTATAAGAATGGTCAAGATCCAAACTAATAAAGGATATATACCAGAAAGTCGAGTAAAGAGAAAACCAAAAACTATTAAAGGGAGAATGGGTAAAGAGAGGCAAGGGACGGTTAGAGAGAAATGAGAGACATTAAATTTCTCTCCTGGAACGTAAACGGTCTGCACGTACGAGGGAGAAGAAATAAAATCATGCAGTACCTCAGAGACTCGCCCGCGCAGATTATAATGATCCAGGGGACACACTTAAATAAAAAAGAAATTTCAGACATCTTTAAAAATTAAGATGGATTGATAAATTCGTTACCACGGACCACAATGCCAGCATCCGTGGATTAGCCATCATATTTAAAAAAGGCACTAGAGCCCAGATTGAAGACTTGAAGGCAGATCCAATTGGGAGATGGATAATAGCTAATGTCCAGTTAGATCTTTGGAGATTTACCCTAGTAGTCTATTACGGACCTAATCAAGATGACCCCTCTTATATAAACACAATACAAAATCATCTGATAACAATAATATGGTCGGGTGATTTCAACTTAGTATTAGATCCTAAATTAGATAAATCCCCTAGTTCTAGGGCAATAAATCACAACAAATCAAGAGAAACATTATTGCGCTGTATGTCTAATTTGGGAGTGGAAGACTTCTGGAGACAGAGAGCCGGGAAAACATTGGGGGTCTCTTATCATAACTACAAGTATAGGCATGAATCCCGAATTGATTATGCCTTATTTAGCTTCTCTCTAAAAGACCTTATAAGGAACATCACATATCTACCATCGCACTTATCGGATCATTCTGCCATCATTTTTTCGCTAACAGTAGACCGCGAACATAGCTTTGCCTCATGGTCTTTCGACCGTACTCTTTTATTAGAGGAAACGGAAAGAGAATATCTTATATCCGAGACCACTGCCTTCTTAGAGTTGAATGTAGACTCTGCCCCTTTGGTTAGTATGTGGGAGACGTGGAAAGCGTATATTAGGGGCTGCATCACTAATAGGGCATCTTACAGGAAAAAGAAGTACAGAGAGGAACTACTGTCAATAGAGCAAGATCTGGCAAAGCTGGATTTAGTAGATCAAGTACCCTCTACCAACTTAGATAAGAAAAAAGAGCTAAAAGATAAATTAGATACATTATTACAGGAGAGACTAAACAAACGTTGGCAGGCTAGTAAACTCTCCCACTTTGAATATGGCGAGTCAGCAGGAAAGTTATTAGCCTGGAAAATAAAAGCTGACCAGGTTAGGAAACACATAAAAGAAGTGAGAGTGGCTGGAGAATCAAATAGCAGGAAAACTGACACAGAGATTGGTGATGCCTTCAGCACCTTCTTTCATAAAATCTATACTGATGAAATAACTGATAATATCGATAACATCGAGGAAAGAAACAATTGGCTGGAAAAGATGGACCTTCCCGAGTTAAAAGAGCACCAGAGCGAGAATCTAGACAGGGAGATAACCCAGGGGGAAGTTGAAAGTACCATTAAGAAGCTAAAACAGGGGAAAGCCACAGGACCGGATGGGATTCCGGGTGAATTATATCGGGTCCTTAATTCCACACTTACCCCGACACTAACAAAGCTATTTAATGACATACTATTAAAAGGAGAGACACCGCCTAGCTCTTGGGGAGAAGCAAACATTGCCTTAATCCTAAAATCAGACAAAGATCCAACGGATTGTGGTTCATATCATCCAATCTCGCTTCTAAACAATGACTATAAGATCTTTTCGTCAATTTTGGCCGCTCGTTTGGGAAGCGAGATTGGAGGTATCATACACCAGGATCAAAAGGGGTTGATAAGAGGCCGACAACTTGCCGACTTAACATACGATCTAGTTGGAGCTATAGATATCGCCTCAACATTTGCTCTACCTCTTGCAATCATGACTTTCGATGCAACAAAAGCATTCGATAGAGTAAACTGGTCTATTTACATGCCGCTATGGCAAAGTTTAAAATAGGTCCTAAATTCCGTAGAAGGATAGGCTTACTATATAAAAACCCTAAGGCAAGTTTGATAATAAACGGTACATGCACAAATCCCTTTCAAATTTCTAGAGGAACAAGACAGGGGTGCCCTCTTTCCCCCCTATTATTTAACATTTATCTAGAACCATTTCCTCACTCCATAAGAGAAGACCCTAACATCCCCCCCTTCTCGTTCTCAGGGTGGGAAAAAAAAGTCGGGACTTATGCTGATGATATTCTTATTTATACTACAGACCCGACACAGGCCTGCCCTATGGTAATCCAAAGCGCGGAGGAATTTGGAAAGCACTCAGGTTATGAAATTAACGCAGGGAAGACGGAGATAATGGTCTGGAACATCACCAATATTCAGCTTCCCCTAAGATCTTCAATGCGTTACCTGAGCATAAGAATCACCAAAGATCCTAACCTTTTGGCTCAGAACAACCTAGATCGCGTTTCACATGAAGCGAAAACATTAATGAAGTCTTGGTCATTTTTACCTCTCACCATCTATGGAAGGACCAGCTTAGTAAAAATGTCCATTCTCCCGAAATACACTTTTCTCTTCAACACAATTCCTTTAATATTTGATACGAACCAACGAAAAAAATCCCAACAAAACATAAATTCATTTGTTTGGTGTTACAAATCATCTAGGCTGGCATGGAAGAAACTGAGAAGGAGAAGGGAAAAAGGAGGCCTTGCTTTGCCAGACCTGGAATACTATGCGTGGGCCTTTCACCTGACCCACTCCAGGATGGTATTAAAGTCCCCATTAGACAACTCTAACGGCTACATGTTTAAAGCTACGCTACTGGGTTCAGACCTTGCATTGGACGGGTTTCTATTTAAATTCGGGCATCAGAGGTTTTTCAAAAAAGTCAGACTGAAGACATTATACTGCCCCATAAAAGAATGGTCTCAAATTAAATCTAAGGCAGGGATTGCATACTTTTCTAACTACGCGCCGATATGGGACTTTCCCGGGCTTTCTCCGTATTCCATACAGACGATAAAAACAGTCCTACAAGAAGCAGGAATTATACGATGGGGAGAATTAGTAGAAGATGGCTCTCTTATTGTTTTGGAAATATTCTCAGACATGGCAACCTCACCATTATCTTGGTTTGTTTATAGTCAGCTTTTAAGCTGGCTTCGTTTTCAAACAACTAAAAAGACCAAATTCGGAGGAGACAGCTTATTAGAGAAGAATCTATCGGAAAAATCATATAAGGGAAAGGAGGTTGCTGCACATTACTGGAGCGTTTTGGAAGAAAGAGAGGATGAGCTTAATCTCCCGACAAAGATATTGGGTGGAGAGGGTGAAACCCAGGCAGAAGGGAAATGGATTGAGTCCTTTACGCTCCTTTACAAGATCATAAAACCAGCCTGGCTGAGGCGTAATCAACTGTTTACATTACATCGGGCGTACTATTCCCCCAAAAGGCTTTCTAAGTTTCAACCGGGGAAATGCTGTAGTAAATGTTCCCTGCCAGCTGCCTCAGATCTACATATGTTCTGGGAATGCCCGAATGTTACTAATTTTTGGCAGGAAGTAAAGACATCGCTTGAGTCAATCCTTAAAATCTCTATCCCCCTCTCTTGGTCCTTGGTAATATTTGGACTGAGTGATAACATCAAAGGATTAGAAAGAGAGTTCCTATACTACGCTATATTAATAGCAAGAAGACAAATCTGCAAAAATTGGGTTAACATCAACCCACCAACTCATGCAGAGTGGTTGTCTTCACTTTACACCACATCAAAAGCAGATTTGGCCAGAACATGTAGTCCCCGCACAGTGAGATTTTGGAATTTCTTAATTGATGGAGTCGGAACAGAAAGGACCCCGGGGTTTTTTTTTTTCCCCGGGTCCGATGATTAAGCCTCTGTCTCCATGTCCAATGGGAGGCGCCCCAAGCCATAGCTATATTGGACGATCAGCCCATGTCGGGTGTGTACTGGAGCTAGATCGTGTGGGGCTCTATTTCTCAGCTTCGACACCAGACCAGCCTTCCAGGGAAAATTGACGGTACCTTAAAAAGGCTACTGGGTCCTGCGGTAGGAATGCCCCTGGATCGATTAAGTGGCAAATGGGGACAAAAAAAAAAGAAGAGATAATGAAGGCAACTGAAGTTGATTATAGAGTGAAGAGAGGGAGGTAAAGATAGAATATTACAGGAATTCGCTGGTAATGAAAGTGAGTTAAGAGTAGGTAGAGTAAAGGACACAAAATAGAATGGGCCTGCAAGGTAGAAACACACCCAGGAGCGAGCAGAGCAGTTGATGTCCGTACATGTTCTCTGTACTAGGAGTGTATCCAGGTTATCAGTATCAAATGGCCATAGAGATCATTGAGGAAGATAGCATTGTTTTGTTACTGTTGGCCTCACCTAATAGGCAGGTTCCTTATGGTTGATGGTAGTTTCTGATATTCATTGCAGTAGTGCTTTCGACTGACCATTCAAAATGGCTGTCTTATATTAGTTGATTTATCGCTTTGTCTAGTCTGTAATTTTTAGATATTTCATGTTGGTCTGCTTCATTAGCCTGTTCCCAATACCTATTTTTCTCTAGTTGGTTTATTCCATTGGACATTATGTTATGGTTGTTTGGTATTCATTGATTGGTCTAACTTAGTAGCTGGCCCCCAAAGTGTTATGCTGCTACTCGACTCTCTATTAAGGGATTGTTGATTTCATCAGTTGGTCTCAAATGATTGAAAGTCATTGACTAAGCAATAAAAATAGGTACTGGTTGGTTTGCCCCAGTATTGGAACTTTCATAGATTCCCATGCTTTGTATCATTCCCCCGTCGTCGGAATGGGAGCCTCGGTAAACAAAAAAATACCATAGCAGTAGGTACAAAAGAGAAAGAAAGGCCTAGGCCTCATTTCATTTTGTAGCATATCCACCTCTTTTTGTAAAAGAGACCAAAAAATTGCAACAACCAATCAGAGTAGCCTCACCCCATAGAACCCTCCTGAGAGAGCCTCAGATTTTCTACCGCACGTTGTGCTAAGGGAGTCTCCTCTGAGGTCTGCTCAGTTTTCTTTCTACAACTTGAATTTCAACTTTTTTCTTCAGAATGTCGGATAAAGAAAAGAAGGCTTTGTTCAAGGCTTGTGCTACCTGTTCAAAGAAGAGGCTTTATGTGGAAGACAAGCATAAAGATTGTATTTACTGCTTGTACCCAGACCACAAAGCCACTGATTGCAAGATTTGCAGGACCTTCTCCACTAAAGCATTGAGGGACAGAGAGGGAAGACTTCTGACCTGCCTGCAGAAAAAGAACTCTAGGAAGGAAGTCGTTTCCAGCTACAGCGAGGATTCCTCTTCAGCTTCCTCTTCAAGATGATCTAAAAAGAGGGGTGGTCTTCCACTTCAACATCAGCTGGACCACCTTCTAAGGCCTCTCAAAAGACCTCTGATAGGTCTAGTAGGTCTAGTCCCCAAAAATCTCCTCACCGAGGTGCAAAGGAGAAAGAGGGATCGGCATCTGAGGTGGTTTCTACTCAGAAGGGATCTCAAGGGCCTTCTATTCTCTCTCCACAACCTGGGAAAACAAAAGGTTTCAAAAAGCCTGTTTCCCTGCCTCAAGAATTGAAACCGGAGAAGAAGACCCACTCGTCGACTGTGGCATCTTCAGGTACTTCGACGACGACGGCTAGAATCCATCAAATGCCCATTTCTGCCTCGTTGATGGGACCGTCGACGACGGCTTAGTCGACGACAGCCTCGACGATGAATTTGTGGATGGCTGGAGTTTCATTCTCTTCGTCGTCGACGAGATTGATATCCTCAACATCGACGATGATGACACTGACAGGGGTGACGACTACGAAGACGACGACGACGATGGCGGTGACGACAACTCCTTTAATATTGATGATGAGCTCGTCGACGATGCTGTCGACAATTTCTCCTCGGTCGACGATGACTCTCTCTCTTACGACGGTACTCCAGCGAAGTCGATGGCGATCCCGTCGACTGTGACCCCGTCGACGGTACATAAAGTTAACATTTCGATAAAGAGACGCCAGATTACACCAGACATGACACCGCCACGAAGGGTAACGCCCTTTCCTCCGGCCTTACTTCTAGAGGAGGACTATTCAGAGGATGATGATGATAGTCCATATGGGGATGCTTACAGCCCATCTCAGCTCCAGGTAAAATACCAGGACTCAGACTCAGATGACTATTACGAACAACAGCGACAGCCTCCTCCTAGACAGCGAATGCAGGAGCAATCTCAGCAAGGTATGGTCTCTATGCTCTCCTATTTGAAAAATTACCTACAAATGATGTTAATGGATTATAGGAGATTTCCTTCCCCATCTTCCGAAGCCATACAGCCACCACCTCCTCAACCACAGCCACCTTCTTCAACAGCTGCGGCAGTTCAACCAATGGAAGTGAGACAGTCTATCACCACAGGTCAGGTGTATGGTGATAATGACTACGATTCCTCTGATGATGGAGGGGATGTAACAGAGGTCCCAAATCCAAATAGAGAGTGGGATGTTTACATTATTCCAAATCCACCTTCTCCTTCACCGGATCCGGTAGATTCCCCTCCAGCAGACATTGGAGGTTTCCATAACCTCATGGAAAGAGCTTCAAAAAGATTTGGCCTTCCGGTACCAATGCTTCCTCTATGATTTCAAAGAACCATTCAGGAAATCCTTTCGCTCTATTCCCATCATAGAGTGGTCTGAGGGTGTGACAGTCATGCAGTCTCCAACTACTGTTATCCGGATCTACCATGGCTGGAGAAGAAGTACAAGGCCCCTGATGGTAGTCCCGCTTGCCTGGTTGGCCAACCGAGGCCGGACACTGTGATCTTCCAGGCGGCACAGAGGAAATCGAATAATCCATCGGCGCCTCTGACATCTCCACCGGAAAAGGAGGGTAGACGCCTTGACAATGTGGGTAAAAGATTCTCTTCAAGGTCAAGTCTCCTGGTTCGTGCCTCCAATGCACTTGCAATTTTGGGACGTTATGATCGCCAAATGTGGTGCAATATGTCTCCGTTTGTAGACCAGCTACCAGAGAGAGCTAAGGCAGATGCAAGGAAGGTTTTAGAGGAAGAGGAGAGATCTTCCTCAAAAATAATTGACTGCGCCATGGACATCGCCACAACTGCTTTTCGTGCCTTGGCAGACCCGGCTGTCCTAAGAAGGCAAGGTTGGCTTCGGGCTACCTGGTTTCACCCTGAGGTGCAGAATAAAATTCTGGATTTGCCTTTTGATGGGGATATGCTTTTTGGAAAGCATATAGATGACGCCTTACAAGATATTAAAAAGGACACTGAGACGGCCAAGTCCTTAGGCACTCTGCAATATCGTAAGGTACCTTTGTGAGGGGCAAAAGGCAAGAATTTTTCCAGCTACAGAGGAGGATACCAGCAGCGCTACTCATCATATTCTCAATCGTCACAAACCTACAAGCCACAGTACTCTCGAAGACAGGGCCAACCAGCATCTTTCTCTCATCAGCCAGCAAGAGGTCGACAGGGTCGCCAGTGGAGAGATTCATCCAAACGGCAATAGCTGCCCCTTGGCTTTGTCTACTCTTCCTCCCCCTCTGGTAACATCATTGGGGGGCAGGATTTCTCATTGTCTACGCAGCTG
This sequence comes from Lissotriton vulgaris, assembly GCF_964263255.1. Lineage (NCBI taxonomy): Eukaryota > Metazoa > Chordata > Amphibia > Caudata > Salamandridae > Lissotriton > Lissotriton vulgaris. Next base: position 588,968,333 of record NC_141699.1, read on the forward strand.
GATGATCATAACATCAGATCGGTGGGTCCTAAATATCATTTGGTTTGGCCACACGGAATTTCAGCAACTTCCACCATCCAGAGCTCCTCGCACCACCGAGTTAAAACATCTACGACTTCTACGTCTCGAAGCCCATCAACTATTCATCAAGGGGGCGATAGAACCTGTACCTCAGTCTCAAAGAGGACAGGGATTCTATTCCAGGTTTTTCCTAGTTCGCAAGACGGAGGAAAGGTGGCTTCCAATATTAGACCTAAGGGAGCTCAACACCTATCTCCTAAAGCTGTCATTCAGAATGATATCTCTTCAGGATATTTTACATCTTCTCAATCCAGGGGACTACATGGCAACTCTGGATCTGGAGGACGCATATTTCCATGTACCAATCCATCCAGCTCACAGGCGATTTTTACGCTTCACAGTAGCCAAGAACCACTTTCAATTCAAAGTCCTTCCTTTCGGGCTCAGATCCGCCCCACGGATATTCGCAAAGGTTTTAACCCCAGTGGCAGCGTTTCTCAGAAAGAAGTCTCTAGAGGTTTTTCCCTACCTAGACGATTGGTTAGTGAAGGCTCCATCCTTTCAAAGAGCTTCCACAGCAGTCGACAGCTGCATTTGACTTTTCAATCAGCTAGGTCTACGACTCAACAGGGACAAATCTGTTCTTCAACCAGCCAAGTCAGCCAGGTTCCTAGCTTCCATTCTCGATACCGGTTGCTGCAAGGCTTTCCCTTTAGAAGAAAGACAGAAAAGACTTATTCTTTCGGCTCTTCTCCTACAAAAGAAACGGTCTCTATCGGTCCGTCTCTACAAGTCACTCCTAAGATCGATTTCATCTTGCATACCCTTAATTCCGCACTGTAGACTTCGGATGCATCCTCTACAGAAGCAGCTAGACAAACAATTGTGCCAGGCAGAAGGCACATTCGACGACAAGATGTCAGTGAAACCATTAATGAGGAAAGCGGCCAACTGGTGGACGGTAAAAGACAATATCTCAAAAGGTCTCACCCTCAAGATTGCTCCTTCTCCCATGGTACGCCTCACTGGACGGCTGGGGGGCAGTATTGCAGGATCTTCAAGTGAGCGGTCATTGGACGCCCGAGCAGCGCACTTCCCACATCAATCTTCTGGAACTCAAGGCCATTCAATTAGCTTCGCAAGCTTTCCTTCCAAGAATTCAAAATTCCACGGTGCTGGTCCGTAAAGACAACATGACGGCCATGCACTATATAAACAAGCAAGGCGGAACAAGATCTCAACTTCTTTCAAGGGAAGCCCAAAGAATATGGAACTGGGCAATTCTTCTCCGCTGGGTTTCTCTTTCAGCAGAACACCTCCAAGGTACGCTCAACCCGACAGGGAATGCATTGAGTCATCTAAAATCAATCTGTCATGAGTGGGAGTTGGATCAAAACACTCTCAACGAGGTCTTCGACTGTTGGGGCACTCTGACCATAGACCTGTTTGCGAGTCCAGCAAACAGAAAATGCCAATCCTACGCAAGCAGGGATCACCATCGCAAATCTCTGGGGAATGCTCTTTCGATAGCCTGGTCAGGCGCATTTGTTTATGCCTTTCCTCCAATACCCTTGATTCCGAGGCTAATCAGAAAACTCAAAGCGGAACCGTGCAGAATGATTTTGATCGCACCAGCGCGGCCCCACCAGTTCTGGTTCACGGAGCTTCTCCTACTCTCTCAAGATCAGCCAATTCACCTACGGCTCATCCAGTCTCTATTGACAATGTCTCAGGGCCAAGTGCTGCATCCAGACTCGAGCTCTCTCCAATTGACGGCGTGGCTCCTGAGTACCGAGAATTCCAGGATTTGAATATCACTCAGGAGTGCAAGGACATACTGTCTCAAGCCCGGGCTCCAAGTACAAATAAGACTTATCGTGCTAAATGGAAATGTTTCTGCCTAGGGTGCCAACGAGAGAATCTCCATCCTTACACTTCTGCTCTTCACCAGGTTTCACCTTACATTCTTTCTTTGGCTAAGTCAGGCCTGGCGCATTCCTCCATTAAAGTGCACCTGGCAGCTATCTCCAGATTCAGAACAACAGCATCAGGTCCTTCTCTTTGGTCTGTAAGGATTATCAAACAATTCCTAAAGGGTCTCTTCAGAGTTTTTCCTCCAGTCCGGCCTCCACCTCCAGTTTGGCAACTCAATTTGGTTCTGGCTCATCTCATGAGACCCCCATTTGAACCTATTCACAGAGCGGATCTTAAGTTCCTTTCATGAAAGGTGGCTCTTCTCTTAGCCCTAATGACGGCTAGACAGATTGGTGAGCTTAAAACGCTTACTATTATGGAACCATTTTTACAGTTCAAGAAGGACACTCTAATCCTGAGGACAAATCCAAATTCATTCCAATGGTCCCTTCGGATTTCCATTTGAACGAACTGGTGGTTCTGAAATCTTTTTTCCCTCGACCATCGTCTCCAGCAGAAAGGTCTCTACATTCCTTAGATGTCCAAAGATGTTTAAAATTTTATCTAGAACGAACATGAAGTTTCAGGCAGTCTTCACAGCTCTTCGTTGCTTACAGTGCACCGCGGAAGAGGTTTCCGCTTTCAAAACAGAGCATTTTACGTTTGATTTCCAGTGCTATTCACTTTTGTCACCAGGAAGTGGGTAATCCGCTTGACAGACATGTTTGAGCTAATTCAACGAGATCAGTCTCATCCTCTGCAGCTCTCTTCGCTGGGGTCCCTATCAGAGACATTTGTAGAGCGGCTACGTGGAGTAGTACCCACACATTCACAAAGCATTACTGCTTGGACTCTTCCACAAGGAACGAAGCGGCAGTCGGACAAGCAGTCCTGAGAAATCTTTTCCAATGAGAGGTGAGCTTTCCCTACTATCCCTCCTTCCTGTGATTGCACATTTTGTATCAGACAATATTTCTTTTTTGTTATAACAAGATAAGTTGCTCCCTATGAAAAGAAGTTTACTAAGATACTCTTATAACAAAATGTGCTCTTATTGCTTACTGCTAGCTACTCTGATACAAAGCATGGGAATCTATGAAAGTTCCAATACTGGGGCAAGAAAACAAGTTACTTACCTTTAACTTTGGTTCCCCCGTATTGGTAACTTTCATAGATTCCCATGCGCCCACCCTCCTCCCCTGGGAAAGCTCAGCCACTTGCAAATGTGGTTCGGTTACACAACGGCTACGAAAATCTGAGGCTCTGAGGCTCTCTCAGGAGGGTTCTATGGGGTGAGGCTACTCTGATTGGTTGTTGCAATTTTTTGGTCTCTTGTACAAAAAGAGGTGGATATGCTACAAAATGAGATGAGACCTAGGCCTTTCTTTCTCTTTTGTACCTACTGCTATAGTTATTTTTTTGTTTACCGAGGCTCCCATTCCGACGACGGGAGAATGATACAAAGCATGGGAATCTATGAAAGTTACCAATACTGGGGAACCAAAGTTACAGTTAACCTCTTGGATGCTTGAAATATTGTTCTACTGTGTTGGACCACAATAGAAACGGGTGTGGTCATAACGAGCTCAGCTCATCATGAGCACACGAGCACAGTGCTGCATGACGAGCTGAGCTCGTCATGAGCATGGATGGGGTTAAGTAACTAGTTTTCTTCTGCATTAGGTTTATGTTTATTTGTTATTTTCCTCAATGGTTTAGTGCTGGTTGATCAATCTCACTGACTATTCACAAAAAGTTGTCTTTGGTGGTTGATCTTTATCATTGGCTGATCACAAATGGTTGCCTTAAAGCAACTAATTGGCTGGACTTGATTGGTTTTATCAGATTGAGCTATCTCATTTCTACTCACAGTGTCTAGCCTTCATAGGGGGACCTATTAGATTGACTCTTCCCTACACTCTAGATTTTCCTGGTTGGGCCATCTCATTGGTCAATGTCCAATGATTATTGCCGGGGTGGAAGACTGAGACTGACTGTTGCACTGTTTCCATTGCAGGTTATCCAAGAATGGATGGATCACAGAATGTCCAGTCAACTATCGTCAACTCTGCCTAGCCAACGGAGTAGCGGTTCCTTGCGGAGTGGACTTCACCACTTCCACAGGCCAGGTACAGTACTCTGTCCCACTTCTCCAACAAGCACTAAAGGCATCCACAATGCTGCCTTCTTGCATTACTCACTGACTTTTTCAATTTTTACGGCTACTATTGGACACATTTCTGCTCAGAGTGTGTCCCTTCTCTGGTTTTTTTTATTGCTGTTGTTTTGCTGTTGAATTTCACTATTTTTAATATGGACTTTCTCTAAAGTGCGGACTGAGTGAGCTGAGTGAGCTTGGACAACTGTGTGCTGCTTAGGCCGGTTCTTGGAATGATGTCACGTTCTGATGATTTGTTTAAGAAATGAGGTCATAATCTAATATCAAACTCCTGGACTGATGTCAGTTTGATGTTATGTCCCAGATGGATACTGATATTGCAGACTGATATCCAGTCAGCTGGTGAAGCTCAGTCAGCCTGCTGTTTGGTTGCTGGACTGATAGCCACGTGAAACCAGTACCTGTGGTGATATCACTGTCTGATATCAGGTTCCTGTCATAATATCACTGCCTGATGTCAGGTTCCTGTTGTAATGCCACTGTCTGGTATCAAGTTCCTTTAGTGATTTCACTGTCTGATAAAAGGTTCCTGGAGTGATCACAAATCTTTCAAATCTCTCAAAATGTTTCCTGCTGTGATACCTTTGTCCCATGTCAGGTTTCAATAAAGACATCATATAATGTCGGTTGGCCAGCAATTTCTAGTTCTCGCTGTTGTCCACTTTCTGACGTAAGGTACTAAAGTGATATCACACTCTGTCTTTGGTTCGCTGCATCAAAATCAGAATCTGATATCAGGTTGCTACAGTGAATCTGTTGCTTGTTATCCTATCCCTGGAGCAATATCACAATCTCAGGTCAAGTTCATCAAATGACTTACAAATGGAATGGCACAGTTGCTGAAACGTAGTATAGATATTGCTTCCTACACTGATATTAAACTCTAATGTCGGATTTGAGCATGATGTCATAGTTTGATATCAACTTACCTGTAATTGGGTCATGCTCCTGTAGTAATATCGGTGTGGTGTTGGGCTACTACACTGAAGTGAAAGTTTGCGCTTTACATTCTTGTTCCATGTAGATTTATTCTCTGTATTTAATTCATGTGTTATAGTGAGTCTTTCTCACCATTGTAATATGTTATTGTCCCTTGAATTTAAATTTTTTAGAATTCATTGGTACATTTGTTAATCTTTCCTAAACATTCTTCACTGCATATATTTTTTTATTTTCGCAACACCTTTTCTTTTTCACTCAACTTAACATATTTTCATTCATGCCATATGTTGCTTTTTTCCCACTTGTACATAATTTTTCTTCTTGCATTCTTGCAAATGTTTCTCCTTCCCATTTTTTCATCTCAGTTGGGTTTTTAATATATTATTCACTCTTAAAATAGGCAAGTGAGTGATATATTAAATACGGGGAACCAGGTTTGAGTCTTTGTGTTGACTCAACATCCTGTGTGATTCTGGACAAACCACTTAATTTCCCTGTGCCTATGTAAGATGTATATATATATATATATATATTATATTATATATATATATATATATATATATATATATATATATATATATATATATATATATATATATATATATATATAGATAGACAAATTCTTCAAACAGCACTCTCCTGCCAGAAATGAAGACACGGACCACGTAGGATGCAGAAAGGGAGATTTAATTAAAAACCTCTCAGGTTACGCGTTTCGAGCAACTTGTGCTCTTGGTCACACCTATATATATATTCAACCATGCCTCCGTTATCCAAAAAATGTACCCGGACACAACAGGATTGCTTGTGCAAAAAGTGGTTTTAATGGCAGGAAACAACGCGTTTCACCTATCGGCTTGCTCACGTTTCAGTGCCATGATGCTTAGTGCATATTTTATAGACAGTGAACTGACACCCCCAAGTGCAGCTTACAGACCAATGAACATGGCAGCCATTTTGTAATACAGGAGAATCCAATACAAACAATGAAATGACAAGTTTCTTAAGCATTTCAACCCTCAGTTTTCATGGTCAAAAACATAAATGCAATTTGAATTCTATAATTGAAAAAGCAATTACTTTTCACGTATTTTTCTAAACATATAACATACAAATACGATTGTTTTAAAATTGTTTTTCACAAACTTCGAATCATATCCGAGTGCTTTATATTCAAAGGACACCCCGCTCATTGCGTTCACATTATTACGGCCGCATTATGCTTATACATGCCTCCATTTCACAGCTTCTGCGCAATACTTCCTGTTTGCTAAAGTTTTTTGTTCAATAAAGTTTTCAATATCGCTTAACAACAGTTATTATGTCTGCCATGCCTAAGTGTGCTTTCCATCAAATGACTAATCACAATCACCTATACAGCACATAACCTATAATCATACCACAATTGTGCCCAAGGGGCAAATATTCCAGGCAATATTCCTACAGTTATTTTTATAAACTAAGCAGATATCAAAAAGTCAAGAATAGTATATTTTTATCCACCGCAGAGCTATGTAATTTCATGTCCCTTGAGTGCCATGTTCGATGAGCTGCCCTTACATACCTAAAAGTTAAAAACATATTGACAATTAAAATAAATCTTGGACCTCAGATTCTCAGTTACTAAAAATTTCTAAAAATGTCGTTCTATTAAGTGCACTGCTAATTCTTCGCTAGAATTCATTCCATTCGGGGTCATGCAATCAAAGTCTATAATATACCTTGACTCTAATTTGCGCAGGGAAAACTCTCTATTCCCTCCCCTTGTGCCCAACTCTACCATGTCGATAACAACCATCCTCAACAGACTTTCATTCTGGAAATGGCAGAAAGTTTGAAATACGTAAGATGCTGAGCAGCAACACCATGTATTGTGTCTGCATACTAAACAAATGGTATGTGGGTAACACAATACATCGTGCAAACAAAAGAGTGATGGAACATGTACGTGCTATCAAAAACAATAACCAACAATATCCGGTAGCACACCATTTTGTTGAATGCCACTTCCAGAATGAAAGTCTGTTGAGGATGGTTGTTATTGACATGGTAGAGCTCATTGAACATGGCACTCAAGGGACATGAGATTACATAGCTCTGTGTTGGATGAAAATATACAATTCTTGACTTTTTGATATCTGCTTAGTTTATAAAAATAACTGTAGAAATATTGCCTGGAATATTTGCACACTTGGGCACAATTGTGGTATGATTGTAGGTTATGTGCTGTATAGTTGATTGTGATTTGTCATTTGATGGAAAGCCCACTTGGGCATGGCAGACCTAGTAACTGTTGTTAAGCGATATTGAAAACGTTATCGAACAAAAAACTTTAGCAAACAGGAAGTATTGCGCAGAAGCTGTGAAATGGAGGCATGTATAAGCATAATGCGGCCGTAATAATGTGAACGCAATAAGTGGGGTGTCCTTTGAATATAAAGCACTCGAATATGATTCGAATTTTGTGAAAAACAATTTCTGATGGATACATCTGCCAGTGGATTCCTCACCTTGTGAATATCCTCCTGCATCAGCAACATTCGGAAATTCTTTTGTAGCTCTACACGCTGACATGGACGACGTCACAGAAGCACGGCATCGCGCACGGCTCCGCTGACATCACCGACTCCATAAAGGGCCTACGTCGGCGTGATGACATCAGTTCCCTTTTTTCCGCGTCGTCGACGCTAACGGTTTCTTTAGGGATCCTCGGTAGCTCTATTGTTACTGTGTTACTGTCGAGAGTTTTCAGTGTCTTCTTGTAACTCTTTCAAGATGTCGTCGAAGAAGACCGGTTTCAAGCCTTGTGGAGAGTGTGGTAAAATTATGTCGATCACGGATCTGCATAAAGATTGCGTGTGGTGCTTGTCATCTGACCACGACGTCCAGTGTTGTCCAAGTTGCAGAAAAATTAACCCGAAGGCTTTGCGAGAGAGAGAGGCTAAACTTCTGGTTGCGAAGTTAAAAGGCAAAAAGGAGAAGAAAAGACCGAAGTCTCGCTCCAGCCGTTCGAGGTCTCGTTCGAGGTAGGCTTCGAGGACGGCTTCGAGGTCATCTTCGGGGTATGCTTCTAGGTCAAAAAAGAAGCATAAGAAAAGGAAACATGGGTCTCGGCGTAATTCAAAGAAGGAGTCGGACCCGAAGTCGAAGTCGCCAAGTCGTCGACATCGGAAGGATTATGTTTCTTCTTCACCTGCTGCACTGGATCCAGAAGGTGAGCAATCGCCTGTTGGTTCATCGGAGCAGTCACCAGCTTGAGTTTTGAATCCGTCTCCGACGTCGATTCATTCTCCAGCTCGAGAGGAGGAAGAGGTTCCCTCCCCTGAGGTTTCGTCGACTCCGGTCCCTCGTGCCGAAGAACAGGTTGAGCTGAATCCAATGCCTCCTCAGGAGCAGCCGGTGGGTCCATACCCTCTATTTCCGGGCCCGGGACAAGACCCTTTGCATTATTTAGCCGTGTACACCTCGGGAGCACCTGTTGGTCCCATGGGTTCGATGGCTTATAATCTTGGAGTTCCACAAACGTATGCTCCGGCTCCATTCATGCCTTTCATGCCGACTTCGGCTCCGGCTTGGCATCTCCCGGCGCTGCCGAGGTCTTCGATGCCGATACCTTTGTCACCGGCAACGGTTCCAGTTCCACCACCTCGTTCGCTACAGCCTGGTCCTTCGACGCCGAGTTCAACGAAGGCAGCAGCTCTGTCGGAGTCGGTTGCGGATCCGCCGACGCTGATCCCGAAGGAGCGGTCGAGAAGAGAGGCTCAACTGCTTCTGGAGGAACGGAGATACAGAGAGATGGAGATGGAAGAAGGCGAGTTACAGGAATCTGAGGATTTCTTTGATGATCTGAGGGAAGCTAGTGAATTGGAACTTTCTCCAGATTGGGAGTTGTCTTCTGTCCTGGATGCCCAGTCAAAAGATGTGGCTCCATATCATGTGGTCATAAAGAAAACAGCTGAACTTTTGAATTTAAATCTTCCCACTGCGGAATTTAAATCTAATATTTTAACAGAAGTTCTCCACTCTCCGTCTTAAGTGATACAGCCTATGCTTCCTTTCAATGAGGCATTGACAGAGCCAATCCTGGAAGTGTGGCGTAAGCCTCTTACAGCTCCAGCGGTTTCGAAAGCTGTCGCGAGGAGATATAGGGTGGCTCCTGGTGACCCGGACTTCTTATCTTCTCATCCTTTGCCTGAGAGCTTGGTGGTACAAGCAGCATGTTCCAAGAAATCTGCAGGTGCCTTTCCACAGGTGCCTGGGGACAACGAATCTAAAAAGCAAGATCAGTCGGCAAAGAAAATCTTTTCTTCAGCCAGCATGGCTCTTAAGTCAACGAATGCCACTTGTCTCTTAGGGCGGTACATCCATGCTTTGATGGACTCTGGAGGAGGACAGGCAGAATTTTAATGAGGTACTTTTTGACACTCAGGCTGCTGCTCATCAAGTCATCCAGAGTGGTTTGGACACAGCTGACTCTGTGGCGAGGGTTATGGGCTCGTCGATTGCCACCAGGAGAACTGCTTGGCTGAAGTCCTCTGAATATTCTGCGGATGTCCAGGCTGCATTGGTAGATCTGCCGTTTGATGGCTCGGGCCTTTTTGGAAAAAAGGCTGATGCTGCACTGGAAAGGTTCAAAGACAGCAGGGCAATGGCTAGGTCTTTGGGTCTTCAGTCCAGAGGTTCTGTGAGTAGGAGATACAGGGGATTCGGAAGGTCTTCTTTTCGTTCTTACAACAAACCGCAACAGCAGCAGCAATTGCAGAATCCTCTGTACAAGTCATACAGAGGAAGACAAATGGCTCGTCCTCGAGGAAGTCAAGTTTCCTCCTCTTCCTCCTCCTTCTCTTCCACCCACCCCCTTCCATCCACAGCAAAGCAGCCCCTTATCCGCCATTCCGGATCATGTTGGTACTGTAAGGGGTCGGCTTACCCATTTTCTGCAGGATTGGGAATTGGTCACATCGGACCTTTAGGTTCTCAATCTCGTGGAGAATGGGTATGCTTGGGTATGCTCTTCCCTTTCGGGAATTCCCTCTGAATTACCCTCCTTGCCAAGGTTTTTGCTCGGAGGACTACCTGTTTCTCCTGCAGGTCAAAGTCTTGGTGTTACTGAGAAAAGGTGCGATAGAGGTGGTTCCGGAGCAGGAAAGGGGTCAGGGATGCTACTCTCTGTATTTCCTGATAGCCAAGAAGGATGTCAGACTTCGTCCAATCCTGGATCTCAGGATCTTGAACCTTTATCTGAAACAGGAGAGGTTCAAGATTCTCACCCTTGCACAGGTTCTTCAGGCATTGCTGGAAGAAGACTGAATGGTGTTGATCGACTTGCAGGATGCTTATTTCCACATTCCCATCCTGAAGTCGCACAGGAAGTATCTCCGTTTCACGGTGGGTTCGCAACATTACCAGTTTGCGGTCCTTCTGTTTGGACTTACTTCTGCCCCTCGAGTCTTCACCAAGGGGATGGCAGTGGTGGTAGCACATCTCAGAAGGTCAGGGATACCAGTATTCCCTTATCTGGACAACTGGCTGATCAAAGCAGAGTCGCCAGAGAAGGTGCCCCATCATCTGCAAGTCACAACTCAGTTGTTGTACAGATTGGGCTTTTCGATAAATGTACCCAAATCTCACCTGGTGCCCTCCCAGCGCAACCTGTTCATAGGTGCGGTACTGGATACTACTGTGTGTCGGGCATTCCCTCCTTCACACAGGATTCGCGACATACAGGAAATGATTTCTTTATTCTACAATGGAGCGGTCGTTCCAGTCCTGAAGGTCCTTCGCCTGCTCGGTCTGATGGCTTCCTGCATTCTGTTGGTCAGTCATGCACGCTGGAACATGAGGGCACTCCACTGGTGCCTCGGCAGGCAGTAGTATCAACACAATGGAGATCTGAGGGAGTCTGTGAGGATCTCCAGAGAAGCTGCAGCGGATCTGTCTTGGTGGGGCGTGGAAGGCAATCTGTCTCAAGGAAAGCCTTTTCAACTGCCTCCATCGGTGGCGACAGTGATAACGGATTCATCCACTCTAGGGTGGGGTGCTCATCTGGGGGATATGGAGATCAGGGATCTTTGGTCTCCAGAGGAAAGGTTGCTTCACATCAACCTTTTAGAATTGCGGGCGATACGTCTGGCGCTCAAGGCCTTCCTCCCTTCTCTTTGCGGTCAGTCAGTTCAAGTCCTGACGGACAACACTACCCCGATGTGGTATGTCAACAAGCAGGGAAGAGTTGGGTCGCAGTGTCTCTGCAGAGAGGCTCTGCGTCTCTGGTGCTGGGTTCAGGATCATCAGATTTGTCTAACGGCAAATCATCTGGCCGGAGTTCTGAACGTCTGCGCAGACAGTCTCAGTCGGTGGTTTTCGACCGATCACGAGTGGAGGCTTCATCCGGAGGTGGTTCATTACGTCTTTCTGATTTTGGGAACTCCTCAGGTGACCTGTTTGCCACTTGCGAGAATGCTCACTGCCCATCATTCTGCAGTCTCCAGTATCCGATGCAGGGAGCTTTGGGGGACGTGTTTCAGTTGAGTTGGGTCTCAAGACTCCTTTATGCGTTTCCTCCCATACCCTTGATTTCTCGGGTTCTGAGGAAGATTCGCCAAGACCGGGCCCAAGTCATATTGATCACCCCGGATTGGCCAAGAAGGGTGTGGTACACAGATCTTCTCCACCTCTCCGCGTGCCCGCCGCTCCGTCTCCCTCTCAGGGCAGATCTCCTCTCCCAGATGGCGGGGCAGGTTTTACACCCCCATCTCCAGACCTTGCACCTTCATGCCTGGAGATTGAACGGGGCAACCTGAATTCTTTTTCTCTCCCACATGATGTGGTGGATGTCATTTTATCGGCCAGGCGTGATTCCACCAAATCTATCTACTCTTATAGATGGTCTAAATTTGTCTCTTGGTGTGGGGAGAAGTCCATTGACCCTTTGAAGGCTCGTTTGTCTGACATACTTCAGTTTGCTCTTTCTTTAGCTCGGCAAGGTTTTGCTGTGGCTACAGTTAAGGTTATCTATCGGCATTGTCTGCATTCCTTTGCCTACCAGACCAGCCGTCCTTGTTCAAATCACCTATTGTTTTGAGGTTTTTAAAGGGCCTTACAAATACATTTCCTCCTACTCCTTTTATTGTACCTCAATGGAACTTGAATCTTGTGCTTACTTTCTCAATGGGTTCTCCATTTGAGCCTTTTCACAAGTGTCCTTTGAGGCTTTTATCTATTAAAACGGTCTTCCTGATTGCGATTACCACGGCAAGGAGGGTGAGTGAGCTTCAAGCTCTTAGTTCTAAGCCCCCATTCTTGACCATTCATGCTGAACGAATGGTTCTCAGGACCAGGGATGCTTTTCTGCCTAAGGTAGTAGCTCCCTTCCATCTAGGGCAGTCCATTACCCTCCCTACCTTCTACCCTCCCCCTCACCCTTCTAAGGAGGAAGAGAGACTTCACTGTTTGGTCCCTAAGAGGGCGGTGAGCTTCTACCTGGACAGAACAAGAGAGTTCAGAGTGGATGACGAGCTCTTTTGGGCTTCGTTGGCGCCAGAAGAGGCAAAGTGGTGCACAGGCGCACGCTATCAAGTTGGATTGTCTTGTGTATCAAGATATGCTACTCTCTGGCGGGTAAGGAACCTCCTGAAGGTTTGAGAGCTCATTCTAATAGAGCAAGGTCTGGTACATCTGCTTTGTCTAGAGGTGTGCCTGTAGAGGACATTTGTAGAGCGGCAACTTGGGCCTCCCTCCACACTTTCGCAAAGCATTACTGCTTAGATTCCAAAGGGATTAGGGACGGTCACTTTGCGCATTCTGTCCTACAAGATTTTCTGGTATAGGAGAGTGGACACCCTCCTCCGGGACTGCTGTGGGATTCTATTCACAAGGTGAGAAATCCACTGGCAGATGTATCCATCAGAAGAACAAGTTACTTACCTTCGGTAACGCTTTTTCTGGTGGATACAGTATCTGCCTGTGGATTCCTCACATGCCCACCCGCCTCCCCTTTGTCCACTCTTCTATACTTGCATTAGTAGCATTGTTTTAATGTATTAATTTTATTGTACAAGGATATGCGTTGTTTAAATTGCATTCCAGCATTGTCCATACACTGTGTGTGTATTACTTTGATTATTTTATTCTGTGTACTTTGTGTATATATATCTACTGCTGTTGGTCCATCAGTGTGCCTCGAAGGTATGGAAAAAAGGGCGGAACTGATGTCATCACGCCGACATAGGCCCTTTATTGAGTCAGTGACGTCAGCGGAGCCAAGCGCGATGCCGTGTTCTGTGACGTCGTCCACAACGGCGTGTAGAGCTACAAAAGAATTTCCGAATGTTGCTGACACAGGGGGATATTCACAAGGTGAGGAATCCACAGGCAGATACTGTATCCACCAGAAAAAGTGTTACTGAAGGTAAGTAACTTGTTCTTTAGAACAATCGTATTTGTATGTTATATGCTTGGAAAAAATAAGTGAAAAGTAATTGCAGAACGTTATACTTTTTCAATTATACAATTCAAATTGCATTTATGTTTTTGACCATGAAAACTGAGGGTTGAAATGCTTATGAAATTTGTCATTTCATTGTTTGTATTGGATTCTCCTGTATTACAAAATGGCTGCCAGGTTCCTTGGTCTGTAAGCGGCACTTGGGGGTGTTAGTTCACTGTCTATAAAATATGCAGCAAGCATCATGGCGCTGAAACGTGAGCAAGCCGATAGGTGAAACACGTTGTTTCCTGCCATTAAAACAACTTTTTGCACAAACAATCCTGATGTGTCCGGGTATGTTTTTTGGATAAGGAAGGCGTTGTTGAATATAGTTTTGGGCTACCGGTGGCCCCAACCTGGACCGCCCGTGAGCTACCGTGCCATTTTCCTTATACCGGAGTTGCTGTTTGATATATATATATATATATATATATATATATATATATATATATATATATATATATATATATATATATATATATATATATATATATATATATATATATATATATTAGTTAATCATTAGTATATGTTTTCTATTCTCCCTCACTTACCTCGCTTGACTCTTTTCAGAGTTGGCAAAGACAGAGTTAAACATTTACAAGAAACCTCCGATCTACAAACAGAAAGGTAAGCAGGTTCTTAGTGCCTCCTAGAGGTGCCTCTACTTTGCATTTTTCTGTAGTTTGATGAGCGTGTAGGTGTCTTTTGTTTTTCTTTCTTGGTAAATAGCGTGCACATGTTATGGCAGGGCTTTAGTGATTATATCTCGTTTTCTGTGCAGGGGATTGTAGAATGCCTTTTGTTACCACTTCTCTTTCTATGAGAGAGTATGTTGTGTCCCGTTCCTTCTATTCAGGGGACATGAGTGTGAATCGGCATACCATCCCTTTGGGACTGGTTAAAAACATTTATTTTCTTTCTTGATGGACAACAAGTATTGTGTGTTCCATCTTTCCTGGAAAGTGTTGAGTGTTGTTTTGAACCCTCTTCTTTAAGGATTGCTGAGTGTCTGGTTGTGTTTTCTGGGAATCGGTGAGTTTGTCCCTTTGGTCCTAGGTAATGTCAAGTGTCTTTTTATCGCTTTTGAGCACTGGTAGGTGTTTGGGGGATTACACACTCACACACTGAGCTTTGGGCTCTGGGCTAATAGAGACGATGCTTAGGTTCTCCTTTTCTAATCATGATGCAGAGAACAGGAAAGCAGTACTCATTATTCAAATGTTTTCAGTACATTGTTATTATATTATATTGTGAACCTGCTGTTTGTTGTTCCTCTTTTTCCTACTTAATAAACTTTACTTTTAAAACTTAAAATAAAGAAAAGCAGTACTTATTTTTCTTTGAAGGGTCAACTGAGAATGTATCTTCTCTTTTTTCCAAAGATGCAGGTGGAATGCTCCAGAACAAACATATCGAAGACCTGATCATTGAGTCTTCAAAGTTTCCAGCAGCCCAACCTCCTGACCCGAACCTGCCGGCCAAAATCGAGACTGACTATTGGCCGTGTCCGCCCTCTCTGGCTGTTGTAGGTAGGATGCGTTCTCATGGTTCCTTCAGGGAAAGGATGATAAGGCAGCAGAGAAGAAGCAGGGCAAGCATGGACTTTGGTGGTTCCAACAGACGAGCAGATATGGGTGAAGATCACAGAGCAGAGAAAATCTTAGTGATACCATCCTTTCGATGATTTGTATCCATCATGTAGCCTGGGTGATTTTATGTTTTGTTGAACATGGAAACAAAACAGTCATGGTCTTCAGAATTTCCCTTTCGCATTCTACAAAATAAGGGAATGAGGGCCACATGGATTAAGCATTTTTGCAGTCGAAAACGGCTGATCAGTCTGTTTCCAACCTCAGAAATGCTTTTACATATGTATGAAACACAAATTGCGATTCAGCAATTTCTGTTTGCGATTCAGTATTTGCAAGGGGTGTGTTTAGGGCGTCCCTTTCAAATACCAAATCCGAATGGGATGAATGAATATTTTGCGACCATATTACGATCGCAAAACATTCATATTTAACCGACTCCTTGAGGGAAGGGGTAACCCATTCACAAATGGGAAGGAGTCTCCAGGGGTGCCCTTCCCATTTGAGAATGGAAAAAAAAATGTTTACGCGCAGGCAGTGGTCCCAAAGACCACTGCCTACTCATAAAAAATTAAACTTCAATTTTCACTTTTTGTTTTTAAATGCATCCTGTTTTCCTTTAAGGAATACGGGCTACATTTAAAACAAAAAAACTGCTTTATTTAAAAGCTATCACAGACATGGTGGTCTGCTGACCTCAGCAGGCCACCTTTCCTGTGATGGCGTAGATTCCTAATTGCTCACAAATTACGACCTATCTCATTAATATGCATGAGGTAGGTCTATTTGCAACCCTTTTAGAATCGCTAATGAAACTGAAAAGAGTTTCATACATTAGGATTAGCGATTACCTAATTGCGACTTGGAGAAAATCGCAATTAGGTAAACGCTACTTGCAATAATGATACATGTGGCCCTCAATGTGCTAATGATATGCCACAATACAATGAAACGTTCAGGAAACTTGGCTAAAATGGCAAACCTTTGTATGTGTATTTAGTGTTTCAGCTGGATGTCTGGCCCATTCTATACAGCAGCATGGAGCTTTGTTCTTGTGCCTCAAGGACTCTAAAAGTGCCTCTTCCGAAGCAACTTTGCATGTAGCCTCGAGTAGAGAGACCTAGCTAGCC
Source organism: Lissotriton vulgaris (assembly GCF_964263255.1). Lineage (NCBI taxonomy): Eukaryota > Metazoa > Chordata > Amphibia > Caudata > Salamandridae > Lissotriton > Lissotriton vulgaris. Next base: position 588,984,596 of record NC_141699.1, read on the forward strand.
CTTACCTCCAGAATGCTTGGTACATGAGGTTCTATTTCTTTATGTGTCTTGTCGAACGCTGTGTCCTCACCTTCTTTCAGGCTTCTCGACTCCCCCTGCCCACTCCCTTTGACGTGATATCACCATATTGATAGAGTTAAAGAAATACTGATGTGACCTGCAACTTCTTTATGAACCTGTTGTCAGGGCGAGGCTAAGACAAAATTATTGAGTTCTGACCCAACCTTTCCCTTCTAGAGACGGAGTGGAGGAAACACCGACTGGCCAATAAGAAAGGAGAGGAGGAGGAAGAAGATGGCACTGAGGAGATCGAAGAGCTTGTGGATCTCCAGAGGATGCAGCTCAGTAAAGTAAGAGCTCACTCTGCTAGCATATGCGTCACAGACCTGGACCGCACCACTGCATGAGCAGGGGAGTCTTTGTGTGCTTGACCGTCTGTAGCATTCTTTTTACTTAGACGGTGAATTTACCGCCAGCCACCCTTCTCTGACTTGTCCTTCTCTCTTATGTTTTCTCGCCTTTAGTGGTTCTGTGCTTGGTATGTTTAGTTCCTCTAATCTCTCTGGTTCTCTTCAATGTCCCCCTATTTTATTCTTCTGTCATCTGCCGTCTTCTATGGTATGTCTGCTGCACATTTCTGTCTTTCTCTGCTCTGTTTTTGATTTGTTTGGTACTCTCCTTTTTTCCTAGTTCTCTTCTACCTCATGGAACTCATTTTGCTTTTTTATGCACTTACCCTTCTTATGCTTTCCATTGCTCTGCTTGGTCTTTATTTTCGTTTCTTGTGCCCTTGTTCTCTACGTATTTTTTCACACTTTCCTCTACTTTTTTTCAACTTCTATTTCGTTTGTTCTTGTCTTCTTTTCTCTGTTATCCACTCTTATCTGATTTATCCCTTAACGTTTCACATCTTTCTTTTTCTCATTTGCTGCTGCCATCATGTTTGTCTTTTTTCATCTTGAACATGTTGCTCTATTCCTTCTTGTCAATGTCCCCCCCTTATGCATCCTATAATCCTGTTCATTCATCACAACCCTCTTCTTCTCCCTTTTCATTATCCTCTTCTCCCTTTTTATTGTCCCCTCTCCCCTCTTTTCCTTTCACCTCTAAGTTTCAAATTCGCCCCTCTCTCTCCCCTTGCTCTCTGGCAAATCTCCCATTTATTTCACTATCCTTATTCCGACATGTATCACACCCTTCCTCTTTTCCTTCTCAGTCTTTCCCCCTTCTCAGTAACTGCTTCACCTACCTTTCCACTATTCTTCTCTTTCACCATCTCATTTTCTTTCACTTTTGTCAAAACATTTACTCTAATTTATTTTTCCCTGCTCTTTCCTAAAGCTCTGCCGCCTCTCTTTTGGTCTTCTCGCTCTTCTAACGCTTCTACACCTCCACCGCATCCTCATCACTTTTCTTTTCTTTTTCTCCTCACTCTTACTCTCCTCTCTACTCCGTTCTTCATCTAGTCTCTGTTACTGCTCTTCTCCCTTTACCCTTCTCATTTTCCTCCTTCCTCATTTCCTGACACAATGTTATATTTTTACCAGATCCCTTCAAACTTGGGCAAAATGATCCTGAAGGAAGAAATGGAGAAAACACTACCAATTAGGAGAAAAACACGCTCCCTCCCGGACAGGACTCCTTTCTACACCCGTAAGTGAAACCCCTCTGCTTATCCTAGGTCTACGACCAAAGACAACTAGCTCTTTAGGGTAACTCGCCCCACCTAAAGGCCATGGATTACAGGAACGGAGTAAAAAAAAAAATCTCCTCACCTATAAGTTACACCAATATACTGACATCTAATACACCACCAAAAAACTCCTCACCTGCAACTTACACCAATACTCTGACTTCTAATTCGCTACCTAAAAACAACTTGCCTATACCTTAAACCATATATTGACATCTAATACACCTCCAACAGCATTTCATGGTGGCAAGGTCTAAATTTCTTTAGTGGGGAGCTCACCCTGAAACTTCAGATACAGTATTGCACATGCAGACCTCATTCCAACAAATTCCCACAGAAATGATGACTCCAAAACTCCCATTATCACCGGTTTCGAAGACCTGTACTTCAAGGAATCAATAATGCCAGATGTTTGAAACAAAACTATCCTTTAACATCTACTAATGTATCAACTGATAGTTTTTCCATAAGTGCCATATGTCAACAGCATGGCAATTTATTTACCAAAATGCAGAGGTTATCGGAAATGACATCACACATGCTTAGACATGCCAATAGCATCACAGCATTATCCCATGTCCCGCCCTTAGCCCCACAACAACTGTCCACTGGCTTCTGATAACATAGGAAAATTGAAAGGAGTCGAAAGTACAAAAACGAAATAGGGCTCTTGGAACCCTCTTTGCTTTCTGTAACTAACACCACTTTCTTGGCCCCTCAGACCAGAGGCTGCAAAGGTAGTGCCAAAGGGACCAAAGAGCAAGAATGGATATGAGCTACAACCCCTGACTATTCCTAAGTGCCGTTTCTGGTCAACTGTGCCCTCACGTTGGATTGATGCAAAACTTGGCATGTGTAGAGGCATTTTTAGGTCATATGGGTAAATTACTTCAAGTAGAACCTTAGCAGAGAATACATTTTTCTTACATCTCTGCTAGTGTGCAATCATGTGCACTGTGCATGTTTTCAGTGCATTACACTTTAATTGCACCATCACCTGCCGAGTAATCTTGGATGGCACACCTTATGCCATTGCCAGGAGCATGAAATTCATTCTGACCTCCAAATAGTATGATAAGCCCAGGGGACTGGGAGTGATCCTGGACATGCTGATGAACCATGATGCCCAGATCACGGCAATATTCTGTTCATGTCATCAATGCCTTCAACTCCTCAGGTGGATCCACCCTGGATTATGTGAACTCATTCACACTGGGAAAACCAATATTCCAGAGCTTCTGTTTTCAGCTGGCTCATAACTTTGCGAAAAGAACAATTGATGGACAGAATGTTGAACAATGTCAATCATTCACCCCAGTACAGAGATCTGGGCCTAAATCCATCGTTTGTTTTTGCTCCCCATGCCATTCCAGTTTAGACCCAGCCTTATGCAAATCAGTCTTGACCCTGCTTCCTAATGGGACCAGTCCAGCCCGAACTGCCAGGCCAGTTCCTCCCTGGACTGGAAACAAGCATCCCGGGACCAGTTTCGGGGTTTCACACCTCAGGTTTTCACACCTCATCAGCCAGGCTAGCTTGACTCCAGTGGCATTGTGAGCACAAGACCCACATCCGGGCATACCCGTCCCACTCGGGGTGAAAAATGCAAACATCATAACTTTGCAACAGGTTTAAAAGCAGGGTGAAAATCTTATTTGGCAATCGCACACACCCTCTAGAGCCTCTACTGCCTCCCTTGAGGTACTATGGGACCCCTATCTCAATCTCTTCTTTTGTGCTTCTGGAGATTTCAGTCTTGCTTACCCTGCAGCACTGCTACAGACCTCCCAAAGACTATCTATAACCCCCACCACTGCACTAAGCAGCCCCATTCCTGGCTCATCATGAAAGCAAAGGTGAACTGTAAGTTGCCTACCTTGATGACACTCCTCTGGAACCCATTAACCCATTCCTGATCTCCACTGTCATACAGTTTGGTTCACTCAGAGGGGCGCTCCCACAACCCACTTTCTCCTCCCACAGTCAGGGCACCTACACCCGTGCAGAGACCCATAGGCCACAGGATCTGTAAAGTGCAACACTGTCTACATCCCTATGCCAGCATGTACTGCACCTGCTGCAGGTGAAGTAAGATTTTGCTGCATTTTCAAGCTCCTCCAGGGCCAGTGATCCTGCACCACTCTGTACAGCACTTCTGAATCCACGGATTTCTCAAAATCGAGCAGAGTACAGGTTGTGTGCTTCTCACAACTAGCACTACTTCGCCATTCATGCCCTGTCGCACAGAGAACCCATTACTTTCAGAAGCCTGAGTCTCACAGCTTCATTAGAGGTGCGATAATTCTTTCCTTAGTAAATACCAATACCACGTGGTGAGGTTATTATTTTATATTTGGATGTTCATAAGTGCATCAATCCTTGTGGAAGCGTCTCAGCGCTGTTGTGAAAAACTGAGACTGAGCCAGGGTTAGTAGCTAGAAATGAATAGGTGTTTAGGAAGTTAATCGTTGGTTCTTAAAAAGTTCATGACATTTTAGATGGTAAGATTCTCTATAAATAGTCACATGCACCGAGTCCCTCACTGTTGGGCATTCAGTGGGAAAAGCTTGTCTGCCAAACGTTTATGGCTTAAAGCAAAGAATCGTAAAACACATTTTTGAAGGAGTCCTAAGTCCTAATATTATTATTGAAATTATTTCCTTAGAAACTGAAGACCTTTGTCATAGAATATACTATAAACCTTAATCAAAATCCTTTTATTCCCAACTTCCAAGTAATCAATGTAGCTGATGTAGAGCCTTGCACACACAATAACATGTTCTCAGTAGATGTGTCCTGACTGCTAGAGTTTGATTGTATTAAAATTTGGATACGTACTTTTCAGGGCGAGGCTGATATGCAAAGTTACATAAATCAAGGTGGGACTGCACATAGGTGTTCACCACCATAAGACGTTTAATACACGCAAGGAAAAGAAAATCCACCAGAGAACCCTCAGGTTGAATGAACATTTGTTAGAAGTTGTAACAATCTGAGATGGCGAGAGTAAAGCACCAAGCATTATCCGCAGATCTCTCCTAGCCTACAGAAGCGACCAGCAGGATCCCAAAGATGTAGCCATCAAGGTCACAAGGTAAAGTCCCATGAGTTGACTTTGGCCTTGACGATTATTACCTCATTTTTATTGGGTCTACTTTTTAAGTATTCAGGCTCATTCTTTGTCCCACAGCATCCGGTGCTGGAGGGACAATTTTCAACACCACCGAATCCCCCAATGTGAATTAATGAAGAGCTGGGTGTCATCAGCGTATATGTAAAATGTAAGCCCATATTTGTGTGGATGTTTAGCCAGGAGTTTGAGCCCAAACTGAGATTCCTGTGGGATTGAGAATGACCTTCATAAGGGCTGCACCAAAGCCTGGCACCTTATTGCCACTAGAGAAATTCTACAGAAATGAAGGCTTGCTTAGCCGAAGGAGCGGCCAATGGACAAAAATCAAATGATCAGTTGCCCTTTGAAAACTTCTGACATTTCTATAAGCCTGCACATAAAACTAGATTACTCTCAAAGCCACTGGAATTATGTGGCAGGGGAGAACTAAATTATGTGACACTTTTGACTAAATTATGCTGCGAATAAGCAGATCATGTGACATGTGGCACAATTTTCGGATTTATTACTTGTTTTTTTTGTCTCTTTTACACATGTTAATACAATCTGGGAAAAAGTTACTCCTCATTAGAAGCTATTTAGCACTTAAGTAGAGGAACCAGTGAATGAAAGGTGACCAGTTCATCTTTGCAAACGGTCTTCCATTGAGCGCCAACACTCATGGCAATTTATGAAATAGAAACTATTTAATTGTTAAAATGTGCAAATTATGCAGTAAAAGAGGGATTATGTAGCAAGTGCAGCACATTTCTGATTATATAGGAAAATGCAACGACCACATAATCAAGTAATTTCAGCGGCCCTTATTATTCTCTCACTAAGTGATACAATACATTTTTTTAAACTTACTTGTATGTGTTTTTTGTGTAAATAGTTTGATTGTGCTTTTCTTTGTTGTAAATGTCTGTTTAGAATAAAAACAAGAGGTTACTTGACTCACTGTGCTCCTTGTTATTTTGCAGCTGTGCACACTGGACCCTCCAGTGCATCCACCCTGCCCGGCTATGGGCGCAGCAGCCTCAGCAGGGTAAGCTCGGACCACTGCTTGGCTAATGGTCAGTGTAAGGGTACACCAGCACTTACCACAACATCAGCATGGGCTAAGGCCGCGCATAGTACAACCATAGCATGAGCTCTGTCATGGGGTTGGCATATGATCACACTAATTCAGACATGCTCTTATCACATTATACGTGTCAGTACAGTTTCGCACTGGGCGGGACGGAAAGGTTAGTTCTGGCCTGCACTGGAATGACAGCAAAGTAAGAGCAGACTTACACTGGGCATGTCACTAGATTCAGATAATATCTACTCTGGGTATCAGAGGACCTTAAATTCAGGTCTACACTGGGCACGGTAGTACATTAAGAGAAGTTCCACTCTGGGAATGATACTACACTCAGGCCAATTACAAACTGCGTACAAAAGAAGAGTAAATTCAGGTCTACACTGGACATGACAACACTCAAGAGGGTTTCCACTCTAAGAATGATACTATACTTTGAAGCAGTGAACACAGGGCATGGAACGATAGCCAGATACATCTGGTCTGGGCTTGAAAATGCCGTAAATTCAGAGGCAGAGTGACAAGACAGTGTGGTTGGTTCACATCCTCAACGGGGCCGGTAATGTATTCAAATTCAGTTCACATTGGATTTGACAATGCGGTAAATCTTCGAGGATTCCTTATTATAGCCATAGACTGAGCTCAGACCTGCACTTGGAATATCAACAGTGTACGCTTAGATCTGCCTTTGACTCATCATCAGCACAAGCACGGACTCGCATAGAGGTTCGCATCAAGGCGCTGTCATCTCAGACCCACACTGGCCATGACAGTAGGTTAAGCTCAAATCTACACACACCACTGTCAGCTGAGATCCACCCTGGACACGGCACAGTCAGCTGTGCTCTGCAGTGGGCATGACAGTAGGGTACAATGAGATCTACACCCAACACATCAGCAGAGTAATGAGTTTAGGTGCATTTGGAGCAGAAATGTTGCCATCCACACCAGTGTGGTTCCAGTGTTGAATACACCCAATATTTTTCAAAATTGTCTGCTGGTGATATCCCCCTGTAAACCCATCAAGCCCGCACACGTCTTGCAGATGTTGTACAGACCACCCACTTGCTTCTTTCCTGTAAAGCCCCTGCCCCATTAACTGCCTAAATGCATGAAAAGTGGTGGTGAGACACATAAAACAGTGTAGTCAGTTGCACAAAATTCCCGGCGGTGTGATCAATACTTGTGCGGAATTAGCTCAGTCTCTCACTTGACATGTAACAACCTCGCCAGTGTGCACTTTTGTAACAATATTCAAAATTCATCAGGATCCTCCTTGCCAATGTGTTCCGCCCATGACGACATCTGCAGTCCCCGAGTTCTGACTGTATAGACACTTTACAAAAACTAACCATAACAAGTAGGACACATCTACTGGGGCCCAGCCCAATGAGAAATGCTTCTTATTTTCTATATGCACATAGGTGGTCAGAGGAACATGAGGTAGCTATGCTGCCTAATCCCACATATAGATTTTTACATTCAATCTAAAATGATGTTTCCCAAAAAGCACCTGTGCAGATCCAGTAAAGACTACAATTTTGTCTGTGGGGTGTTTTTGAGTGTGTGCCTCTATTGGAGCATGCACTAATTGGTCTGTCTGTTTTCATTTTCCAGCTACAGTCTGCAGAGTTCACCTCTCCTGACTCTGGGTCAGCGGGGACAGGTAAGAGACAAACAGGGAGGCCTTCCTAGCTTTGGCATTGATGCACGCACAGGTTGGGGGAGCTGCACCACAACACCTATTTTATTTCTACAGCAATGTTTTTGTGGGGGAGTGTAGAAGAGCAGAGGGTGTGTACACTCAAACACTGTTTGATAGAAACAATCTAACAGTTCGGGCTGGGCTGTTCCCATTTGAGCAGAGTCAGTACTGATTTGCCTATTGGTGGGTCCAAACTGAGGTGGCACAGTGTGCAAAATAATGATGGACTGAGATGCGGCCCAATTGATTACCAGTGGCTGAGATTAATTTCATCATTCCATCCATCACATTTGTTTGTATACTTTTGTGCTACACCTGCTCTGGGCAACGACCAATAAGGGGTAAAGCACAAATCTTCATGGAAGCAGATGTAGGCATTGGTCAGCCCCAATGTCCCCCTTGGGTACACCTCCATGTTTGCCTATGCCAATGATCTCCAGCTGGGTAGTGCAAATGCTTGTGGCTTAGTGTTAAAGTAGGTGGGCATGAACTTGCCTGTGCTCAAAAACTCAGTCATGGAGTTGTTAGCCCTTAGTGGTTACAAGCTGCATGTCAACCATTAACTGCCCACCAAGGAACTGTGGGTTTGGGTCCGGCAAAAACTATCTTTCTCCCTCACCTCTGCAGCTCCATGATGCAGAGGGCCTCAAGAAATATCCCTGACAATGTCTCGCCAAGGCTTGGATCCAGCTGTCCACCTCTTGTGACACCTAGAGTCCAGTCCTTTGTGTCAGACTGGGTGACCTGCATATCAGGACCTGCATTACCTCCTGGGAGAATGTCACATCCATGCCATCCTTTCCTGGCATGGCAGAAGACCCACAGGCCAAGCCCAAGATTGCTGATCCGGTCTCCCCAGAGATCAACTCTAATCTGGCTGACTCTAACTAATCGAATATTCTGCTCATGGGTCTCCAACCAGGCAACAGTACTGCCACAATCATACAATATCTTTTACCACATCAGATCTTGCATCATCCTACATGGAGGAGATACTTTGTTTGCTTCCAGGCTAAGCATCCAAACATGTGAGTTGCATGGTGCTCAGCCAACAACTCACCTGTTGCAGCTCTAGAATACACCCACTAACAAGTACATGTGTGGAATGGTGACCCCACAAAAAACCTCAGACAAAACACACAAATCTAGCGTGATTCGTTGTAGGATCAGTTAAAACGGATTGGTGTCACTACAACGCAGGCTATTACAACGCCTGCTGTTACAACGCGGTTTTTACATCGCATACCACTACAACGCATAGTGCTTTTAAGCACTGGATAGTGATTTATTTAATTTACTATTCCAACCCCAGTCCCCGTGGATAGTAGGGAAGGTGTTGGATAGTAAATTAAATATATTCCCTATCCTAGAGCGCCCCCCAGCGCAATGCGTTGTAATGGTTTGCGTTGTAATGGTTGCGTTGTAATGGTAGTACGTTGTAATAAATGCGTTGTAAGTAATGTTCCCCGTTAAAACAGCAGCAGCAATAGTACAACTAGTAATTATATCAGTAGCTGTAGCATTCTTAGGCAAGTCTACCAGTAATAATTGTACTAGTGGATGTCATTTTATTAGGAGCAATTAAAATTGCAGTGCTAGCAGTGGTACAAGTGTCCCCAGTGGTGAAGGTGGTGGTGGCGGTAGTAGCACCTGTCGTGATGTTTATGGTAGTATGATTCACAGTAGATGAAGCAACTGTACCAGATGAAGTAGTAACAGTGTGTGTGATGGAGAATCTAATGCAGAACAGGAAGGTCCAGGAAGGGTGCCTGCAATTAAGAGTTTATGTGGTTGTAATTCTAACGCCGAATGAGATACAAAATGACTTCATTTATAATATAACATAAAAATATATCTTAGAAGGTACAAAGTATTATAAGACTATAATACAGTGTTTGTTTTCTTCTGAAGTTTTTAAACCAATTTGGTCTTGTGGTTTCTTATGCCACCTAAGCACCCATGGCATTCTAACATCATAAAACACGACTAGTTGGTATGTATATTCTAAATAACATACATTTTGTAGGATATCAGCCGGCAATGTCCACCTCAACATTCATCCCACCTCAGTAGGTTGCATAGTGTGCAGTGACAAGAAGGTGCTGATTTTAGCTCCTATATTCATTTTTTCTCAGACAACAAAAGTTGGCGCACTCTCACCTGGTAGAAAATGTAATGGCCAACATTGTTCGAACATGTCCCAGAATTGAGGGTGGGGAAGGAAGGAAGGACATTGTGAATGTACAGGGAAAGCACTATGGAGTCCGATTAATTCAGAGGGCGGTGTTGCAGAGTAAATAAGTAGTTGCCTTCCCATAAAAGTAGTCTATGTACACTATATCTCAGTGTGCAGTTGTGTGATGTGAGTGCATGCTGATAGGCACACGTCTGGTTCATGCATTTTTATTGGGGGGGTGGGGGGGATTGCAAAAGTGCTTGTTTGCATACTTACAAAGGCCAGCTTTTTGTATTTAATGGAAAGTGAGTGGTTTACCAGTAGTGATGTTGTGGAGTTGTTGCGATTGTCTTGTTTTGGATATCACAGACAGTGAGCAGCTTCAAGTGCTGTCGTTTTCAGATGCTGTTGGTCTATCTGGTTGATTGTGCAAAAGGAAGGTGTTGGGAGACAATTATTTAAGGTTTTCTGTGACAGTTGGTAGTTGACTGGTAAGGCAATCTTACTTTCAGAAAGATAGCATGCAGGGCTCACTGATCATGCTTCCCTGTGTTTATGTGATGATTTGTGGTTGGAAAAATCGTGGTCTGAAATATCTAATATTCTTTTTTCTTTCTTTTTATTTTTTTCAGTAATTCAGGTAAGTCTGTTAAATTGGCACATTTTTAATTCACAGGTGGGGTGTGGGACTTTTGAACAGAAGAGTGTTTCCATCTCATTATGGGACCTGTCGGTGAAATAATTGAGCATGCCAACAAAGGTATTGTCTGAGACTTGGGGTTTGCAGAGGCGTTCTATGATGAACACTACCATTTGGATGGGCAGAGGGGTTCCTTTTTCTGCCAAACCTACTTACCATCATGTGTCTACTTCCTGCTGCTCGTGTCTGCTTTCCCTTTTTGTGCACCTCCTCGTCTTATAAAAAAGCATCTTCCTCTGTGCCTTTTAGGCAGTGACGTAGAAAGTGTGCCATGGGCCCTAATGCAAGCAAGGCAGATGGCCCTGTTTTCCAGGCGTGGTGGTACAGGATAGCAATAATTAGGGTACTGTGTGGTCCTCATATGCCTAGGTCTTTGTGCCACTGCATGTAAGTCACCAATGACTATTTCACCTCTGCCTTTAGGCTCTCTCACCTTCAGTGTTAGAACGTTCTGTTCCTCTCACTTTGCAGTCCCTTTCTCTGGTCTCTGACTCTGGTCCAGACCCTTGTGGTTAGTAGGCTGGACTACTGTAACGGCCTCTGAGGAACCAATGAGGAACAGCTTAGCAGATTACAAGTGGCCCAGAACACCGTGGCAAGACTGGTCCTTAATGCTCCTGCTAGATTCCCCTCGCGCCCTCTTCTTGACAAACTGCACTGGTTGCCCGTTCGGCAACGCATCAAATTCAAAATTTGCTGTACAATACACAAGAGCCTTTTTGGCTCGGGCCCAAAATATCTGGCTGAAAAATTCAATCTTTATAGTCCTGGTCGTCCTTTATGTTCTAGCAATCAACTGCTGCTTCAGGTCCCTCATGTTAGGAAGGTTAGACAAGGAGGCCGAGCACTATCCTACAAGGGCCCCAAACTTTGGAATACGCTCCCCATCACTCTGAGAAAAATTACAAATTTCCAGACCTTCAGGAAATATCTCAAAACCCATCTGTTTTCGACATCTTAAAAGAACAGTACAGCCTACCTCTATTCATGTTTTGGGTACTCTAGCTGAAGCACAAGCGCGGCGATACCCCTCCGGGGGTCGAGTCCTGCGCTATATAAGCAAATAAATAAATAAATACATTTCTTCTGTCCTGTAAAGGGTAGACCTCGATTCACTTTGATTTGTCTTCAGTCCTCCGGGGGATAGACACATTTTTTCTCTCCCTTGGGTTTTCGACAGCTGCTTGTAATAAAGATGGATGTCCTGTCTTCCTGTTCATCCTTTTGATCATGGTATGTCTCAATAGCGTCCACCCTAATCGAACACTTTCCAAAATAAACTTCGCTTTAACACTTAGGCCCTGATACTGAGAGGCTCAATCGGAATTCCCAGTTCTGTGGAATTTACCACACCCAGTAATTACCAGGTGTGATAAAACCTCGCCCTTTGTTAAATTGCAGCATGTGAAACCTACCAGAAGGTGTAGATTTTGGTGGAGTAAGCTGTATGTTATTCTCTAAAAACATAGCATATGTGATAATTATAGAATCGGATACATTCCGAACACCCTTTTGTTCCTAATGTTATTCGGAGACATGTTTAGATGTTAAGTGATTTTGGGCCATAACAAAGCAAAGCAGGGTTGAGGGTAAGGAATGATCCCACTCCACGTATATCCTCGATCCACTAAAGACTATATGTTGCATCTCTAACATTCATTGCTGAAACTGGGGTGCCCCTGCAGCCCTTTCATTCTGTAATTTTGCTCTTTTCTAGAATGGCGATGGTCTGCGGTCACGGATGGACCGAGGAAACTCCCTTCCGAGTATCCTGGAACAGAAAGTAAGAGTGAATGCCAAGCTGAATAGAAACTGTGTGGTGGATACCTTAAATTGGTGCCTTTTCCCTTAAAAGAAGGGATCTCCCTCTAGGTTTCATGCATAACAAGTAATGGGTTCTTTCTCGCTAGGTTGTTCCCCATCTAGGCTGTGACGTTTTACATTAGCCGACCTCAGTATAATGCTTAGCATGCTAGTCAGCTCTTTGTGGAGGAAACGAGGTTATAGAATGCAGGAAGTGAAGTGAAAATTGCCTAATTAATGGTCTCTTCTTCACATATACTGCATGATGGATGAGAAAAGTCAAGTGAAGTGGATACAAAGGATCCATTATCCCTGTTAGTGGAAAGTAATTTAGAAAGATGAGACAACAATGATGGACAAAGTGATGGCATGAAGAATCTCAAGAGCAGGTAGATAAAACATGGTAGCCATTGTAATATAGTGACCAGGAGCAACTGAATGGCACATACCTCCCTTTAGTACGGAAAAATCAGACTATTTGGCAATTAAACAGTAGTAGAACTGCAGAAGAGTAGGTCACATGTCAAGATTGGTGTTTGATGTGTTGGTACTTGGCTTAGAAATATCTTGTTTCAGTCCAATAGTTGGCTAAGCCAATGCAATGAGTTTTCTCTCTCACTTAAAAACCCACCTTTAGAACTGAACCTGAGCCGTTCGCTCCTCTCACCGCAGTACTGGATAGTGCTTGGGGGAACATTTGATCTCCAAGCTGTACAGGGTATGTGTTGACATAATTTCAATTGATGACACCAAAATAGAAGACCAATGGTCTGTTTGCTGTAGTCAGACCAAGGAGGTTTCCCTGAACAGCCGCCACAATCTGATTCATTATAAATTTCTGCAGAGAATATACATTACCCCCGAGACAGTGCACAGGATTGTCCCAGATAGGCCCCTCTGTTGCTTGAAATGGGGGTCCCTGCACGCTGACTTCGCACATCTCTCCTGGAACTGTGGTAAAATTAAAACCTTTTGGGCAGCAATTTTTCAAACACTAGGGGAAATGGTTGACTTGGAAATCACACCCACTCCAGAGGTTGCATTACAGGGCTATGTGATTAAATTCCCAAAGGGAGTCCGGAAATTTATTGCCATTGGGTTACTTCTAGCCAAGAGAGATATTGCAATCAAAGGGGCACGTCTGGAATTTTGAGCGTAGGATTTCATTGGTATGGGGCAATGTCTGGTTCAGGAAGCAAGTACAGTGTATGTGGGTTGATAAGTTTGGAGCAGATATTGTTTTGATTAATAAAGTGGAGCAGGGGGGTTACAGAGCAGGAATTGGGTAATTGACTGCCCTATAAGTGAAAGTGTGGTTTGACAGAGAAAATGTGACATAAGAAGGCTGTGTATGCGGCTATTTATGAGGAAGGGAGTTGCTCACCTAGGATCTCCTGCAATAGTGGTGACCATGTACTTTAGAAGGATGTTACATTCTACTATGAACATATTCAGTGAAGTAGAGAAGAACAATGTTGAGTAAAACATGGCAATGGAAGATGAAGGTTAGCACTCGCACAAGAACTGCATGTTTTGCATGTAACTTTGCTCCAGTAACTCATGTAACTTGTAACTATGCTCTGAAACAATGTTCGTCCTCATGTAAAGCGCTCTGATACATCCGAGTCTAGCCAGCGCTATATAAAATTTTTCAAATAAATAAATCGAATTTCTCTTTACAGATTTATCCCTATGAAATGCTAATGGTGACCAACAGAGGGCGCCTTAAACTCCCACCTGGAGTGGATAGAACAAGACTTGAGGTAAGGTGAGGGCTAGTCAGTCATGGGTGGGCATTGGTGTGCCAGGTCTTAGTCCTGAGTGTGCTAGGAAATGGCTACAAGTGCATTCCTGGGTAGGTCCTGGAAGTGCTGATGGGATGGTCCTAGGAAGCTTAATAGATGCCCCCAGGGGAATGGTCCTTAGGAGATAATCTTTGATTAGGAAGTGGATGGTCCTGGATGGCTCACATATGGTACTATGAGTGATTTTAGATAGTCCAGGTTTGCCTTCTTAGGGCCTCATTTACAAGGCCCCCAGCTGCACTTTTGCGCGGCCATAGCATCCCTTATTTGACGCTCTGGTGGCGCAATGTGCTACAGCATATTTACAAGGCCACACAAAGCCACATCATGTGGCTTTTCATTGCCTTGTAAATATGGGCTCCTTTTCCGCAGAACACTGCGTGAAAGGGGTGTTTCATAATTGTACTGTGGGTGTTTCCATGCAACACCCATGGAATCTGAAGCATTTCCAGATTTACGGGGAATCGTAAATCTGGGAATGCGTCAAAATCCTATGCCTCCCCAGGGGAGGCGTATGAATGTTACAACAAGGAGATATACTTTTATTTCTCCTTGTTTTTTCCTTTTTCTATGTGTGCTGCATTCTTTTTGCATTTGTCACCCTGAGGGGGACTGGTATGCCTAGATGCGGGTCCCGTGCTCTCCATGCATCGGGAGTCAAGCTGTCCTGGCTGATGAGGGTTGAAACCCCGAAACTGGTCCTAGGATGCTTGCTTCTTGTCCAGGGAGGACCTGGCCTTGCAGTTCGAGCTGAAGTGTTCCCATTGGGCATAGGGTCAAGACTGATTTGCATATGGCTGGGCCCAAACTGAAAAGGCATGGTTAGCAAAAAAAGATGGATTTAGGCCCATATCTCTGTACTGGAGCGAATGTATGACATTGTTCTGCATTCTATCAATCAATTTTTCTTTTTGCATTTGTCACCCGAGTGGGACGGGTATGCCCAGATTTGGGTCCTGTGCTCTACATGTCACTGAAGTCAAGCTATCCTGATTGATGAGGGGTGAAGCCCCGAAACCAGTCCTAGGATGATTGTTTCCAGTCCATGGAGGACATGGCCTGGAAGTTCGGGCTGGACTGTTCCCCTTGGGCATAGGGTCAAGACTGATTTGCATATGGCTGGGCCCAAACTGGAAAGGCATGGTTTGCAACAAATGATGGATTTAGGCCTAGATCTCTGTACTGTGTGAATGTATGACATTGTTCTGCATTCTGTCAATCAATTGTTCTTCTTGCATTTGTCACCCCGAGTAGGACGGTTATGCCCAGACCTGGGTCCTGTGCTCTACATGCCACTGGAGTCAAGCTACCCCGGCTGATGAGGGTTGAAGCTCTGAAACCAGTCCTAGGATGCTTTTTTCCAGTCCAGGGAGGACCTGGCCTGACAGTTCGGGCTGGATTATTCCCATTAGAAACATGGTCAAGATTGATTTGCATATGGCTGGGTACAAACTGGAAAGGCATTGTAAGCAAAAAACAATGGATTTAGGCCCAGATCTCTGTACGGGGGTGAATGTATGACATTGTTCTACATTCTGTCCATCAATTGTTCTTTTTGCATTCATAACCCTGAGTGGGACGGTTATACCCAGACGTGGGTCCCATGCTCTCCATGCCACTGGAGTCAAGCTATCCTGGCTGATGAGGGGTGAAACCCCGAAACTGGCCCTAGGATGCTTGTTTCCAGTCCAGGGAGTACCTTGCCTGGCAGTTCGGGCTGAACTGTTCCCATTGTGTGCAGGGTCAATACCGATTTGCATATGGCTGGGTCCAAACTGGAAAGGCATGGTTAGCAAATAAACTATGAATGTAGGCCCAGATCCCTGTAGTGGGGTGAATGTATGACATTGTTCTGCATTCTGTCCATCAATTGTTCTTTTTGTATTGGTCACCCCAAGTGGGACGGGTATGCCCAGACGTGGGTCCCGTGCTCTCCATGCCGCTGGAGTCAAGCTATCCTGGCTGATGAGGGCTGAATGCCTGAAACCGGTCCTAGGATGATTGTTCCAGTCCAGGAAGGACCTGGCCTGCGGTTTGGGCTGCACTGTTCCCATTGGACGCAGGGTCAAGACTGATTTGCATATGGCTGGGTCCAAACTGGAAAGGCATGATTAGAAAAAAAAACGATGGATATAGGCCCAGATCTCTGTACTGGGGTGAATGTATGACATTGTTCTAAATTCTGTCTATCAGTTGTTCTTTTTGCATTCTGCAGTAAGCATAGAAAGAGAAAAATTCCAACAATGATTGTTTTTGCGCAGGAAGGTGTCCCCGCAATGCAGGCACCCTTGCAACATGACGCAAGGGTGTCTGCGTTGGGGCTCGGCTGCTGTTTGCGCACTGGCGCAGGGAAGAAGGACAGGAATGTGCTGTATCCTGAGGATACAGCACATTCCTGCCCATTTCTTTAGAAACACAACAGCGCCGCAAGAAGCCTGCTGCCCTGCTGTGCGTCAAAAATGTGTAAATGAAGCCCTTACAGGCACATGCATCAAAGAATTTTGTGATCGCAAACGGTGCGAATCCCAAAAATTGGCCGTTTGCGATCGCAAAATCTGCCTTTGGAATGCATGAAGGGTGAAGGCCCTCGCAATTTGAGAATTCGCAAATATTTGCGAATTCTCAAATTGCGATTTATTTATTTATGGAATTTTTAATGCGCAGCTACTACCCTGAGGTGTCTAGGCGCAGTGAGATACTCCAAGATACAGTGGTCAGGACACGATATTATTGATTGAACAGCCAGGTCTTCAAAGCCTTGCGGAAGCTAATAAGGGTTTGCCCAGTTTTAATGTTTAAGGGGAGTGAGTTCCACAATATTGGAGTTGCTACCAAAAATCGTATGTTGCCCCATGTTGCCGTTCTTGTGCGGGGTACAGATAGTCAATAGCTTGCTGCTGATCTTAGGTTCTTTTTAGGAATGTACACCTGAAATGCCTCCTTTAGGAACTTCGGTCCAATCTGATGGATGGCCTTATAGGCAATTCACAGAGCTTTAAATTTGATCCTACTCTCCACTCTTAGCCAGTGGAGCTGGCGTATGGCTGCCGAAGTGGAGTGACGTCTGGGTATGTTGAGCAGGATCCGTGCTGCCATTTTTTGGACAGATTGAAGCTTGTTCAGGATGCATTTATGCGTGTTGAAAAAGAGAGCATTTCCATAATCAAGCTTGGAAAACACTAAGGTGTTTTTCCTGCTGATGCTGGTAAATACAGCAGAAGTTTTTTTTATCTTTTTCAGCATGAAGAACGCCGCAGAGACCACCTTGTTAACATGATATCCGAAGGATAGCTTGCTATCAAAAATCACTCCTAAATTCCTGACCTTGGTGGCTGGGACCGGGGGAGGGCCCATCTGACTGGGCCACCATGTCGGGGACCACTCTGGAGAGATATTACCGAAGGTCATCACCTCCGTTTTCTCCGCATTAAGCTTCAAGCAGTTACTGTGCATCCATGATTGTATGTCCAGTAACCCCTCCTGAAGCTTAGCTGCTACCACTGGGCCGTTCTTATGCACCGCCAGCACAAGCTGGGTGTCATCTGCGTAGGTGGTTAAACGCATCCCATGAGATTTGATGACCCTCGCCAAGTCCACGACATAAATGTTGAAAAGCGTCGGACTTAACGAGGATCCTTGAGGGACCCCGCAAGGCAGTTCAGAAGTCGGTGAGTAATGGTTACCCAATTTGACTGCCTGCTTACGGTCAACTAAGAAAGAAGCTATAAGCTCTTTTGCCAGATGGTTAATCCCAAGGGCTGCGACACGGCCGACCAAGATGACGTGGTCGACCGTGTCAAAGGCCGCCGATAGGTCCAACAAAATAAGCACTGCCGCTCCTCCCGAGTCCATAATATCTCTGATTTCATCGGAGGCCTTTATCAGTGCTGTCTCGGTTCCGTGTCCCCTCCGGAACCCGAACCGAGTATCATCCAAGAGTCCATTTTGCTCAATAAACTCTGACAGCTGTTGGTTCATAAAGGCCTCTACGATTTTAGCTGGGAAGGGAAGGCAAGCAATGGGCCTATAATTGGCCGTAATGGTGGGGTCTAGGGAAGGCTTCTTGAGCAAAGGTTTGACAATAGCCTTCTTCCAAATCTCAGGATAGACACCGGTTTTGAAGATGGAATTACAAATATCGGTGAGCGGCTGGGTGATGATGTTATGTAATTGGTTCATTATGGAAGAAGGACATGGATCAAGCGGAGAGCCGGATTTGATCTTAGCAACACGCGTGCTGACCTGGTCTTCAGTAACTGACTGAAACTGAGCGAAGAAAGGGTGAGTGGGCGCTGGATGGATGGATAGGTCCATGGATCCTCCCACCGGTTCTTTGGAAAATGTGGAGTAGATATCCATCACCTTAGAGGTGAAGAATGTGGCCAGTGAGCTACAAAGTTCCTGCGAATTCTCAGTTACAGGTCCAGTTGGAGGATTAGAAAGAGAGCTCACCACTTGAAAAAGCATCCTGGCTGAGTTCTGTGCTTGCTCAATTTGGCCAGTGAAAAAGATATTCTTTTGCGTAATGAGAGCTTTCTTATATATTGCCAGTGCATTTTTATAGACTTGCTTAGCGGGTGGGCTATAATGCTTTCTCCAACGCCTTTCTAAGTTTCTGCAATACTGACGTTGGAGTCGCAGCTCCTCTGTATACCACTGGGCAGATGGAGTGGCACTATTTGGGCGATAAAATGTTTCAGGTGCAACTTGATTAGCTGCCTTCAGGATCCAATCCTGAAAATTAGTGGACATAGTTTCAGGATCACATGAGCTTTCCGGGGCTGATGTCATTAGGAGATTAGTGAGGTGTGGAATGGCTGCGTTTTTCCACCTCCGCGTCCCCACTGATGACCGGATTTTGGTCTGAGAGGGTTTGGAGGGTGACGATCTAATCCTGAAAATAATAGCTTGGTGGTCACACCATACCAGAGGTACCACCGCTGACAGATCAATGCCCGGATTATTGGTGAACAGGCATCCAGTGTGTGCCCGGCCTCATGCGTAGGGCCCCTCACCAATTGCTGCAGCCCCATTGCCTGCATATCTGTGATGAGTTGGGCTGTGTCTTTATTTTCAAGGATTTCAAGCGGGAAGCGATTGCATTTAAGGAATCGCATTTTGCGATTCCTTAAATGCAATGCATGAAACTTAAAAAAATTGCGATTTCGCAATTAGGGGGAGTAAATTACCTTGAGGTTGAACCTCATGGTAATTTGCGAAAATTTTGAAAAATGCACTTTTGTGCATTTTTCAAAGTTTCATGTTGTGCACAGATTGATTTCAGAGGTGCAACAGGGTGTCCTTTGGACACCCTTGAAATCGCATTCTGAATTTGAGATTCGCTAATTGCTAATCGCAAATTGAGAATGTTGTCCTATTCATTCCTATGGGCCTCTAGGCCCATAGGAATGAATGGGGAGGTATTCCTTAATTGCGAGTCGCAATTTGTGGAATCGCAATTAAGGAATATTAAGAAATCGCAATTTTTTCAGCGATTTCTTGATGCATTGCATTTTGCGATTCCTTAATTGCTATTCCTTATTTTTCGCAATTAAGGAATCGCAAAAAGCAATATTGATGCATGAGCCTGTTAGTGTTTTGTGTGTGCCACAGGATGGCCCTAGCTATGCATGGGATGGTGATGGTTGGATTTTCCTAGGTTTGCCAATAAATGGTCAATGAGATGATAGGAGATGTCCTAGGTAAACTGGTAGATAATCCTGGATTCAAATGTGTGCTGACCCTTGATGAGTTGGGCAGGTGGTCCTATGTCTGTCAACAGATGTTCCTGTGTGTGAGTGGGATTTATCTATGTTTGCTGAGTGATGTTCTTGGTTCCAGGTAATGGTCTTAAGCATGCCAGTGTGTTGGTCCATGGAGTGCAGAGGGAATGTGGTAATATTTGTACTGAGGGTAGGAAGATGGTTCTTGATGTTGTGATTTAGCTCTGCGCATGCTGGCAGTATAGCACTGTTCCTGAGTATGCTGATTAGAAGGTCCTAGGTGTGCCTGCCAATGATCAAGCTGCTGATCAATTATTATTGGAATTAATTGATTAGTATCACTGGTACCTAATAGGCCTGGGCAGTAACCTCTGCTCCGTTTGCGAAGTTTTCAGCACTCTGTGCTATGTAAAGCACACAGAGTTGTGAAACACTCTGCTCCGCAGCGTGGATTTTTTTCCTCGCTCGTGCTCACCAACTTTAAATTGCCCCTGCGAATGAGGAAAATTAAACGCTAGACCACCTCCTAGTGATTTTTCTCAACGCGGGAGGTCACGGATGGTTGAAACCAGTCGCGCTGAGAAACCATCCGTTCACATTGAGGAAGCTGCCGCTCTAATAGAAAATCTACACAAGCAGCAGAAAGAAGCAGCGCCCTCTTCTTAGGACAAACACCCAGCTAAAAAACAACGCTTGCGGCCTAACAAAATCTACCACTTGCGGAACTCCGCGTTATGCTGTGGAATTTGTTTGGTCTCTTCATGGAGTTCCGCGTAGCGAAACTCCACAAACTCCTCCCAGGCCTAGTCCTTAAGGCATCAATTAGATTCATTTTTTAAAGTGTCGAGATATTGCAGCAACTAATTGGTCTTCTTCAAACTATGTACTTTTGGATTGTAAACTGCATCAATAAACCTGATATTATACTAAACATTGACTCAGGAGTACTTAGATCATTAATGCTTTAGTAAATAGGAATTTTAAAGTCCACCTGAAGTGAAATCACCAAGAATATGCCCCACCTTCAAAATATTTCAGAAATCTGGAAAGTCAACTAACTTTAAAAAATATTGAATACCTAAAAATAATCCATGAAATGAACTGAGAAATTATGATAGGCCAAATACGTAAATAGCCCAAAAAGTACATGAAGAATACTTAACACTTTGGATTAGTAAAGGCTTACCCAAAACATTATTTTAAAATCACAAACTATAAACCCAAAATACAGACTACTGTGCAAGAGCAATTTAAACAATGACTCCAAATACCCATAATGGTAAAAGAGGGACATAAGTTCATCACAGAAATGACAAAAAATGCCCACTTTAAAGTTAGCATCAGAACATCCACACAAGATATCGATTAAATATATCCAACACAGTCAAGACCTTCATTTTGTGTCGGGTGCAATGGTAAGCCCGCTGGAGATACAGCCCCACTGATTTTGAGTTTAAGCGGGTAATGGAACCCATGCGATGAAACCAATATGTTTCCCTGCACATTTTCCTACAGTTGTAAGCAGAAAGAGTGGTGGGGCCGATTAGGGGGGGATTTCAAGGGACGATGCAGAGGGAAAATTAATTAAATCATTAATTTTCCCTCAGCATCATCCCTCGAAATCCCCCCTTACCCTGCCCCACCGCTGTTACCTGCACGGACTGCAGCTGTTTGGACAGCCGGGCCTAGAATTAGAACCACATGCAATATTGTACCCGATAATTCCAAGTCCAGCATGTTACTCTGCATACCAAACCAGAAACCTCAGGCAGGCTGGTAACTGGGAAGGAGATACCTGTTGAATTAGGTATTTCCGACCCTCTAGCTTTCCCAGCCTACTCGAAATGGGGCTTGAAATACTACTTAACACCTGGTAATTCTCAACCCTATTACTATTGATATACACCTTCTTGAAAACACGGAGATTTACAATGTACTTACTTTCTGAGCATAACTGAATTATAACAAAAAGTTGAATTCAAAAATAACATGCCACAAGTTCATAGTTTTACATTTTCTAAATGTGATTTGACTAAAATAAAATATCTAAAATTCTAATATTCTTACTTATAAAGCTAAATCAAAAGAGGAGCAAGGTTTCATCGAGACAGTACATTAAGCTAGAAAGCAGCGGTTAAGCACTTTGTAGTTAAAGCAATTACTTTAATGAGAACATTAACCATCCATTAACTGAGAAAGTTTTGTGGAGTTCAAATTGCCGTTTGTGGGAACAGCTTTTTAGTCATAAAACTTACGATCTGGTGAATTATTCTTTTATTTAAGATAATAAAATATTCAGTTTTGCAGTTGTAGTGCCTGTTGCATTAACCACGGAACGGAGCTAAAATAATCTTTAAAACACCTGTGCTCCATTAAGTAGTGTGAAAGCGCAGTGCGTGTGCCTAAACTTTAACTAATGCAAAGAGATAAAAGAAAGGTTTCCTTCCTGACAGTGGGACTGATTTAATAAACACAGGTTTGCCAGTGAAGTTTCCGTATTAAGGGTTGGACATATTTTTCAGAGCTTATTAAATATAAAAAATGGGGAGTGACCCAAAGTAGTGGAAAAAAAACATAAAACTAATGGCTCCCATAGGAGTCTACCGCTGACGTTGCCAAAAGGCGAATGCCATGGCTTCTGAATACCAAGAATACCCTAGTCTTGATTCCACCCCTTGTCTCTTTCTTCCAGCACCTTCCAGTCCATCTTTCCATCTCTCACTCTTGTAGGTTTTGTTTCATCCCTTCTTTCCCCTTTTGTCACATTATCCTATATTTCTGTTGCTCCTTTTTTCCAGGGGTGGCTCCTCTACTAGGGCGGAGGAGCGTCATCCCACTGATTTCTCGCAGTACGAGAAGCAGAAATATAAAATGGTATAGCTACCATTTTATGTTTCTGCTTCTCACACTGCGAGAAAGCAGAAGTGTTTGGTTGGGGGCGGGTGGTTGGGCGGGTCTGCTCTATGGCAGGGGAGGAGTGGCTTGCCCACTGCTGAGGGTCCTGACTCTTTGGTCAGCACTCTGGGGCTGACCAAACCAGTCATACGCACTCTGCCCTTTCTCCATGTAGGCTGCTGCAGCCTACATGGAGAAAATGGCCTCCCCATAGGTGCATGGCTGGTCGGCGTCCTGACCAATCACAACGCTGCCATTGCAGTGTTGTGATTGGCTTAGGGGAGGGGAGGGTGGCTGCCTGCTTCCTATTCCTGCTGGGGACAGGACAGCAGCAGAGCAGGTCAGGCGCGGAGACGATGTGGGACCCGAGAAGGTAAGTTTATTTTATTTGTAAAATACCCCCGAGCGAACCCCCACGTGAATCCTCATGTTACCCTCCCACCCTCCACCCACGAGTAATGACACTGCAACTGCTTCTTTCTCTCTTTTTTGCTTTTCTCTGTCTAACCCTGGGTCAATGCCTGACCTGATGTTGAAAAAAATTTCACATTCTCCACAACTTAATGTGGGCACCCCTGGAAGTCACTCGCACAGGTGAAGGGAGCTCTTTCAGTAGCCCAGAGCAGAGCAATCACCAGATGGCAGGCACTGACTGCTATGGAGATTGGAATTTGTCAGTCGAACAGAACTACTAATATCTCTGTCTCTCATGCCTCAAATTATTTCTCAGACGATCTCCTCACGAGAGCTCAAGAGGGTCTGCAGAGCACCACTGCAGGGCAGAGGCAAATCCAATCTGTGCCCCCCATATGCAGTGGACCCAATGGACTCAAAAGCCCACGAACTGGTGAGCGGTGGAAGCTTCTATGGAACAAACAACCTTTTCCTGCCTGTGAGGGCTTCTTATAACTTTGAAGTTGCTGTTGCAGCTGATGACCAAAGAGGGCAGTGCAGGATAATTTGTTTTTTAACTGCTACATTTAAACTGATGAAGCTCAATAGATTTCCAGGTTCACCACGTTAGGTCTGCCGTTGGCCTAGGCGCTGAGTACTCGCTTCAGACTAGGGCCAGATGTAGGTAGGCATTTACCGGTCGGTAACGGCCGAATTCGGCCGTTACCGACCGGTAAATGCAATTTGAGATGTAGGGCCCTGTATTTTACAGAATCGGTAAATTTACCGATCGGTAAATTTACCGATTCTGTAAAATTACGAATCGGTATTTTTTCCGATTCGGTAAAATTGATATGTAGGTGGGACTCTTCTGAGTCCCACAAGCATTACAGAATCGGTATTTTACCATCAAATACTATTTGATGGTAAAATATCGATTCTGGTGTGCATGCACATGTGTGCATGCACACCTGTGCCAGATGACAGGCAGACCTGCCCTTAGGGCAGGTATGCCTGCCACATGGCCCCCGAACCTTTTTTGGGGGTGCTAGAGGGTGTCAAAGTGACACCCCCTGCACCCTTGTGAAATTCGGTATTTACCGATTCGGTAAATACCGAATCGGTAAAGCCTATTGATTCCTATGGGCTTTGAAGCCCATAGGAATCAATAGGCTTTACCGATTCGGTATTTACCGAATCGGTAAATACCGAATCTTACCGATTCGGTAAAAGGGAACATCTGGATTCCCTACATACCAACCCCTCACATTTACCGAATCTTAATTACCGAATCGGTAAAATTCGGTAATTTTCGGTAATTAAGATTCGGTAAATGTTACTTACCTACATCTGGCCCTATGGTCGGTTGTGTGTCCAGAGGGCCACATTAATGGTAGAACGGTGGTAGTAGGGCTTTGTGGGGGGGAGGGTGGGGGGTTAAGGTGGGCGTAGGGTAAGCAAATCAAATACATGGTATGGTCAGTGAGTAATGGAGTTATTCTGAGTTTTTTTTTTCCATATTGCCCTCTACATTTAGCCCCTTGTCTATCGAAGAGTCATTATACTGTGTATCTGAATTGCTATATCTCTACCGCATCTCGGGGTAAGCCTTTCTGATTGCTATCTCTTCCTTGGAGGAGGCAAGTGTACAAAGGAAGTAACTTGATCATTGAAATGAATTGAAATAGAATTGCACAACGTGGAACTAGAAAACCTAGCATCAAGTTTAGCCTTCCCACTTGACCCAATTGTTTGATCCTAGGCAATTGCCTGAATAGACTTTGCCTCCTTTTTCTTCATTATGACATTTTTGAGCACCATGAAATACATGAGTTCAGGACATTTGTTGTACAAACCTCTTGTGTTTGATTTAATATAATATGAAGTTCTCCATGCTAATATAACAACCCTGGCAACCCAGACGGATCCACATTGCAACTGACTTGCCTCTAAGTTCACTATTGGCATTGTTGTCGGATTGTGAGGAGGCATGAATATTTCTACACTCCTTTTTTAAAACGATCAGTTTTAAATAAAATACTTATGAATGCACATATCTATTTTGATGTACTAAGGTGTAATGTTTCTTCAGCATGTTAATTAAATACTCTTTTTGAATTTTGAAGAGACGTTCTCATTTTTTTACATGTTTATTGCAAGATATATTGAAAAATTAAGGTGTTCCTAATTTAAGTTATGCGGGACACTTTAATTACTCATTTTCTTTGAATTCAGTTAGCAAGTAAATACATGTTTTCCCGTTTATTTTACATATTTTTGAAAGTTTAGTGCTTTCTGAATTAAACAGCAGCTCTGTGTAGTCATTCAGCTCGGGGCATCCTGTGAAGGTCAGGAGGGCCACTTGCAGCCCCCCTCCCCCCGGGCCATTCTTTGAGTACCATAGCTTAGACCTTTTGATTTTGCTAAACTTATATATATTTTATACTTACTTATAGGTCAGCCCACTTCATCCATCGGCGGGCCTGTTGCAATGCCTTTCACATCCTAGTTCTGCCCACTACAGCATACAGCATTCTGCAGTGAGTTAGCCCAGTTAGGTCATTGGCTTACATCACTGTCATAGACGGCATTCTATCCTTTCACAAGAGCCAGGGACTACTTTGGCAATGTTTGCTTTTTGAGACCAAAAAATACTTTTGCTTTTAGCCGTGCTAGTTGTATGTTGGCAATGGCCTGCAAGTTCCCCAGACATGTTGTTTTCCAAAAACAGTGGCACAACTAAACATTGGCAAAGCCAAAAGACTGGCACCTAACACCATACGCACTAGCATTGCCAGTGCTTGTTTAAATAGTTCTATATTATAAATCCCATCTATGTGATCTGTGCCAATGTTTCCAACTCTGAAGTAAGGCTTAGATCTTTTCACCACACCATCAATTGAAACTTCAGCATGTACAAAAACTGGGATGTAAATATCTTGCCAGTACTAGGGGCTAGCAACATGGGACATGAATGAATATGATCGGAATTCTTACAAATAAAATAAAATCTTAACATATTAACCCAGTTTGGACTTTACAAATATGTTTAAGAATTAGGTTTATTAGTAGCTGGGGTCATACATCCTGACCATTTTTGCAAACTAGTGCCCTTTGAGATCTGATAGAGCAAGTTTAAAACATATGAAACCCTTTCCTATAAGCCTTATTCTTCTTCTTTTATTCTTAGGGATTAACTTCTATGTAACATGACACAATCACCTCAATTTTCCTTTGGAAATACTACAAACCAAATTCTAGTCATACTTCTTGTGTAGGTCTTACAAACAAATGTCATTTTTGTCAATATTTATACCTTCTTCATGTGTTCCTTTCAATCGTATTGGATGTCTGATGCCATCCATAAGGATAATGTTACTCACCCAGTAAACATCTGTTCTTGACAAGTATAGCTGTACATTGCCATGCTTTGCATACTCCTGGCATCTAGTGTTGGGTCCTGATGTCTGCAAGTTGTTTTTCTTTGAAGAAGTCTTTCCAGTCACAAGGTAGGTGACTCCTCCTTTCGGTGATAGTGCGCATGGGCATCAACTCCATTGTTAGATGGTTTTCCTGCAGAGGGTGAGAATAGATTTGGTAAGTGTAGAATAGAGATGTCCATGCGTATGTACGTAAAGTAAGAAAACTGCAACAGGTATAGGTACCCGGGGAGGCGGGTGGGCGCATGTGAATCTACAGCTCTACATGCCAAGAACAGATTCTTACTGGGTAAGTAACATTATCCAGTATTGGGGTATCTTTCATAGGTTCACATGCTTGAATCATTCCCTGTTGTTGAAGTGGGAGTCAGGGACTTTGTAGGTGAGCGTCCCAACCAGTGAGTGATGCGTCTGCAATGAGTACTGTCTGTGGAACAGTGTCGAGAAAGGGCTGCCCTTTGGATACATTTTGTGGGTTCCACGACTACAGAGAGCTATGGGTGCGGCCATCTACCAACACTAGATCAGTCAACTGACTTGCTTAGCATTCTTGAAGGGGACACATATGAAATCCTGCATGGGGAACAATTACGACGCACAACGCTATCATCCCTAGCGGTTGCATGAATACTCTTGCTGGTAATGTTAGGTTGGGCTGGAACTGACTGAAAAGGGACTGAATACTGTGATTGCTGGCTGTATTGGGAGAGGCTAGAGCTTTTTCTGCATCTAGTGTGGCTCACAGATAGGGTTGTGTGTTGGAAGACTGTAGATGAGACTTTGAAGCATTCACTATAAATCCTAGTTGGTGAAGTAAGTGAATAGTGTTTTGAGTGTGTTAGAGACACATTTGGTTAGTGCTGGCTTTGATGAGCCAGTCGTCCAGGTATGGGAAGACGTGGATGTGCTGTCTTCTCAGATGGGCTGCGAATACTGCCAGGCATTTGTTAAATAACCTGGGAGTAGTGGTGACTCCAAACTGCAGTACTTTGAATTGGTAATGATGACCCGTTGCCATGAATCTGAGGTATTTGCGATGAGCAGGATGAATTAGAATGTGGAAATATGCATCCTTTAAGTCTAGAGTAGACATAAAGTTGCCCTGCTGTAGAAGTGGGAGCACTTGTTGAAGTGTCACCATGTGGAAATGCTCTCATAGGATGTAGAGGTTTAGTTCTCTGAGGTCTAGAATAGGTCTCAAGGAACCGTTCTTTTTGTGTACTAGAAAAAAGATGGAGTACACGTCTGACCCTTGATATTGTAATGGTACAGGCTCTATGGCTCATTTGGGCAAGAAAGATTGGACTATTGGATAATTCATAACACCCATTTGTCTTTGGTAATAGATTGCCAAATGGGGAGGAATTGTAGAAGACATCCCCCGACAGGTGTTAAATGATTGGGGTCGAAGTGTAGGCAAGTCACTGATTGTTGGGGGAGTAGGAACTATGTGGTGTGGAACCTTTGCCCTGACTTTTGCCGTTGCTACCTCTGTATCTTCCTCTAAAGAAGCCTCTTGTAGAGGAAGATTGATTGTTGCCTTTGCATGAGGCAGCAGTATTATCTGAGGACATGGTTTTCGACCCTCCACGGTAGAAGGAACGGTGAAAGGAGCCACGATTACAAGGAAACTGCAAAGCTCCCACAGACTTGGCTACTTCTGCATCTTTTTTCATTTTTTCCAATGACTAATCTACTTTGGGCCGAAGAGATGCTCCTTGTCAAATGGAGTATTTAAAATAGACTGCTGGACTTCAGGTTTGAAACCAGAAATCCTCAACCATGCATGCCTTCTTAACCCCTTCCGTGCGGCCGCGATTTCCCCCGTGTGCGGCCGCCGGACGAACAGGGGCGGGCCGTGACGAACCCCAGCTGTCATCAGCACACGAGCACCGTGGAGCGTGACGGCTGGGGTTCGTCACCAGCATGGAAGGGGTTAAAAACACACTAGTGTTGATCTCTATAGCTGCGATGTCTGCAGCATCTAAAGTGCATCTAATTGCCGAATTGGAGATGAGCTTCCCTTCCTGGACTAAATATTGAGCTTTCGCTTTGTGCTCCTCTGGGAGATATTGGAGCAATTGCTCCATTTCGTCCCAGTGTGCCCTATCATACCTAGTTAGTAGGGCTGGGTGTTAACAGTGCACCAATGAATTGCTGCTTGGATGGCTACTCTTTTACCAGAGACAACTAACAGTTTTGACTCTTTGTCTGGAGGGGGAGCATCCCCTGTAGTTTGTGAATTGGCCCATTTATGGGCATTAGAGATAACCAAAGAGTCTAGTGGTAACTGTCCTTTAATAAAGACTGGTTTAGAAGGAGCAGGCTTATATTTTTTGTCTATTCTGGGGGTGATAATACGAGCATGCACAGGGTCTTTAAAAATATAATCGACATGTCTCATCATACGTTTGAGCATAGGTAGAGTCTGGCTAGCCCTTTGTGTGCTACTGAGCATTTCAAATAAGAAATCTTTCTCCAGAGATTCCTTGTGTAACTGTGCTCCATGATATTCTGCAGCTTTATCAAGTAATTCTAGATATCCTTCATTGTCGTCAGGAGGGGAAGGTTTTGTAGGATAAAGATCTGGGTCAATATTTGTGGGTGAACCAGTGTTTTATTCCTTCCAGGGACCTATTGGTAAAATATTTTCTCCCCCATCTCCATTATCATCCATTCTCATCATTATCAGATGGAGAGTTAGTTGGTGTAATGAGTAAATTCTCCAAAGTTGGAGAAGGTGGTGCAGGGGACTGTGATGGAGGAGGAGGAGGAGGAGAATGGTTAGTACCTACATTCTTCAAAGGAATATGATAAAGTGTGGCCTCTGAATCCGGTTTGCGTTTCTGAGGCGAATTAGTAAGGACACTAACTATATCTGGATTTATATACATTTCCTTTTGTTTTGGGTCTGATTTGGGTGTTGAGGCTCGAAAATCAGATCCTGTAGCTTCGGAGAAGCATTTTTCGTATTCGGCACAGAGGATATCGGTGGAATGACTTTTCTGCACAGAAGGTTATGGTTCTAAAGCAGTCTTTGATTTCGGTGTCAAGGATTTCGGCTTCGAACCGGTTTTTGGCTTCGAGCCTGAAGGTTTGTGCTCGGTGCCAGACTTTGGCCAACTCGACCCTGAGCTGGAAGGCTTAGCGACGTGTTTGGTGCCGAGCCGGAGGGCTGAGCATCAGAAACATCTTCTTGGTGCCGACCATGGCCCGAATGCGGGGGTGGAGCCGAAGACTTCTGTTGGGGCTTATTTGGATTTTGGGACAAGGGGTGTTCGGTACTCATTGGACGTTAATTTGTGGCAAGTCTTCCATCTTGGAGTCCGATTCCAGAATAGATGCAAGTTCTTCTTGTTCTTCCTCGGCCCCTTGTGCATCAAATTCATTCTTGTATCCTTGATAGAAGATATCCGGCGTGCATTCAAGGTTTTTACTCTGCATTTCCTACATCGAGCCCGACGATTGCGGAGCATTTCCTTCAATTAAAACGATCTGCACGCGCCTCAGTCCTGTTCGTTGTGCTCTGGAAACAAGCACAAGTTGCACACTCTGCGTGAGTCGGTGCGCAGATACTTGACGTGGCACAAAGGACAGAATTTAAATGGAGTCGTTCCATTGACTGCAAGATGGACCGACGCGGTTAAGCCGGACAGCCTTCTCGAAGTTTTCTCATCGAAAATAGAGGTTTTCCTCGACGGACACGATACACGGAGAAGTACGATATGCGTTTGAAACAATACCAATGTGGGTAGAGTGGATTGCACACCGATGGGAACCTGAATAAATGGTTATGCACTGGAGCGCAGCAATACACGTCCAAACCCAATGGTGGAAAAAAACAATCTAACAATGGAGTTGATGCCCATGTGCACCATCACCGAAAGGAGGAGTCACCTACCTTGTGACTGAAAAGACGTCTTCGAAAAAAAAAAACTTGCAAACACCCGGACCCAGCACTAGAAGGCAGGAGTATGCAAAGCATGTGATCTACAGCTTACATTCCTCCAACATATCACTCTGCCTGAACGATTGCTGACACAGCTTGCAAAGTGGAGGTTTTTCAAAGTGGTGTTTTTCTAGACCTGAATCTCTATTGCCAGTATTTCTCAAAGTGCGCACCCCTGTAATCAAAGAAAACAAATAAAAAAACTCAATTAACGGAACCCAGTCTCATTCTGAAATGACTTAGATTTACAACCCGATGCATTAATAGAGAGTCTTACCTTCCCATCTCAGTAATTCAAAGGGCTTATAAAAATAACACGCTGCATATCTTGTTAGGTCTTGCTTTTAGCTGTTTGTTGTCGAAATCTATTGAAGACAATACCAATGCTGACTGTGGGCTCTGGGTGATTCCAGTGCTTGCTACTGGTTGGCCTTCTTGTCATTCTCGTTTGCTTGCTTTTTATTCAGTGGCTTCCCTTCCTTTTCTTGTGTTTTTCACTCCTCTGAAGAATAGCTTCTTTACTGCCCTTTTTGATTGGATAACTAGTACCCTTTCACTACTCAAGGAACTTCCACCCTGCCATCATGATGCATGCATGCGAGGGGGCGTGGCTTGGGCGCCGATGGCGATGGTCGCCTGAGAGCTCGGCTCCGGGACTAAGCCCGAGATTATCCTGAAATTCGGAGGCTGCGGGGCACCCCAGACCCCGCATTCTGCTGAGCGTGCCGACGGCAACCTGCCGGGGGCCCTGGTGGAGCTTGGACGAGGGTTGCACCGAAGTAATACCGAAGGTTGCGGAGTTGCGGAGTACGACCCAACATGGCGCCCGGACTCCTTTGTCCCCCTAATCGAAACTACTGAGTTGAAGAGGTGTCGCGGGTGTCGACTGGCGCCCGGCTTCGCCATCCTCGGTTGTTCTGGACATTGGACATTTACAGGATTGGACCTTTTTGCAACGGATTTGCACTCGGTTGGACGGCCGAACGGGTGCCCGCGCACTGGAGGGCACCGGGAGCGGACGCCCTGTGATCCAAGTAGTGGCCCGCCTCGCGACTCCGCAACTAGCTACGTCTTCCTGGCCAGTCCAACTACATGGGAGGCGCGACACTCTGGCGCCACAGATCATCCGAGGGAGTTGGTGGCCCTCACCCCGGGGCTATAGTGGGTGAACGGGTCTGCCCGACTCGGCGACGGCTGTCTCCGCCCCCTAATCGGTGCCCTCGGACGCCGTGGCGGTGGCGTGAGCCGAAGCGGCGGAGTCTCCACAGGCTCTGGAGAAGGAGATCGCCCATACCCGAATTGAGGACAAGCACCCGGGAAGGTCGTGATCGACACCTGTACACGGAGACACCCACTTCGGGGCCCTCACGGAGTGCCCCTGGCAGCATGGGGAAACCTAGAGGAGCCAAGGGATCCAACCAAACCACCTCGGACTCTGAAGCCCAGGACAAAGAGGAGCATGGGGACCCAAAAAGTTCTGGTAGCGCGCCACTGCAGCAACAGTTCGACCGTGTCCTAGAGGCGATAGAGGCTACGAGATCGGCCCTCCAACAGGACATTGCTCAGGTGGCGACGAGCCTGGGCCTCCTCAGGGCGGACCATGGCAAACTCTCAGACCGGGTCAAGGAGGTGGAGGGCACGGTGAAAACTTTGGAGCCGGCGCAGCGAACCTTGGCTGCGACGATAAAGGACGCCTTATCCCGAATCGAGACCCTCGAACG
This sequence comes from Lissotriton vulgaris, assembly GCF_964263255.1. Taxonomy (NCBI): domain Eukaryota; kingdom Metazoa; phylum Chordata; class Amphibia; order Caudata; family Salamandridae; genus Lissotriton; species Lissotriton vulgaris. Next base: position 589,016,798 of record NC_141699.1, read on the forward strand.
GAGGGCGGAGGATGCGGAAGGCCGCAACAGGAGGAACAACATCCGAGTGGTGGGCCTGCCGGAAAAGATCGAGGATGGCGACATGGTGCGATACTTGGAGACCTGGCTCCGAGACACGGTGGTCCCGGAGGGTCTGTCCTCCTTCTACACTCTAGAACGGGCCCACAGAGTCCCAGCACGGCCCCCACAGCAGGGACGTACCCCGAGGCCGGTGGTGGCGCGGTTGCTGCATTTTCGGGACAGGGACTTAATCCTCAATGCCGCCAGGCACAATGGCCCGTTCCAAGTTACGAACAGTCAGGTGAACATCTTCCCTGATTACACCTACGAGACGCAGCGCAAGCGGTTCTCCTTCCTAGCGGTTAAGCGCGAACTCAGGAGCGAGGGCATTCAGTATTCACTCCTATATCCTGCAAGGCTCCGCATCATTGTCGACGACAAAACCCAGTTCTTCGACACCCCGGAGGAGGTCTGTGACTGGCTCGAACTGTACCGGACAGGGAAAGATGGTTTTGGCTCCTCGTCCCAACAGGCGGATGAGCCGGAACAAAGGAGGCGATCCAAGAGGGTCAGGAATCGCCGCGGCCGCACGGGAGGGCCCTCGACTGCGGAGACATCATCGGAACGGAGGGGAGTGTTGGAAGTATTGTCGGAACTGTCGGGAGCAAGAGACGAAGCCACCGAGGAGGAAGAAAACCTGGGTGCTCAGGGGGCACCGTCGGACTCGGAGGATTCAGTGGCAGATAGTACCCATACACCGGTGATCACACCGAAATCGGTGGAGGACCTTCTAGATGGACAAGGGTAACGGGGTATACGGCCTTGTTTTGGGTGGGGGCCCGGCAGGGGGGAGGCGGTTGCCGTCCTTTATTGCTGACAACGAGGGAGAGAGGGTTGGGGGGCCTCTGCTTTTGCCCCGGAAGGTTTTGACACTGTTTGGGGCTTGTTATAGTCCTGGTGGCCTGGGCGACGAGGGCCCACTGCCTCCGCCCAGCCCGCACCTGGCCCATAAGGCCTTCCTACGGTGGCGACCGTAGGATTAGTGGGGGTTCTGGGGTTGATGTACGACGAGGTTTGGATGGGATCTAGATGGCGCAGTTTGGGTCCTGTTCTGGGGGGGGTGGGGGGGGCTCTGTTGGTTCTTGGGTGGTTTGGTTTTGGTTGGGGAAAATGGCCGCCATCAGCGCTGAGAGGATTGATGCTTTTTCTTTGTGGGGACCCGGATGGGGGGACTGTGCAAGAACAATCTGGGACAATGGCTGATGTTGCTAACTTGAAATGTGTTACTTGGAACGTGAGGGGGCTTCACACTATGTCCAGGCGCCACAAGGTCCATGCTTATTTAGTGCGTAGGGGAGTGCAAATGGCGCTGCTGCAGGAAACGCATCTGAACAAGGCGGAAGGGGCGGCGCTTCAGCGTAGATGGCGGGGGCAGGTCTTTTCCACGTCGTACTCTGCTTATGCCAGGGGGGCGCTAATATGGATCAGGGCAGGGGTCCCCTTCCAGGTCACGAGGACAGTGTTGGATCCAGAGGGGCGTTTCGTGGCCATCTCAGGCACTCTAGGAGGGAGGGACCTGAACGTTTGCTGTGTGTACGCTCCTAATGTAGACCAGACTGCCTTCCTTTCCAGGTTATCGGGCTCGTTGGCCCACTTTTTCGCCGGGCCCCTCCTGTTGGGGGGAGACTTTAACTCCGTAGTGGATGTGGACATAGACCGCTCGCATCCCCCGCTCCCCGATTCCCCGGTCCGTCGCACGGCTAAGGGTCGTCAGGATTGGCAGACCCGCTGGGGTTTGACGGACATTTGGAGGGCGCATCACCCCGCATCTAGGGATTATTCATATTTCTCGAGCCTCCATGAGTTGCATGTCAGGCTAGATGGCTTTCTTGGTTCGCCCGAACTGGTTTCGGCAGCGGTCCGATCAGAGTACTTATCGAGGACCATCTCGGACCATAACCCCCTCCTGCTGGACATTCGCTGGTTTCCTGGGACGCCGGCGGTACCCACCTGGAAGATGAGACCCGAGATCCTCGAGGACAGTGTCTTCAAGGCGGACCTGGGGGAGAGAATATCGGATTATTTTGCGTCCAACGGCGGCTCCGCGAGTACTAGGGCGTTCGAATGGGACGCTTTTAAGGTAGTGGTGAGGGGCTACTGTATCTCTAAGAAGGTGGGCATGAGGCGCGTCATCCTGGCTGATTTAGACACAGCGGACCGGGCACTCCGCGAGCTTGAAGTTAGCCGCCCCGGACACCCGGAATTGCAAGCACAAACGGTGGAGGCGAGGGAGAGGGTAGCGGTGGAGGTCGAACGGCCCCGCTGTTTTGATTATAAGGCCTATACGGTCCGGTCTATCGCGGAGGGAGACAGGTCGAGTGCGTTGCTGGCGTGGTTGGCCAACCCTACGCGCCAGTCCCAGACGACGACGAATATGCTTGGAGCAGACGGGACCGAGGTATGCACCCAACCGGAGATTCTTAGTTGCTTCCGGCATTATTATGAATGTTTATACCGCAGTCGCTCCGCACGTGACCCAGACCGGCTTGATAATTATCTTCGCCCACTGGAGCTCCGCACAGTAGGGCAGGAAGTGGCGAAAACTCTGGGTTCCGATATCGACTTGGGGGAGATTCGCGGGGCCATCAAACGGATGGCGAGGAACAAGACCCCGGGCCTAGATGGCCTACCAGTGGAGTTCTATGCAGCTTACGCTGACCTCTTAGCCCCTCGTTTACTGGTGGTCTACAGGGAGGCGAAGAGGTTGGGGCGACTCCCGAGCTCGATGTGTGAAGCATTGGTGGTTCCTCTCCTCAAACCGGGCCGAGACTCATCCGACCCGGGGTCCTACCGTCCCCTATCAATGTTGACGGTGGACTACAAAATATTGAGCAGCATCTTGGCCTCGAGGCTGCTGGGACATATGAGTTCCCTAGTGCATGAGGACCAGGCCGGCTTCATCCCACGGCGGAACACGACTATGAATATTCGAAGGTTGTTCCGCTTGCTTGGGGAACCATTTGTGGATGCCCCGTCCCCGGTAGTTTTGTCGGTGGACCTGGAGAAGGCTTTTGGTAGCCTAGAGTGGGACTACCTCTGCACGGTGTTACGGAGATTCGGCCTCGGGGAGGGATTTGTCAGATGGACCGCGGTTCTTTATGCTTCTGCTTCGGCCAGGGTCCGATCGGGCCCATTGATTTCATTGCGGTATCCGGTGGAACGAGGCACGCGGCAGGGATGCTCCTTGTCCCCACTTCTTTTTGCGCTAGCGGTGGAGCCACTGGCGATGCACCTTCGCTCGGGAGCCCACTATACGGGCTTATGGACGGCTGCGGGCCCGCATTATGTCTCGCTATATGCGGACGACCTGTTGCTCTTCCTGGAGGACCCGGTCGACGCTTTGCGGGGAGCGGAATTGGCGCTCACGGAGTTCGGAGCGGTCTCATGCCTCCGAGTGAATTGGTCTAAGACCTGTCTTTTTCCGGTACGCAGGGGTACCCCCACCCCTGCGCTAAGTAGGGAGATCAGATGGGAGCCCGACTGCTTTAAGTACCTTGGGGTATTCGTTTACCACGACCAACCCGACCTCCTAGACGGGAACATTGCCCGCTGCATTCGAGCACTCCGAGGTTGCATGGACTTTTGGGCCACGCTGCCGCTCTCAGTGGCGGGACGTATCGCCCTGCTCAAAATGGTGGCGCTTCCCCGGTTATTGTATTACTTCCGAACTTTGCCGATCTGGGTCCCGCCGGCTACGTTTCGTCGCTTGCGCTCTATGGTGGTCGGGTTCCTCTGGGGAGCGGGCAGGCGGCGGGTGGCCCTCAATACCTTGATGAGGCCGAAGGACGAGGGGGGGCTCGCTGTGCCGGACTTCGAGAAGTACTATCTGGCGGCGCAGCTCCAGACTTTCGCCCAGGAGATCGCCAGGGAATTCAGGGGCCCGGAAGACGGTAGAGGGACGGGTATGGCCAGGCATGTTCTCTCCTTTATAGCGCTGCGACAACGCTTGGTCCTGCGGGACTTGTCGATGGAGGAGCGGACTATCCGACTGTGTTGGAATCGGGCTCACGCCAGAGGCCAACTAAGAACACCGTATGCGCCTGAAATACCGTTGGGGATGCTGACGGCCCTCCCCCATGGAGGGGATTGGTCACGATTGGCGGCCTGGGAGGATTCCGGTTTACAGCTCGTCGGTGATCTGTACGAGGACGGAGCGCTCCTGTCCTTTCAGGATCTCATTGACCGCTTCGGGATCTCCCGGGGCGACTTTCTGCTACACTCGGCCATTGTGCGAGCGATCCAGGCACACTGGCAGAACGGGCTGGAGGAACCCCACTTGTCTCAAGTGTGCCAGTACGTAATGATGTCAGCGGGCACGGTGAAGGCGGTCACTTGCCTCTACGGCAGGTTGATAGCCGAGGGATTGGCTCCTCTCACCACATTGAGGACCCGCTGGGAGGAGGACATTGGTAGGGAGATCCCGGAGACGACCTGGGCCCAGTTGGTGAGACGTGCCTGGAAGGGCACACGTAGCGCCCGTTTCCAACTGGTCCACTATTATGTTCTCCATAGAGCGTACCTGACCCCGGTGAAGATCAGGCGTTATTTTGCCACGGCTTCAGCGGAATGCCCTAGATGCCCGGCTCAGGAGGCGGACCTCCTACACATGTTATGGGCCTGTCCAGGACTGACGTCCTACTGGCAGGAGGTAGCGACGACTCTGGAGGAGGTGACGGGGAGGCGCTTATCATTCGATGCGGCGGTGGGGCTCTTACACTGGTTCCCCCATACCCCCCGGAATAAAATTTCCAGTAAATTTATCGACCTGGGGCTCCTCCTTGCTAAGCGAGAGGTGACCAGGAACTGGAAGGCACGAGCTGGTCCGGCAGGCAGCAGATGGCACAGTGAGCTTTTGAAATGGGCGGCGGGAGAGAGCGCGCTGAGATATCAGCTGGCTTGGAGGCAGGGCAATGAGAAGGCGCAGGAGGCCGCGTTGGAGTGGGAAATGCTGGTGCAGGCCCTCAGGGATTATTGTGCCCCCAGCGACTCCGAAAGTGAAGAAGCGACTCGCCCCGAGTCCCGATGAACGTCAGCACTGACAGTCCTATTACCTTCCCCGGGGGTCAAATAGTAGATCCTATGTTGATAAGCTCCCTGGCGCTGGTGGTGGGGGGGGGGGGTTTCACAGTTAGTAGGTATTTTGAGGGGGGGGGTTATTTTGGGGGTTTTGGGTTTGTTTGGAAAAGCAGATGACGGACAGTGTATTATCCGGACCAGCTCCAGCATCCTACTGACCCCTGTTGCATTTCGCCGCCCGACCCCAGGGTTGTGGGCCGGTTGGCTGTGTACAGACTTTACGGAGGGGGGCCAGAGGGCTTTATTCTGTATATGTTGCCTATAATACAAGGCTGGTCGCTACTGTACTGATTTACTGATTCCTGCAATAAAAATATATTTAAAAAAAAAAAAAAAATGATGCATGCATGCGAATGTGTGATGACATTTGTAAGCGTATTTTTCATCGCACTTGTTTTCTTTTTTTCTCAGCATCAGCAAAGAAGCATTTTTTTTGCTGATAGGTTAAATGATCTATGCTGGCCTCAGGAGACTCTGTGTGCCTTTTGCCAATTCAATTACTTTCTCAATTACTGTCAAGAATATAGAGGGAATCAATCGTGGTGATCGTAATAGTCTCCTATTGGCCCAGCGAGGTTTGCTTCCTCTCCTCCTGCAAGCCCTAGCAACCCATCCACCGTGGAGACTGTGATTGGAGTAAAGAAGGAATAAGAGGCACAAAGACATACCTCCCTCAAACCTGTTAATGTCAGTTTGGAGGTTGAAATAGGGTCTTTCCAGTCACTGTGCTCATGTTGTGAAGCTCTCTTAACATCCCTCCACTCTCAAGCTTTATTCCAGACACGGGGCTCTTTTTCTGAAAGTGGTCTCCTCTATCCTGTGTCTTTCTTTCCTATTTGGACATTTTCATCAGAAAGATTTCTGTTTTCTAATGTAAGATCTCTGAGGGGAGCAAATAAAGCCTTCTGCATCCTGTAGCGTGGTTTGGAGTCTGGTACAGTTCTAGTTTTCCAACATTTGAGACATTTGTCTTTAACCTGCCTGTTTTTCATCTCATGACACATTCCTGAGATTTTCCTTTTGTCATTTAAGCCTACAATCTCATCCTATTGATCCTCTATCTGAGGTAGACCTCAACTTTCTACCTATGAAGATGGTATTTTCGGAGGTGGAAAACCCTGCTAAATGCATCGAGTAGCTATTTGAGCTCTTCTGTACGAAGAATCCTTTGACTCTGTCTTTCCGGACAGGCTATTCTGCATTCTGATGCTTTCTTTATTCCTAAATTCTCTTTTCCCTTTTTCTAATTTCAGCAGGTGTTTCTTCCTTTGTTCCTCCCTACTCCATTTTCAGAAGATAAAAAAGCTTTAGACTTCCTTGATAGGTGCAGTGCAATTCTAAATTACCTTCAGCAGTCCAAATCCTTTAGAAAATATTTGTATTACTTTTGGAATGTCTGAACATGGATGTAAAGCTTCCTCTCTTTCTATCATCAGATGTATTAGATCAATTTTGCTTTAACGTACTCCTTAGGAGACACCCATTTCCTATTAGCATATGTTAATTCCACCAGGAGTATCTTAGCTTCTTGGTTTGAAACTAATTAAAGGACTATTTATCTCTGAAATCTGGTTAGTGGCCACTTGGGCTTCTCATAACACATTTTTCCCCACTATCAACTTCAGGGCCTGAGAAAGAATGGTTTGAATTTTTAGAGTTGGGGTTCTCAGTTCCACTATGACGGATTCATTTTGATAAATTGTTATATCAGTAAATACTGGGGGTCATATTTGCGCCATTGTAGCGTCACCATAGCATAATTTTTTTCTGATGTTCCACTGCTGCAAACCATGAAAGTGTATCTATGAGGCCATGCAATGCCACTTTTCATGGATTTGAATGGCCTCAGAGTTATGGAGTAAGGCAAGCAGTGCAATTCACGGCATTGCCTTACTCTGCGCTAGAAGGTGTTTCATGGGCCTTGTGGTGGGTGTTCCCACACAACGCCCATGGATTTTGATGCTTCCTCTGATTTACAAAACCATGTAAAATTCGGGATGCATCAGAGCCTTCAAGGCGTAATGAGGAGAAATAACTTTATTTCTCCTCTTTTTTCCTCTTTCCTTGTGTGCTGCATTCTGCAGCACACATAGAAAGATGAAAAAGCCTACCAGAATTGTTTTTGTGCAGGAAGGTGCCCCTTCCTGCACAAAAACAATCCTGCTGACAACACATGGTGCAAGGGTGCCTGGTGCCGAAACGGCGCCAGCCCTGGGGTAAAGGAGAGGGATGCACCTTATTAGCTAAATACAATGCATTCCTGTCCTCACCACTTGACACAGGGCAGCGCCGCACAGTGACTAGGTACGCTGCCCTACCCCAAAACCCCATAAATGAGGCCTTGGGTGTAGAAGTCCCAGCGTGTTGGTTGGATTTTCTTTTCAAAAGAATGGCCTCGTGTTCCAAGCTTTGCTCTCCTCATATTGTTATGATGGGACAAGGAAGAGGTTCATAGAGGCAATGCCCCAATTACTTATTGGTAATGGTCATTACTCCTAGTCCTACTGTTCCTCAAACCACTCAAAGATCCCACTCTCCCCTCCTAGTCATTCGCCCATTTGTTGGCTTTAATATTTCCAGAAGGATGCTTGGAAAGTCCCCCCTTCACTGCAGCCAGCATGGGAGGAAGGGCAGCATTCACAGCATATTCTTTGGATTTCCATTTTGATGGCAGTACTGGGGTTGCCACATGGCTGAGTATTTTCCCTGCATGGCCTGTATTTTTAAGTTCAAGCCAGTAAAAATATTGGGAAATGTAGGGAAATTATGTATTTTTATCCTACTAAAACATAAATGTAAACTAGCAAACAAATATAGAAATTAGTTAAAAATTATTAAAATCTGTCTTAATTATTTCAGAATGATTATTAGAGCAAATATAGGGATACCGGCATGTTACAAAACAGAACCTGACAGTTTTACATGGATACTTTTCACCTACGACCTGCCGGCAGTTTCAAAACAGCAAAACGTAAACAAGAGGCCACTATGTTGTTTTCTTAGAAAGGTGGCAAACCTAGGTTGAATTCACCTCATGTTTGTATGAGTGGGACGAGGAAGAGAAGGAGAAAGGAAGATTGCCAATAAGTAGTCATTGCACTCTCTGGCTGGCATCTTCTACAGTCTCTTTGCTGTGCTGTGGCATGCCCCAGTCTAAATAGGGGCACTGCCAGAGCAGGGGCCGTCTCTCACCTGACTGAGTAAAAAAATGTCTTACCTGCAATTGAGGCCTATCACTCAGGAAGAAGTCCTTTACCAACAGGTATAGCTATAATCAGATGTACTGGTGCATCTCCAACACAGATGTCATGAATATTGAATCCCATCTACCGACCCCCACCCATATCATATGCATAGCCCCAAACTTGCATTCCTCAGAAGACCCATGTTGTTTTGGAATCCGCCACCCCAAGGGCTGAACTCACTTTCCATCTTGGAGGGTAACCACATGAGTACATTATTGATAGTGTCATTGTATTAAGTATGGTGCAGGTATATCGTGTTATCTATTTTTCTGCAATAGGACAAATCCTACAGGACGGTCCTGGTTCTATTTGGGGAAGATGCAAAAAGTGTACCGGGGAGGAGGGTAGGCACTCTGAGTATGTTGAAGGTATCATCCCAATTTGGCAGTGTTTCTATGTCTGGTGTGCAGGGACACATCCTGAGTGTTGTTGGAGATAATGCTGTGGGGTTGGCCTGGATGAGCTGCCCGGATGGGATGGGATGTGCTGGTAGAAGTATGCTAGTTGTATTGGAAGCTATGTTTAACTTGGTATTTTAACCAGAAGTCTAATACATAAATAAAATGATGATGAAGTGTTTTTTCTCCAATGGCAGTTTACAAAAAACAAGCACTGGCGTTGCCAATAGGTCTCGCAGTAGGAAAGTTGGAGCTATTGGTTTTGTAAATGACAAAGTCCTTTATGTTTTTAAAATGAAAAAAAAATAAAAGGCATTGTTATTTGCAATGGTAATGGCTCCAACTTTCCTACTGGGAGACCTATTGGCAACATGAGTGGTGTAGCGTGTGTGAGTGGTGTTGCGTGTGTGATTGGCGTTGCCTGTGTGAGTGGCGTTGCGTGTGTGAGTGGCGTTGCGTGTGTGAGTGGCGTTGCCTGTGTGAGTGTTGTTCCGTGTGTGATTTGTGTTGCGTGTGTGAGTGGCGTAGCGTGTGTGAGTGGCGTTGCGTGGGTGAGTGGCGTTGCGTGGGTGAGTGGCGTTGCGTGGGTGAGTGGCGTTGCGTGGGTGAGTGGCAAGTTGGAAGTTCGGTGCTATTATATTTACATAAGGCAGAGTGAAGTTCCCTCCTAATTCTGGCATATAAACATATATTCCCAGCATAGGTTTTATTTGAAATGCAGTGCTACGATGAATGAGCGCCAGGTCTGCTGGTGTTTCGAAAACACTGGCTGATTGAGTCTTGGTGTCAAAAACAACTGTGTAAGATGCTAATAATTTAATTCACCTGTGGTGGGTGCTGCACAGATGATGAGACAACAACAAATACACGTCTGCGAAGAATAAAGCTCTAGAAAGACCCTGAAAAGAGAGGCGGCCCTGAGTCAGCTTCTTCAGCACAGCAAAGGACAGTTGACTTCCCCACACTGGCAGATCTTCAGGCACCGCCGACTAAGGGGTCATTCAGCTGCTGCTGCAGGATTATACGAAAGACATCACTGCCTGCTTCAGAATACTACCAGGGAGCCCTTGGACTCGGATCTCTCTTTGGAGAAATCAAAGGCACAAACTGATCACGGTGAAACATCCTTGGCGAGCACGAGAACAAGATGAAATCGAGTCAGAGACCTTGGGGAAAACAAGCTCTTGGCATTGCTAAGATTAGGGGGGAGGAGAAATGCGGCTCGGGAGCAAATGGTAAAGAGCGCGTGAATGGGAAGAGCCGTGGGAGGTGGGAGGGGAAGTCGGAAAGTGCGAAGTGCAGACGGGGGGCGGGGTGTGGAGCCTTTGAAGTGTGTGTGGCTTTCATGTGGAGTTCTGGGTGGGGGTGCAGCCTGCGTGAGGAGGTGGTTGGTGTGGTTGATGCATAGATACCGGCCTCTATCTGGTCGGTAGGTGTGCGGGCAGGTGCAGGTGTCATGAAATCGTATGTGGCCGTGTCCCTGCCTACCTACTCTGGAAATCGGAATGGCCCGAGGGTGGGGGAGTGTGGGCCTGGAGGGGTTTGCTGGTGATGGGCAGATGAGTCACTGCTGTGGATGAGCTGTGCCAGCGTCCCGGAGATAAGCATTAACCCTTCACTGCCCAGGGCTGCACAAGGAGGATACTGCCAGTGGCGGGAGGCTTGCTTTGGGGCTGGAAGTTTGTCAGTTCATGGAAGCCAGGAAGGCCTGTATGCTGTTAGAAATGTGGAGACCCTTGTATCTTATAGTGCTGTGCCTAGAATCAAAAGCCACAATCTGCATTAGAGAACACGTCTGTTGACTCTGCATACAGCAACAGCCGGTAAAACAATCCATTGCCTATCGGTAGAGTTACCTCACGACAATGCAAGTATGGAAGAAGTAGGGAGGTGTTACTCTTTTTGTCAAATACTGGGCAAAAGCTGAGCCAGAGCTCTGCAGGTCATGAAAGTATTAGCTTTCATAGCTTGTTCTAATGTTCTTCATTCAGCACAGTGCACATTTCACTGCCTTCGCTGCTGCCGTCATCGGTACAAAAATTAACTGGATCAATTGGCAGCTGGTCTTTTGATCTGTTTTTGGAATTGTTTGGAAATAATACGAAATTCTGTTTTGCACGTTTTGTTTCGCTTCTCGGTCAGCACACTTACATTTCTTGCTTCTTAAACCTACTGAAAATCGGAGTAAATTGCACATGGGATGCAGTTTGCACACGGGAAAATACCACATGTGCAATATGCATATGGGCAAATACTGTCTGACTTAGGACCCCGCTTGAAGTGCAAAGGCGAGTGTGTACCAGTACAGAATTACAACAAGAGGCTTACGTCTCAGCCCTCATCAAATTGAGGGGATGTGCTGGTGTGGGAGGGGGGAGGTGCTGGTGTGGGAGGAGTGCTGTTAGGGCAAGGCTGTGTTTGCGGGGAGAGAGAGGGGAGGTGCTGGTGTGGGAGGGGGGAGGTGCTGGTGTGGGAGGAGTGCTGTTAGGGCAAGGCTGTGTTTGCGGGGAGAGAGAGGGGAGGTGCTGGTGTGGGAGGGGGGAGGTGCTGGTGTGGGAGGAGTGTTGTTAGGGCAAGGCTGTGTTTGCGGGGAGAGAGAGGGGAGGTGCTGGTGTTGGAGGGGGGAGGTGCTGGTGTGGGAGGAGTGCTGCTAGGGCAAGGCTGTGTTTGCGGTGAGAGAGAGGGGAGGTGCTGGTGTGGGAGGGGGGAGTTGCTGGTGTGGGAGGAGTGCTGCTAGGGGAGGAGAAGCCTGATGCCGGATGGGGGCGGGAGAGCCTGGGAATGCAAGAGGCTGGGCTTGCATGCGATGCGCGTGCATGTACACGGGAACTGCATGAAAACCGCGGGGCTGAAAGCCTTTTGGTTTCACGATGTTTTCGCCACTTGAATTCTCGCTCCGCTCGATGCGCTTGCGCACATCGATAGGTCGCGAGACCTAAAAACAGAGTTTAGGGAAGAAGGTTGCTATGGTGATGCTACACAAAACTACATCAGGTTCTGGAGCTCTGTTGACTGATCAAAGTATATGTTGTGCAAATGATGTTGATCCCTGTGAGGCAGAGGTGATGGGGTTTGGGGGCTTGATAGTAGGCTTCGAATTGGGGTACTATGTTTTTAATGATCCCTTTAAAGATGTTCAAGGAACAGGCAGTTCATTGGTCAAGTAGTCGTGGACTGTTGCCTTCATGGTCTTGGTGGGCAATGATTTGCCCAAGTAATTGTTTGCCACAGGTCCTCACCTGCTTCCCTCCCTTCTTCATTTCAGAGACACCTGTCCCCGGAGGACTTCCAGCGCCTCTTTGAAATGCCCCTGGAGGAGTTCAGCAAGCTGGCCCTGTGGAAGAGGAACGACCTGAAGAAGAAGGCCTTCCTTTTCTAAATGAAGAGGTGGACGATGAGGAGGAGCATCTCGAAGGCTTCGCAAGAGCCCAGGCCACTGCTATGGCACCCAAAAAAAGGCAAAGGTGGCACTTGGCAGTCCCCAGGGCCTCGGTGACAGGAAGGGTGCTAAGAAGGAGGTGGTCAGGGCTCAGTAGCCAACTCCCGGTGTCCCGGCCGCTTTCCTATCGCCTTTTGTACAGAGCCCCCTGTCAAACGCTCACAAATATGGCGGCTGTCCTGTTGTCCCTCCCTTCATTCTGTCCCCTTAAATGAACTCACATTGAGCATTTTCAAGTTCCCTGTTGGGCAACAAGCATGTTAAGCTTCTAGGAAGGAGACATCAAACTTTTAGCGCGTCTAAGATGGACTGTGACCAAGCATCCATCTCCGACAAGGGCTGCTCAGGTCAGCTGCAGCTAGCGACCCTTGGGGAGGCATTACTGGACATGCACCCTCATCCACTCCGGCAAAGAAGACCAGCCCCAGGTCATTTAGCACTCAGTTTCATAGGAGGGGGGGTGCAAGGAGAAATGCCAGACCCCCATCCCCCAACTCCCATGAGCAGCTGTAGCCCCTCTCGGTCTGATGTGGGGTTGATGTGCACAATGATCACAGCCCTACTTATCCTAGTGGGGTCATTCTGGGGTCTCATCGCTTTTAAAGCAATCTCCAGTTCTGCCTCAATATCAACATCAATGCAGCAAATCACTATTGGATATAGAGTGGCAGCTAAATGCTCCCAGCGATGATACATCAGCATTGTCACTAGCGATAAAAGACCACTGGTTCACTATTGATTATTAGGGATAGTTTCACAATAACACATTTAAGCAAGCACTTTGTCACTAATGCGAATAGCAGAAAATTATATCTCGAGTGGCTATAGGCGTGCATTCTATCAGTAGGGATGACAGTTATACTATGAGAGCTCTTTACACTACTGATAGTTAGGATTAGTTGCACCATTATTGATTATAAACAGCTAGTGTATGACTACTGATAGAGAACACATAATCACTCTATATATACAGGAGACGGCAGAGATACTACTGAGAACAGAAAAACACATATCCCACAACACCATATTGCATCAATGGTGATAGTGCACAGGTGGGACTGCAGCACTTTTCACAGTACAAGGGGTGATTGGGCATCTCGTATTGATAAACACTCAGAGTCACTATTGTAAGAACAAGGAGGCACTATTAATTGTACAGTTGTGTGCTTTGTCATTTTTGGTAGTGTAAGAATGGCTGTGTCACCAAAAATAGTGAAAGGAGCTTTGTTTTTTTTCATCATGAATGTGGTACATGTCCTTGATGATGGAACAGATAAGTGCATTACTTTTGATATTGAAAGGTTGAGTGTGAATCTGATGATAGTGAAAAGGGCGAGAAAGGCCAGTGTGCCTTTCTTGAAGGAGAAAGGTGTGTGTGTTTGTGTGCCATTACTTCAAAGGAAAGAGGTTGGTGTGTCACTATTAGTGCAAAGGATTTGTGAGTGTGTCTGTGGTGTGGAAAACTCTAGCCGCACACTGAATTCATAGATGTCGGTTCACAAAAATAGACAATTGGAAGTGACACCAACCTCCATTTGGACATCCCACACACCAGCCAATGACATCACATGGCCTCCTGTTTGTGGCTGAAGTGAATAAGGACCATAGGACCCTATTTGCTTTGTGTCGTTAGCACTGCCTTCCTGACCCCTCAGCTTCATACCAGAAAGGTCAGAAGGACAAAGTAGGATAGTAGCTGCAACCCCACTCACTCTACTGGTAACCAATGCACATTCCGCAATGGGTACCGTCTTGTGCATAGAGTGAGATGTCTGCAGAATGAGTGACTATTATACTGAGTCCTGCTTCCTCCTCTAACTCTTTATGTGATTTGATTATCCCTTTAGGAACTTTGTGATTGACAGCAGGAGAACAGCAGTGACTCATCAAAAAGGGAGTCCTCAGGTGCGGGGATGCACCAAGCGGAACATCTGCGGAGTGTTTGTGCCAGCAACTCTCTTAGGGTCTTAGAGTTAGGGTCAGGCTCCCTCGCTTGTACGTAGTGCACCAGATTCCAGAGGTATATAGCATGTATTGTGCCGAGAGCAGACTTTGCTTACAATTCTGACATCTAGTTTTTATTCTTTAATCTGCCCTTTACTCCATCTATGTTTCAACATGATCAACGTGCAACATGGCAGTTCTTTCTTTTAAAGAAATGACGCACACTGAGTACGAAATTGCCTCTAGGCGCCTTCTGAACCAAGGTGGGAAGCTAAAATACATTTGAGAAATAGTCAGGGTCGTACCGTGGGCAGTGAGATTCTGATTTCCAACAATCACACTGAAATATGAGGTTAAAATACAATATAGGACAAACTGGTTGAATATGAGGGGCTCAAGGGGCAGTGGAAAATAAGAGAAATGTGGTTCTGTAGGGGTACCAAGTGAGAGAAAACACAATATTTTGTAAAATAATAAACATTTTGAAGACTTTTAAAACAGAGAGAGGAGGAGAGTGTGAACACTTTTGTATGTGTGGATGTTCAAATCCGACAGACGCCTCACCAAACCCGACTGAAATCACCTGTCCCCTACTATTTACTAGAAAATACATATACTAGGTGGGGTGTAACACCCCAAACACCCCCTGAAGCTTCGTCCTTGGAAATAGTGAAACTTCACAGTTAAAAAATACTGTAGCTAGTGAAAGGGTGGGGGTGTGCGAAGTTGCAAAAGTTTTTCCACTACAAAGTTTGTGAATTGTTTCACAACTTTACACCCTTTGAGAAGTTCACCCAGTGTGCAAATTTAAAAAAATATACGAAGAAGGTGAACAATAATTCAGCATAATTACTTTTTGATTTTAAACTCCTGAGAAAATTACTTGTTAATAGAATTCTCTCTTTTTGCCATGGCGGCAAACACCTCCAGATTCGGTCAGCTTTCAAGTAGAGAGGCAGTAGAAAGTTTGAGCAGCTGGCAGCATTTGCAACCAACAGGTGTAGATGAAGACGATCGTCATGTTGATACAACATTGATACCCCCATGTAAAATTCAAGATGCACTTGTGGTTACACCATGCCTCCAACGAGCATTGGCAATGCCAGTAGGTCTGGCTTTAAGGGAATGTTGTATGGGAAAGTAAAGCATTACAAGTAAATAGCAGGGGAATGGATATTCATTTGTGTGAAAGCAAAGACCTGTACAATAATAGTGGTTACACTTAAAAGGTCAGGTGGCACTTGCACTTCAAATCCAGACCTAAACATCCATGTAGGGTAATAACTGCTCTCCTCCCATCTCTGATGCTGCCAGAGGAAAACGCGGTAAATTGGTTATCTAAGACACTTTAATGGCACCACAATATCATGCATGGGCCCCTGAAAGTTCAAGCTCAAGCAGCTGGATAAAAAAATCAAAAAAATCTGGATGATTATTAAACAAACAGAATGATAATTACCAGCGCACAAGAGAATACTGAGAATTGTTCACATATTTTTCACCTACCAGCACTTGGCCCATCCGTATAGCTAAACGTAAACTAGTGGCTGGTATGATTTTTTTTTCCCTGAGTAATGTGGCACCCTAGATGCAATGCACTTGTTGACAATGAAGGAGTTAGTGTGTCATCATTTATAGTGAAAAGAACTGGTCTGAAATAAATGATAGGGAAAAGGGTAACTGGGTCACTAGTGAGTGGGTGAAAGTTTCTCTGATAATAGTGATAGGATAAGTGAGTCATTATCAGGAGTGAAAGGCTTCTACGCCCCTTAGTTGACAGTGAGAAGTGCAGCTTTTGTCACTGCAGTGAAATGGATAAATGTGTCACTTGTTACAGTAAATGGGTTAGCCTATCCTTGTTGGTATTGGGAAAATGCGTGCTGAAATGTCACTGGCTAACACTGCAAACATGAAGCCGCCTAGTGCTACAGGAAGGTATTAACAGTTGACAGGTGAGCTGCACCCCGGCCCAGCCTTTAGTTTACAGAGCAGGTGGGCTCTCTCTCACCCTCAACTCTTGGAGGAAAACAAGTACCCACTGCCTACCAATAGAGTACAGCGCAGCAAGAGCACCGTATCACCCTGCACTGTGCCAGCAATGCCCCTAAATGGAAGGCCCTTCAGGGTCTTTTGTGGGGAGCCTGACACGTGTCAGTCATAGGTCACCGTTATGTGACACAGTACTGATTGGCCTATCGGGAGAAGGGCAGATTTTAGACAGAATGCATATCGGAAACTCCTGGAGGCTGGGGTGGCCTTTGCTTTAAGGTGGAGCTGGTGTGGGACCAAAAAGTAAGCTGGTGTGGTGTGGGGGGTCTACCACGATACACCACTGTAATGAGTTACACAGGGCTGAGAGGAGGGCCACAGTTCGTATATATTCAGCAGAGCCCCTAACTTCCAACCTCAGACAAAGAGCAGTCATACTTTGGTAAGGTGCCTTGGAAAGAGGTGCGTTCATTCCAGCAGAGCGCCCTACCATATAAAACAAGCATTGGCATAGCCAATAGGTGTCGCCTTTGGGACCTTATAAGGATTAGCCATGTAAAAGTTAATGTTGTTGCACCAAGGATATTGTGCTGGATAACTAAACACTTATAAGGTCCCAAAGGCGAGACCTATTGGCTATGCCAATGCTTGTTTTGTTTAGCCTTGTGTAGCTCAAGCACTGCACAACATGCACTCTGCTGCCCCTTAATGGCAGTCTCCTGTCACTGCAGTTTCACCCATTGCTCTACAATCTCATATTTATAGCCACTGGAATTATGCGGCAGGGGAGGGCCAAATTAGGCAGCAGGGTTGCGTAAATAATGCGGCAAGAAAAAGGCACATTATGCAGCATTATGCTGCATATTTTGGGATAGAATTACTTCACATTATTTTGTAATTTTTAAACTTGTTAAAGCTGTGGGGGCATTATTTGCAACTCATTAGTCCAGGTTTAACACCCAAACACAGTAATAAACTACAGAAAGGTGACCAGTCAACCTTTACAAAGGACCTTCTACTGCACTGCAACATGTGTTGCTGCGTTTTAGTAACTTTTGAACTGTTTGAGCTAGAAACAAATTTTATTTTGTTAAAATCTGCAGGTTATGCAGCAGATGATGGATTATGTTGCAAATGCAGCAAATGTATTATGATGTAAAAATTGCCGCAGATGCACAATCGCATAATTCCAGTGGCCCTGCTAATAGTAAGTAAATTCCATGCATCTCTAAAAAGTCCAATTTAAACGGGCTAATCACAATCAGATTTCTCCTATGGGACGCAGATTTTGCACTTATTCCTAGATACTAATATTTTCGTCCAAGTGACTCCATACTGCAGCCGAGAGGCTTTGTTTTGAAACTCTGGGCAGTGTTACGGAAAATGCCGGAGTGGGCAATAGACGTTTGTGCCTCCTTTTTGTGTCCTCAGGGCACATTGGTGTTACAGAAGGGCCAGCCGATGCTTGTGCACCACATTCTGTGATATAGATCGAGTCTGCTCAAAATGTATGCCCACACGAATCCAAGGGTTTGTTCCTTCATTTGCATGCGGTGCACTGCCCCCATGAAAATTAGAGTGTACCTGCGTTAAACTGCTGATGCGGGTGGTGATGTGAAGATGTCATCTTGCACACTAATTGTGTGTCACAAATTAGGAGGCACTTAGTACACCCCCATGCCACTCCTGGGGTTGGAGGGCATGCGATGCGGAGCCAAGGAACATCTTTGGGCACTCAGCTCATGTGGATGCAGTCGTTTGGATGCAGTCACACACTTCACCCACCGCAGGGGATCCATACAACCTCCCTAAAAATGAGATCATGTCCATCCCCTGCAGGAAAGCTAGACTGCATGTTTCAATGAGCCAGTCCACCTTTCCTCTCTTGTAGCCTCCTGTTCAGCCCTCCCTTTGTGTAACCCCGCTTGCTGCATGCCTTATGCTAGGTTGCTGTGTAAGTCACATGCATACATACATGCAGGAGAGTGGAGAAGGTGCAGGAGAATGCAGACATCTGCAGCATTCTTCAAGGATGCAGAAGGAAGCCATCAGGGGTGGACGCGGATGCAGATTTTAGCAGTTAAAAGAGCTGCAGAAGGCTAGAGGAAGCACGAGTCTAAGCGGGTAGATGGTTCTACACCTGAAAAGCTCCCATAATATTTTGATACAAAATATCGAGAGACAAAATATCGAACGGTAAGTGCATTTGGGAAGTATAGATTTTCTATTCCTAACTCCATATCTATATACCTTAAAGACGCATGCACTGCGTAGTATGTATGTGGAGTTAAGTATAAAAAAAATTTAGACTTACTTACCTGACCATATTTTATTTGCCATATTGTGAGCCATCGATATTCTGGTGTCGATATTCAGGGTGCTCATCGGGGTAAAGGCAAGAACCGGAAAGCGCTAGGACCAGAAGTGGTTGCAGGACTCTGCATGGAAGAAAACGTGTGAAGTGAGTGTGCAGTGAGTGTAGAAGTGGTTGTGCGCCGCTATTCAGCACTGTATAAACAGCTGAGAAGGTACATTGATACGTACAAGTGCAGACACCCCTTCACATGCCGCACAACGCACTTACAGAGGCAGTCCTAGACACACACACTTCACTGGCGGGAGCGTGAGCATGAGTCATGTCTTCATTACTTATCTAAGATCAACAGAACTGCCTGGAAACACTCCTCCTTAAAGCCTCATCAGTGAGACCAGCATAGCTACTCCTTCAAAGGCCTTGTTTTCACGGAATTCCGCTGCACGCCCTCCGCATAGTCCGCATTTTAAGGCCATGAGGCCGCCTCCGAGCAGTAACGCTCCTTGTTTTGCCAAGGCATCTCCTCTGCTCTGTTACTAGATAAGTTGATGTTACTGGGGCATAAAGTGTTCATTTCTTACCATTCTGGGCTTTCCTTTTGCAATCCTTTATACGGTGTGTTCGTATGCAGTCACATGAGACAAGACTCCAGTTCCCAGAAAGCATTAGTTCCTAAAAAAAGGCTTTGGACCGGAGTTAAGTGTCGCTATTGAAATATAAGCTCTTGAGCCTGCCTGGTGGTTAAACCGCCTCTACGCCAGACCTGCAAACACAGAGGTTGACTGGTGTGCACACAGGCTATTCCAGATCATGCGTAAAAGCATATACACAGTGTAATTTTCATAAAGTATGAAATAACCACAAAAGGATGAATAACAAGCGTGATAAATATCCCATTTAGGGCCCCATATGCACCCCAATGACAGGACATTTAGAATTTCCAGGCCTAGAACTGGTGAACACCTACTGACCTTGAACCTAAACTAAGCTGGTAGGAACGCAATTTACCCAGGGACAGCTCCCCTCCCAACCCAAAATGGGCTTCTAGTGGCATTTCCGTGCTTTTTTTTTCTTTTTTGGGCTGCAGCGAATACGCTTTCCTGGTCTCCTACTCCATGTTTCTGCACATTCTCCTCATCTCTTGCCTTGCTCATTCCAGGCTCTCGAAGCACTGTCAAGCGCCCCATTTCAACCCTCCATTTCAGTGCGCTAGAAGCATCTTTTGTGGCCTTCTCTTGTGCTCCCTTGCCTTACTTCAGCCCCCCTGCCTTCTTCTTATGTTGCCCTCAATCTACCCCAAGGTCTCAAGCACCCTGAAGTGTACATAATGCTGGGCTGTAATTTAAAAATGGGTTGTACCAAGTTCACAATACAGAGAGGGGAGGCCCACGGAGTCAGACAGGCCACCAGCATTCCGATGCTCCTTTCAGAGTTTTAGGGGCGAAGGGTTATTTTCTCCTGCCGTGCACCCCACACCCTTCCCCGTCAGTAGGTCGCACTCAGATGTACAGAATGTAATTTATTAAAAGTTAATCACGAGTCCAAAGTTGCCTTTCACAGCTTCCTATTAAAAAGATGTGTATAAATCGTTTACTGATCTCGGGTGGTTAGGAATCTGCCCCACCCACCCGATTCTGTTTTGTTTCTCGCTGATGTTGAATAACTTGTGTGAAAGTGACTTTTGCTTCTTATTAAAGGCGACGTGATATTATCAAACGTTTGTGCTGCAAGTTGTCTTTTACTTGAGTGATGTCCGAGGAGCAACCTGTCCTTAGCAAGAGTGCAATGACCCATAACACAAGCAAGGAAATTCTGTAACCCCATCCCATGGTTTAGTAGCTAACAGCTTAGTTTGCAACAGAGAGTTTGCATGGGGATTTAATGGATGACAAGTAATTCAGAACTGTACAATAGGGTGACCACATGGCATAGAGTCAAATTATGGACCGGACTGTAAAACATTCAGGACAAAGGGTCACAATTCAGGACAAAAAGTCAGGCAAAGAGGCAAAATTCAGGACAAATTTCAGAACAAAGGGTCAGTTTTACAGACACATCTGAGGAGAGGCCATACCTCAATACTTTATCAGTTCTGCATTAATTAACTTTTTTCTACATAGCACTATTTTTTCACTATGGTCTTTATGTGATTGTCTAAATATGCTACTTTCAGATGGCACATTATGTCCTTGTTCAGTAGTAAAAGAATGCCCTTGAGCACAGTCTCAAGGGCATCACGCCTACCCAGATCTCTTAACATTTTAAACTATGGGAAACATTAAAAGAAATGAACCTCTGCTAGTTTAGAAAAGTTGAGAAAAAACATCTGGCTCACCTCAACATCCAGTTAATGATAAATATAAAAAACAATTAATGAGGCAGAGCAGATGGTGTGGGAGACAGTCTAACACCTGATGTCAGGATGTGAGGTACCCATCACTCATCAGTAGTCTCACAGCACTAAAGTGTGCATGCAGGACTCTATATTTATCTCGGAACTGGGAGCCCGGACTACCAATCAAAGAGAATTAAAGAGCAAGATGAAATTGAGATCAGATGGGAGATTCACAACAACTGATTTAAAGGGTTGTTGCATAAACTGGACAAATAAGAAAGAGAAGCACAAGGTGGGACAATTCCTAAAATCAGACATGATAAGCCCTCCATGATTATCAGAAAGTATTGTATATCTGAGGATTTGTCTCATCAGAGAGGAGAGAAACAGAAGTGGCACTGTGAAGTGGTTGAACAAGCAGCATCCACCCACCCTGGCAAACTCTGCTGGTGCAATAGTCCACTGGTTCTGCCTGTGAAGCGTGAGCAGGGACCAGACCCCTTGGAAGGTTCAGCCATGGGCTGCTGCCCACTCTGTTCATACCTTAAAATGGTTCTTCAGTCGAGTCCTGGCCTAACCAGTGACCTGGCTTATCCCTAGTGCCAAAGAACATGCAGAATTTTCAAAATATTTAGGATGTAAATCACACAAGCAAAATGTAAGAACATGATAAAGATTTTATAATGTAAGAAGTGTTTCTTTAGCACATGGTAGTGTTTTCCCCATTATATACTATTAGACACCAGATTGAACTGAGATTCAGTTACCTCTCAATACCTAGGGATTATTATCTTCCATTCCCTCCCTGATTTTCAGAAGAAAATCTGGGCAGTGAGACACTGCCTCCGAGCCCAGTTTGCTTCTTGGTCTTTTCTTCCACTTTCAGTAATGGGCCACATAGCACTGGTCAAGATCATGGTGCTACCCAGGCTATTCTATTATTTTGCATACATTCCCCTGCTCATCCCTCAATCCTTCTTCAGACACCTTGACACTTCCTACGTCTGATATGGGGCAGCTCTTTCCATTCTAAAGCTACCTGTGACTGTGGGTGGATTACTCCTTCTGAACTTAGAACGCAATCATTTAGCTGCACAGCACCAATGGGTACTTCACTGACTGTCTGGCTGACTGTGTGTTTGGCCGCCCCCTGCATGAGATGGGGTTGGCCCTTAAAGACTTTAAGGAGGGCTTACCTCACTACTCATGGTTTCCTACTGACCATTCTACCCAACACCTCCGGGGTATTCCACATGGCTTTCTCTTGCCTAACTAGAACCCATAAACTCACTAACACGAATAAACCCTAGGTACCTGCAATATCTCTGCTAGGCCAACTCACGCTCACAGGACGGCTTTGCTCAGGGCAACTCCATCAGACGCATGATGCAAGCCTTTCAAAATTGGAGATTTTGTTTGTTGACAGCGAGCTACTAGATTTTCAAACCTTTATGGCAGACTGCAGTCTTCACCAGGATCAATTCCTTTCTTAGAAACCTTAAACAATCATTAAATGCCCCATTTCATTTTCGCCACCTAGCACCATCCCCACATGAGGTGTACCAGGCCCTCCACACCATAGAGAATGGCGGCAAACTGATAAGATGAGTACACAGAGCTTTCCTGCATCATGGGAACCACTCCTGGGATTCTCTCCATACTAACTGAGAGACTGACATGGTCGAACCTCTGCACGATGTGGACAGGGATTAAATATTGGAATATCCCCACAAGGTATCCTACAGCTTCCATTTTAAGAATATTCAATATAATATTCTTAACTGGGCCTACTTCACATCTGCCTAGAAGCCTCAGCTGCTTGTCTTTGCTGTATGCATGTAGATGTCGATTTGCTTCATATACTTTAGTCTTGCCCCACACTCCTTTCATGCTGGCAGAGAGTTCTTGCGGTGCTGTCGACAAAGGTGGGGCATCTACAAGTGAATTCCCCTTAAGTGGTCATTTTGGGGCGTATTCCACCATCCTGAGTTTAAGAAACCTTCCACCAAGTTCCTCGACCTGTTCTTCTAGCAAAATGCAACTTTACACTTCAGTGGACTGATTCCCTACCTCCGACTATCGAAAGTTGGACCACGGTCTCGCTCTCTTGGTTTCAATCTGAGAGCACCCTGTTACACAGGGAGGAATGAGCTGGTCTGAGAAAATATTTTATTGCACAGGTGTGGGAAATTTTGGTGGAGGGCATTAAAGCCTGCACCAACGGTGATACTCTCCTCCTGTAACCCTGACACATAGGCTCTTTGTTTTGGTATACTGGTTGTTCTTGTCACATCTGGGCAATTACACAAGGCATTGGTCTAAGGGCACCTATCTCCAACAAACTGTCATTAATTTCCCATTAGAACGCTTTCTTCAACGGACCACAGGGTTCATTTCAGTTAAGGCAGCAGCAATTTGGCAGGACGTGGGGTGGGACAATTTATTATGGGTCAGTGTCTTACACAGAAAATTACAAAAATGTGTACTAACTCTTTATAAATAGCCTAGAACTGTTCTGTAATTGTTCGATGGAATCTATTGCTACATACTTGGCTACTATCATGCCATGTCACCTCTTTTGGCATACAATATTAAAATCTTTAAAAAACATATGGTAGTGTTTCAATTTAGTACATTAGATCACAGCATTGCATTGACATTTATTTGAAGTGAAAGTTTCTAAAAATGAACTGTAAAACATTTATTAACCCTCTCTCTTGACAACACCAGAAGTGAACAAAGTGAACCAATTATCTGGTGTCCCGTACATCATGGCCAATATTATTTTGATCAATAATGGAATATTACAAGCTACTAAAACATACAAATAAGTTTTTTGTACACAGTCCATCTTAAACTGAATTACTTTAAAGTGCTCTCAAATGTGACTATCAAGTAAATTAGACGCATGAAGTAAATTGATTTGACTTAGATCACACAATTAAGTCATGCAGGGAATCCCGGATTTGAATCCAGGCTTTCCAGTCACACATAGTGCACTTGAGCCACCAACTAGATTACCTTATTTTTCTGAATCCCCTTTCAAACCAGAAGATAGTGTTTTTGTACAATTCTATAAGATGAATAGTGCACTGTCTTTAAATAAATACAGATCACAGGTTAATCTGACACAATATCTAAAGACAAAGGTACATAATGAAGATAAGGGAAGGCATCCACCATACACTTATATCACTTGCTTTTAAGATATTATATTGCTTTCTAGAGGTGGGCAAGCTACTGAAAGTTTGAGACAGGCTCGAGCTTGAAGCCTGGCTCCGTCTCAGCTCGAGGTCCTGTTGGAACCTCAAGCCCCTAATGAACCGAGTTTTGGAACTGGGGAACCAGGTTTGAGTCTCGGCATCAGAACAGCATCCTGTGATTCTGGGCAAACCACTTATTCTCTCATGCCTATAAACAATGAATGTGACGTTGTGTAATGAAAGTGGTGATCATGTAAAGTGCCCCAATACCTTTGGGTCGAGTTAATCATATATAAAAACTGCATAAAAATGTGCAAAGTTGCAGAAACAAAGCCTTAACATAGGGAAAGACAATTACTGACCTATTTCCTGGTTGATTTGTACACCGATACATTTGAAAAATTGGATAAATGCAGCTTTCACCCACCTTTAAATTGTGTGATTCGAAGCAAATATTTCACCCATACTCTTTTTTTCTTCATTATTGTGCATGAAAGCACTTTCAAATATGTGAGTTCCTAATATCAGTTGTACAAAACCAATTGCATTTGATTTTATAGATTATAATGCCACGTAATAATGTCTGTGCTTCACATGTTAAAAGAAATACACTTCTTTTGAATTTTGATGCGACTTTATAATATGTTACGTGATGTTTGTTATATGATTTCCATAGCAAAAATATCAGGGCTTGGCTTGTGCACAGGCTCTAAGATTAGAGCCAGAGCCTTGGCTCGGCTCCAGCCAGCTGTGGTCCGTGCAGGTAAGAGCGATGGGGTCAGGTGGAAGGGTATTTCGACAGATGAGGACGTGGGAAAGTTAATTATTTATTTAATTTTCCTTCATGGTCGTCTATCAAATCCCCCAGCCCAGCTCTTACCTGCACGGGCCGTGATTGGCTCTGGATTGGCTCTCCTTGTGTTCTAAAATGTTCAATGCAGCGGTTGAAGTGCATTAAAACAAGTATGTCTACTGCAATGGGGACAGTCTCAGTCAGCGTGGAGGCAGAATCAAAGGTGTGGCTAAAAAGAACAAAATATTCTGTAACTATTTTGTTGATCTTTCACCATCAAGTAGCTAAATATAGTGGGGGGAGTGGGGCGAGCTGCCATGGCCTCAGGGCGGACAGCCTGAGCTCCTCGCCACCCGCGATCCCGCAGACGCTCTAACCTGCCGCACCCACTTCCGCAACCACAGGAGTGGTGCCCATAAATGTTCAGTGACCCAGTGGAGCCTCCGGTCACTGTGAAGGGCGCGGAGATGGGGGAAAACAGTTGGGAGGGCTCAGGGCATTGGAGCTTCATAAAGTCTGCAAGATGTCGGCCCCACTTTGTTTGCGGAAGCCGCAGTAGAGCTCTGCAGCTGCCATGATCCAGATTCCTGCAAGCCTCACACCATTATTGACTGCACAGGGTGCCCTTTGGTGAAACAGTGAATGTGGTGCCTGTCTCCGGGGCCGTTATGAGTAGCGGGATGGCCACGACTGAGCTCCAGCCATGTCCAAGATGGCGGCCCACTTTGATCACGGTGGCTGTGCTGTTTTTGATTTGGTGCTTGTCCCCGGAGCCTGCCTCAACCCGCAGGAGGGCAGCGACTGGGTAGTTGCCTGCTAAAGGTGGGGTTCCACTCTGATCATGTTATGTTGTTATGTTATGTTAAAATAGATTTGTAGAGTGCACAGCTACTCAACAGAGTGTCCCGGCCCTGAGACAGAAAGATACAGAGGCCAGAAAAGGAGAAACTCCGGTACCGGGGTGCACGGCTATTATACTGTTTGTTGGAACAGCCAGGTCTTCAGTTGTTTCCTGAATGCCAGTAGGTTCATAGCCTGACTGAGTGGAAGAGGCAGCTTGTTCCAGAATCTCGCAACTTGCACTTGAAAAGAATGTCCACCGGGGCGGGTCCTGAGATAGTTTGGAGTGACAATCAGGTGTTAGTGGGCTGACCTAAGGGGTCTGCCAGGCACGTAATGTGAAACTCTTCTGTGGATGAAATGCGTCCCCATGCCATGCAGCGCTTTGAAAGCCAAGGCCAGTGATTTGAAGAGTATTCTGCATTGGATAGGCAGCCAGTGCAGATTCTTCAGATGGTGGGAGATCTCTAGGTCCGAGTCTCAAGACTGCCCTGGCCACCGCGTTCTGTCCAACTTGCAGTCTATTCAGTAAGAACTCTGGAAGGCCCAGATAAAGGACGTTGGCATAGTCAAATCTGGAGGTGATAAGGGCCTGAACGACCGTCTTTCTGTGAGAGGTTGGCAATAGAAAGAGAAACCTACGGAGCATTTTCCGGAGACCAAAACACGTACCTGCCACCGACTGTACTTGAGATGTCATAGATAAGGCGTCATCCATTTTCACTCCTAGGTTTTTTACCATCTTAACTGCTGACTGGGGGGGGGGGCATATCAGTAGGACACCATTGTTTCCAGGCGTCCAGGGGTGGGGTGCCAAAGAAGATAATCTCAGACTTTCCGGGTTACATTTAAGATGGTTGTGTTTGAACCAGGCAAAGGATTCTCTCAGACATTTATTTATCTTCTCCCTGTTGAGCTCCTCCCCCTTCTTGCAAGTAAATAGCAGTTGAGTGTCGTCGACGTAAGATATAATCATAGCTTCACCCGCTTCTGCCAGAGTGGCCACAGGAGCCGTGTACAGATTAAAAAGTACTGGGCTCTGAAGGGGAAATGGGATAATATACAGCACAAAGTCGGGAGGGGCGGGAGGCCTTGGAACTTGGGATAATCTAAAGTTACTATAGGATAATATTGTGAGTGCGATATGAAAGGAATCCAGGGGAGCGACGTCAGGGGGCAGTAGACCACTCACACTGTAAGGCTTTAGCATAGGAAGGGAGGAACTAGACAGAGGGGACACGGGAAAGAAACCTCACTACTTACTTCATGTAACTGATAATCAGCAACGCAAGACCGCAATGTGATTCCTAAAGTTTCTTTAATGTTGTTTGTTGTTATTGAAAAAACTGAAAACCAAGAACCAATATTTCTCAGCATACACATGAGCACATAGTGCCTTTTTACTTAATGCAGTATTACAGATCGCGAATAATAAACACGCAGATTCCATACTGAAGGTACTGCAT
The DNA here is from genome assembly GCF_964263255.1 of Lissotriton vulgaris. Lineage (NCBI taxonomy): Eukaryota > Metazoa > Chordata > Amphibia > Caudata > Salamandridae > Lissotriton > Lissotriton vulgaris. The sequence continues at coordinate 589,043,900 of NC_141699.1, forward strand.
GATGTTTGTAAGATGGTATTGGTGGCCAGCCCGATGGGTTGTAGGCATACGCTGTGTAAAATTGAAGGTACAATAAAGGTTTTTGAAAAAAAAAAAAGTACTGGGCTCAAGATAGATCCCTGTGGCACGCCTACGTTCAGTGGTGGAATGCTGGCTGCAAACGGGGACGACCAGACCTCTTGGTTTCTATCCTCCAGAAAGGAGGAGATCCACTTCAACACCGCGCCTCCAAGTCCGCACTCCCGCAACCTCTGCAGGAGGTGACCGTGGGGCATGGTATCGAAGGCCGCAGAGAGGTGTAGAAGGACAAGAACCACCTTGCCTCCTTTATCAAGGGTCTCTTTGATTGGTTCGGAGACCTCCAGCAACGCCGTCTCTGTACTAAGGTTCTACCTGAAACCAGACTGACTCGGGTGAAGAAGGTTTTTGGCCTCAGCAAAGTCGCTAATCACCGAGTGAACGTATTTCTCAATTGTCTTTGCAAAGAAAGACAACAAAGAGATGGGTCTGTAATTAGATAATTCCATGGGATCAGCTGTGGGTTTTTTAAATGTTTTAATAGGGGAATTATTTTCGCGCTCTTCCAGCTTACCGGGACCTGACCGCTATGAAGAGACACATTCAGAATGCTATTCACAGTGGGATTCAAGATCTCCGCCATTGATGCCAAAAATTTAGCAGAGCCGGGGTCCGCAGGTGAGCCAGTCTTGAGGCCCTTCATTATTGCCGAGGACGTCTCTAGGGACATGGGAGGAAAAAGGGAGAGGGAGGCACTGCCCACCTGATTCTGGGGGGCCGTCGATGGAGAGGCCTGCTCGTCTTTCCCAACCAAGACATCAAAAGAAGATTGAATTGTTATGATCTTCGTATGGAAGAAATTTGCTAACTTTGCAGTCCAGAGAGAAGTGCCTTTTAGCAGCACTAGGTGAAGAGAAGCTTTTAACAATACTAACATTTTCTCTGCTTTTGTTCTCTGCGGACTCAATTTTAGATGCAAAGAAGCTCTTCTTAGCTTCCTGTATCCTTTTACGGTAGTCTCTTTAGACTTCTTTATAATTCCTTTTCTTTTCCTCATTAAAATCTTTTACCCATTCTCTTTCCTGACATTTACAATCCCTTCTACACTGTCGCAAGATATCGTTAAACCAGGAGGCTGAACCTCTTGCAATTTGTAAAGGCGCGAGAGACCAAAGGGGCTAGGGACATGGTCCCTTGCGAGACCCACTTTATTAGTGCCTCGGCTTACTGCTCTATATTGCTGCTTGGCGTGATAGGGTGTTGGTCAAGTTCATATTTGAGGGCAGCCAGGGTAATTCTATGAAAAGGCCTAGATGTAAAAGACGGCCGCTTGACCTGGGTCAGTGGATGCTTCATTAGTTTGGGTAACCTGAAACCCACCAGGTAATGGTCTGACCAAAGTAAAGGTAGGGGAACCTCTTTCTGGATTTTGCAATTGGAAAATACTTGGTCCAGAGTATGGCCTTTAACATGCGTAGGGACTGAGACATATGAAGCAAGATTAAGCGCGTCCAGTGATTCCAACAGAGAGATGGTGTCAGGGGTATCCTGTTTGTCCAAATGTACATTAAAATCCCACAGAACAAGAAAATGTTTGAATCTGGAGGCCACTGGCGCGATGGCATCACTCAGAGACTTCAAAAAGACCCCAGCAAGGCCATGGGGTCTATATATGAGAACTCCCGCTAAGCATTGATGGGGGGAGAGGGTAGCCTGAAACTAAGACACTCAGCTCCTTCAATTTCTTCCATAGGAATGCAGGTGATAGAGATATCCAACTTGTAATGATTGCAACTCCACCCCCCTTACTTCCAACACGATCCTTCCTCAAGATGGAGTAACCTGGGGGGATGGCTGAAGCGATTGTCGGATTCGACGTATCAGACAGCCATGTTTCGGTCAAAAATATGAACTCCGGTTTGGTCTCATGTGGGTCTCGCTCTCGTTTATACCATCTGAGTGGACTTTTTCTCATTGCGTCTGTGGGAAAGCTGCACATTGCACACGGACACGGCCCTAGATGCGGGGGTGAGTGCTTTTCTGCACTGCTGGCTTCCTTTGCTACAATGGGCAGTGGGCGCTTGAATCTTGACAGTGTTGCTGGCTTCGGTTTTCACGGGGGCACTTTGATTTCCTATTGAGGATGGCTTCGGGGGCCACTGTGTGGTGCTGCCTCTCTCGCTGTGGGGTCCCCTGACGACGTTTCTGCCACTACTACTTGTGTATGGTGGGCTGGGACCTACGACTAACTAGTCATATGCTGCTACACTAGGCATTTGTGCTATCATCTGCACTGCTGGGACCATCGTGAGACGTACGCAATGGACCAAAGAGGATGCGGCCACCAGCACTCCGCAAGAGGGAATCAAGCAGGGCACTGGGAATGGGGATAATGCTGGATGGCAAGTTTGAGGCACCTCTGCCTGCCATTGACCCTTTAGGAGAACGATTAGAGGGTAAATTGACACACTTCCAGTAGAACTGAGCCTTATCCGAGAAGAATCGTGAAAACTGTCCCAGAGGGTCCATGCTCTGGAGGCCACTGTCCAGTCTTTGACCCCTAACGTTCAACCTGCAGACCATCACATCGTGATTCGTGACTCTCAAGGCGCAAACTTGGTGCCTGGGGCCTGGCCAGATGATCAGGATGGTCATGCACACTTGAATAATGTTAGTATTGTGGGACTGTCTGGAAGGGTTAGAAAGTGCAGATAGAGTACCAGTGAAGCTGCCTCACCCTGAGGACTGTCTTGTGGTGGTGCGCCTCCTGCATTTTCGAGATAGGAACCACCTCCTGCAACAGGCACCTGCTCCTGACCCTTTTGCTGTGGACAATGTTAAAGTGTCCATTTCCCAAATTTCACTCTACAGGTCCAGACTCAGACGGCATTGTTTCTAGCAGTGAAAAAAAAACTGTGTGACCTGTGGCTGATTTACTCTCTGCTTTTCCCTGCCCAGCTGCGAGCCAAAGTTGAAAATAAAGTGCATTTCTTTGCTGACCCTGTGGCGGTCTGGGATTGACTGTGCGTACCAAAGTGCCAGAGTTGCAGTGGCCCCCACGCCCATGACACCAACAATCTCTGCGCAGGCCTATGGCCTCCCTGGTGGTATTGGAGCAAACAAGGGTGGTTGAGACTGCTGTGTCACTGGGGATCAGCGAGGGTTCCTCTCTACTTCCATCCCCGGAACATCATAGCTCTGCCTCCGAGTTGGGGGACTCTGTTATACCAGGGTGATGGAGCGCGATGGTGCTCTAAAATTGTAGGGGTGCATCATAATCATTGATAGTCCGCACCCGCATATATTCTTCTGTTGTATTAACTTTGATCATCAGAAATGTGTCGTAATAATAAAAATGTGCAAGTGCATGAATAGAAAAGTATTTTGTGCCATGAAAGAGAAATGAAATGGCATTTATATTTGAAAATTGTAACCTTTAGTTTATTGCTATTTGCCTATTGAAAAGCTTATGTGTAATGTAATGCATTTTGATTTAAATGTGCACCATGATGAAGATTGCATGTGGAGATGACGAGCTGCGCTTAATGTGTAATAATTGTAGATATTTGCAAAGCCTCATTAACATGTGTGTAAAATTTGATGTGGAAAGGCCTAAATGAAATGTTTACTTTGTGTATATGAAAGGCCTATTTGTTTATTCGTATGTTGGCCAAACTGTGTAGGCCTGAAAATTGAATTTCCCAGCGAATATCATGTGCATGCAAGGATGTTCTGTTCTCACGTTTCGGTTGCAGGTGGAAGAAGCTGCCTTTGTTAGTTAAAACTAACGCTCTTTGTTTTAGGAGTTAGGCATGGAGGCTAAGAGTTACTTTGTAAATGGAATGTTGATAATTGGGAGCCGGTATCTTTCTCCCCAAGGAGGCTTGGGAATCAAGGTCATCTAGCTGAACACTGGAAAGAGTGTGGAAGACAGTGGAAAACTACCTAGGAGAGGTGTCCGTTGAGATGAGGTGATCTGAGGGCGTGTTTTACATCTTTGGATTTTGTATTAGGGAAAGTGCCCCGAGGGAGGAGAGGTAGAGTGTCAGAGAGGCAGAAGGAGACAGGATAAGTTAGGAGACGGGGTTAGAAGATCGATCTGGAAAGAGGATCTTAGAAAGAGCTCTGTAGCTTTGGCTACTTGATCCATACTATGTGAATGTACTTCTTAGGAAGTCTTCACAAGCTGACACCTTTAACTGACTTTGCCCAGGAGATGCTAAGTAGGGATGTCACCTTAGAGAAAGAGTAGGGAAAACGTAATGCTTTTTACTTTCCCACCACAGATGAAGTCTGGCTTGAATATTGGAGCAGTCCTTGCTTGCGTTTTATTTTTGGAGCTTTTTATTCTCTATGATCCATCAGATTAGGCTCATTCACAGATAGGGTTTTGTATAAGTTCCCAGGTATTTTTACAACCTTGTCTTGAGGTGCTTGTACATTCAGTTGTTTTTGGTTTTGTAATAAAACCTTAAACTGGAGTTCGGAGTTTGTGATCTTTTGAGCCATAGTTACTACTGACTGTTGAATTGACTAAAATTAGTTGTTTCTCCCCTTTACACTTCTCAGCAGGTAATAAAGATACATCAACCTAGGGTTCCTTGTTAAATTTTGGTAGTGGAACCCAGCCTTATCAAGGGCTTGGGAACACTTTGGTGAGTGGGGGTTACTCCAGGGTCAGTGGCTGACATTGTTTAATGCTATTTGCTTTGGCAATGCACTCTCTTCTTGCCTTGCTCTTCTTTTACACATGTTGATTGTGCGGCTCTTTTATCCTGTGTGTAATTCGGATGTGAATGGCCATTGGAGAGAGTTGGGCGGGGGGCTTGCAAGATGTGTTCCCTAGAATTTGTTTGGTCACCAGTGTGCAGCTTTTTCCTCCTCTACCTGGGGGCACCCCTCCATGGCATTCTTCCTCCATTATGGAACTTGTTGGCTACTTGGCCTTTGTTTGGCTCCTCAGTGAGCTTTGCGTGATGCGGCGTGTTGTATGTCTCAGTTCTGGCGGGTTGGGGTTCATTTACATGATATTGTTAATTTTTTTCATGTTTGTTTCTTGGGGGCGGAAGGCATGTGGCAGTGAATTCTATTTGCTTGCGATAGCAAGATGGGGATCGTGTTGGAGGTGAAGGGTTTGTGTAGGATCCTCTGTTGCTGGTTTGATGTCCATGGCAGTGCAGGATAAAGTACTCACGTGGAATGTGCGGGCCTCTACTCCTCCACTAAGCATTACAATGTCCTACCTTTTTTAAATGGATGGGGTTTCAAATTGTGTTTTTGAAAGAGACTCATCTTAAAGAGTCTGAAAGCTGGGTCCTTCGGGAGCATTGGAAGGGGTCAACTATATACATCCACAGGGACACCATCCGCATCACGACCAACACCGACGACACCCTGACCACCGCCGAACACCTACACTTCCAGATCCACACGACCCGAAGACCACCCTCAGAGGCACCCTGATCTACCGACCCCCGGGACCACGCACACAATTCTGCGAGGACATCGCCGACTTCGTCAGCCCGCATACCCTCCCCTCCGCTGACTACATCCTCCTGGGAGACCTCAACTTCCACCTGGAGAACAACAGCGACCGCAACACCATCACCCTGCTCGACAACCTCGCCAACCTCGGACTCAAGCAGCTGGTGTCCACCTCCACCCACCTCGCCGGACACACACTCGACGCCGTCTTCTCATCCAGCAAAGACATCGCCTTCAGCCACGCTACAGGACTCCACTGGACGGACCACAGCTGCGTCCACTTCACCTTCAGAAGAACCACGATCCACCACCACCAGCAACAGGTTGCCCGAAGAAGCTGGAACAAGATCACAGCCGACCAGCTCGCCGCTTCCCTGAGCCAGCACCCTCCCGCCAGCTCAGCGAACCCCAGCCAGGCCGCCGACAACCTCACGAAGTGGATCAACAACTGCGCGGATGAACTCGCCCCACTGAAGACCCCGCCCAGCAGACCCAGCAGCAAGAAAGCCCCATGGTTCACCGACGAACTCAAGAGCTCCAAGAAGAACTGCCGAGCCCTCGAGAAAGTCTGGAGAAGGGAACCAACACCGGACAACATGACCACCCTCAAGCTTGCCACCCGGAAGCACCACCAACTGATCCGCGCCACCAAGAAAACTGCATACAAGGACCGGCTGGACAACAAAGCACACAACTGCAAGGAACTCTTCAACATCGTGAAAGAGCTCTCCAACCCCAACGCCGGAAACAACAACATCACCCCATCGCAAGACCTCTGCAACTCCCTCGCCTCCTACTTCCACAACAAGATCGCGGACATACACAACCGCTTCAGCATTCAACCGACACACGCCACGACTGCAGCAACGCCCCCCACCACCACCCTCCGCGCCTGGACTCCGATCAGCACCGAAGACACCGTCCGCATGATGAACTCCATCCACTCCGGATCTCCGACCGACCCCTGCCCTCACCACGTCTTCAACAAGGCCGACGCTGTCATCGCACCCCACCTGCGGGACATCATCAACACCTCCTTCGACACCGCCACCTTCCCGGAGAGCTGGAAGCACGCCGAACTCAGCGCTCTACTAAAGAAACCAACAGCGGACCCCACCAAACTCAAGAATTACCGCCCCATCTCGCTCCTCCCGTTCCAGCCAAAGTGATCGAGAAGACCGTCAACAAACAGCTGGCCGCCTTCCTCGAGACAAATGGATCCCTCGACCCCTCACAGTCTGGCTTCCAAGCCAACCACAGCACCGAGACCGCCCTCATCGCTGCCACCGATGACATCCGAGCCCTGATGGACAACGGAGAAACAGCGGCCCTCATCCTCCTAGACCTCTCCGCGGCGTTCAACACTGTCTGCCACCGCACCCTAGTGCAGCACCTCAGCAACGTCGGAATCCAGGAGAAGGCACTGGAATGGATCATCTCCTTCCTCGACGGAAGAACACAGAGAGTCCGTCTACCACCGTACAAGTCAGAGGCCACCAAAGTCATCTGCGGCGTCCCTCAAGGATCCTCGCTGAGCCCCACCCTCTTCAACGTCTACATGAGCCCCCTCGCGGCCATCGCACGCCAACACAACCTCAACATCATCTCCTACGCCGACGACACCCAGCTGATCCTCTCCCTGACCAACGACCCCGCCGCCGCCAGAGCCAACCTACACGAAGGGATGAAAGATGTAGCCGAGTGGATGACGACCAGCCGCCTGAATCTGAACTCAGACAAGACGGAAGTCCTCATCCTGGGCTCCTCGCCCTCCGCCTGGGACGACTCCTGGTGGCCCCCCGCCCTGGGCACCGCACCCAAACCGACAGACCACGCACGCAACCTGGGCTTCATCCTGGACTCCTCCCTCTCCATGACCAGACAAGTCAACGCCGTCTCCTCGTCGTGCTTCAACATCCTGCGCATGCTACGAAAGATCTTTCGGTGGATCCCCACCGAGACCAGGAAGACGGTCACCCAGGCCCTCGTCACCAGCCGACTGGACTACGGCAACGCCCTCTACGCCGGAACCACCGCCAAGCTCCAGAAGAGACTCCAGCGGATCCAGAACACCTCAGCCAGACTCATCCTCGACATCCCACGAAACAGCCACATCTCCGGACATCTGAGAAACCTGCATTGGCTCCCCGTCAACAAAAGAATCACCTTCCGTCTCCTCACCCACGCACACAAAGCCCTACACGATCAAGGCCCGAGCTACCTCAACAACCGCATCAACTTCTACGCTCCCAAACGCCACCTCCGATCAGCCAGTCACGCCCTCGCCGCCGCCCCCCGCATCTGAAGAACGACAACAGGAGGAAGGTCCTTCTCCTACCTGGCCGCCAAGACCTGGAACTCCCTCCCTCCCGACCTGCGCCTGACCCAAGACCACCTCTCCTTCAGGAAGAAGCTCAAGACCTGGCTGTTCGAGCAGTAGCAGCACCCCCCCCCCTAAGCGCCTTGAGACCCTCCGGGTAAGTAGTGCGCTCTATAAATGTCTTTGATTGATTGATTGATTGATTGAACCACTTACTCAGCTTTCTCACACAGTGCTCTTATATGGATCAGACCCGGGGTCCCATTCCAGTTACATAGACCAGACATGGACCCAGAGGGTCGATATGTCCTAGAATTGAGACAATTAGATCGTACGGATGTTACGCTATTGAATATCTACGCGCCAAACGATGACTAGATGGCAATCCTGTCCGGACTGACAACCCTCCTGTCCCTGATGGTGCCCTACTGGAGGATTGTTGGAGGTGACTTCTACTATGTGGTAAACGTTGACTTGTATAAATCACATCGCCCCTTGCGCAGTCAGTACGCCGGTGATTAAACTACGTGCTCGTGAGAGGCACAGTGGCATTTGGTGTATTGTTGGAGTGCACGTAACCTATATTCTGGAGTTCATCCTACAGATTTGGGTTTGCACAAACTTGAAGTCTGGCTTGATTGGATCTACACCTGTAGAATGCTGTACAGCAGGGTGGTGGGAGCTGAATATTTGATGTAGACATATTCTGATCATTTCCCTGTATTATGCCCTTTTCCATGGTACTTGCCTCGATCCACTGTCCCTAACTGGCACCTAGACCTGGTAATGCTGGAAGACCTGCCTTCTGGGCATGGCTTTCTGGCTTGACAACTCGGACTCTGCCTCGTCGGTGGAATCGAATGGAAAGCCTTGAAGGGGGTGATTACCGGTTACTTCATCGCTAACAAGGTGGGGATGCAATCCCACCTGAATTCCGATATTCAGCACCAGGAGGCAGTGGTTGATGGTCGTCCATGTGAGTTGGAAGGGACATCGGATGGGAGACGCCGAGCGCTGAAGGAAAGGGAGAAATTGCTTGAGATGGTCAAACGCATACAGCTCTTTGACTGTAATACATATGTGACCAGGGCCCACGCTGACTGTGATAAATCGGGTAGGATGCTGGTGTGGCTCCTTCAGACCGAGGGCTGGGGGCACACTATCCTCCAGGTGCGTGACTCTTCAGGGAAGAACGTTCTCACTCAGGATGAGATCAGTGAAGTGTTTTTTCACCATTAAAGCAATGTGTACTCTGCAGCTACTGGGTGGAATAATATGGATGTGCTGAGTTATATTGCGGAATCCTCGCCTTTTTTGCTTGGTTCCGAGGTGGTGGACCAGTTGGGATGGATATCACTGAACAGGAACTATGGGGTGTAATCAAGGACATGATGAAGGGGAAGGTGCAAGGACTATAGAATTCTACACTGCTCATACTTTGATCCTAGTCCCTAAACCTGTGGCCCTCTTTAATGACCCACGTCAGGGTGGTCTCCTTCCTTTCTTCCTGCGAGAAGCTGCTATTATGTCACTTCTGAAGAAAGATAAGGACCCACCCTTCCTTGACTCCTATTGCCCACTCTCCATGCTTAACACTGACTACAAAATTCTGAGTAAGGTGTTGGTTGCCAGCTTACACCCAACATGTGCTCTCTGGTTTATATTGATCAAATGGGCTTCATCCCCAAGTGCAGCACCATCCCTAATATTCGTCGGCTACTCCTAGCCTAAGAGTGTTGACTGCTGAGGGTGCTGGTTCTTTTGGTGGACATCAGGAAGGCATTTGATTTGATTTGCTCCGTTGGGAGTTCTTATGTTTGGCATGGGCTTTGGCCTTTCCTTTGTCAGGTGGACAAAGCTCCTCTAAATGACCCCACTTGCTCAAACTCGCTCCAGTTCTCTGATATTGGAGGCTTTCGCAGTATTATTACAGACTGCGCCTCGCTGATGAATGCATGTGCCTTTCATTATATGCGGGTGATATGTTACTGTATCTGAGGGGTGAGGATGGTGACTTGAAGAGGGCGGTGATGGCACTTAAGGATTTTCACAACAAATAATATCTGGGGGTCAAAGAGAAAAGAAAGTTTGACAGTAAGAACCACTATACCCAATGCACACAGAACAGTGTCAGTGAGAAGTAATAGTTAGTAAATGGTCAGGTCGAGACTCAAAAGTTCAAGGAGAAAAATGTATTGTTCCCATCAGAAGCCACACTGTACCGCCCTTATTATCATCATATGGGATCTCCTTACCCAGGAGACAAGACGGCCGGTAAGCATTACCGTGACCGAAATGTATTATGAGAGCAGAACAGAAGAGTGTAGTAGTGGCTAATGAATAAAGCAGTGTATGGTGATTGGAGTGAAAAAGTGAAGGGTACTAAAATTAGGTGAATGGGTGGAAAAAAGAAATTTTATTGGTAACCCCCAAACCCTAAGATTAAAAGGCAGGTGTGCGTGCAGGTTTTAAATAATAACCGCACTTATTGGTGGTCGACATGTTTCAGCATTTCGTAAGATTTTCTTAATGCATTCCTCAGGACCTATACATAATACACTACTGCTTTCAAAAAAATAAATAAATTATGAAGATATCACCTGGACATCCAGGCGTGCTCAACCGTATACTGTCAGTGTAATGGTAAGGGATCCAACATGTAAAACAAACGAACAAACAAACAAATAGAACACATAAAGTTATTCACATCGTTATTGTTTGTATTCATAGTGGCATTGCAATATGTTCAATCATACCTGATCATTATTTCGGGTATGCACTCACCCTTGCGTGTAGGCTGAGGAGCTTCACCCCACCTGGCTGCAGCGCAGGTAAAAGGAGCACCGCTCTGTGAGAAATCACATAATGTTTACAGAGCGGCTAGTGATATGACACTAACCAAATTAATAACAAAGTATACTTCGAGATGAAAGGTTATCTGAGCCTCTTATAACCAGGTTGGGCGTGAACGCCATAATCTGTCATGACTCAGAGACGATGACCACTTGGTAGGGACAAGCAAAGAATGAGAGCCGATCCGTGTCAGTTATATTTAGAAAAAGCACCCGAAATCCGCTTCATGTTATTGAAGGAGGGGTAGCCTCTAGCGGCGTGTTAGCACAGAGTGAAGAAACGCACACGAAATATGCTTCGTGTAATTGATGGCGCTTCGTGTTATCCTCTCGCGGCGTGTTAGCACTGAATGAGGAAACGCACACGAGATGCGCTTAGTGTAATTAATGGCGCTTCGTGTTATTGATGGCAGGGCAACCTCTAGCGGCGTGTTAGCACAGAGTGAGGAAATACACACGGAATATGCTTCGTGTAATTGTTGGCAGGGTGGCCTCTAGCGGTGTATTCGCACAGGATGAGGCAACACAAAGTCACGCATAATGCGTTCACTCACCTAACCGTCGGCGTCTCCAGGCAGTCTTCAGTACTGCTCGGGGGGGCGCCGACTGCCGAATGAGGTAGTGTTTTGTATGCTCTCCAAGCCAAACGTGATGTAAGCCATCACGTGACGGCGAGACTTCTGGGAATTGTAGTTCAGTACCCAGTATTGCTTCTATTTGATAAAATGGGTTTTCTTTCAAGATTGTGCCATGGTGTATCTTTTGCACACGTCTTTGATCAGAATCACAGTGGCATAATTCATTTGGGATGTGCACTGATGCGTGTTGAATTACAAATGAAAGTTAATGTTTACAGACGAATATTTTATATTAATATGCAGAAGGAACATAATTCAGGGAATTGTGATTCGCTATCCAGGGTTGGCTCTATTAGTTTTATGATTGTGCCATGGCGTATCTCTTACACAAATCATTTACCAGGATACCATTGGTAAAAATCGTATAGTGTATGTTCACTAATGCCTGATGAATTAACAATGAATATTTATTTTATTTCATATTTATAGGCAGTGCAAATGCGTCATTGTATTTCATATTTATAGGCAGTGCAAATGCGTCATTGGAAGGGACATGATGCTTGCGACCATTCAGAGGGACATCCAGGGTATGGGCTCATTGAGGCCCTCTTTGTCACTGTTAAGGCGGTATACCCATTTCTGTTCTATCTTGAACAAGAACCGGCTTGTATCCGCACATGAGTCAGGAATGTGCGGTTGTTCGAGGACTGTCCAGTAGAAATCTTCAGGACCATGGCCCTTCTCCAAGAAATGTGCAGTCAGTCTGGTGGCTTGCTATCGGCAGCGCACAGTGCTTTTATGTTCCTGGATACGTGTGCGGACCTTTCTGGTTGTCATGCCGACATACCGTAGTTCGCAAGGACATTTGATCAAATATATCAAGTTACTGCTGTTGCAATTCGTGAACTTGTTTTGAGTCCATGGGCGATTAGTGCCAATGTCAACTTCAGTAGATTTGTTAGTCTGGGGATAGACAGTGCAATTTCCACATGGGTGGTGTCCGACCACAGCTGGTAAATCCCAAAGGGTGCCCACTTGTCTCCCTTCTTTGCTGCGTGGGCGTGTATGAACCAGTTGATCCTTCAAGTTCGGTCCTCTTTTATATGCAAACATGGGCTGGGGAATGTCATCGCCTCCGGTCTTAAGGATGGACCAGTGTTTCTTTATAATTTTCTGCAACTGGTTGGATCGGCTGTTAAAGGTGTTAACAAAGGCAATCCGATTTGTTTTTTCTTTCGGAGGGTTGATTGCAAGTAGGGCATCCCTATGGTTGTTTGAGGCCCTCTTTTTAGACCTACGAATAATTTTCTTAGGGTATCGTTTCTCCTTCAGTTGTTCTTCCAAATTTTTGGAGTGCGCTTCGAAAGATTCCTTCTTAGAGCAGTTTCTTTGTACCCTGAGGAACTGGCCAAAAGGTAAATTGTCCCTCAGGGCCCGTGGATGGCAGCTGTCGTATCGCAACAAAGCATTCCTGGCCATAGGTTTGCGATATAGCTCAGACTCGATGCCGGTCGGAGTCGCGTGCAGTGTCAAATCAAGGAAAGCCAATGATGTTCTGCTGTGCTCGATGGTGAACTTTAAGTATTGGTTCTCACTGTTCAACCAACCATGAAATGATACTAGTTCTTCTTCAGTGCCGCGCCACACCACCAGAATGTCATCAATATAGCGTTTCCACACATGTATTGATGATAGGTATGGGTTGGTGATGGTTAGTACACTCTGTTGTTCAAAATGGTGCACGTACAGATTCGCCAGGCTCGGCGCGAAAACACTTCCCATACTGGTCCCGGACGTTTGCAGATACAATGTGTCTTCAAAGCGGAAATAATTCTCCTTCATAGCAATTTCCGCTAATTGCATTATGAAGGGTATTGGTGTCATCGATTGATGGTTACTCTGCTCCAAAAGTGCCCCCACTACTTCTAGGGTCTCAGTTTGAGGGATCGATGTGTATAAAGATTCAACATCGAACGATACTAGGATGTCAGTTTCGATGTTGTATTGTATCGTGGGAAGGAGTCTTAGGACATCTTTGGTGTCTTGGAGAAAGGTTGGCATTGCTTTGACCATCGGGTTAAGGAAATGGTCCACAAAAGTTGAAAGGGGTTCTAATACGGACCCAATGCCAGAGATAATAGGCCTGCCGGGTGGTGGCCTTGTTGGCTTGTGGACTTTGGGCAAGCAGTAAAAGTAAGGAATTGTAGGGTGTTTTGTGACCAAATACTGTCCTTCCTGTGAGGTTATCCATCCCTCACTCGTGGCTTCTTCTACTAAGGCACTAATTCTGGTTTGTAGACCTTCAGTTGGATCCGATCTCAACGGTAAGTAGGATTTGCGATCACTGAGTTGCCGCAGGCATTCATTTCTGTACATTGTAGTGTCTAAAACCACAGTTGCTCCGCCTTTGTCGGCCGGCTTAATGGTAATATTGTCGTTGGAAGTGAGTGAACGCAAGGCTTGCTGTTCATTTTCCAATCAGCGGAACTGTCGTTGCCGTGTGGGGTCCCTCAAGGCTCATCCCTCAGTCCGACACTATTTAATATCTATGTGTCGGACCTTGCTAGTGTCATCAAAGCACACAGGATGAGCCTCACCTCATACGCTGACGACACCCAGCTGGTCTTGGCCATAAAGGGCGATGGACAGGAGGTAGCAGAAAGATTCCAAAGGGGGATGATTGCTATCGGTGAGTGGATGGCAAGAAATTGCCTGAAGCTCAATTCCGATAAAACGGAAGTGGTCATCTTTGGTAACCTTCAGCCAGCCTGGTCGGCAGCTTGGTGGCCATCGGTTCTTGGTGTCCCTCCTACCCCCACCGCTAAGGTTAGAAACCTAGGAGTGACATTTGATGACAAGCTATGTTTCATGGCCCATGCAAACAAGGTGGCAGCTAACGCCCATTTTAAGCTCAAAGTAATAAAAAAGATCATTCCTTACTTACCAGATTCAGCAGCCAAGACGTTAGTCACCTCCTTGGTCCTGACATCGTTGGACTACTGCAACGGTCTTCTGCTTAATGCACAAAGCAGAGTCACGAAAAAGCTTCAGACTGTGCAGAACGCAGCGGCACGCGTGCTATCCAAAAAACCCAAGTTTACTCCCATCTCGGACACCCTGAAAGATTACCACTGGCTAACCATTCAAAATAGGGCTAAATTCAAAGCATTATGCATAGTTTATAAGACCCTGCAAGATCAAGGACCGCGCTTCCTCAAAAAACTACTAATTCCTTATAACCCGTCTAGAACACTTCGGTCCTCCTCACTGAACCAACTTGTGGTTCAACGAAGTAGAACAGTCTCATGGGGTGATCGCCGCTTTTCTATCGCAGCCCCTAAAATCTGGAACTCCTTACCGAACCACATTAAAATAAGTTCCACGCTCCTCCAGTTCAGAAAGAAACTGAAGACGTGGTTATTCAACCAGTAAACCCAGATACCAATCTGCTGATCAGGGATACACAGCATTGCATACCAGCGCCGAGACGCCTACGGGTATTTGCACGCGCTCTATAAATATCATTAAATAAAAATCTCTAGAGAGATTCATAAATGGCTTGATATCTCTTTTGTATAGATCCGTGACGTCCTTTTCAACTGCCGTTTCAAAGGTCAGGACTTTGGGCGGTAATGTGGCACTAGGTGGATTGAACGAAGAAGGTCTCTTCAGACCTGTGTTGTTATCCATGGTGATGGTTTCCAAAGCAGTCGGTTTTGCAAAAAAATAATGCAACCTTATTTTCCTAAATAGCTTGGATAGTTCAATTTGGGCCACAAAAGGGTCACCTTTCTGAGTGGCCACGAAACCCAAACCTTTGTTTAGGAGGAGTTCCTCATTGGTAGACAAGGTGTGTGAACTGAGGTTGATCACGATGCCGGCTGGTTGCTTGTTCCCGCAGCGTCTTGGGGGACTTTCTTCCCGCTGCGTAGATCCATCCTCGATTGTTGCGGGATGTTCGTGTCCGTGTTCCAATGGACTTGTTGTTGCACTGCTCCTTGTCTCCTCCTGCCTCGGCCTCGTCTCTGGCCAAAACCTAAAAAAGGAAACGATCCAGGGCCTTGTTGCATCTGTGGTGGGTAAAAGGGCGGACCCATTTGTGGAGGGCAGTTTGGACCCATCATCCATGGGTTGATAGGCCACCATGGTTGGTGATTGCCAAAGTTTTGTGGTTGGTTTCTCCAATTTCTCTTGTTGCCACGACCTCGCTGTGTTTGATTAGATGATCCGGTCTGTGATGCATCTGAATCGCTGGATGCCCCATCTGAACTGGAAGTGCCGTAAGATGAACCTCCCTTTTTGCCACTGCGACTAAATATGGGTGCTGTATAGGTGTCGCTACTATAAGGATATATTGTCTCCATTGAGAATTTCGCCAAATCCTTTTTAAACTTCGGATCTATACAAAAGAGATATCAAGCCATTTATGAATCTCTCTAGAGATGAACAGCAAGCCTTGCGTTCACTCACTTCCAACGACAATATTACCATTAAGCCGGCCGACAAAGGCGGAGCAACTGTGGTTTTAGACACTACAATGTACAGAAATGAATGCCTGCGGCAACTCAGTGATCGCAAATCCTACTTACCGTTGAGATCGGATCCAACTGAAGGTCTACAAACCAGAATTAGTGCCTTAGTAGAAGAAGCCACGAGTGAGGGATGGATAACCTCACAGGAAGGACAGTATTTGGTCACAAAACACCCTACAATTCCTTACTTTTACTGCTTGCCCAAAGTCCACAAGCCAACAAGGCCACCACCCGGCAGGCCTATTATCTCTGGCATTGGGTCCGTATTAGAACCCCTTTCAACTTTTGTGGACCATTTCCTTAACCCGATGGTCAAAGCAATGCCAACCTTTCTCCAAGACACCAAAGATGTCCTAAGACTCCTTCCCACGATACAATACAACATCGAAACTGACATCCTAGTATCGTTCGATGTTGAATCTTTATACACATCGATCCCTCAAACTGAGACCCTAGAAGTAGTGGGGGCACTTTTGGAGCAGAGTAACCATCAATCGATGACACCAATACCCTTCATAATGCAATTAGCGGAAATTGCTATGAAGGAGAATTATTTCCGCTTTGAAGACACATTGTATCTGCAAACGTCCGGGACCAGTATGGGAAGTGTTTTCGCGCCGAGCCTGGCGAATCTGTACGTGCACCATTTTGAACAACAGAGTGTACTAACCATCACCAACCCATACCTATCATCAATACATGTGTGGAAACGCTATATTGATGACATTCTGGTGGTGTGGCGCGGCACTGAAGAAGAACTAGTATCATTTCATGGTTGGTTGAACAGTGAGAACCAATACTTAAAGTTCACCATCGAGCACAGCAGAACATCATTGGCTTTCCTTGATTTGACACTGCACGCGACTCCGACCGGCATCGAGTCTGAGCTATATCGCAAACCTATGGCCAGGAATGCTTTGTTGCGATACGACAGCTGCCATCCACGGGCCCTGAGGGACAATTTACCTTTTGGCCAGTTCCTCAGGGTACAAAGAAACTGCTCTAAGAAGGAATCTTTCGAAGCGCACTCCAAAAATTTGGAAGAACAACTGAAGGAGAAACGATACCCTAAGAAAATTATTCGTAGGTCTAAAAAGAGGGCCTCAAACAACCATAGGGATGCCCTACTTGCAATCAACCCTCCGAAAGAAAAAACAAATCGGATTGCCTTTGTTAACACCTTTAACAGCCGATCCAACCAGTTGCAGAAAATTATAAAGAAACACTGGTCCATCCTTAAGACCGGAGGCGATGACATTCCCCAGCCCATGTTTGCATATAAAAGAGGACCGAACTTGAAGGATCAACTGGTTCATACACGCCCACGCAGCAAAGAAGGGAGACAAGTGGGCACCCTTTGGGATTTACCAGCTGTGGTCGGACACCACCCATGTGGAAATTGCACTGTCTGTCCCCAGACTAACAAATCTACTGAAGTTGACATTGGCACTAATCGCCCATGGACTCAAAACAAGTTCACGAATTGCAACAGCAGTAACTTGATATATTTGATCAAATGTCCTTGCGAACTACGGTATGTCGGCATGACAACCAGAAAGGTCCGCACACGTATCCAGGAACATAAAAGCACTGTGCGATGCCGAAAGCAAGCCACCAGACTGACTGCACATTTCTTGGAGAAGGGCCATGGTCCTGAAGATTTCTACTGGACAGTCCTCGAACAACCGCACATTCCTGACTCATGTGCGGATACAAGCCGGTTCTTGTTCAAGATAGAACAGAAATGGGTATACCGCCTTAACAGTGACAAAGAGGGCCTCAATGAGCCCATACCCTGGATGTCCCTCTGAATGGTCGCAAGCATCATGTCCCTTCCAATGACGCATTTGCACTGCCTATAAATATGAAATACAATGACGCATTTGCACTGCCTATAAATATGAAATAAAATAAATATTCATTGTTAATTCATCAGGCATTAGTGAACATACACTATACGATTTTTACCAATGGTATCCTGGTAAATGATTTGTGTAAGAGATACGCCATGGCACAATCATAAAACTAATAGAGCCAACCCTGGATAGCGAATCACAATTCCCTGAATTATGTTCCTTCTGCATATTAATATAAAATATTCGTCTGTAAACATTAACTTTCATTTGTAATTCAACACGCATCAGTGCACATCCCAAATGAATTATGCCACTGTGATTCTGATCAAAGACGTGTGCAAAAGATACACCATGGCACAATCTTGAAAGAAAACCCATTTTATCAAATAGAAGCAATACTGGGTACTGAACTACAATTCCCAGAAGTCTCGCCGTCACGTGATGGCTTACATCACGTTTGGCTTGGAGAGCATACAAAACACTACCTCATTCGGCAGTCGGCGCCGCCCCGAGCAGTACTGAAGACTGCCTGGAGACGCCGACGGTTAGGTGAGTGAACGCATTATGCGTGACTTTGTGTTGCCTCATCCTGTGCGCATACGCCGCTAGAGGCCACCCTGCCAACAATTACACGAAGCATATTCCGTGTGTGTTTCCTCACTCTGTGCTAACACGCCGCTAGAGGTTGCCCTGCCATCAATAACACGAAGCGCTATTAATTACACTAAGCGCATCTCGTGTGCGTTTCCTCATTCAGTGCTAACACGCCGCGAGAGGATAACACGAAGCGCCATCAATTACACGAAGCGTATTTCGTGTGCGTTTCTTCACTCTGTGCTAACACGCCGCTAGAGGCTACCCCTCCTTCAATAACATGAAGCGGATTTCGGGTGCTTTTTCTAAATATAACTGACACGGATCGGCTCTCATTCTTTGCTTGTCCCTACCAAGTGGTCATCGTCTCTGAGTCATGACAGATTATGGCGTTCACGCCCAACCTGGTTATAAGAGGCTCAGATAACCTTTCATCTCGAAGTATACTTTGTTATTAATTTGGTTAGTGTCATATCACTACTAGCCGCTCTGTAAACATTATGTGATTTCTCACAGAGCGGTGCTCCTTTTACCTGCGCTGCAGCCAGGTGGGGTGAAGCTCCTCAGCCTACACGCAAGGGTGAGTGCATACCCGAAATAATGATCAGGTATGATTGAACATATTGCAATGCCACTATGAATACAAACAATAACGATGTGAATAACTTTATGTGTTCTATTTGTTTGTTTGTTCGTTTTTTTTTACATGTTGGATCCCTTACCATTACACTGACAGTATACGGTTGAGCACGCCTGGATGTCCAGGTGATATCTTCATAATTTATTTATTTTTTTGAAAGCAGTAGTGTATTATGTATAGGTCCTGAGGAATGCATTAAGAAAATCTTACGAAATGCTGAAACATGTCGACCACCAATAAGTGCGGTTATTATTTAAAACCTGCACGCACACCTGCCTTTTAATCTTAGGGTTTGGGGGTTACCAATAAAATTTCTTTTTTCCACCCATTCACCTAATTTTAGTACCCTTCACTTTTTCACTCCAATCACCATACACTGCTTTATTCATTAGCCACTACTACACTCTTCTGTTCTGCTCTCATAATACATTTCGGTCACGGTAATGCTTACCGGCCGTCTTGTCTCCTGGGTAAGGAGATCCCATATGATGATAATAAGGGCGGTACAGTGTGGCTTCTGATGGGAACAATACATTTTTCTCCTTGAACTTTTGAGTCTCGACCTGACCATTTACTAACTATTACTTCTCACTGACACTGTTCTGTGTGCATTGGGTATAGTGGTTCTTACTGTCAAACTTTCTTTTCTCTTTGACCCCCAGATATTATTTGTTGTGATATATTGAGCTAGGGGCTTATATCTGGCTGGTCGGTAAACTTGCCCTTAGACCCTCCCCACTTGTTGTTGAACGACTTAAGGATTTTCACCATCACTCGGGGTTAGAGGTCAACTGGAGTAAGTCCTGCGTTTATCCTCTTCAGGTGGGAGGCGGAGTGCGGGTCTATTTCCGTGGCTCTGGCGTTGCGGTGGAAGCATCACACTATCCCCTACCTGGGGGTTTCCATCTATCTGTCACCAGAACTGTTGTATCACGGCAACTATGGCAGAGTTCTTGCTGGTCTGAGACGATCAGTGGCGTACTAGATGACATTGCGGCTTTCCATAAGTAGCAGGGCTGCTGTCTCCAAGTTAGTTGTCCTGTCCCATCTCCTCTATTTGTTCACGGATCTCCCACTTGAGCTGGCCTGGAAGTTATTTTGAGAACTCAATGGCATTGTGTTATCATTATACTGGGGCACAGCATCATGTGGCACTCTGGAAGTTACACCTCCCAGTGTTAGAGGGTGACTTGGCAGCCCCTGATCTGGAATTGTATTATATTGTAGCATAGTTGCAATGGGTGGCTCGCTGGTTATTCTGCCTATGGGATGGTGTGGGTACCCGGGAAGGTGGCTCTCTGTCCACGGAGTTACTGACCAGGATTTGTTGAGGCATTCTCCTCCCTCTACTGTACAGAATTTGAATGTCCTAATTAAAACAACGCAATATGCTTGGGACAGAACAATTAAAAGGACTATACCGCAACGCAGGCCCGGTTCTAGCGGGTGGGCCGGGTGGGCCAGGCCCACCCAAACATGAGCCTGGCCTACCCAAACAGGAGCCTTGGCCTTCGCAGTGATGGCTTGAAGGCAGGGGTGCAACGGCATTGGGTTCAAAGGGCTGTCTGTGTAGGTGCACGCCCGGGCTGAGACAGCTTCCCGGGCGCACACAGACAGTTTTAGAGATTATCGCAGCCGCACCGAGCACTTCACAGGTCTTTAAAAGACCAGACCATTAACATGTTAACAAGGCTTTGTTTATTTTTCACCCCCTCATCTCTACATGGCAAAGGCAGCAAATCCTTTATTTGTAAACCATAACCGTGGAAATTTCTTTTTCTATGCAGCACAGGAAAAAATAAGTTTGTTTATTCCTATTCACCTTTCCTGACCCCTGCAGCCGCTTATCACATCAGGCTGTGACACAAAGTTTGACTAATGGAGTAGTATGTAAGAAAATGTGTTACTATTTGTTTTTCTTTTTAAAATCTGCACAGGCCCAGCAGGACACATACTACGTGCGCTTCCTTTAAACAGTTTTTATCATTATCATGGCCGACGCAGGACAACAATAAGACAATACAAAATGCCCAGTGAACACTGGTGTTTAATGATCCTGCTGGCAAGCAATCATTTGTCTGTTAGTAGTTTTTAAATGCAGATGAACTGTATTTTTTGTGGAAGCTCAGTGGGTCACTGACTTTGTCATAGAGATCCTTGTGTTACTTGCAGTTCAGAAGTTACAATCCTAACATAGGACAGTGACCAATGAACTGTCTCCAAAGAGCTACATACAAACATGAATGGTATAGTTAGAACTTCGCTTTTTTTGTTTTGAAGTATAGTTAGAACTTCCTCCGTCTTTCAATATTCTAATATTGGTAAACTGAGTGTGTCTGGGCATATATACATTTTAATCAGTAAAACTGACCCCCAAGGAATACTCTTTAAATCCTAAGGTTGTGTTTCCCCAGACCAAACCCTCATAAAATATACTGCCCACCAGTATGTATGGCACGTGATTCCTACACCTTGTAATCCTCATTGGCTCATGTGGCATTCCCTGTAGACTGATTTACATACTTGGATGATTCATTGTCTCTGTATATTGTATGCGTGGTGTAAAGTACTGACACACACTACACTGATATGAGTAGCGCCATCCAACAAATGAAATGCATACGAGAGAGCGGCTACAGAGAGATGAAGGGCACTGTTGGAGGGTGGCAGTGAGGAAATCCAAGGAGGAGGTAGTGGGAGGGGCTACGGAGCGATGAGGGGCACTGGTGGAGGGTGGCAGTGAGGGAATCCGAGGAAGAGGTCATGGTGTGGAGGGGGAGCTAGGGAGAGATGAGGGGCACTGGTGGAGGGTAGTATTGAGGGAGTCTGAGGAGGAGGTCATGAGGGGGAGGGGCTACAGAGAGATGAGGGGCACTGGTGGAGGGTGGTAGTGAGGGAGTCTGAGGAGGAGGTCATGAGGGGGAGGGGCTACATAGAGATGAGGGGCACCAGTGGAGAGTGGCAGTGAGGGAATCCGAAGAGGAGGTCAATAGGGGGGCCCATGGATGGATGAGGGGCACTGTTGGAAGGTGGTAGTAAAGGTATTTACAGAGAACGAGGTTAGTGGTGTGGTAACAAAAAGGGCTTTCGCACCAGCGCTAAAGCCGGACCTTTCATGGCCTTTCTGTTTTTGTTTATTTAATTAGCAGTCGGGTCATAAGGGCTTCTGTGGAACATACTTTAAAGTTGTGCTAATTATATTTACTGCTATATTCAATGTTTTAAGTTTGAAGGTGATTTTTCTAATGTTTTTACTGGGAAAAATGAACGCGGAGCCCAATGGTGCCTGATATGGGCCTGGGGCCCAAGGTCAGCTATGAGATAAGGTGCACTGGAGAGAAATAGTGCATAATCAAGCCTATAAGGGAGTGTGTTGCAGAGGCCGGGGTCAGGTGGAGGTAGTAATGAAGAGGGATTCTCTCTGAAGGCTCGCACAGAGAGAGCCCATGAAAGGTCACTTACCTGATACTCAGAAACCTCCTCTTCCCATCAAAGGAACATTACATGGAAAAATCACTTTTTGAGAGTGATAATATTTAGAAAGAGATTTCGAAAAGAGTGCGTTTTACTGGGCCTTGTAAGACTAATAAGAGATAAAGGAGGGCCCTGAAGCAGGCCAGCCCAGACATATATGGGACAAATCGAGCCCGCAGTGGCCCACCCAAATGCACCCTTGGCCCACCCAAATAAAAATTCCTGGAGGCGGGCCTGCCCAATGCCTTATATTGGTGGACGATACTGGGTGATCGTTTAGTGAGAAGCGACTTGAGTCCCTTTTTGGCACTTCAGGAGATTAATGACCTCCCTGTGGGGCACTTTCTCTTAGACAGCCCACTGGTTCGCAGAATATACAGGTGGAGAAGCACTGGGGTGGCTGAGCCACCAAAGCACAGCTGCCTCTGCCTTCTTTTTCTCATTACAGGCCAGGCAAAAATGATTGCTTCAAACGTATCCAATTTTACTATTTACGACTTACCTCACCCCCAGGAGCATACACACCATGTTCCCAGCAGTGAAGTCCGAGTGCCCTCGATGTTTTGCGGAGGATGCCAGCTTTTTCATATGGTATGGTATTGCTCATTCTAGTCGCCGAATTGGGCTCTGGTCTGCCAAGTGGTCCATCGAGCCATGGACCAGGAATGTGGGCTCAGCCTGCTGCTCTGCTTACTGGGCCTGCACGTACGCGATGCAGCCTATAAGGCTACGAATGAATTTTTGGGATCTGGCCCTGATTCTTGCTCGCAGGCAGATAACTATGAGCAGAAAGTCTGCTTGTGGGCGGATATCTAAAGATAGGGATTGGAAATGGCGAGATGAGAGGAAAGTGAGAGAGTGCGATTTGCAGGGAGGAGGCCAGAGAAGTGTGAAAGGTACTAATTCTACCAGCATGGGACGCCACATTGATGGCTTGTCCCCAAGTGGACCATGAAGGACGACTTATGGCGTGTGACCCACTTTCGGCGGTCCCCTCGTCCACTGCTAACACATAGATTATGTCGTAGTCCCTAGTAGCCCATCCTTGAAGATGCCCAGTTTTCAAGATCATTTTGGTACTGTGTTGGAGTGTGTGTCGGAGTGTATCAGAAAATGGATGGGCACCTAGAAGATTGGTCTGGAGGGAGGTGCACTGCTAGATGCTTGTTTAGTATTGTTTTTATTTTGTTTGTCATGTTGCTTTGCAATATTATTAAAAATATGTTTTTTTTAAAGTAACTACATATAAAATAACGCACACCTTAACTGAAAAATAAATACAAGTTAAACTAAACAGGGGGAAATTCACTATTTTATGTTATGAGACCTCTATTGGTTAATGGGATCTCTGCAGATGTATGTGTGGGCAATCAGAGGCCCATAGAATTGAGTCCTGTTTGGTGCAGCAGGGAAAAGAGACTTGTGTATTTTTAGTGCTAGGAGGTCCCTGAAAGCACTGTGAATGTATAAGTCATTGTTTTAAATGTGCATTACATACAGTATATTATAGGATGCCACAAAATGCATATATAAATTTAGGTTAAACAGAAAAGGTGCATCTAAAGAATACATTTAAGTAATATGCAGACTATACCGAGTAAAAACAGTTTTATAATTGACATTAAAAGAAGGCACTCCACAGCTCAGCTTGGAACACCCTTACAGTGCCTCTCAAAAAGAAAATATCTTTATCATCAGGAAGCTTCAAGTAACTTCATCAGTTAATGCCTCCCAAGCAGCCTTTCTATCTGTTGATTAAGTCCATTAAAACATCAGTCATGGACAGCGGACAATTGTAATTTACAATTTACAGTCCATGAAAATTAAGGACGGGTGGTCACCCTACTGTACAGCAGCATCGTTGAGATCCTGAGCTCCAACAAGGAGGACAGCCCCTTCCCTAAATTTTGCGGCTAGGCACACTACATTGGAGTAAAAAACTGTACTTTTAGCAGCAGGGTCGGACTGGGACAGAAAATCGGCCAGGGCACCAAAAGAGAAGTGTCCCCCAGTAGTAAATTAGATAGCTAAAAAAAGTGGCCCATGTTCTCAAATTGGGGCAATGTTGAACTTGTACAGACAAGCAGCATAAATGTTTTGCAAGATATGGAAGATCACATGGATTTGAGATAGCTGAAGACAATGTTTGCAGTCATATCAGAGAACTCAACAGGTGCACCAGACCACAGAACAGGCACACAAACAACCCAAAAACGGACCCACAGACTGATCTGTCATACCGGCTCATCGAGTACTGCCTGATCGCCCTACAGGTCAGTCCGACCCTGTTTAGCAGTCACAGTAAAGATTTATGGCGCCTGCTCCTTTAACATAAGAGGTGTGTTCAGTGTCGGACTGGCCTATGGGGCAATAGGGCAGTACCCGATGGGCTGGTCTAAAAGATCAATCTGGGGGCATGGCAAGATGGCGGAGTGAGTGGTCGCACTCTCCGTGAGCTCCTCCAAGCCTAGGCCCTTGGACCGCTAATGTACGCTGATCTCCCCCCACGTTGCTGAAAATCGGCAGTGGGAGGACGGGGGACCCTAGTGACGCCACCCGAGGTGGCAACGAACCCCGTGGCTGTGGTAGAAGGACCCCGGAGGCACAGCCGGGAGCAACAGCGGCCTTAGGCGTTGGCCGGAGGCGGAGACGGGATTTGTCTCGCAGCGGTAGCATAGCTCGGGAAGGTGCCTTGGAACTACGGGGCCTGCCTGGCAGTGACGGCTGCACCTACCCGACTTTGCGGAGGGTCCCGGTGGTTTGGGACGACCGGCGCCTGGAAGCGGAGGGGCTGAGGTGCGAGCCCCGGCGTCAGACACTACGCGAGGCCGGGGCTGCGGCCTGTGCGTCGGACCTTGGAAGCACTCGGGGGCGCCCTCGGCCTGCCGCACCCCACTGAAGGAGCCGGGAGGGAGCTGAGCGGTGTCCCTGGGGCAGCGAGTGATTCCGGCGGCGAAGTGGAAACACCGAGAAGGCAGCCAAAGACTGCAACGCCGCTGGACGGGTGGGGCCACACGACACAGCGGCTGCGGCCTACACTTCCGGTGTCGCCTTGTGCGTGGCTCATGGACTGGCAGGCCTCACTAGATGAGGTAAGGAGAGCCCGCTAGGCTTTCCCACCATTAAGGACGACCTTGGCTACTGTGTCGACGCCTCGAGCAAGTGAGGCCTGGGGGCGGTTCGGCATTGGAACAGCCTGCCCGGCGATTGCCCTTCTAGGTTCATCAGGGGTGAAGTGGCATGGTGAACAAGCGGCGTGGCCTAGTCTGCCCCTCCTGCGCGATAGCCTCGGAGGTAGAGACGCGCTGTTCGCCCTCAGCCTAGAGTGCTGGAGGTCCTCTGGACGTCGTGCCTGATCAGGAGCAGCCCATCACCGCAGGGAGAGGGGCGCTGGTGGCAATCGCTTTGTGCGCCGAGTGCCCGGGGACCCCACGACTTCTACGCCAGCAGTGGAGGCGGAGAGGACCGGTGCTAGCCCAGTACTTGGACTGGAGGGCCCAGAGGACGGCTGGAATTAGGGGTGAGCAGAACGCTGAACACCCCGCAGGGATACTGAGGGTACTGGTGAGCAGTACCGGCCGGTCTGTTGGTCCCCCGGGGGCGCGGTGAGAGGCTGCGGCTATCCAGTGACTTTACAAGCAGCCAAGGAGTGCGCTATTCCGCGCAGAATGGCCGGCACCAAAGGGACCAAGAAAGGGGATCGTACTCTGCCAGACATGTTGAGCAGAAGCAACGCGAGGCAGGATCGGGGGCAGCAATCCCCAAACCAACCGGGCGGCTCCCAGGGGGCGAGCGGAGAGGAACCGCCGGTCACCAGGTCTTTCCTGGAATCTCTTTTCAGCTCCCTACGGAGGGACTTTCAGACATTGAAGCAGGAAGTGGCTGGGGAAGTTCGAGAGGTGCGGAGGGAGGTCGATGGCCTGAGTGAGAGGGTGACCACAGTGGAGGAGGCCGGACACGCCAGAGACGAAGAGCTCACGCAGCTCCAGCAGGAGGTGATACGGTTGCGGGACCAGCAACTCGATCTTCAGTCACATGTCGAGGACCTTGAGAACTGTTCCCGGAGAAACAACATCCGGGTCCGGGGTGTTCCTTCCAGAGAGGAGGGGGAGGATGTGGCTGGATACCTGAGAGACTTGTTCAGAGAGATACTGGGAGAACCGGCCGACTTCCCCATCCGGATAGACAGGGCGCATAGAGTGGGCCTGCGGCACGGGTCCTCAGCACCTCCCCCCGACATCCTAGCCTTCCTGCCGGACTACCCCCTGAAAGAAAGGATCCTCCGGGAAGCACGAAACAAGCCATCCCTGGAGTTTAGGGGTCCCCGAGTGGCCCTCTACCAAGATCTATCGGCGATCACGTTGCAGAAGCGCAGAGCCTTTAAAATAGCAACTAAATTCCTACGTGAGCATGACACTCAGTATTCATGGGGCCATCCATTCCGCCTCATCTTCCGTTGGAACGGAACTCTGCATCAGCTGTGCTCACTTCAGGATACCTGCGGGGTGCTAGGAATCACTGCAACGGACGAAGATGCACCCACCCCGCGCCGTCGACGCATCACTAGAGATGGCTGGCAATCAGTCCCTGGTCGAAGGCCTTCTACCTCTTCCGCAAGACCGGACTTGCCTACTATCCGAGCGGAAATGGTCAGTGCAGTGCGGGAGGTGGCCAGAGACACGGCAGCCAGTGATGTTGCGCTGACGGCCTGAGGGAAACTCCGGGGGGAGATCGACATCGCTTCAACTGTAATGCAGGTTTGAGGGTCCGGGGGAGGGAGGGGGAACGGGTAGTGCGTGGTGGCTGGACGTTCACTTTGGTAACTTTCCACAGACTTGTCCACTGCGGACCGGACTGGGACAATGGAACTTTTGGAACAGTTGGGGAGACGAGGGGTGTGGGGTGGGGGATGTTGGGGTGGTTCTAGTTGCGGGTCAAGGCTAGGGATGGGTAGGGAGTGGGGATGGAGGAAGGGGGGGGAAGTTGGATGGGGAAGGAGGAACGGGCCAGGGATCCGGGAGTTGGGAGGGGGGGAAGGGTCATCCAGTGCACTGTGCGGTTATTAGAATTTCTGGCAATATACATCCATCTTAGTTCACCCGGAGGGGGGAGCTGCGCGAACACCTACACTTTCTTCTTGGCCTTGCTGCTTCTGGTGATGGTATGTGCGCTCCTACACTCCGCCTTATTCAGGCGGGCCTTTTCGCCTTCTTCCTCACTTTCTTCTATGCCTCCGGACACTTTTAAGGTGGTGCCCCTGAACGTCAGGGGTTTGAATAATCCTGTCAAGCAGCGGGCAGTGCTCTCTCTCCTGGAGAATACACATGTGGACATATGTCTACTTCAAGAGACGCATTTGCTGCCACAAGATGCACATAGGTTACGCTCCCATAAGTTCCCATCACAGTTCTTCTCCTCCTGTACCACTAAGACGGCAGGGGTGGTGATTCTGGTAGCCAGACACTTTAAGGGGGAAATACTCCACAAGTTCACAGAACAGAAAGGCAGACTATTGGCGTACCGGTTTAGGATTGGGGGTCTTACTTTTACGATCGGGTCCCTGTATAGCCCTAATGAGCGGCAGGAACATTTCCTGCAATCAGCGGTTGAGGATATTACTGCCTCGCAAGATAGACATATTATTCTCGGGGGAGATTTTAACATTGTTTTTGATTCCGCCATGGACAGGTCGGCGCAGCGTTCCCCGCAGGTCGGGGAGTTTTCTGCCGGCTGTAGGGCACTGCTGGCGGAGGTGGACCTCCTTGATCTCTGGCGACACATGCATCCCACGGACAGAGGTTACTCATACTATTCCAACGCACACAAGACGTACGCAAGGTTGGACCACCTTTTGGTCACGTCTCCGGTGCAAGCGCTGGTCTCGGGTCGGACATGGGAGTGTTGTCTCTATCAGATCACACCCCGGTTGATGCTACGTTGTGCCTGCCTCCGGTAGCTCTTCCCCCAGGACATGGCGCCTCAGTGACACCCTGCTGCACAGAAAAGTGGTGGTGGACCACATCGAGGACACGATCCAGGAATATCTGATCTACAATGACAACTCTGACACTGCCCGGGCCACACAATGGGCGGCCTTGAAAGCAGTCCTCCGGGGGGAATTTCTGGCGATCTCCTCTGCCGAAAATAAAGAGCGACAGGCCAAGAGGGAAGAACTCACCGATAGGGTCCGTGAGCTTGAACAGATACACGGTAGGACTGGGGCCCCCAGAATTTGGCGGCAGCTCAAGGAAGCGAGAAAGCTCCTGGCGGCCCTGGACTTGGATCGAGCGGAGTACACTGCACTCCGGCTGCGCCATACCTTTTACACAGGGGGGGACCGTTGTGGCAAATTGCTGGCCAACAGGCTTTGAGTAGCGCACCAGAGTCAGCTGGTGAAAGAGATCTCTGACCCTGCGGGGACAGTGGAGACGGAAGACGCTCACATTGCAGCCGTATTCCGCAGGTTCTACGCGGATCTCTACACCAGTGAACCACCGGATGAGATGGCCCTGGCTGCCTATTTGGACTCGGTCACCTTGCCCTCCCTGGACCCCCAGCAAGCGGAGCACTTAGATCGAGATATCAGGCCAGAGGAGGTGATCTCTGCCATCGCTAGGCTGAAACATGGCAAGGCGCCAGGCCCGGATGGGTACACCACGCTCTTTTATAAAACGTTTTGCACGTCACTGGCTCCTATCCTTACCTCGTCTTTACAACTCGTTTGCTGAACCGGGGGCCATCCCACCTGATCTTTTACGGGCCTCTATTACAGTTATCCCCAAACATGGGAAGGACCCGAAGCACTGTGGATCCTACAGACCGATATCTCTCTTAAATGTCGACTTAAAATTATACACGGGGATCCTAGCCGCCCGACTACTCACTTACCCGTTCTATAGATCCTGATCAGGATGGTTTTGTCCCGGGGAGGCAGACGGTTGACAACACGAAACGGATCGTCCACCTGCTAGAGAAGGCTTCCCGGACTACAGGGGAACGAATGATGTTGGCGGTGGACGCGGAGAAGGCGTTCGACCGGGTGCACTGGCCTTACTTGGAACGAGTTCTGGTGAAGGCGGGCATAGGTGAGAAGTTTCACTCCATGATCCTTAACTGCTACAGACGGCCGACTGCCGTAGTTCGCGTGAATGGGTATGCCTCTAGGGATTTTAACATCGAAAGAGGCACTAGGCAGGGATGCCCGCTCTCACCCCTACTCTTTGCCCTCTATATGGAGCCGTTCGCCCAACGGGCTCGCGACAATCCGACAGTGACGGGGGGTTCGGATGGGAGGTTTCACACATGCTATAAGCCTCTACGCGGACGATGTCATCTTATCGCTTGACGAGCCCTGGACGGCCCTGCCGGCCTGCATCGAGGAGCTGGCCTCCTTTGGTGCGGTCGCGGGGTTTAAAATGAACATGGGAAAGTCGGTGGCTCTAGATGTCTCCCTTGAGCCGGCCACTAGGACCCACTCTACAAAATCCATTCCCCATGCTTTGGTCGTTGGAGGCGGTACCCTATCTGGGGATCCAGAGAGCTCCCACTCTACCGGCCATGGTATCGGCCAACTACATGGCCCTGGGGGCAAAGATTAGGGAGGAACTAGGCCGATGGAACCGCGGCACTCTCTCCTGGCTGGGCAGGATAGCCGCCATCAAAATGACGGTCCTACCACAGGTGCTTTACTTGTTGCGGGCCCTACTGCTCCAACCACCGGTCGGGTGGATCCCGCAACTACAGACGGACGTCTCGCGCTTTATATGGCAGGGGAAAAAACCCAGAATGCGCAGAGCCCTCTCACTGCTGGCCCCTGAAGCGGGAGGTTTGGTAATACCTGACTTCCGTAAGTACTTCCAGGCGGCGCGGTTACGTTATCTCGGTGGAATGGAGTAGGTGGGAGTCCAACAAGCACTGGCTCTTTCAGGATCAGGCGGTGGCGGGTAGACCCTTGCAGGAAATCCCATTTCTGCCCAGGACTCACCGGCCCAAAAATGTGTATGCCTCCTTTGTTACAAGAGTGCCCCTGCGTGTCTGGGATGCCACTGACATTACGTACGGCCCCACCTCATTCCCGTCGCCACTCACACCGTTGGTGGACAATCCGGACTTTACCCCAGGAATGGAAAAGGGGGCATTCACACACTGGAGACAGGCAGGGTGTAGAGCCCTGTGTCACATGTACGGCCCGGAGGGAATTGTCTCCTTCCCACAATTTCGCCAGGAATTTTCACTCCCTGAGACCGAGAGGCACCGCTATATGCAAGCTCGCCACTGGTCTCTACAACCGCAGGTGAGGGAGATGGCTGATAGGCACTTCCTACCATACGAAAAATGGCTATTGACACGAACGTCGGATTCCAAACTGATTACGGATCTCTATAGGTTACTACAACCACCTTCAACACACCTCTATAACCCGGGGAGAACGCTGGGAACGGGAGTTGGGGAGGACATTGAGCCCCAAAGAATGGGAGCACATATCCTATAGAGCAAGGCATTCGGCATACCACATGGGACTCACTGACACACTGACTAAGGTTTCCACTTATTGGTACTACACACCGGAGCGGGTTCACAAATTTGACCGTAGCAAGGAGGACACATGTTGGCGAGGGTGCGGGCACAAGGGTACACTTACACACATCCTATGGGATTGCCCACAACTAGAAACCTACTGGAGGGAAGTGTTGGATGAAATTGACTTCCATTTTGTCATTGAACTACCACGCTTCCCTGCATACACCCTGCTGGGGCTCCCGAATGGACTGATGTACCCCCTTAGATCCCGTAGGGGTAGGCAGTTCGCCATCGCACTAGGTTCAGCAGTCCAAAACATCCTGATACATTGGCGCACTAACACGACACCCTCTATCACGGGTTGGCTCCATAGACTGTGGCACGTGTTGGGCATGGAGAAATTGTCGCTCACAGTGGCGGGGGATACAACGCAATTTAATGAGCTTTGGCAACCATTTCATTCCCTACTGCTCACAGAATTTAAAGAACTTACCTGCCCCAAGTACCTCCGCCTCATGCGGCTCACAGGCCCAGCAGCGCCTGCCCCGTGAATTGATGGGAAATTCACTTTCCCTGTAGGAGGTGGCTTTGATGTACACTTTAGATAAGGTCTGTGCACTGGACGTAGGGTGGGGAGGGGGTAGGGGGGGTTGGGACTGGGGAGTTGGGACGTTGGGGTGTTGGGGGGTTGTTTGTAATGGAAATGAAATCTCATACTGCGACATTGCATATCATGTACTGCTGTGATGGATTAGCGCACACGAACTGCACCTGATAGTTCTCCGCCAGGGATGGGGCCTTGCCCGCCCTAACAGGACGCTCCAAGATATGCTGTATGTTTGTCCTTGTATGTTGTGCTGAATAAAATACTTTAAACCTAAAAGATCAATCTGTGGGACTTTTTTTAGCTGGTTGTGGGCCTGTTTTATGTCTAAGTGTATTGATATTTACTGTTTGTTTCTTTAACATTACCACAAACATTACCTGCAGCAAACACAAATGCATTCAGTCTCCCATACCTTTCAAAATACCCATACAGCATATCTTTAAAAGTGCAATTTGCCCTTATTTACAAAAATCGGCCCCTTTTTTAGCTATGTGGCTTGCAAATGGGGGCCACTTTTATTTAGGTGCCCGGGCCTAATTTTTGTCCTAACCATGGATGTTTTTTTGTGCTGTTGGAGGGCACAGACACAAAGTACCTCTCTACTTTCCTTTGCGTGCACTTTAGGATGAATGGAACTCACTGGAATGTCTAGGTCAGGGCTGAATGTGTTGATTCACAGGGCACTCACATTGGACGTAAGACGTCAGGTGCTAACAAGCTGATGCAGCAATAACCCTACCGCTGCACTCGCTACACAGGGCCATTAAATTGCACCGTCTGTTCCATGTGTGTCCCACCAAAACAGAGACAACATTGGTGCAAATGACAATCAAGAGGACCCTCAAGAAATGCCCATTGCTCACAAAAAACATTGACAGATCCAAAGATTGAGGCACATCAAAGATTTACCCTAACTTCCCTCATCGATACCGGAGCTTCGGTCAATGTCACAGGCAAACAACATCTGCAGCTGGACTCTTGCTAAAAACTCACCAAGACTACATTACTATTTATGCGTATGAAGGTATAGAACCTTCAAATCCTTGAGATGAGCAAAGAACGCAAAAATGAAATAAGTGAAGCCAAAAGACGATGGGCCCGATTCACAGAACTAACTTAAGACAAAATCCTAAACTTACTACTTCACAGAAGGCATTTAGTAGTAGTAAAGTTAAGATTTTGTCTTATGTCTGTCTTAAGTCTGTCTAAAGACTGTCTTAAGTTTGTCTTGAGGTTGTCTTAAGTCTGTATTAAGTCTGTCTTAAGTCTGTCCCTAAGACTGTCTTAAGTCTGTCTTAAGTCTGTTTTAAATCTGTCCTACTATTTTTGGTATTCACAGAAGGTATTTAGTAGTAGTAAAGTTAGGGTTTTGTCTTAAGTTTGACTTAAGACAGACTTAAGACAGACTTAAGACAGTCTTAAGACAAACTTAAGACAGACTTAGGACAGACTTAAGACAGACTTAAGACAAAATCCTAACTTTACTACTACTAAATGCCTTCTGTGAATACCAAAAGTTGTAAGTTTAGGATTTTGTCTTAAGTTAGTTCTGTGAATCAGGCCCAAAGCCATCACAAGCATTCGCTCAGGGCACCTTATAAGATGCAGCGTAGTGGAATCTCTAGCCTAATACAACCTGCATTGAACTTGTGGTGACATGGGAGCTATAAGACAGCATCCACAACTATTGGAACCTCTCCTCATGCCTTGGGTGCACAACACATTGATCTGACTTTATACCTGGTGGTACTCCAGTACATCACCCCTCATGTCACATTCAGCCACATCGAGGATGAGCTGAAAAACCCAGTAGAAGATGGAGTAATTGAGAAAACATCAGGACCCCCGCTGTGGGTATGCCCAATATTCATCATCAGTAAACCCTGTCTGGCACTGTGATAATTTACATTGGCATATAACTCAAACTGATGAAACTGGAGTGTCATGTGAAACCGCACCACAGATTACTTATTATCAGTCCTCTATGGAGTCCTGTGGTTCTCCAATTTGGACCTGAGCTGATTTAAACAATTTTGCTTGTGGTTCCCAGTCTGGCGCTGGTTATGTCAAAGTGACAGCTCTACCATAAAGTGATGGTGCTTCTGCCCAACCAAAGTGTCAACTGATTCGCCTCATTTAGAGGTGGGGGACCCCAGGGCTTCAAACTGCAGAACATCAGATCTGCCATTGAAAACTCTTGACCTGGACTCATAGCCATCACAGAGCTAACAGGTCATAAAGGCAATGGCCACGTACAGTCCTGTCTAAGGCGTGAATGCAATCAGTAAGGCAAGGCATTCCCAGGAAGGAAGATATTTGCATCTTATTTGCCATTTCTGGTTATGCGCAAACTTCTCACTGACCCGACATCCCGGAAGTCCAAGGAGAAAGGGCCCTGCTTGTCAATATAATTTTTCCCTGCGCTTTTTAGTAGAAAGCCCGCCAACCTGGCCACCCACCAAACATTAAACGATCCCCTAAGTTTCAGGATATTGTCGAAGGAAGAGACATTTTAGAATGGCAAACGAGTGGGCCTCGAAGGGCGATGGACATAAGTGACGACCATCTAATATACAAGAACCACTGTGATTGAAGGCCTTGAGAGTCTCAAGGTTGTGCCTCATAGGCTATCAGAGAGGAGGCATGCTCTTCACAGTCTGATCACTCATCAAAAATGGAAGCGAAATATTCTTTTGTGGACTGTTGGTTTGCTGTTGGTCCTGTGCCATAGCGGGAAAAGGAACGCTATCGGTCCTGTGCCACACCGGGAAAAGGATTGCGAGACCCGTGAGTCATACCAACGAGCGGAGGGGGGCAGAAAACTACATCCCCCAACAGCCCCTGCGGCGCGCTCGCCGTCTATGTCCAGGAAAGCACCATGAGGTGCTTAAATTGCGGCCAGGGCTCCCGCAGCGGGGAGTCTTTTGTGGACTGTTGGTTTGCTGTTGGTCCTGTGCCACATCAGGAAAAGAACGTTAGCCCCGCGAGTCATTCCAACGGGCGGAGGGGGTCAGAAAAACGACATCCCCCAACAGCCTCTGCGGGGCGCTCTCCGCCTACGTCCAGGAAAGTACCAGGAGGTGCTTAAATTGCGGTCAGGGCTCCCATCTCTGGATACTTTTGCAGCCCAAAAAAGGTCATCGCTTGGAGGCATAGTCATTGCCAAAATCCCAGCAGCAACTTGCCGACCATTCATGTTCTGCCACCCGAGGTCCAAGCAATAACGGGGAAATATCTAATCTCCCTGTTACATCATCAGCGGCATCTGAGGTGACCTCAGTTGCACAGATAAATACCATCACCACTGTCCAAGATCCTGTGGTGGAACTGGATCTTGATTTCTCAGACACCCATCTATACTGACTATAGAGTCATCAGCTCCTACCACGGTTCACAATGCAATGACCCCCGACCTGTGCCGGGGCGAGGTTATCACCAGATCCAAAAGAGTCACCAGAGAAAATCCGATAAGCCTATCGAAATCTTTGGCAACAGGCAGTAGAGAGCCGCCTGCAACACACACGAGGGGAGGTGTCCTACAAAGACAGAAGCAGAAATCCAGACCTAAGCAGCAAGCAAATAGGCACCTCGAGAAATTTGTTTCAAATTCTGACAAAGGACCGGACGGAGCGAAGTTCCCAATAGTAGTGATCACATCCCGGCGGACCTTGGAGATGACCCTAACCAATGGAAAAGACTGGAGACTCTCATGACTGTTCTTTTGGGGCCCCTTCTATGTAAATTAGTGTCAATTGAAGGAAAACTGTTGCAACTCCTCAATTCTAGTAGCGAATCGGCCAATCAAGGGGCATGTAGGTACATTGTGTAGTTCATGGGGCAGCTGAAGTCTCTAAGGTTCTGGCCCCATCTGCAGTGAAAGAAAGTGTGGGGAGAAAAAATGGAGAAGGGGATCACACAATGGGAAATGATGCTAAAGGCAATAGGGTCTCACATGTACATCTTGAAGCCACCAGAGCAGACGAGAGCAGTACTAACAGGAGGGTGAGGGAATCTAGGACAGGGACTGCAGGTAATTCCGTAATATCGCAAGTAGACATCGAAAGGATGGAAAGGAGAGACTACCAGTTTTAGATTTGCCCCCAGCTAGCTGCCTGTGCACAGTTGTTCTGACTGGTATTCCAGCATCCACAAATCAAAAAGAGGAACCCACGACACAACTGATCAATTAGGTCGCGCATTGGCTGTATAGGCACTCAGGGTTTAATAGCAGGGAGCATCAACACATTTTGATGGCAAGGAGGGTGTCCTGGATTGGCAGAACCAGGAAAGTCTCTTCAGGGGATTGTGTGATTGTCACGCTCAGACACCCTGATCTTGTGCGCAAGATTCTCTCCCAGAGCAGCGGGTTCCATCCAGCTGAAGTGGACTCAGGGATTAAGCCACTCCCGCTGGATTTCTTTTACAGACCACTGGCCAACTCCAGTCAACGGTATTGTCATGTGGGTCAACAGGAGGGTGTAGCTTGGTGGGCTAACTCTGTTCTGACAAATAACGCCTTCGCCTCACTAAGAGACCTAAATGACATTGATATACTACACCTGAGGGAGGAGGCAGATAGAGCCATTGATTCTCCCCTGACCAAAACAGATATAAGGGGGAGAGGAGATGAGATCATCCCGGGGAAAGCTGTAGCTCAAACCACTCGTGAGCATAAGGATCCAAATGACCACGTGGAAGGTTGCATAAACAAGACATCCACAAGGATTCGTAGCACCCCGGCAATAGCCAGTGTAGAAAGGCTTAACGGGAGAGAAATAAAAAGAGTCTACTGGAACGTATCAGGCCTATCCACCAAATTTAAGAACGAGCAATGGCTGCTACATATAAGGACATTTCTGATAATATGTGTGCAGGAAACATGGGAACCAGCAAACAATAATTTCTTCCTAGAAGGACACAAAACCTTCTTTTGTCCGGCGCATAAGACCGCTTTAGGGAGAGCGAGGGGAGGGCTGATTATATTTATAGACCTTACATTACAAGGAAGATGGTCAGATTTGGCTTGGGACTCGGAGGTTGCGCAGGGTCTCACATTTTTGAACAAAGGTTATAGGTTATTTTTCACAAACTTTTATAATACAACGTCACATGTACAGGTTTCCGCCAGCCTGCAAGAATTGAATACCAGACTCACCCAGACACAGGAGTGAGGGCAGATAGCACTACAGTTGGTCTTAGCGGGCGACTTTAACTGCCACTTGTGCTCAAAATTTAGGGTAACTCAGGGGGACTGGTCATCATGTATGCTCTGCGACGGTCCACACATGGAGCTCACAAAGGAGGGAAGGGTCTATTAGATATGTTATGTTATGTTATGTTATGTTATGTTATGTTATGTTATGTTATGTTATGTTATGTTATGTTATGTTATGTTATGTTATGTTATGTTATGTTATCGGGAGTTTTATTGAGCGCTCAGCTACTCAAGCAGAGTGTCCCGGCGCTGACAGACTTAACATAGCAAAGCCCCGACATCGGAAGAGAGATTAGAGACAGAACAGCCATGTTTTTAGCTCTTTCCTGAAAGAGGCTAAGTCCTCGTTCTTTCTCAGAGCGAGTGGCAAAGCATTCCAGGCCCGCAGCGCCAGATATCTAAAGGACCGGCCCCCGGTCCGCGCACGCCTAATTGCCGGGACTGTGGCCAATGACAGGGCAGCCGATCTTAAGGCTCTAGATGGATGGTGAAAGCCGACTCTATTCCGCAAATAAATAGCCCCAATGCCATGAAGGGCTTTAAACGCAGTGGTGAGAGCCTTGAACCTAATGCGTTGGCTTGGGATTAGGAGGTTGCGCATGCACGAACACATACGATGGACCTAATTGATGTTTATCAGGGTAAAACGGTACACCCCACATTTAAGGGAAGAGAATGTGCTTCATTTATTGACTACATCTTTGTCTCTGTATCACTCAAAAACTGTGTATCTAGTTTTAATATTGGGTACAGCACCTTCAGTGATCATAATCCCCTGGCCTTATGTCTTGTTAACGCACGCAGCCACCCAGTACC
Organism: Lissotriton vulgaris; assembly: GCF_964263255.1. NCBI lineage: Eukaryota > Metazoa > Chordata > Amphibia > Caudata > Salamandridae > Lissotriton > Lissotriton vulgaris. The sequence goes on from NC_141699.1 coordinate 589,081,406, forward strand.
CCACAGGGTGGGGGGGTGGTGGTTGGGGCAACGGATCAAGGCAGGAGGTTGCGATGGAAACAGGTCAATAGCGAGGCCTTTTATAGCTGTCTTTTTAAAGAAGGCGAGCAGGTTATCTTGAAGTGTCTAAATCTCGAATTGGAATGGGCGGAATTAGTTGAGGCTTTTAGGAGTGTTGCCCAAATAGTTGATAGTTTGCTGAGAGCCCAAGCTCATGTGGTCAAATTAGACACCCCAAGTTGGTTTGATCCACAATTTTTTTTTTTTTTTTTTTTTTTTTATCCTCATATTGCGAAAATATTATGTATTTTGGAAAGTATGAATTCTACCTCTGAAGCTTTCCCTTTTGTACCGTCACTGCCCAATGGTCTCTCTTTTCTTGGGAGTTTTCCTTTGTTTTGTTTAATCAGAGGAGAACCTTTTCCATTTACATATTAACATATCTGTAGTCGAGAGGGGGGGAGCTAGCCACCTTGGCTACTTCTATGAGTATCATACTCATAACACAGAATACGCTTTCGCATTAATCATAGGACAGTGTGTTACGCCCGATCCTCGGAGGTCAGATGTTTCTCCATGATTTCCCAATACTTGAACCTCTTACTAATTTTTCCCCTTCTGTCTAATTTATTTATTTTGATGGCTGAGTTTAACCACTCTGCATGTGTCGGGGGAAGAGGACCTATCCACTTAATGCAGATCTCCCTTCTGGCTATCACCATTAGTACAAAGAGTAATTTTGCTTCCATTACTGTTAGTTTATCTACCCCCGTTGTGTTATCAATCCCGAAAAGAATAAGAGTTGTACTTACATTTAGATGTTTTTGAAATATTGAGTTCAACGTCTTACCCACTCCTTCCCAGAATGTTCTCAAAGATGGGCAGTTCCAGAACATATGGACGTCATCCGCCTTCTCTTCCCCACATTTAGGGCATTTTTTGATTCCCGCATTTTTTAATTTTGAAAGCTTTTTCGGTGTCCAATAGGCTCTATGCAGGGTGTACAGATGATTTCTTTTTAGTGCCGCTGTTTTTAATGTTGACCAACACTTCTCTATGGAATTTTCCCATATATTTACTAGGTCTTCTGAGGCTAGATCTTTTCCCCAGATTTGCTCTGCCATCTGGGAGCTTTCCTCTTCATTGTCTATAAAAGTCCAATACCATTTCGCTACCTCCTTCTTCATGGGTAAGATTTTTATCATTTCTTTTTCTACAGTTTTGTTTTCTTTATCGTCCTTTGGCAGTGTCTTTGCCCAACTGTTTAGTTGATAATATTTGAATTTTGATATTCTTCTATTGGAAATCTTATTCAGTTCTTCCCATGATATTAGTGTTGTTCCATTCAGAAGTTGACCCCAATATTCGATGTTACATTGTTTTAAGGGGGTAGCCATGACATCTTTTAAACATTCCGGAGTTCCGGGGGAGTTCCATATCGGTGCCATTGCACTATAATAGGGGATTTTTAAGATCAATCTAATTTGCGTCCAGAGTTTAGCCGCCTCCTTCAGAACTTTTAGCTTAATTTTCTTGAAGTACTTTTGGTGACCAAATTTGAAAAGAAAATGATCCTCAGCTTCTGTCATTCCTTTCAAATATTCCGGGTAATATTGGTGTATTCTAAGAAGAGACCGAATGTTTTTAAATTGAAATGCTCTGCAGTATTCTGTTAAGTCGGGACTTGCTATTCCTCCTTTCTCTTTTTTCCTCCTAAGTTTTTTCCAGGATATTCTAGTTCCCTTGGAGGCCCATATGAAACTTGCTATTTCCCCTTGCAGCTTTTTTAGCTCGGTTTTTTTAAAATCCAAAGGAATAGTATTAAAAAGGAAGGTATATTTTGGGAGTATACTCATTTTTATGATATTAGATCTCCCTATAAAGCTTAAAGGAAGGCTAGACCATACTTTAAGCAATTTTCGCACCTCTCGAGCTACTTTATTCAGATTAATTTGGGTTATTTTGTTAAGATTTTGATTAATCAAGATACCTAGATATCTTATCTCTTCCCTTATATTGGGGCTATCAAACTGTGTGTTCCATGTCATTATTTCTGTTTTTGTATGGTTAACTAAGTAACCTGAAACTTCCCCGAATTTGCTGATTATATTTTCTATCGCTGGCTTGGATTTTACATATTCGTCTGTAAATAGCATCAAATCATCTGCATAGAGAGCCAGCTTTTTCTCCCAACCTTGATATTCAAAGGGAGAGATTTCTTTGCACTGTCTAAGTTGATTCGCTAGGGGTTCTATATATAGATTAAATAGCAGGGGTGAAAGAGGACACCCCTGTCTAGTGCCTCTACCAATTTTGATGTTGTTAGTAAGACTACCATTAACCAGAATTCTTGATCTTGGGTTTTTATAGATTTCTCCTGTTGCATGTAAAAAAGAATCCCCTAAGTTATTTTTAGTCATTATGTTGTTCAGGAATGACCAGTTCACTCTATCGAATGCCTTAGCTGCATCGACTGTTAATATTGTTAAAGGAATATTCTTTTCCGTAGCTATGTCTATTGTACTTATAAGTTCATGCGTTAATTCGTGTAATTGTCTTCCTTTTGTGAAGCCTTTTTGATCTGAATGTATAAGTTGACGCGTAAATTTTCCCAATCTTGTTGCCATTATTTTAGTAAAAATTTTATAGTCTGCATTAAGCAGAGATATCGGTCGATATGATTCGCATTTTTTGGGATCTTTCCCTGGTTTTAAGATGATTGTTATTACAGCATCATTCCAGGTGTCTGGCATCGTTTCCTTTTGCTTAAAAACCATATTTATTAGCTCTGTTAGATGTGGAACTAAAGTGTTTATTAAGGTCAAGTAAAGCTCGTTGGGCAGTGCATCTGGGCCTGCTGCTTTTCCTTTTTTTAGGGTTTTTATTGTGTTTTTAGCTTCAGTTGGTGAAATTTCTTTATTTAACTCCATCTTCTCTTCTTCCGACAGTTTTAAGACTGGCATGTCTACTAGATATCTCTTGATTTGTTCTTCAGATGGGTTGACATCCTCAGTGTATAAATTTGAGAAGAAGGTCATAAATTCGTTTCTAATTTCGCCTTCCGCTGAAGTTAGGATTGTCTGATCTTGATCTTGTCTTGTTAGAGTTTTTACTCTATTTCTTGCCGTATCAGTTCTTAATTTCCATGCAAGCCATTTTCCACAACCCTCCCCATACTCGTGGTTTGCCAGTTTGCTTGCTTCCCACTTGGTTTTTAATTTTTCTTCTAATATGTTACTCAGCGAATCTTTTTGTTTCTGTCTGTCTTTTTGTAAGCCTTCTTTTCTGTCTGGATCTTTTTCTGTTAAAATTTGGGTATCTAGGGTTTTTATATTTTTTTCTAAGTCTGTTATCTGTTGTTTCTCCTTCTTTGATTTATGTGCAGCAAGACTAAGTAGTTTTCCCCTCAATACGGCCTTATAAGTGTCCCAAACTATTTGTTTTGAGGTTCCTGTTTTATTGTTTTCGAAAAAATCTTCTGTTTCTTTTATAAGTGTTTGTACAATTTCCTGATCTGAGAACATAACTCTCTCCACCGTAAACCTTCTATTTATCTGGGCAGTTTTGATTTGTAATGTTAATTGTACAGCAGAATGGTCTGATAGGTGGGCTGGTATATGACTTAACTTTGTTACATTTTCCATTAATCTTCCTTCTACTAGGAAGAAATCAATTCTAGATTTGTGTCCCAATCTTTTATTGTGAAGAGTGAAAGGTAGGCTCTTATCTCCTTTTTCCTTCCATATATCCATTAGATCCAAGTCTTTTTTATAGACACCGATCCACTCCCTCATTTTTGGCAAATTAGGAGAATTCGTATTTCTTCCAGGGGGGGATCTATCGGTTTTAGGATCTAGGATGATATTAAAATCTCCTCCTAAAATTATTGGGGCGTTGGTTAATAGTAACTGTGTGTATAGTTTCTGTAAAGGCTCAGAATCATCAAGATTTGGACCATAATACCCTGCTATTGTCAATGCTGAATGTCCCACTTTTATTTTCGCTACTGCCCATCTGCCTTTGATGTCTACTTCCGAAGATTCCAAAGTTGCATTTAGGGATTTTTTTAAAATGATAGCTACACCTTTGATATTGCATCCTTGATTTGTGCAAATATGTATATCTGCCCATCTTACTTTTTTCATGATTTGGTCCCATTCCTCTTTCACTAGATGGGTCTCTTGTAGAATTAAGATTTCGCTCTCAGATAATTTAAGGTATTCAAGAATTTTGTTTCTTCTACTTTTTGTTCTCATGCCATTCACATTCCAGCATAATATTTTAATTTTTTTATTGACTTCTCCCATTGTATTTATTTATTTTTATAGTTTTTCGTTTGTTTGTCGCGATAGCTTCAGTGTTATAATGACGGAGTTCCGTTCTTTCCCAATTTTCTTTCCGTATTTGAGGATTTAAATTTTTTTTTCTTTTTTCCCCCATTTTGCACCCCACCCAATTTGTTTTATATATTTTTTTTTACCTTTCTGGTTTTGTGTTTTGCTCTTTCCCTCCCCTGGGAAGCCTCCATCTTTTTTTCTTGGGGTTTTTATCTTGACCCCTTCTGGGCTCTTCCTTAATGGACCTGGAATATCTTATTTACTTTTTTTTTTTACAGCGGCGACAATTTTTTTTTTTTCTCAAATTGTAGTGCTTTCCATCTGGATTGTATCTTTCATTAAGCTGATCAGATTTTTTACTTCTTCAGGCTCTCTAATGTTTCTCATTTTGTTTCGCCACATTATTCGTAAGGATGGTGGGAACTTCATTTGTACTGTGGCTCCTAGGGATTGGAGCTCTGGCATGTGCTTTCCCAACTCCCATTGCCTGTCCTGAGATGCTTTGGACATGTCTGATCTGATTCTAAAAGACCAGGAGTCTTTATCGTAGTTTCCTTTTTTTAAGGCCTCGCTCAGGATTTTCTCTTTTAGTGTGTAAGTTTTGAAATTTATCAGTATTTTTCTGGGCGTTTTTCTGTCTTTAGCCTTCCCGAACGGGTCTCTATGGACTCTTTGAATATCTTCTTCTAACAACTTGGCGTCACTCCATGGGAAATATTCGACTAATAAGTCTACAATGAATTTTTTTATGTCAGTACCTTCTTGTCTTTCTGGAACATTTAGGATTCTTATGTTATTTTTCCTCGCTTGGTTTTCAAGAGATTCCAGTTTATCACTCATAAATTTCCCCTCTTGTCTTAAAGTGTATAACTCCTTCTTGTTATTTTCCACCTTTTTGCTCAATCCGCTCACTTCCTCTTCTATAGCTGCGACTCTTTCCCCTAGAGCGTTTAGTTTATAGTCTAGCTTTTCACACACTTCTTGAATCCTGTCCTGTTTTGCTTCAGATATAGCAAACTTGTTTTTCATTTCAGACCATATTTTTTCCAAAAGTTCATCTGTTGGATTTCTAGTAGTTTTGGCGCCTGGTTTTCCATCATACTCAGTATGTTGCGCTCTTCCTATTGAGTCTGCTTCTGTTACTGTCTTTTCTGGTTCTTCTATTATTGCTGTTGTGTTTGCAGGTGTTGTTGTACCTTCAGCCATTTTGTGAGGGGGATAGTTATATTTAGCCTTCTCAGCAACTTTATTTTCTAGACCAACTTCTACATCTACTGTAGTAGTTGTAGTAGTTGTTATATTAGAAGTTTTAATGAGTGTGTAAGGAAGGGTTTCTGGTGAGGTCTTAGGCGGTTGAATTATATCACTTCTTGTGTGGTTTGTCTGCTGCTTTTGAACCTTAAAAAAGGTTCTCAATGAAGGTGTAACCCTTGTTTTCTGGGCTAATTTCTGAGATATTTCAGTTTTGTCACTAGGTATTTTTACTTTGTCCTTGTATTTTTTAGGCTCAAAAGAAAATTTTTTTCCTTTTTTTTTTTAAGTTTCCCTGGGTGTTATATTTTTTGGGAATTGTTCTTGTTTTAAGAAATTCCTGTTCCGAAGGCTATAGTTAGAAACCACAGTTGTTGTGACTTTTTTTCTTTCTGTATCTTCCTGCTTAACTGGGTTCTTTACTGTTTCATTTTTCTGATTGCAGTTGATATTTATTTCAGTGTCTATGCCTTTATTTTTGGCTTTAGTGTTTTTTCCAGGGCTTCCCACCCCCTCTAGCACTGTCTCATTCATGTGCTGCTTTACCAGCTTTATTTCTTTTATTTCTTTTACTTTACACCAGTATGTGTCAGATTTTCGTTCCAATGCTTCCTCAGCTCGATTTCCTCCACACACTGCGTTGCACACCGGAGCCCTCCGAGTCTCTCTACCCGACCAGCAGTCTATCAGACCCAACCCCCGCTCACCTCCATAGCGGCCGCTGTCTCTGCCACCAGTGCCCCGGAACAGGAAACTGAGCCTCCCGATCGCTCTCCTGTGAGCTGCTCCTGCAATCCCAGCTCTCGCCCACACTCCAGGGACGACCGCGCAGCAGCCCGACACCTCTCCCTCAGCGCGCCCCTTGCTCGCCGGCAAAGCTTCCACCATTCGGTAAGCGGTTCTCCGCGAGGGTTTGAGAATATTGGATTGTTTCGAAGTATTAGTGCCTGTTGAAGCCGCTGTGTTAGCGGGTCTGTGACTTGCGTTTCACCCGTTGTTTCGTCTCCTTGTTACTCCGCCGTTGTTGTAGTTGTTAGGGTTTAATATCTTCTGATCTGTTATTTTCTACTTTACTTCCTGCATTTGGAAAAGCATTTCGATATGTAGCCGCGTTACATTGTGCGTTCCTCGTTCTCCAGGTCCATCAGGTCAGGAGCTCACCGACTGAGCGTCCTACTCAGCCGCCATCTTGGTTTGATCCACAATGTTCACGTGCGCTAAGAGAGCTGAAAGCCGCCCTAAAGATCTCACCAAGAGACAGGGACCGGGTGATTTCTTGCCGCAAAAAATATAAACTAGCTGTAAAGGGACGCAAGGGTCAATTGCAACAGCAAGCCTGGGAAGACCTGACAGAGGCAATGATATTATAGGGCTCCACTGCCTTTTGGAGAATCATTAAATAAGCCCTGTTTTAATGACGCTAACAAACCTGGGTTAAGTATTAACATTCTGCCGACACAATGGTATGATCACTTCTAAGGGCTTTACAATTATCATCCAAGCTCGGACCAGACCCAGGAACAGAACTTGGAGCAGAGCATACCACCTATATTCTCTTTGGGTGAGGTAAAAACAGGAATTGAGGGCTTAACTAGGAATAAGGCCCCAGGCCCTGATGGGATTCCACTGGACCTTTTTATAAATAATGTGGATTTATGGGTGCCTCTCCTAACCAGGGTCTTAAATGCAGCAGCGGACACAGTAATGCTGGCATCATGGTCCACTGCTACGATCGTCCCCATTTTTAAGACAGGTAATAAGGACAGCCCACAATGTTATCATCCGATTTCTCTTATCGATGTGCCGGCTAAGGTTCTAGGGCAAGTGGTTTTAAGTTGGTTGACAGATTGGGCAGAGGAGCATCAAGTTATAACTGATGTCCAATTTGGTTTCAGACCAGGGAAATCTACCACTGATCAATGCCTCAATTTATATCTTATTACAGCTAAATACACAGTGGTCAACCCAGGGACGATGTATCTGGCATTTATGGACCTGACTGCGGCTTTTGACAGGGTAAACCGTGGGAAACTGTGGGCAATTATGGGCGGGCTCGGGCAGATCCGGGGCTCATTAACGTCCTAAAGTCCTTACATCTGAACACCATGGCTGCGGTCAGATATAATCAGGATGGAAAGATTACAGAATCCTTTAAGTGTTCCAGTGGGGTAAGACAGGGCTGCATATTAGCCCCTTTTTTGCTCACCCTACATATAAATGGTCTTGACCATGCACTGAGCACCATACAGGCAGACACACCCAGGATAAGTACACGTGGGATTCCCGTTCTGCTTTTTAAATATTTATTAGAAGAGAAGTGACGGGCTATGACTAGGGGCACTGGATCAATAATTAATTTTGCACACAGGTTAGGACGCTGGACCCCAGAGCAGATTTTAAAATTATATAGTTCCATGTGCTGTGCTAAAGTGCGATACGGAAGTGAGGTATGGGGATCAATTGAGGCTAACAAGTTGCAAATCAAAGAGAACATGCATTTTAGACGTCTGTTAAAAGTCCCACAGAGTATGCCAGCACATATTATTCATGAAGAATTGGGGGCCAGGTACATTACTGACATGATGGCAGTTAAACCCCAAGCCTACTGGGTAAAGATCTGGGCAAACAAGGAGGCAGTATTAAGCAGGCTGGTTATAAAAGACTGCCTTTCTCTCGATCATGGGCTCAAAATCCCTTGGTTAAGATATGTGAAGGAGTCCTTTGAGAAAATGGGATGTGCAGAATTATTCACCAATCCTTCCATTATGAATATGCAGGACAAGACCCTGGTCAAGGATCAGTATTCTTTGACACTCCGTGAGAACAGAGAGTTTGTCAAGCCGTCGGTGAGAGAACATCAACTACTTAAGTCTATCGAGGGCATTGAACCATATTTGTCTTGTCTAAGTAGTGCTCATGATAGATTTCTAATGACCCGATTTAGGTTAAACCTTTTGCATCATGTACTAGCGGAACCAGCAGGGTTTAAATCGTCAATAGAAATGAAGGAGCCCTGTGGCTGCGACCACAGGTCTCCACAGGATACCCTTCCCTTCGTTTTACTATGCCGGTTTTATTCACATGACAGAAGACTTTTCCTAAAGGGCCTCTGTTATGGCTGTCTTTTTGCTAGCTCTTTTGAGAAGGAGAATGATGGAGAGTGACTCCAGCCTATCACCCCCATAGCATAGGGATTAGGCCGATAGACAGGGACCCTGTCTTACATATATAAGGGCATTTTCGTATTATTTTCCTTAGAGTAAGGCTTATGAATTTAAGTTAGGGGATAGATATATAAATATTAGTCATGATTCGCTCATTTGCTAACATGCTGAGCTGTTTTTCATGGAGCTATGCATATTATGGGCTCCGTAGGCCTTAAACGAGACAGACTCCATTTTGCTTTCTGCCCGGTAGCTCGAGAAGGCCTTCTAGGTCAAGTGTAATGTTTTAGTTTCAAGCTGTTGTTCGCTTGGAGAGAACCGGTTCAGGCTGACCCTTATCGAAGGAATGTATTTTTCTCCACTCCGAAGACACAACTTCAGGCCGGCCGGCTGGGAAAGTGTCCTTGGTACGGGGAGGTACAAGAATTTGGTGGGCGGCAGGTTACTGGCCGTGAATTTCCATGAAGGAACGGGCTTTGATATTAGCGAAGGTGTTAGTCAGTTTGTCAGTTAGTCCGTAGGCGGCATCTAGCCGTTAGCATCTCCGCTATTATTCATCTTATGGTGGACAGTCGCCATCTTTGAAGTCCGAGAAAGATTTAAGACCGAAACTCTCTGAGAAAAGACTGAACGAGAAGTAGCGCGGAGCGCACTGATACAGAGAGAGAGAGAGACGGTAGCTAATAATCAGCAAGGTTCCGGTGCCCTGGAAGCAAGCAGACGAGGTTGAGCCTAGCGGTGCAGACGTGTACTTGTGACGGCTGGGGTGTGACTGCAAGGAGAGCCAGGACACAGAGACGAGAAGGGAACCTAGATGACTGCCGAGTCCAGATTTCATATTAACCAGGTGATGTCCGTCCATTGCTCATAGAACGTGCACTCTAATCTTTACCTTTTTTCTTTGCAAAAGTTATGCCGCATAGTAATGTGATTTGTGTTTATTGTTAATAAATACCCTAATTCATATAGAATTATCGTGTACCTGGTGCTTATGTTCAATCTTGGTAAACCGCACTTCTAGTCAGGAACTGTTTGGGTGAACGGATGAGAAATCCCGATCAGGTAAATGGTGATTGAATAAGGAGGGAGTGGGTGGACCTTCGATGTCAAGAGCAGGGAGTACACTATACAATTTGGAACCCTATTCAAAGTTATTATTGTAGTTCTATTCCAAGCAGACCACTGAGATAATACCCCAAATAATGGTTCATAGGAATGTGGTCGTCGTTGATATGCGGCGTTAGTGACAGCACTGGGTGGGAGACCAGTGTTAATACCCACTGGATTGTGGCTTGAGTAAGTGAGAGCGTTAGGAGGTCGAACTAACGTGTAGTTTCGCAGGATTGCAAACAGTTTGGAAAAGGGAGCATTGGGTTCTGCAGGCCCATGTGTAGACACACCGGATTGTGTGTCAGATCTGCCCTAGGGTAGAACGGTCTGGGTCGGGGTGACCGCGAGACCAACTGATGTGAATAAGATATTGTAGAAAATCCGTACATACATATATTGTCATTCCCCATCCTTAGATGCGACCTGTATATTTACCTGTATATCTACTCATTGTGAATACAATCTGAGGAGGGAAGGTGAGTACGTTTTGGCTGGGTCATAGGGGCCCCTGGGGGCTGATCCCATCTAAACAGAAAATCCAGCCATTACATCTGGCGTCACGAACTGTTTACGAAGCCTGTGTGCATTGTATTGTTTTAATGTTGTTGGTTTGCGCTCGGCTTGTACGTATAAAATTTTGTTTATAATTGTGTATATAATTTTTTTTTTGTGTCATTATGTTTGCGAAAAAATCATCGTCGGTTTTCAAGTTACCGATTCAGATTCCCGGCTGGGAATGTACGCCTTACGAGGCTTTGGCCCGTGAGTGGGCTGATTCTACTGGTTTAAGTGAAAATTGGTCTTCATGCTTGGAGCAGGCGGAGCCTGCTGATGTGGTTTCGTGCCTACAGAAAGCGCCAGTAGTTAAGGGTGATGAGCTTCCTATTTTAGGACGCAGAGGGTGGATTGTTCTTAATGCATACAGAATATTGCATGAGAGGTTTGTTCAACTACAGAAACAGTTTAAAGATTCGGAAGGACAGTGTGTTGAGTTGCAAAATGCGCACACTTTGTTGCGTTGTCAAAATAAATTGCTTGCCGATAAACTTGAAACATATCAGACCATTGCCGAAAGAGCTGCGGTCCGTATTGCACGATACAAATATAAACATCGTCGTGGACGTGTGTCTTCCCGCAAAGTCCGTATGGTTGTAGCAAAAGCTGGAATGGATTGGAACCCCGATGAGTGGGACGGTAATATCTGGGATTCTCATACTTCTGACTCCTCGGCAGAGGAGGGTGACAAGCGCGAGTCTTCTCGCTCCGGACGTGATTGTAAATCTGCTTCATGTATTGATTCGACTCCCGATTGTGACCGTGCTCGTTCTTCCCGTGCGGATGACGTAGCTTGCCCTGATTGTGCTGTTAAATCTAAGATGCGGGCTTCCTCGGAAGCTCTTCCCGCAGTTTCCGCTCACCCGATTTTTCGACGAAAATTACAACAGGCCCCTGGTAATCCGGGTGGTATACCTCTTGATTGTATTGAAGATTTTACTCAGCAGGAGGTTAGTGACATTCTGCAACGATTTCGACAACGGCCTGGTGAGGCCTTGCTTACCTGGATGGTGCGTCTTTATGAGCTTGGCGCTGCCGGTATTATGCTCGATGCTGTTGATTGCTTACGATTTTGCTCTTTGAGTTCTGATTCTACGATTCAGGATCATTTTCGGAATTACAATGGTGCTGGTCAAATTTCTTTGCTCCAGCTTGCGTCTGACGGCTGTAATCATAAATATCCAACTGAATCTGATTGGCCTACTGATGAAAAACCTTGGTACACTCTGCGCGATGCGTCGCAACGTTTGAAAGAGGAAGTCATGAAAACGTGTATCTTCCTTAGTACTGCTGACAAGTTATTGGATGGTCTTTTAACATCTTCTGTGCGTAATCGCATAATCCGTGCTTCTCCTGTTGCTTACAAGCAGGTCATGATGACATTATTGATTAACCAAACTGGCAACCCTTTGTCTGTTGTGCTTGAGTCTGTTCGTCAGCTTGGTGAGCTGGGTGAATGGTTTAAACCTGAAAGACAATCTCGACCTGAGGGTCGTACTGGTGGGGACTATAAGTTCTCTAGACGTGACATGTTTCTTGCTCTCATTGCTGATGGTGTCAAAAGGGAAGACATTGATGGCGAGCCTAATAATCGCTTATGGGACATGTTTCGTAAGCGTGGTTTGGATCGAAAGGAGGGTGCCCGTCGTGTGCGAAAGAATGAGTATGATCGTGGTTCGGATGACAGTGGTGATGAGAGACGACGTGTGAATTCTGATCGCCGTGATGATCGGCGCCATGAACGTGATGGATCCCCTCGTCGTCATGATGGGAGGGGGAGAGAGGATGATCGTGAGAGGGGAAGAGATGATCGTGGTTCTAGCAGACGACGAGATGCAAGGAGTTATTCCCCTGACGTAAGAAAGAGGGAGGATCGTAACAGACTCCCTGACCGCAACTCACAACTTTTTGAACCTGACACTAATCCGTTTCGTACTGGAGACGGATATGAACAAGACATTCTAATACCGAATAAAACTGAGAACATTTACCCTGATTTGTCTTGGTTGACAGACCGCAGGAAAAATGACTAGGAAATAGGTCAAGCTCCGGTACGCAAGTGGGCCCACAGAGATTACAGACCCTATGTAGATATTGAGATTTTTTGGAAACATCGTAATATCCAAAGGGCCCGAGCGTTGGTTGATACTGGGGCGGAGGCCACTTTAATTCATGGTAAGTCGAGAAAATTTAATGGACAGTCTTTTACAATTACCGGTCTGGGTGGTAAAGAGACACCCGCGGTTCAAACTGCACTCGAAATTAAAATTGGTAGAATTCCTCGTAGAGAATACTCTGTGTTGGTTGTGCCACTTTTGGAATACATTATTGGAATTGACATTTTGAAAGGTATGACTTTGCATTTGGATGATGGGTACTATCAATTTGGTACACGACAGTACATTTCGACCAGACCCGTACGGGTTGGCCGTTTACGCATGCCACCTATTAAAATACCTTTAGCAACGAAAGTGATTTCTCAAAAGCAATATCGCATACCAGGTGGTCATGAAGAAATTACCGCTACGATTCAGGATTTGGTTGACGCAGGAGTCATTACTCCGGTCACATCTGCTTGGAATAATCCCGTTTGGCCCGTGCGCAAAAGTGACAACTCTTGGCGCATGACTGTTGATTATAGAGAATTGAATAAACATACACCTAAATTGACTGCTGCAGTGCCTGACATTGTCACACTGATTCAGAGAATTCAAAAGCATCCAGGTACATGGTATGCTTCCATTGATATTGCTAATGCGTTCTTTTCAATACCAATTGCCCCCGAATGTCAGGAACAGTTCAGTTTTACATGGAATGGACGTCAAATGACGTTCCGGAGTCTTCCTCAAGGCTATGTACATAGTCCTACAATCTGTCACCGGCTGGTGGCGGAGCATTTGTCTGAAGTACCCACGAATCCACAAGTTCAGATTTGTCATTATATTGACGACATTTTGATTCAAGGTGAAACGCAAGACCAGGTACAGTCCCATTTAGATCAAATCATTGACTGTTTGCGAGCGAAAGGCTGGGAAATTAATCCTGATAAATTACAAACTCCATCCCAAGCTGTAAAATTTCTAGGAATTAATTGGCATGAGGGTCACAGAGAAGTGATTCCACAGGTTAAACGAAAAATTCTTGATTTTGCTGTTCCCAGGAACAGGAAAGAAGCGCAATGCTTTATTGGATTGTTTGGATTTTGGCGTCAGCATATTCCCCATTTGAGTCAAATTTTGGCTCCACTGTATCGAGTTACTCGTAAAAAGAATGCGTTTGAATGGGGTGAACCTCAACAGACTGCTTTTAATTTGGCTAAAGAAGCTATTCAGTATGCTTTGGATTTGTGGCCCGTGAGTGAAGGTGATGTGGATTTGAATGTGTCCGTGGAAGGCCTGTATGCCAATTGGAGTTTGTGGCAAAAGCAGGGCAGACAAAAAGTGCCATTAGGTTTTTGGACCAAAAAGTTACCAGAGGCTGGTGAGCGTTACTCACCTTTTGAAAAACAGTTGCTCGCTTGTTATTGGGCTCTGGTGGATACCGAGCAGTTGACCCTAGGCCATGCTGTGATTTTGAGGCCTGAAATTCCCATTATGCAGTGGGTTTTGAGTTCACCTAAGCCCCATCGAATTGGACATGCTCAGGAGGCTAGTGTGATTAAATGGAAATGGTACATTCAGGATAGGGCACGTGTGGGTCCGAAAGGTGTGGCGGTTTTACATGAGCGAGTGGCGCAGGCGCCCTCCAATGAGGCTGAAAGTGAGTGTTCGGTTCCCGTAGTGCAGGAGTCTCCCGTGAAGTGGGGTAAATCATTTGATGATCTGTCCGCGGAGGATAGAAAACATGTGTGGTTTACGGATGGTTCTGCGAAATTCATTGGTGACAAAAGACATTGGAAAGCTGTTTCATATAACCCGATTACACAGAAATTGTTGAGTACAACTGGAGATGGTAAGAGTAGCCAATATGCTGAACTCTATGCAGTTTACCAAGTTTTGAAACAGGAACTACCAGGTACATGTCATATTTTCACTGATTCCTGGTCCACTGCAAATGGACTAGCGGTGTGGTTACCTACGTGGCATTCTCATAATTGGGAATTGCATTCAAAAGAATTGTGGGGAAAAGAATTGTGGCAAGAAATTTGGGAGCTGCTCCCGCAGAGTACTGTAACAATCTTTCACATGGATGCTCATACTCCAATTGACTCCCTTGACAAATGTTTTCATAATATTGCAGATGAACAGTCTGAAATTTCTGAGGCAGTGGTTGACATGCAAGATTCTGATTTGGCGGGATTGGCGAAGTGGGCCCATCAGAAAGCAGGACATTTTGGAGAGAAAGCCACTAGCAGGTGGGCTGCCGATAGAGGAATTCATATTCCCTTTTCTTTAATTAAAGATGTCATTCTACATTGTCCCATTTGCCAACATTCTAGGAAAAAAGAGGTGCCTCAGATTGTTCGAGGCCACTTACATCGAGGTAAATTGCCCGCCCAAATTTGGCAGATTGATTATATTGGTCCGCTCCCTATGAGCAGGAATTGTCAATATATTTGCACAGTGGTTGATACTTATAGTGGCCTTTTGGTCGCTTTCCCTTGCAAGAACGCTACCCAAGTGAACACAATTAAAACCCTGGAGCTCATTATTCTGTATTATGGTGTCCCATTCCAGATTCAATCAGACAATGCATCCCACTTTCGTGGAAGATTGGTGCAGGAATTCTGTACGGAAAATAATATTGATTGGGTGTTTCATATTCCATATTATCCACAAGCTTCAGGATTGATTGAGAGAATGAATGGCTTGTTGAAAGAACAGTTGCGCAAGTTGACTGATGATCGTTACAGCCAGTGGAGAGATGTCCTACTTCAAGCTTTATTAATTTTAAATAATCATCCTTTGTTACATGCTGAATCTCCTTTAATGCGTTTGTTTCCTCCACATGTTGATGGGAAATTACCCCCGGTGCTTTGGCTCCATGTAGAGCAACCCCAGGTTCTGCAGGCCTCGACCTGCATGCATTAAATGATGCACAATTTCCAGGAAAAGATAGAATCATTGTTGAAACTGGCATTGGTGTTTCTATACCTGCCGGTAGTTTTGGATTAATTGCCCCTAGATCTGGCCTGGCCCTGAAAGGTGTACAAGTACTCGGAGGAGTGATTGACAGTGATTATCAGGGAGAGATTAAGATTCTCCTGCTTAATAGCAGTGAGACGGATTTGTTCATCAAAAAGTCTGACCGTGTTGCTCAGTTACTGATTATGCCTGTCTTCAGTGGTGAGATCAAAAAAGGCTCTGCTCCAACGTTGCTAACTGTGCGAGGACAAAAAGGCTTAGGATCGTCTGATCTTCCTGGAGCTAAAATATGGGTGCAATCGCCTAAAAATCCTCCTGAACAGGCTGATATTATTGCGACCGGTCATGACAACACCGTTTTGGTGATGAAGCCAGGGAAAGATGGCTGGGAAGCTGTCCCAGCTGATAAATGTTATTTACGAGAATGATTAAGGCCTGTGTTTGTATTCTTCCAGATCATTCTTTGGATTGCTGCTGCAGGATGTGTCGGCGCTGGACTCCTTTTGGCCTGCTACGCCGGGAGAGGAGAGGATCTACCGACGCCGGTTGATGGGATAATACGAGCCCCGCGGTCTGCGTGGGCTGCTTCGTCTAACTTTTGGATCACACTCGCGAAGCGGGTGACGAACTCTCCGCATTTTTGCCTTACCCCCATGAAGAGCGTTACTGACATTTTAGCGACCTGTCTGGTAGCTGTCCCTGCATCCACTGAAACGCTTCACCATATTTTTAATTTTTCTAATGCCCGACCTAATGTTATTCTGGGTGACTTTGCAGCACACGAATTTTGTCCCTCATGTACTCTTATTCCAGACCTTGATGTCTCTATTAATTCCAGAATTACTACTTTTAATATTACCCCTGGAGATCTTTGCTTCATAATGACCTGCAACCCTAAAGCTATTACCGAGTGCCTGCGGCTGAAGCTCCAAGCCGCTACTACCTTTTCATTTCATCAACGCTTGTTATGTTCAATGAGACTTCCGGATTCATGTCTTTCAGTTAAGAATAATATGACTTGTAAACGTTTAGTAGTAGCCACTAGCCATTATCGTCCAATGTTATTGCCAGCTGGATGGCTCTTTTCCTGTGGGAATTCATCTTGGCCCTATATTCCCGCGAATATTTCTGGTGGCCCATGTGCCATCACTAGATTAAGTTTGCTAATGTTCTCCTCACATCCTACTTCACATTCCCGTATTGTACGTGATTCGATGTCATTGCATGAAGATTGTGACTCCTCTGTTCATCTCTATTCTAGATCAGAGTACCTTGGTTTAGCTTTTTCTATTATTGGAGTGCCTGCATTGGCCGTTTATAATGCCAAAACAATCGGCAAAATGGCCTGCTGGATGGTCAAATCGATTAATCAAACGTCTACTGTTTTATCAGATTTATTATTAGACTCCCAAGGTGAACGTAGAGCTATTTTGCAAAATCGCGCCGCTATCGATTACTTATTGTTGAAACATGGACATGAATGTTCTGATTTTGAAGGTCTATGCTGTTTTAATTTGTCTGACCATTCTAAAGCTATCCAATCCCACATTAACAAACTCCACGACTTGACTGCAGAAATTAGAGAACATATAGATCAGGGTTTCTTTGACTGGCTTTTTAACTGGCTCCCTGACATGCATTTAATACGACAAATTTTAGGGGGGGTTATTCTTACTATTTGTATCCTCATAGCTATTTGTTGCTTTATTCAGTGTATCCCTTCCCTGCTACAATTTCTTAGACTTAGTAAGGGTCGTAGATCAGTTAATTTTGTTTCATATTATTCGTCTACTGACGTTAGCTCCATTTAATTTGTGGTTAATAGACTGGAGTCAAGGGGTGTAATGTTATGGCTGTCTTTTTGCTAGCTCTTTTGAGAAGGAGAATGATGGAGAGTGACTCCAGCCTATCACCCCCATAGCATAGGGATTAGGCCGATAGACAGGGACCCTGTCTTACATATATAAGGGCATTTTCGTATTATTTTCCTTAGAGTAAGGCTTATGAATTTAAGTTAGGGGATAGATATATAAATATTAGTCATGATTCGCTCATTTGCTAACATGCTGAGCTGTTTTTCATGGAGCTATGCATATTATGGGCTCCGTAGGCCTTAAACGAGACAGACTCCATTTTGCTTTCTGCCCGGTAGCTCGAGAAGGCCTTCTAGGTCAAGTGTAATGTTTTAGTTTCAAGCTGTTGTTCGCTTGGAGAGAACCGGTTCAGGCTGACCCTTATCGAAGGAATGTATTTTTCTCCACTCCGAAGACACAACTTCAGGCCGGCCGGCTGGGAAAGTGTCCTTGGTACGGGGAGGTACAAGAATTTGGTGGGCGGCAGGTTACTGGCCGTGAATTTCCATGAAGGAACGGGCTTTGATATTAGCGAAGGTGTTAGTCAGTTTGTCAGTTAGTCCGTAGGCGGCATCTAGCCGTTAGCATCTCCGCTATTATTCATCTTATGGTGGACAGTCGCCATCTTTGAAGTCCGAGAAAGATTTAAGACCGAAACTCTCTGAGAAAAGACTGAACGAGAAGTAGCGCGGAGCGCACTGATACAGAGAGAGAGAGAGACGGTAGCTAATAATCAGCAAGGTTCCGGTGCCCTGGAAGCAAGCAGACGAGGTTGAGCCTAGCGGTGCAGACGTGTACTTGTGACGGCTGGGGTGTGACTGCAAGGAGAGCCAGGACACAGAGACGAGAAGGGAACCTAGATGACTGCCGAGTCCAGATTTCATATTAACCAGGTGATGTCCGTCCATTGCTCATAGAACGTGCACTCTAATCTTTACCTTTTTTCTTTGCAAAAGTTATGCCGCATAGTAATGTGATTTGTGTTTATTGTTAATAAATACCCTAATTCATATAGAATTATCGTGTACCTGGTGCTTATGTTCAATCTTGGTAAACCGCACTTCTAGTCAGGAACTGTTTGGGTGAACGGATGAGAAATCCCGATCAGGTAAATGGTGATTGAATAAGGAGGGAGTGGGTGGACCTTCGATGTCAAGAGCAGGGAGTACACTATACAATTTGGAACCCTATTCAAAGTTATTATTGTAGTTCTATTCCAAGCAGACCACTGAGATAATACCCCAAATAATGGTTCATAGGAATGTGGTCGTCGTTGATATGCGGCGTTAGTGACAGCACTGGGTGGGAGACCAGTGTTAATACCCACTGGATTGTGGCTTGAGTAAGTGAGAGCGTTAGGAGGTCGAACTAACGTGTAGTTTCGCAGGATTGCGAACAGTTTGGAAAAGGGAGCATTGGGTTCTGCAGGCCCATGTGTAGACACACCGGATTGTGTGTCAGATCTGCCCTAGGGTAGAACGGTCTGGGTCGGGGTGACCGCGAGACCAACTGATGTGAATAAGATATTGTAGAAAATCCGTACATACATATATTGTCATTCCCCATCCTTAGATGCGACCTGTATATTTACCTGTATATCTACTCATTGTGAATACAATCTGAGGAGGGAAGGTGAGTACGTTTTGGCTGGGTCATAGGGGCCCCTGGGGGCTGATCCCATCTAAACAGAAAATCCAGCCATTACAGCCTCCTAAAGGATGCAAGATTCAGACAAGCCTGTGTGGCTCTGCTACTTTTAAAATTCGTTCCAGATGTTTTTGCACTTCTTTGCATTACTAATTTTTAAGGGCTGCATTTAGATTAAGGACTACAAGAGGTGGCGGAAACCCATGGACCTCCTGCTTGCCCCTCTTTTATACTGTTTTAACAAATATTTTCTCAATAATTTTTACAATGGCGTGCTATAGGCCCAAATCAAGTTTGAAAATTAATTAGATGGACGAGGGACATGAAATATGTGTGTAAACTCCTTACTTATATGTCGAAGCCGTATTATGTAGAACTCAGAATGCTGAACTTTTTTAAAGCTTATTTCGTTAACCTTTCTTTTCATCTATTGTATCTTTTATGGTATTTTCATATGCCGAATAAAGGTTGTATAATAATAATAATAATAGTCATCTAAAAGAAGATGAACAGATTCAGAACTAATTTAAATCAGCAATAATGGAAAAAAGTTGCTTTTGCTGTCATAAATAGAATAAGAGTTTATGAAAAGAGCGTAAGAAAAATCTTGTTTTCATCTGTTTGAGAGGAATATATATCCTAATGTACAAATAAACTCTGTAAATTACTAATATTATCATTTATTGCGAAATAGGTTACTCATTCGTGGTGGTGTTTCTGCTTTGAAAGAGTTGAGACACTGTAGTAAAAAAACATATCCCTGGGATTGAAAATGTACGGTCGTACTGTTGTTAAGTGGATTATTTCTCATAAAACATTTCTTTTCAGGACTCCATAGTTTAATTCCACGAGAATATTGCTGTGTAGTCTATCTACTCCCACGTGGCAACTCACAGAACATCTTTAGTAAAAAAAAAACACCTTTAGATCCTCATCAATAACTACAACGTGTGGTGGCGCAATTCAAGTGCATTAAGCAAAACACAGGCTACAATCCTTTTTAGGTCTCGGCCTGCGTAGGCTGCGTTTGCACAGTCTCGCCGGCGAGATCTTATGTTTCTTAGTGTGGGGTCTTGAACCCGCCCCTCTTCTCCATTGGCTGGCTTCCTAAACGGAGGCCAGCCATTGGAGAAGAGGGGCCTCTGTCCATTTAAGCCCCTTCTTTTTGGGATTGAGGGGTGTGTGTTTTCGTTTCTTTCTCTCCTCTTCCCATTGGCTGGAATTTTACATTCCAGCCAATGGGAAGAGGAGAGAAAGAAAAATACGCCCCCCCAGTCGGAAAATGACGGGGCTTTTTGGAGAGCCATTTCTGCTTGACCGCTGCCGGAATAAGAAGAGAAGCTGCCGCCCCAGCCGGTGAGTGCTCGCTTTTCTTGCCTCTGTTCCCTGATTGTGCCCATTTTCTTGCCTCTTCTTGCCTCTGTTCCCTCATTGTGATAGTTTTACTGGCCTCTGTTCCCTCGTTGTGCGAGCGCTTGTTCCTCTTATAACGTATCGTTTGCTACCTCTTCTTGTATCTTGTTTGCTTTTGTTACATGCACAATTGTCCCTTTTTAGGTCGAGTTTACTCGAACCTTTTGCTGTCCATCCAAAAGCTGACTTTTTACGATGCGGATTTTCAAAAGTTCACGTGAAATCACGTGACCACAAGCTCCTTCGTGCACGAGCTTGCATTTCCCCACAGGCTTCCCCCTGCCAGCAGCATTTGCCACATCAAAGGCTTCCGCTGCCCCGCCCCCTGCCGTCACTTAGTCACGGCCGCAGGCCGTGACTTCAAAGGGTTCCGCTGCCCCGCCCCCTGCTTCACGGACATCTGTTCCCCAGCACCTCCCCTCTCTCTCCCCTAATTATTCACTGCTGGCCGGCCGCAACATCTAGTTTTCCACGGCTTTCGTTTTCCGCTTGATTGGTTGCTTTGCCGTCTCTCTCGCTGCTCTGTCTTAACCCTCTGACTCTATTCCCGCTTCTCTCACTGTCTCATTCAAGTCACTAGTTTCTCACCTTTCTCCCTTTCTTTGTCACTAACCTAAGCTCTCTCGCTGCTGTCTCTTTAAACACTCTCCATCACTCTGTCACTCACTACTCATTCCGTGCCTGTCACACCTCTGTCTCTACCCCTCTAACCCATCTTGCTTCTCTTACTGTCTCACTCGGTCCCGCCCCTAGTCACTGTGTCACTCACGACTCTCCCTGTGTCCCTTCTGCCTCTTTGTCTCTCGCCCACTGTCCATCACCCCTGCGCGCCATCTCATGCACACGCACCTCCCGCCGTCTCATTCGTGTCTGACAGCAGCGGTGCCCAGCGGCCTCTCCACCACCAAGCACCCCTGCCCAGGCCTCGAAAGCCGGCCTGAGAGGTTCCGTGAGTCATCCGCCTCCCCCGAGTGATGCTGCTTTCATCTCGGGTTATTGACATGTACATGATGCCGTCTGCAGTGGGATTATCGTTAAAGCTGCCCCAAGCGCACTAATCTGTATGGATCAAGCCCCGGTCTACGCCGGACTGGCGTTTAATCTAACAGCTTGTGGGGTCGTGAAGGCCACTGGAAGTACCGAGGCCTGACAGCTGGAAAACACGGAGGCATTGTGAGTGCAAACACTGAGGCCTGACTGTGACTTGCTGGTGCCCACACCGAGGCCTGACTGGCTAGTGCAAATAGAACACCGAGCCCTGACTGACTGATGCAGAAAAATAGGCCTGACCTGCAAACAATGAGGCCTGGCTGACCCGTGCAAACACTGAGGCCTGTTGTGTGCAAATACCGAGGCCTGATATGTGCAAACACTGAGGCCTGCCTGGCTGCTGCAAAGAGGCCTGCCTGGCTGCTGCAAAGAGGCCTGCCTAGCTGGTGTAAAGAGGCCTGACTAGCTAGTGCAAAGAGGCCTACCTAGCTTGTGAAAAGAGGCCTGACATGTGCAAACAACGAGGCCTGCCCGGCTGGTGCAGTCACCGAGTGCTGACAGGTGCTAACACCATTGAGGTCTGAAAGAAGAAAATGCCAAGGCCTGGCCGGTGCAACCTCGAAGACCTATGTGCTCAAGCCATGGTTTGGTGTTTGTGAACACAAGAGTCTGAATTGACTTCAAGGTCTCTAGCCGCTGTGGGGACGGACACCACGGTCTGGCTGCTGCAAACGCTTTTGAGGCAGCAGTGACTTCTTGCAGGTGCGAATACCGAGGCTTGGTAGGCCTGAAACGGAGACATGGCAGGTGCAAACTCATTCCTCGTCCCAAACAAAGCGTCAGGGCAGGGCTGCAGCTGAGTGACAGCAGCAGGGTGTAGCCCGGTCAGTAAACTGCACTTTTAACAGCATTTAGTGCATTTGATAAGAGTACTTTTCACGAGGGTCAACCCGGTGTACACATGGAGATTTAATTTATGTAAGATAGCTCAGTTGCTTCGTGTGCTTGCTGCAGATGGGCTGTAGCCTGTATGCCACTAGTGCTCTTCCATGAGAACCTGACTCAACCTTTCACCCCCACAGATCAATAAAATAAACTCGGTCCATTCCGTTTGTTATAGTTCGGGGTGGTACTGCGCCTGCCCCTGTGTTTACACTGCTATTAAGATTTAGCTCACATTCTTTATTTGGCTAAAATCTCCATTTTTGAATAAACAGACCACGCGCGCATTACAAACTGTCGTAATAGAAAGAGCAAGCTCTTGTTTTAGATTGTACTTTTTATTTAAAGTCTTGTACTTTTCCAATAATTTTCTTACAAGCCATGTCCTCAAAAAAAATATATTGGGAAAACGAAAAAACTATTGCAATGTTTGCACAATATGTTTGTGATGTTTAAGATTACCTCGTTTGCCAATCGCATGTAAATATCAAAATTTCTTTCTATGTATCATTAAAATGTTATACTTTTGTACAAGGCATATTTTATATGTTCCTTTTTATACAAACAGAACTTAACTACCACATAAATAAAGACATTGCTATTTACAATACTAATAGCTCAAACTTTTCTAATGCGAGACCTATTGCATTGCAAATGCTTGTTCCTCATGTAACCTAATGTTTGCTTTAGTAACATGCCCACTTGTAATTTTCACTTCATGTAACGTTACTGTTCCTATCGTGAAGCGCTCTGGCACCTTCGGGTAAAGTCCACGCTATATAAAAACGCATTAAATAAATAAAAAAATACATTCTCACAGTCCCTTTAAGTTTGCGAGTGGGAACCTTCGTCTTCGTCAGTGTTTCCATGGGGGCGCTTTCTTGCTGTTGCACCGGAAGTTTTCGCCAAGGTGAAGGGTTACTGGAAGTTTTACCGGAAGTGGTGGGTATCCTGGCTGCAGCGCCGGGTGAAGCAGAGAGCGTGGGAGTGATGGACCCCTCGGGCAGCATCGATATCAGCGCCACGCAGCATCTGCGGGACATCTTAAAACTGGACCGGCCTGAAGGGGAGGGAGAACTGCTGCTGGGTGGGATAGGAGCACCCTGGACATGCAAGGATGGTTTGAAACTGGACTGGTAGTGAGACCAGGTGCATGACACATTAAAACAACACCAGGCGTGTGGCCAGAGGACTCAGGGGAGGCATAGGCATGGTAGTTGGAGGGTGTGGGTGGAGGAAGAGGGGAAAAGGCTCGGTACCGGCTTTTGATAGATGGTCAGCGAGGAGAGGCCAAACACCAGTGACACACTGTGAAAGCAATTGAATCTGTTGGGGTGCCTGTCTTGGAAGGAATGGGGTCTTAGGGCAAGAGAATCATAAAGGGTGTGTGTCGTTTTGTTGAACTGAAAATAAAAATGGGCGACGGTGAATAGATGTACTGATGCAACTATGTTAAGTGTCACTGTGTCGTATTTCACACTATTAGCTGAATCTGTTTTTTTGTCAACAGAATGTTGCTTTGTGGAACTTGTGGCTTCGTTGTTAGTGTGGAGTAGGGCTCTATACCTTAATGTGCAGACGGGGGCCTGTTCTGGCCCTGTGAGCTGTCTGCTTGGGTGCTTGCTCCAGGCTTTACCCAGTGTTTGATTAAGGTCCTGTTATCCACCTGCTCTGGGGCCTCTGCATAAGGGGGGGGTCCTGAAGGGAGCCCTCACCTCTCTTCCTGGAGCGCGAGCACCTCTACAGCTCTGTACCTCTTTTGGGCGCAATATAGTAAGACTCCACCTTGAGCCCTCACAGCTTTCTTTGGAGGCCTCACCTTGCATCTTTCGCTTGTTCTTGGAACTATCGCCTCCCTGTTCTCATCCGGCCTCATTTTTAGATTCCACCTTGGAACTCTCACACTTGCTGTCTAATCTGTGTCTCTCCTCAGTTCTCACATTCCACCAGGGGCCTAATATCTCCTCACTGTGTGTGTGTGTGTGTGTGTGTGTGTGTGTGTGTGGCTCTGTGTGTGTGTGTGTGTGTGTGGCTCTGTGTGTGTGTGTGTGTGTGTGTGGCTCTGTGTGTGTGGCTCTGTGTGTGTGTGTGGCTCTGTGTGTGTGGGGGGTCTCTGTGTGTGTGTGGCTCTGTGTGTGCGTGTGTGTGTGTGTGTGGCTGTGTGTGTGTGTGTGTGTGTGTGGCTCTGTGTGTGTGTGTGGCTCTGTGTGTGTGTGTGTGTGTGTGTGGCAGTGTGTGTGTGTGTGTGGCTCTGTGTGTGTGTGTGTGGCTCTGTGTGTGTGTGTGTGGCTCTGTGTGTGTGTGTGTATGAGGCTCTGTGTCCGCTAATACTCTCTACTACTCTCTAATGCTCACCTATATGCCCACCTGTTGCGCCTTGATGCCCCTTGGGGCTAAGTTTTGCGTGGTATAAAAACGCCATTCATTCATTCATTATTGCCATTGTAAATGACAATACCATTTATTCATGTTTTTAAAAAAATGCCATTTGCAATGCCAAAAGCTCTAACTTTAACAAAGCCGAGACCATTGCATTGTAAATGCTTGTTCCTCTTGTGGAGCAAAATTGGGCCGATTCCTAGTGAGGTAAAAAAAATGACAGTTGTTTTTAGAAGCACTGTAAGGGGCCGGGTAATGTACTCACCATATTACATTAAGGTAAATACATTGCCCTGTCCCCTTACAATTGCACTTCAAAGTGACTTCTTCATCAGGGAAGTTTGTGTACGAAGCCTGCCAGCAGGGTCCAGCTCGCAGGCAGGGGCCACACACAAGCTTCCCTAATGGCAATGTTCCATTGCAGAGTAAATTCAGGGGCCTACCACTGAAATTCATCTAGTGTAATTACCGTTAAGGTATTTACAATGTCACAATAATTCCTTGTTCACTGCATTCAAAATGTCCTTAATCAGACATTCTTGTTTTGAGTTGCATTTTACTTGCATTCTTCCCATTTTCCAATCTAGGACAGGCGGGTGCAGAAACAGCAGAATTGCTGCAGTTTCGCATCTGTACTGTTAACTCCAAGGTTGTGGAATGAAACCACCTGCACCCAGTGCACACATAACAAGCCATATGGTGCCTTAGTGCATAAGCAGTATAAAGTTATTTGTTGTCTTACCTTCACCACAGAAAATGCTATTAAACCGAACGAAAGTAGAAAGACTCCAGAGAGGGCAAAAATCTTTGCATTTATTTTCCATAAAATAACGTTGCCATAGAATCAAATGTTGATCTAATGATCATTTCTTACTTTGTAAGTAAGTATGTATGTATTTACTATTTATTTATTACAAAGCTTGCCATAATGCAGAGGAGCACTGTACAGGGTCAAAGGAAAAGACACAGCCCACATGTGATTGAAGAGCAAGCGGGGTGCGTCCATTGGGGCGTAGGGGCGTAGCCCCACTAAGCCACATGGACGCACCGCCGTCAAGAGCACACTAAAAATATTTTTGGCATTGGCAGGGCAATCCTGAATATTATAAGCGCCGCAGTGCTACCCGCCGGGAATCGGGACACACCCGACTTAATCCGAAGTGCGCAGGGGGTGGGGCTGGGCTGGGCTGCTGCAGCTTGAGTGGCAGTCCACACTCATCTGCAGCAGTACTGTGCATGTGAATTTTTGGGCTGTAACTAGCCCGAGCATGCACGTACACTACCTCAGTGAAGTTCCCCTTATAGAGGGACCAAGGGGGTGCTGCTTCTTACAGCAGCCGGGCCGCAGCCCGCGGGGTTTCAAAGGGTGAGTAGTCAGTGTGCCCCCCTAGCCAGCGCCAGGATTGGCTGGTCCACCGCACAGAAGGCAGGCAATCCATTATTGGATGCCGCGCGTGGGTGGTGGCGCACTGCCTCAGCCGCACTTTATATGGCCAATCACTGTGTGACTTCATGTGAAGTCATGCAGTGATTGGCCATTTCAGGACGCGCGCGCCGCTGGTGTGTAGGTGACGTCTCTAGGGGCTCGTGTCGTCGTGTGCAGGCAGCAGACCGAGTCGACTCCCGCCTCACCATCACGCTCGCTGTTGTGTGTGTACGGTACAGTTACTATTACAGTACATCGTCGTGTTTGTGTGATCCAGATCCAGATCCGATCCATCTTGCTGCTGCTGTGAAAAAGTAAGAGTTAGTGAATCTGGAAAAAATCCTCGGTAGTCGTGTGAGTAATTAATCATGTCAGAACTCAGAAGCTCCAATAACTGTCTCACACATACACAAGCAGCAGCAGAGTCATGGGCACCGGACTGCCCTTCAATTCACCTGCTGTAAGTAACATGGGCGTGGAGAGGATGCTGGTTTGTAAGAGGGAAGGTGGACTGTTACTGCTCTGTGATGTACTGTTCTTGATATAATGTCCTGATTGTGCGTCTGCCACTATCGGTGGCGACATCTAGATAAGTTGGCATGCTGTTCAGTTTAAAAGATGGTGCAGTCTCTACCGGAGCCAAGGGAGTTCCAGCACATTGGTCTGATATGGTCAAATGTCTTCAAGCTCTTGATAAAGTGTGCTGGGTCTGGCAGGTCATGGAGCAGGGTATATTCACCATCGAGATGCAAGAGTACAAGGGTTTCAACAGCAATTTTCAAGTTGCTTTCAGTGAGGAATGGTTTTACTTTCTTTTGCTGAGCGAGCTGACGCCAGCCCATTTTTAGGTCGAGCCTAGCACAGCGCGCATGCGCAGCTCTTGGAGCTGACCTCTTGGAATCCCTCAGGACTTTTTCGGAAACTTGCGCATGTACTGCACTGTTTCCAATGAGCACTTGTGCGTGTACGGCCTCCACCTGGCGGGAGCGAGCAGCGGCGCCATGTTTCCAATTATTGCGCCTGCGCTTGTTTACATTTGCCTGTCTCGCGATGGAGTTAATTGGAAACAAATGGCATTCACTTTTGCGGCCATACATTTCTTTTTTTTTTTTACTTTAATGCCTATTGCTCTCTCCCACCCGCTCCTCAGCAAAGTACTTGTTTTTAAAGCGCGCAATGTCACGCTTTACCTTTACATTTTTTTTTTCAATTGGTGCGCTTGTACACTAGGTTGCTCTGGGGTTCTGGACTGAGCCTCTAAGCAGTTCCCCCGTTCCCCACTATGGAGTTGCCAGCCCCGCTCCACTCAAACCCTGGACTGAGCCTCGAAGCCGTACCCCCGTTCCCCACCGTGGCGCTGCCAGCCCGCTCCACTCAAACACCATTGAGTGGGTGCCTCTCTCTTCACACCTCTCTCCTTCTCCTCCTCTCAGCACGGCTCGGTGCTCTGCACTCTGTATTGCGTCTGTCTGCACCAATCAAGATTTGCTCAGACCCATAACTTTCTTAATCATCCTCTACATGGGTACATCTTTAAGCGTTTGTTTCTCTGTGTGATCCGAATTCTGGTCCGGCCTCTCACACTTTACCAAGTTTTGAGATTCTGGTTAATCATTTTTTTACTGTACGATAGTTCTTATATTTTTTAATATTCAGATCACCTAGGAAAGGTATTCCTGTCAATATATTGATATTTCTTAGCTTCCAGTTGTAGCAAGTTGAAATGTTGGTTTTTGAAATGTTGGCTTTTGTTCATGCCGCAATGAATAGCACAGCCAACCCTCCTCGCAGTAAAGACAATACACTGAGGGTACATGACTGTTCTGCTACACCGCTTCGGTGCATCTGAAATAAATGATTGTCATAAACCATTAGGAACCATGTCCTGGTTTTGAGACGTTCTGTCTTGCTCTGGTATTTCTGCTCTGATAGAAGTGCAAGTGGGTGATGCATACAGCAGGTTTTTTTTTTAAGGGGGAGTGAAACAGAGAGGGGATATTTATTTTCATTTTTGTATTGATGTCTGGGGCATTAATGCGGCACACCAGGGCAGCCTGAAAGTGCCAAAAGAGACTTCTGAGTGACAGCTTTTATAAAATGTATTATAACACAACCTATGAAGGGACTGGTATTGTGATACTTCAAAAGTACAACTGAATCTGTTAGGATAAAGAAGATCACATTACTGTTCGTCATTCAGTTATTGAACTCTCAGCTGTAGGGTATGAAAATAAACCCATCAAGTGCTATTTCGATTTTTTTAATGACTTTTTTAAGATAAAGTGAATCGTTAGTTTTAACATATTGTCATAATTACAGCATTTTTAGCATTTTATTTTCTGACATCATTGCTCTGACAATAAAAGAAGCATAACACTGCATAACATATATGCTAGCAACAGCAGGGGTGGTCTCAAAGCTACTGCTGCAGACTTAAAATCTGGTGAAGCAGTTTCCTGTCGCCATTAACATATGCAAGCAGTTCAAAACCTACAATGATATGAAAGGTAGCCTACAGGTGTACATTTGTTTTGCTTGCAATCTCCCTAACACCGCCCACATAGCCACCTAGTGTTACACGTAGTAAAACCTGTAAATGTTAAGCACCCAGAATAATGTGCTGCATGGCAAAAAAGTCATAAGGTCCCACAGGCGGGACCTATTGGGTATGCCAATGCTTGTTGGTTTTCCTGGCGACGTGTTCCTTGATGGTGAGATAATTGTCTGGAGTAAATCTGAGTGACTTAGCATTGGGTCAAAGGTGGTGTTCAATTTCATCTAGGTACATGTTGTTGAGCGAGACTTGGAAAAGTTGTTGCATGTTGTTTTTAGCGAGTACTAGGAATTCGGTTTGGGTGGGATTGAGTTTCCAGCATGTGCTGGACATCCTGAACTGGATTAGGTGTAAGCAGTATTTGAAGTGATGGATTCCAGGAGCAAAAGAAACTTTTAAGTATAGTTGTGCGCCATAGGTGTATTGGTAAATGTTTATGCTGTTATCAGGGAGTAGAGTCCCAAGAGGCTCCGGGTAGAGGTTGAAGAACACAGCAGTCAAGATGGAACCCTGAGAAACTTTGCAGGGGATTGGAATCTTCTGGGACCTTTAGTTGCCCATGTGAATAAACTGGTGTTGGATGGTTAGATAGGCCGTGGATAAGTGAAGCATGTTTCAGGGGAATTCCATTTGAGACTTTAAGGTGTGGATGAGGGTACCGGGTGAATGGAGTTGAAAGCAGCTGAGAGGTCCAGTAATAACAGAAGGCATTGTTGATCTCTATTGTTGGTCAGGGAGTTGTAATCTATGATATATAAGTTACTTGTCTCCCTACTGCAGCATGAGCTGAAGCCGGATTGATAGTTGTACAGAATGTAGCTGGAACTGATGCGATATTAAAGTTATGCATAGACATTTTACTATGATTTTGACAACAAAGGGTAGATGAGTGATGGGTCACTAATTGGCAAAGTTGTTAGGATGAAGTGTGGGTTTCTTCAGGAGATGGGGGACCTGACCTGTGTTGAGAGCTTTAGGAAATATGCCTTGAGTGAATGAGGAATTGATGATGGTGAGTAGGGCTGAGAGCGCTTTTCCAGAGAGTGTTTTGATCATTTACACAGTTGCTGGCTTGGAGGGGATCACTGACAAAATATCGGAATCAACAATATTGTGTTATACAAATATTGTGTCAAAAATATCTTTACAAAAATATAGTGTGACTATCCTTATAATGGTTTGTACAAATATATCGTTTCACAATAACATTGTTAAAAACGAAAAAATATTTTGTTTCTTAATAAATATATAGTTTAAAGTAGTAAATTGTAAATATGTAATATGTACCATTAATATACTGTTAAATAAATCTCACTAATATTTAATACTATTTATAAATATATACTTATATAAACACATAGACATATATATGTGTGTATGTTACCTACTGGTGGTCACCATTAGGTAGTAATAGTAAGTACTTAGGTTCCATAGGAAAATAGTTTTATGACTTGGCTATAGCTTTGGTGCTGTTTGATGAATCTTCAAAAATGTTCTAAAAAAAAGTGCTTACCTGGTTCTAGTTCTCCATAGAAAGTTTCGGAGTGATCCGTCAAGAGGGGGCTGAGAAAAAAGGAGAGTCATAAAAAGTGTGTCTCCCATGTTAATACACATTAGGGTTTAGACATGACTACTTCTGAAACACTGAACGGAATTACACCAAATTTGGCAGAAAGGTAGGTCTTGGTTCAGAAGGTGACCTTTTGGTATTTGGTGTAAATCCATCCAGTATTTTTGGAGAAATTAGAGAAAATTCAAATTTGTATATCTCGGGACGTGGCCCCTTCGTGACTCCAACGTGGAACCTTGTGAACCCATGCAACCACATCAGTGCTGTAATTGGCTAACTGCATCCTGTGTAGAAAGTTGCGGCCTTCATTTTACAAACAGAGACATGGTCACAGGGGCTAAAATATAGCTTGTAAATTGTAGAAGGTGTCAGGGTAGAGGTACTCTGACCCCATGGTGCATTGTATCGGTCTCTGAGGGAACCTTTATGAGTATGAAAATGCCCCAAATCGTTCATGGAGCCGTCGTAACAGTCAGCATGGACCACTCTCTACTGTTGCAGTGGATTCGCTAAGTTTACTGAGAAGATAAAAAAGTTCACACATCCACTCATATACCCATGCACCCACTGACAGACCCTATCAGACACTTATGCACCCACTCAGACATTTATACACACACACTGAGAGACCCACTCAGACACTCATGTACCCACTGACAGACCTACTCAGTCATACACCAACTGACAGACCCACTCAAACATTCATGCACCCAGTGACATAGCCACTCGGACACCTACACATCCACTCACAGACCCACTCACAGACTTGCAGACCCACTCACAGACCCACTCAGACACTGACACACTTATTCACAGACCCACTCCAACACTAACACCCTCACTCACTGACCGACTAAAACACTGGTGCACTCTATCACAGACTCACTCAGACACTCAGGCACCCTATGACAGACCCACTCAGACACTCATGCACCTAGTCAGAGACTGACTCAGACACCTATACACCCACTAAGACACTTATTCACTCACTGAGAGACCCAGACTCAAATGTGCCCACATACCGACCCGCTCAGGCACTTAGGCACCCACTCACAGACCCACTCAGACACTGATGCACCCACTGACAGACCCATTCAGACACTCACATACCCACTCACAGACTCAGTCAGACTCTCACAAACCCACTCACAGACCCAGTCAGATGCTTATGAACCTACTTCGAGACCACTCAAAGACTAACACACCCACTCACAGACCCCCCTCATAGACTCATGTACCCTTTCACAGACCCACTCCTACACTAACACATCCACTCAAAGATGCACTGTGACACTGATGCAGTCACTCAGGGGCATATTACCAACAACTAGCGATATTTATCGCTATGTAGGCTTAGCGGCAAATTTTTTATCGCCGCTCATTGCCGGATATTATCTCTGAGATAACGTGCTATTAGCAACATTTATCTCAAAAGCGATATTTCCGGCGATAGCAGCGAAATCCGTGAATATTGCTGAGACTACAGCGATATTCACACATTATCGCTAACAGGGTCTTAGCCATTATATCCACCTCCCATTGGATATAATGGCTAAGAACTGGTCTGAGCAGGCATTAGTTTTTTTTAGATATTTGCGCTACGCGCGAATATTTCCATCACTACGCCTGCATTGATAGTTAGACTTTTTTCAGTCGCTAACAGTTTGGGTACGCCCACTTTGCATTTCATTAGCGATAAATATCGCTGACATGCAAAGTGGGCCTCAAACCGCTCGCTATCACCTAAAAGCTGTCGCTAACTGATGTTAGCGAAAGCTTGCTAATAGGGCGATAAAAATACCGCCGCTTAGCGGCTGAAAACGGCCGCTAAAGTGGCAATAATGTCATTTCGCCTGCCTTGATAATATGCCCCTCAGAGACCCGGTCAAATATTCACGCACCCTCTCACAGACTCTCTCAAAGACTCATGCAACAACTCACAGACCCAGTCAGAGACTCATGCAATCACTCACAGACCAACCCAGACACTCATGTGCCTACTTACAGACTCACTCAGACATTCATGCACCTACTCAGAAATAACTCAAATACCTATGCACCCACTGACAGGCCCACACATCTACTCACAGTGCCATTGCCACATGCATCGAGTCAAACACAGAGTCACAAATCCTAAATGTACCACTGTGCATTGAATGTGCGCTTTTGGTTTATGAATCCGTGACAGAGTTGCAACTCCCCTCAAAAAATGTAAAACAGATTTCAATCGAAAATTAACTTGTGCTTGGGAAAAGGGTGGCTTTTAGAAGAGCCTTTGTGTTGATTGTGTGTATATGATACCTACAACTAAAACAGGATGCAGTATTTCAAGCTGTTAAGGAATATCCTGTTGCCTGTATCTGATGAATTTACTCCATTAATTCTATATATATGCTCCATGTCAAAGCGTAAATTGTTGTTCAAGATGGAGCTCATGTTGTGGTCGCTGAGGAATGAAAAAAGAGTTTTATTGACTTGTTTCCTGGCTTTGTCTATCTGTGAACAGAATTTGTTTGGCCACTTCCATTTCTGCCTTTGGCAAATGTTAAGAGTACACCAAAGCAATGTGAAGGAAAAGTGTCATTAATTGACTAAAGGTATCCTTCATTAGAATTTCCAATCCTACCCCAGTACATGTGTCTGAGTCATTAACACCACAGTGCACAATTAAGAAGTCTGGATGTTAGCAATCTGCAATGCTTTCAACCAATGGAAGCAATTGATGACACGTTAACCCTCTCTGGCCAATCCAAGTAATGTTCACATTAGGCAAACCCAAGCCTCTGTCAATGCCATTCTTTCTAGAACACTCTCTGGCCCAAAAGACATAGCTATGACCCACAATCCACACCCTAACCAGTTTGAAGGCAAGGAGCATTAGCACACAGGAGAGGCTAAAGCTGAATGAGGCTGTTTTCAAAATGAAAGGTGGGTAACATGGAAGACAGCCCTGGTTTAAAAAAAGAGCATATATTTGATTTGATAGTGTAAATATATTGGTAACTAAAATAGACAGTGATTTAAAAGGTAAAGTAAGTAGATCTGTGATTGGTTCTGGATAAATTAAAAAGAAGTTATTCGATTTTGAATATGCTAACATTTTCAAACACTCAACTGCACCTGTTACAGTTGAACTTGGAACTATACGCTGCTGACAGAAAGTGCTGTGAACTTATGGCCAGCTGGTACAGCAGAGTGTTGCAACTGAGGTTGCTATGGCAACTGAGCTAAACTGACGGGGAAGGGTTCTAAATACACTGTGCATTTAAACTTGAAAAGAAAGTAGTTTACACATAGTACGTATTTGTTTGACTTGGCCCTGCTTGCAGGGTCATCCCGAAACTTTTTGCCTTTTCCCTAGCCCTTTCGCTGTGATGGAATTGGTGGGTTCAGGATGTTAGACACTTTGGCGCTGGTTAGCAGTGCAAAGTGTGTGTGCCTTCTGCCTTACATAGGTATATTAGGACCCCCCCTCTTTAGGGGTCATCTACCCAAAGGTAGGAAATGTATATGCCATGTGTGGTGTGAGAGGAAAATAATAAATGCTGTGTAATGGTGTACGCACCTTTATTTTCACCATTGCAGAAATGTCACTTTTAAAATGGACGCCATTTCTGTCTGCTTGTGCCGCTTGCCTGAGGTGGGTTGGCGGTCTAGTTTTTGAAGTGACAAGGTGCTCTACACCTCCCCCAGTGACAGTGATGCTGGAACTGCCAGGGACCTTCTAGAAGCTTCCAGCTCTTTCTGGTAGGTGAGAGGAGGGGTGTATATGTAGAGCAGTAGAGATGCCATGTGCTCAGACTGAGGGTGGACCTGAATGAGAGGGGACACTCTGCCAGGAGGTACCGCCGCATGGGCCGGCCTGTGAGCTGGCCCCTGAGCCCATCTGTACCCCTCTGCTGTCCACAGGGCCAGTGAGAGCCTTTGCTGGAGTGAAGACTGCTGTTTCAGGAGGAGCGCAACTTTATGGGAGATGCTGTCCTGTACTGATGAGTGCCCACTGTCTGCTGATCTTGCCCAGCCTGGCCTGCCTGCTCTGCTGCCCTAGCGCCTCCTGAGCGCTATACTTTGACTGCCTGAATTCCAAGGAGGTGAGGAGGGTGGGTGCTACTCCCGCCGATGGGACCCCGGGAACTGTGAGTCACCTAGCGCCTGGTGAGCACCATATTTGAAGTGACTGTGCTGCTCTGCCTGCACTCTAGCACCTGGTGGGCACTGTTTTCCTGATTACCAGAAGAGGTACACTATCTTCTGTCCCTGAAGCTTCTAGTGGGACCTAGTGCCTTGCAAGCGCTATATTCAAGGTGCCAGGGGAAGAGGAGCTGACAACTGCAGTACTGTGCTGCCATAGTGCTATATTTCAATTCCCCTACGTGCGTACTGCGCGGATGCTTTACACATTTCCTCCAGAGTTTAGTCCGCCCGTTCTGCACCACGCTACCCGTTTCTAACATTGGTGGCAGCGGTGGGATAGGACTTGTGTTTGCGCAGTACCACAGCGACAATGGGTTGCACTGCAAACTGAGCATTAGAAATAATCACAGGTTTCGGGGATTATTTGTTCTGATTGTATTTCCTCCTGAAAGTCTTGTTTTTGAATTGTGTTCCCCTGTTGCACTGTGGGTGGTGTGTCCCGGGTGTACCTCGCCACAATGGGGTTAACCTACAATGAAGATGACCTTATGGAGTGAGTACACTTAGCAGGAGGTGATGGACTTTTGCAGAGAGAGAGGGATACTCCTAGTAGGCAAGTTGTTTCTCTATGAGGCCCTCAAGAGGGGGGAACCCTTAGAGCCCTGTGGGAACCTTTCCGATTACCCCTCCGCATATTTATAGGGTGGATTTGGTGGAGACCAGGAGGAGGACCTCAAGTGTGAGGAGAACTCTGCGAGTGAGGGTTCCCAGTCCCTAACCCTGGAGGGTGGTGATACTGATGAGGAGGAAGAAGTTGATAGGGCAGAGACACCAGTAGCGAGTGAGGACACCATTGTCAGGGAGTCCTGTGCTGGGGCCAGTCCCGGGGGCACTGCCCCATCCCTTTCCCTGTCCCCAGAAGAGTGGGTGGATATGAGGGAAGAAAGGGAACACCAGCTTGCATTGGAGAGGCTCAGGTTAGAGCACGCCAAGGAGATAGCACAGCTGAGGGTGCAAGAGAAACAGCTGGAGACTGAAAAGGTCCTTGCACAGGAAAGGATGGCAGAGGCTGAGAGGGCCTTTGCCAGGGAGAGACTTGCTCAGGTGGGTAGGTTGTCCCCTGAGAGTGGTTTCTGTGGTCTGGATTCACCAGTGAGGGTGGGATCCATTGGAGGCAGCGAGAGTGATTCCAGTGTGGGAAGTCCTACTCCCAGAGCCTGGGAGACGGTGCCTGATTCCCAGGAAGAGGGGGACAGTTTGGAGTTCAGGGGCAGGGGAAAATTGTCCCACCAGTCCTGGGGGGAGTATGTGGATGTGTGTTGGACCTCATTGGAGGATTGGGGGGTGAGTAGCGCAGTGAATGATTGGGAAGGCCTGTGCCAGGTAGTTATCAAGGAGCACATGCTAAGAAGTTGTTTTCCCAGGTTGCGCCACCACCTGTTGCAGGGTGGTTTCTCTGACCCCAGGGAACTTGCACTGGAGGCAGACCTTTGGGGGAGCGCCTGAGAGTCTGAAATAAACCACTAATATACCCAGTCAAACAGTGACAGAGGCACTTAAACATTCACTCACACACACACAGCTCTTATGTAACCAGCAGTAACGGAAGCAGTTGCACTACACAGGTTCCTACCCCAATACATAGTAACACAGCCAGTAAGCAATCCATGCAGTCCCATACATATACATTTAGAGAGCAACAGAGTCACTAAGAGACCCATATTACCAGTTATACATGTAGTCTCACACCCATACTGCAAGACAAGTAGCTGTTTAAACATGCCTTGGGCCTGCTACTGGATAAAATATAGAAGCGAAAAAAAGACTGAACATGGATATGCCAGTTTGTCTTATTTAATATACAGGATTGAATATGTATAAACATTGTTGTTCATGCATTTTTTAGCTAAATTCATGTTTTTATTATAATTGATAGTCCTAAAAAATTGGAGAGAACATAAAAAACAACCAAAACGCTGTGTCAACAACTTCAGTTATAGTTTTATTTGGATGTGATTTGCCATTGAATATTTGAGTAATTTTTAATGTTGGTTTTAATTAACTGTGAATGTGAACTATTTACTGTTATTGTTGCTCAGAATAATCAGAAGTGATTCAAACTGAAATGGAATTGATGTATTTTGTTATCTAAATATCCATTAGGTATTTTAAAACGCAAAAAAATATTTTTGATCAAGCATAATTCAATATTATATATATCATATTGTAATTTTAAATATAATAAATGTGTAATAAATTAGACATTTTTTACATAATATAGTGGTTGGTGTTTGGTGATGATATATACATGTACATGCCAATTAGGCAAGAAAGGTCTAACCTCCACAATAGAAGCTATATTGAATGGAGGGTATGAGTCAGTGAATGAGTGTCAAGAAAAGGGATTTTTTCTATTAGGGTATTCACTTTGAGGCGCTGTCCCTTTTCGATTAGCAGGCCACCTCTCCCATTTTTTCAAAGTCATTTGCAATATTACTGGCAGGCTAACTTAATATTTAAAACTCCTTGTCAAGGACTAAACTCCTCTTTCACTACATATAAGTCACCCCTAAGGTAGACTGTAGTAGGCCATAGAGCACACTGCTATGTGCTTAGAAAGTAAGTCACATACTTTGAAGTTTCAGTGAGTTACATTGTTGGGTAATAAATCCATTATGTTGGGTAATAAATCGTCCAATCCTCCTCAGAGCAACGTAAAGCAAACAGACCCCAGCTGCCACAAAACACAGGAAATGTTCTCGCACCTTTGTCCGTTTATTGGCATGCCAAGGCAGAAGGAAGATGCAGTGTCACGTCTTGGAACAAGCTTCTTCTGCCCCTCATAGGTATTCAGAGGAGAATATATAGGGCAGAAAGTGCAGTCATTAGTAAAATACTTAGATGTGGACAAGGCCAAATACAGTTGTACATATACAAATAGAAGTGTCATGCAAGCACAGGACATAGAGCAATACAAGAGCACAAGGGACCAGAAAGCAAGTTTAAGCAAACCTGCAAGATTGTCAAAGAGGACAATAAAGGTCCTGGGGTCAGACTTGAATAGATTAGTAAAGGAGGGGTGATTTTAGGAGCACAGAGCAAGCAGTTTGGTTCAGAGACAGACCTAGTTAGCTCAATGGGTCTGAGATAGTGTGGAAGAGAATTTGGAATTGATTCACTTATTTGACTGATGCAACATATAGATATATATTTTTCCTCACAATATCCCTCCTTTTTGATAGCAATATCAAATTCCATTGTAAGAAAAGAATTATTATATATACACATGGTAGATATATAAAGTATTGAAAAAGAATATATCTTTAACTAGCAGTACACAGTGTTTAAATAACATGCATATCTTGGCGTAGACCCATCCAAGAGGTATTCATTTTTCAACATAGATAAAATTATATACTAATACTCAATGCATTTATATTATATATCTATAGCCATTAATTGAAATGTTTCTTTGTGTGCTTTCTCTACATCCTGTTGTATTTGAAGATATTTGTAGGCTAGCTCCTGCTCTGTAGGAGGTAGATTTTTAACTGTGGAAATTGAATGGATGCTTTTACTACACAATTGCTGTACCATGGAGCAGCAACACTGAAGACAACACAAAAATATCACTATTATTAAAAAGATACCCTGTTGCGCTAAAAGTAAGTGCTTTAACCATCCTGTTGGTAGCCAGGATCATAGCCAGGACCAGTCATCAGATCTGTCATTTTCCCTGCTCCACAGAATATTTGAACTGCATTCTTAATGTGTGCCACATCCCTTGCTATGTTTCCACTTTTTGTTTAAAAAATAACAGCAAGAGGAATTTAATAAAACACACAGTCATCCTTGTTGCAGTGTCAGGAGGTCAAGTGCAATCCAGTGTTGAATAGTCATGGCAGCTACTGAATTAATTTCCATCTGCAACTGTTGAAGTGCATTTCTTGTTGCATTGAATGCTACAGCTAGCTCAGCAGACATATTAACATATTAACTTGGGCCAATTCTAAATCCTATACACCATATCCAGGAATAAATATACGCATTAGTTCAAAGAATAGACATTGTCTAGTTTCCAGAGTAGGTGCATGTAAATCTCTTTTATATCTATGAGCAAAACTCCCCAAATTTAGTGGCTCGTGAGCTGCAATGTGTGGCATGACTGAAATGTTTGGTGTAAGATAAAAAAATAGCACACATGCCTTCCCAATGCCGGAGAAGCACCTTGTATGCTTTAGTGCCATAAAGAAAATACATTCCGCCCTGTAACTGTGTGTCCAATGTGTGATATTTACTGAGAGGAAGGCCTACCCCTTCAGGAAAAGTGTTTTAGAACTGAACACACCATTTGTAATCAATCCATGAAGAATTTATAAGCGGAACATTTGCCCATGGTGCCGTGTATGAGCAGCGAGCTGACCATAGTGGGTATTCTAATATTTTAAAAATCACATTTGGTGCCCTAGCATGCTTATTCTCTTGCTCAACAAATGGATCATGTAGAATACCATCAGGTGTTAATAGTGTCTCTCCATTTACAGTGATGTTCCAGTAATGCAAAGTATAGATTACTTGTTTTCCTCGTACCTTAGCTGTCCAGTTCCTACTTACTAACTGTCTGTCT
The DNA here is from genome assembly GCF_964263255.1 of Lissotriton vulgaris. Taxonomy (NCBI): domain Eukaryota; kingdom Metazoa; phylum Chordata; class Amphibia; order Caudata; family Salamandridae; genus Lissotriton; species Lissotriton vulgaris. The sequence goes on from NC_141699.1 coordinate 589,120,442, forward strand.
TTTATGTTCAAATTCCCTGTGATATTATCAAATTCTAATAAGTTAGGACACTGGCTACTTTTTAAATGTCCTAAGTATCGCAAAGCTAGATTATATCCTGAAACATAATGCTTTAAACATTCAGGAAATGCTTTTTCCTTGCCTTTGTATTCTACTGTAGGAGACACTTGGTATTAGGCTTGAATATTTGGCAGTATGGTACAACGTGGGTACCATCCAATCCTTCCTTCTCCACAATCCCAGGTTACATTGGATTGGATATGAGGCATCCTATTCCTTGCGCATAATTTTGTATAGGCACTGGTGTTTCATAAAGGCCAATTGGGTCGCTGGGGTGTCTGGATAATTCTCTACAAATCCAGCAATGTTGAAGACCTAAAGCCTGGGCAACTTTCTAATGTTCTGCAATGAGGGGATGGTAAGCAGTTGTTGCAGTACAGGTAGCACACACATAATTAAGGTACTAAAAAATATTGTTAGCATAATGCAATGCATTTTCTTGACAGTGGTAAATATCACTTTCAGAATTTAAAATATTGTTAGGCAGTGTCTTTCTGTCTCAGTTCCAGGGTTCTTTCTGTAGGTGTCAATAATGAAAGTTCTTGTGGTGCGCTGTCATCTGCTTCTCCTCCTGGTCCATAGTCATCGTGTTCAGGGGCGGTTTTACGGACCTGCCCTGCGTGCTTCACTCAGCAGCATCAGTTGGTGTCACCATTCTTGGGACACTTGATGATGGACCCTCAGAGTTGTTGTTAGGAAAGGTCTGTTCAGTCTCTCCCTTGTCCTGTGTTTCGCTCTGCTCCACTTGTGGCCGGTGCTCATCTGGTAAAGGTGCCTCTGCCTCAGGCGTTGTTGGTGCAGCCCTGCATCGTGTTCCATGCAGCCTCTTGGGAGGTCCCTGCACCTTTAGTGATGTTCTGGTAACCAGGAGCACAACGTGCGGTCCAGTCCATCTAGAAGTAAGAGAAACATTTTTTAATTTTTTCACCATGACCATGTCTTCAGGTTTAAAAGGGTGTATTTGTTCTAAGGAAGGATGGGGCAAAGCTTCCTTCACCTGGAGATGGTGATGACTCAAGACCACTGACAAATGTACAGCATAGTCAGAAATCTGCTCATCCGTCCACAGTACTGCTGCTTGGCATGCTGTGAGAGGCAACCTCAACCCCACCGTCATAGGCCGCCGCATCAATACCTCATGGGGGGGACAAGAGAGTTGTTCTAGAAGGTATTGCTCTTAAGTCATTCAGCACTAAAGGCAGCGCATCTGGCCATTTCAGGCCTGTTGCATCAATTGTTTTGCCTAATTTGTTTTATTGTGACGTTCATTCTCTCCACCTGGCCTGAACTTTGTGGGTGGTAAGGGGCATGTAGTTTCCACTCTATTCCCAATCACTCACACATCTTTTCCCCAAATCAAGGTATTAAATCTTTCATCAAGCATCGCACAACAGTTGCTGCATCATTCTTCCTAGTGGCAAACGCCTTCACCCATTTTAAAAATTGATCCACACATACAAGCAAATATTTGAATCCATTCACTGGAGGCATATAGAAGAAGTCTATTTGAATGTTGGTAAAGGACCCTCTGGTACTGGCAAGTGATCATGGGTAGTGGGGGACTGACCTTTAGCATGTTGGGCACAGACAAGACATTGGGAGCAGAATTATGCAGTGAAAGCTGTTATCTCTGGTACAAACCATTCTTGTCTAATCAAAGCATTCATCCCTCATTGAGCCATGTGAGTGGGTCCATGGGCAAGCCTTGTAAGGGGCAGGAACATACTGCATGGGGCCACGGGCTTCCCGTTCAGGTGGACCCACAATCCCTCATCATTTGGCTCACATCCAGCATCAATCCATGCATTTTCTTCCTCTGGTGGTGCAGCCCATTGTGCTTCTTTCACATCAGCTAGCAACAATTGTCTCTGAATAAGATGTAATTTTGGAATACTTTTTCCCATTGAAGGCACCATCTGTACTGGCTGTAACATGCTTTGTTTTGCTGATGTGCCGGCATGGCGTTACCTCTGGCTATCTCAGTATTAGCTCCTGTATGTGCCCCACATTTTATTACTGCTATTCTGTTGGGTAGTGTATTGACTGTAGCAAATTCTTTACTAAGGGGCGTCGTGCTGCTGTTAAGAAACCTCAATACTGCCACAGCTGGCCAAAATCAGGGACAACTCCAAAGGCATAACATGAATCAGTGTAAATATTAACATTTTTCCCCTCAGCTAGGATGCATGCTCTTGTTATAGCATACAGCTCGGCTTGCTGGGCAGATGTGCCAGGGGTAGGGCTGCACTTTCAACTATGGTGTCTACTGTTGTTATAGCATACCCTGCTCTGTAATCAGTGTCTGTTAGTCTGCTGGAAGAACCATCAGTGTACCACTCATAGTCACGTTTTTTCCAATGGTGTTTGCTGCAAATATGTTCTGGGTGTGGTGCATGTCTCTACAACTTCAACACAGACAGTCATGGTCAGGGGTCTCATCTGAATCACCTAGTGGAGGTAATAATGTTGCCAAATTAACAGGAGGGCATCTTTTAATGGTGATATTGGTGTTAGACAACAGAGTGACCTCATAACCTGTTTGCCTGGCTGCCGAAAAATGTTGTGTTGCTGCAGATGACAACAACAACTGTACCGAATGTGGCACATAAACAATATAAGGGCAGTCCAACACAATAGGAGCCATCCTCTCTACCATCACAGCTGCTGATGCCACTGTTCTCAAACAAGCTGGATGCCCAGTTATTGCGTCAGGCAAAGTCACAGAGTAGTATGCCACAGGTCTTTTTCCTGAGCCATGCTGCTGTCAGCACACCATTTGCAATGCCATTTTGCTCTGACACATAGAGATGGAAGGGCAGTTTGTAATCAGGCTACCCCAGGGCTGGCACAGTACACAAAGTCTCTTTCAGTTTCTTAAAACAGTTTGCAAGTTCATTAGTCCATATAATGTTGTTGGGAGCATCTTGTAGTGTACATTGTCGCAGGATGGCATCATAGGATCTGTACTCAGGGATCCACTGGCGGCAGTAGTTCATCATCCCCAGGAATGACAGCATTCCTTTCTTGGTGGACGGAGGCTGTATGCCCTGAATCATTTTTATCCTGTCAGGTGATATGCGGCGTGTACCTTTGGATACCACATAACACAGGTAAGTCACCCCTTTTTAACAGCACTGGAATTTTAACAATGAAGCTTTGTATCCTCTCTCCTGGAGATGATTTAGCAGTGCTACAGTGTCTTTTTCACAGGCCTCATGTGATGGAGATGCCACGAGTAGATCATCAGCATACTGCAAGATGATGCTACTTCCTTCCAGGTGTAGGTTGTCCTGGTCTCTCTTTACTGCCTGCGTGTAGACCGTGGGACTCTCAGTATTACCTTGAGCTAGTCTTCTGAAAGTAAATTGAGTATCTTTCACTGTGAAAGCAAAAATTTACTCACTCTCTGGATGGACTCTAATACTGAAAAACACAGGAGAGATCAATGACTGAAAAGTACTCTGCTTCTACATGCATAGAAGATGATATAGTATTGGTGTCAGGCACAACAGGTGCTAAGGGAACCACAATGTTGTTTATCTGTTGTAAGTCCTGTATGAACCTATACTGCCCAGTATTGCCCTTGGGCAATAGGATGATAGGACTACTACAGGGGCTGAATATCTTTTTAATGATACCTTGTTACAAGAGAAATTCAATCACAGGCATTATTCCCTCCTCTGCCTGAGGTGACAGCCTGTACTGATGGATATAAGGTAATTCAGCATTCTCTTTAAGTGTCACTTTATGGGGAGGGCATGTTTTCAATAATCCTGCCTCATTTTTGTGTTTTGCCCAAACCTCTGAGTTCACTTGCTCTAGGACCTTGTTTTTAGTCATCTGTAAAGCCATATTACCTTCAAGCTTGTCAAAAACTGCAGCCCTGTCCTTTCTGTTCATACACAACGTCCAACACCACCCTTCTCCATCTCCTAACACAGACACCATTCCTAAAGGAAATGTAAAATCTTAGTTCTAGGTAAGTCCTGAAGGTGTTTTACCATGAGACCCAAATCCTCAGGGTAGTAACCTGGTGCTACAGCTATGGATACATGTGGTTCAGAATCTGGAACTTGAAATAACCTCATTTCCTGCGGTCCTAGTACAATGCTCACTGCACACCCTTCTTTTCCTACATATAATGTGTGCTCAAGCGACTCCATTGTCTAGTGCAAATGTTTGTCTGCCCTGTAGGCGTACCATTCATGCACGGCTCCTGTGAAAAATGCTGCAGTACAGTGTATGGGCCCAGGTATTAATATCAACTGCACTAAATGAGTGACCAATTCCCTCTCAATGTTAGGGCTGTAGTTAAACAGTTCTTGAAACATGTTTTCATAAAAATCTCCATGTAATGGAGTCCATTGGTAACATGTTGGAGAGAGAGACAAGACTGGGGTGCACATAACACAGAGTCCTCACTTAATTTGCAAGCAGTAAGTGTTCTATTAGCCAATTCTAACCTGTCCCCAGGTATTGTAAGTAAATCCCATTTTGTGAAAAATATTATGTTGCATGCAATTTACAGGGAAGGTCTCTCCCCAGCAAATTGATGGGTGCATCTGGTGACCGCAGAAACTGATGAGTCATTGTGAAGTCATCAACAGAAACTGGTAGGGGTTCTGACAATTCTGAATGCATCATCATTCCATTTTCTGCTATAGTAGTGACTGTTTCACCACTACCAGGACCCAACTTGTTTCTTACTGGGGATAGGGTTGCACCACTGTCTATTAGGAAATCGATCTCTTTATCTCCTACCTTAATTTGAAACATGGGATTCTCCTCTGGTGTCTCTGATACCTTCATCATAAAGCACTGGGCTCTGGTTGTTGCAGTTTGTCCCACCTCTCTCTCTGTGTGGTCCTATGATGATCCATGTTGCTCCTGAAAAGGGATCACTGACAGAATATCAACAGCCAAAATATCTACTTGCCAAAATATCGAGGTAAAAATATAGAATGCCAGAATATCGACTTCCTATCTACAAACAGGTAAGTACAAAAATATCGACTCCAAAATATTGATAGGAAAAAATATAGACAGTCAAAATATCAAATTTTTTAAATATCTTAAAAGTAATTTAAAAACGAATATAATAATAAATATAATTAATTTAAACATACTTAAAATACCTAAATAAACTTAAAATTAATAAATAATTAATGTAACTTAAAAAAAATTAAACATATATAGATATATATATATATATATATATATATATACATATATATATATATATATATATATATATATATATATATATATATATATATATATATATATATATATATATATATATATATATATATATATATATATATATATATTGCGAAATCGTCCTCCGAAAAAGAACGAGGCAGGACCCAGAGGGGAACAGGTGAGACAGGCTTTATTGTTCAGAGCAACAGCAAGGGTGGCGGCAAATGCATTTCGGCGGGGTGTGCCTTCTTCAGTGCCCTACACCCGATGCAATCCTGTTGTGTTGAGATTTCCTGCTGCCTAGAAGTAAATGGCGTAGGTCTGCCCTTCCCTGAAACAATTCAGCACACCTGTGGCAGTTCGTGGTTGAATCCTCAACTACCACTCCCAGGATGCCCCATGTTGAAAGCGTCCCAGGCCGGTGGAATAGGGAGAGTGTGGAGTTGGAATCCCGCTGCGGCCCCTATGGCAGGATCCATGATGGCGATGGCGGTCTCCCGAACAAGCTAGGCCGCCCTCGAGTCCCCTCACTTCGCCACCACCTCCGTTTCAGCGTGTCCATATGAGCAGTGGCTAGATTTGCGCAGTGCAAAAATGCCCGAAAAGAGGTGGCATACCTCTACTGTTCAGGGACCCCCGAGACAGAGGCGGGTTCCGGACAATCCAATCCATGGAAAAGTACACTGCCGTGAAGCAACGGCAGGTATGTCCAGACCCAGAATGTGGCGAGGGTTTTCTGCAATGTGCAACTGGCAAGCACATGAAGTAAATTGCGAAATCGTCCTCCGAAAAAGAACGAGGCAGGACCCAGAGGGGAACAGGTGAGACAGGCTTTATTGTTCAGAGCAACAGCAAGGGTGGCGGCAAATACATTTCGGCGGGGTGTGCCTTCTTCAGTGCCCTACACCCGATGCAATCCTGTTGTGTTGAGATTTCCTGCTGCCTAGAAGTAAATGGAGTAGGTCCGCCCCTCCCTGAAACAATGCAGCACACCTGTGGCAGTTTGTGGTTGAATCCTGAACTACCACTCCCAGGATGCCCCATGTTGAAAGCGTCCCAGGCCGGTGGAATAGGGAGAGTGTGGAGTTGGAATCCCGCTGCGGCCCCTATGGCAGGATCCATGATGGCGATGGCGGTCTCCCGAACAAGCAAGGCCGCCCTCGAGTCCCCTCACTTCGCCACCACCTCCGTTTCAGCGTGTCCATATGAGCAGTGGCTAGATTTGCGCAGTGCAAAAATGCCCGAAAAGAGGTGGCATACCTCTACTGTTCAGGGACCCCCGAGACAGAGGCGGGTTCCGGACAATCCAATCCATGGAAAAGTACACTGCCATGAAGCAACGCCAGTTATGTCCAGACCCAGAATGTGGCGAGGGTTTTCTGCAATGTGCAACTGGCAAGCACATGAAGTAAATTGCGAAATCGTCCTCCGAAAAAGAACGAGGCAGGACCCAGAGGGGAACAGGTGAGACAGGCTTTATTGTTCAGAGCAACAGCAAGGGTGGCGGCAAATGCATTTCGGCGGGGTGTGCCTTCTTCAGTGCCCTACACCAGATGCAATCCTGTTGTGTTGAGATTTCCTGCTGCCTAGAAGTAAATGGCGTAGGTCCGCCCCTCCCTGAAACAATGCAGCACACCTGTGGCAGTTTGTGGTTGAATCCTGAACTACCACTCCCAGGATGCCCCATGTTGAAAGCGTCCCAGGCCGGTGGAATAGGGAGAGTGTGGAGTTGGAATCCCGCTGCGGCCCCTATGGCAGGGTCCATGATGGCGATGGCGGTCTCCCGAACATGCAAGGCCGCCCTCGAGTCCCCTCACTTCGCCACCACCTCCGTTTCAGCGTGTCCATATGAGCAGTGGCTAGATTATATATATATATATACATATTATTAACAAAACATATACAATATTTTTTCCGTATATACAATATTTTTCCTGTAGGATAGTGAGAGGGTTAACTTTACTATTCCCACTCCAGAGAGTGCAACAGTAGGGAAAGCGTTGGATAGCGTAGGGGTAAAAATTACTATTCCCACTCCAGAGAGCGCAACAGTAGGGAAAGCGTTGCATAGTGTAGGGGTAAAAATGACTATTCCCTCTCCAGTGAGCGCAACAGTAGGGAAAGCGTTGGATAGCGTAGGGGTAAAAATTATTATTCCCACTCCAGTGAGTGCAACAGTAGTGAAAGCGTTGGATAGCGTAGGGGTAACAATTACTATTCCAACTCCAAAGAGTGCAATAGTAGGGCAAGCGTTAGAGAGGGTAAAAATTACTATTACCACTCCAGAAAGAGCAACAGTAGGGAAAGCGTTGGATAGGTTTCGAGTAAAAAATACTATTCCCACTCCAGAGAGCGCAACAGTAGGGAAAGCATTGGATAGCGTAGGGGTAAAAATAACTATTCCCACTCCAGAGAGTGCAACAGTAGGGAAAGCGTTGGATAGGGTAGGGATAAAAATTACTATTCCCACTCCAGTGAGTGCAACAGTAGGGAAAGCGTTGGATAGCGTAGGGGTAAAAATTACTATTCCCACTCCAGTGAGTGCAACAGTAGGGAAAGCGTTGGATAGCGTAGGGGTATTAATTACTATTCCAACTCCAGAGAGTGCAACAGTAGGGAAAGAGTTGTATAGTGTAGGGGTAAAAATTACTATTCCCACTCCAGTGAGTGCAACAGTAGGGAAAGCGTTGGATAGCGTAGGGGTAAAAATTACTATTCCTACTCCAGAGAGTGCAACAGTAGGGAAAGCGTTAGATAGCGTAGGGTTAAAAATTACTATTCCCACTCCAGTGAGTGCAATAGTAGGGAAAGTAAATATTTCATATATAAATATGAATAACATAAATATTAATACCAATTACAAAATAATTAAAATATTTTACAACTTTATAAAATATATTAATTAATCAATTAAAATTGCAAATAAAAATTAACTAATAATAAACATTATCTACTAATACTAATTATTTACCAATTACCAATAAATTAATTTACAATATAAAAATAAATAAAAATTATACACAAAAAAATATTTTAAAAATGTAATTACTTACAATTAAATTACTTCCCAAGCTATTCCCCTATAAACACACAACCCACTACAGAAAATAATGTAATAAAAGTCACATATTTATCAATTAATCAATTACAATAAATTACAAATTATATTTTAATTAATTAGCAAATAATATTTAATTAACAATTAATTCTAAATAAATAACAATAAATAAAATAACAGATTTAATTAATTATTATTAAATTACTTCCCACCCTATTCCCCTATAAACCCACAACCCGGTACAGAAAATAAATTACTAAAATTAACATATTTATCAATTAATCAATTAAAATTAATTACCAATTATATTTTAATTAATTACCAATTAATAATTAATTAAAAATTAATTTTAAATAAATACCAATAAATAAAATAACATATTTATTAATTATAATTAAATTACTTCCCACCCTATTCCCCTATAAACCCACAACCCGCTACAGAATTATATTACACAAAAATTAAAAATTAATATTAACTTACCTTAAATTCAATATTTTTGTTGTCTATATTTTGTCTAGTCGATATTATGTCCATTCAATATTTTGGATTCGATATTATGTCCATTCTATTCTATATTAACATTTTGTAGTCGATATTTTGGTAGTCTATATTCTGTCTAGTCGATATTATGTCTATTCTATATTTTTTACTCGATATTATGTCTAGTCGATAATAAAAACTCTATATTTTGACTCTATACCCCTGGAAAGGATTCTTCAGGGAGTGCTGTGTCTGCTTCAGGTTTCTGGGCATGGATGGTGCAGATGGCTGGGTCTCATTTCTGTCAAACCTTTAATTCATGTTTTTATTATAATTGTTAGTCCTGAAAATATTGGAGAGAACATAAAAAACAACCAAAACGCTGTATCAACAACTTTGGTTATAGTTTTATTTGGATGTGATTTGCCATTGAATATTTGAGTCATTAGGTCTCGCCTGTCGATGCGCATGCGCATTGAGCTTAAAAGCGCGTGCACGTCCGTCTTTGTTTACCCGCTCCGCCCCCTCCCCTTCCCGCCGTGTCGCATTTCTCCTCCCCCCTCCCCCTTGTATGCCACTCGCAACGCTCCCTGTTGCTGTCTCACACAGGTATGCGTCTCTCTCTCATGTCCTTCTCCCCCGCCCCTCTGCGCTGCTCTCTCCCCCTTGTTATTTTATTTGTTTTCTTCAATATTTTCTCTTATTTTTATTCTACTCATTTCGGTTTCTCTCTTGGTCTATCATCTGTCCATTATTACTTTGTTTTCTTTCTCTGGGTCGTTGCTATGTATTTTTTGTTCATTTTTCCTGTGCTTGTCTGTCACTTTCTATCTCGCTCAATCTGTCTCAGTACACTTCTTTTGCTTCCCCCTTTCCTTCCTCTGCCCCTTGGGGTTTACTGTTTTCTCTTCCATCATCACGCCTTGATCCATCCCTTCATTCGTGGGAGGCGTGGATGGTGTTTCTCTTCTGTACCTTGAACACACGCCTTGTTTACTTTTAGGCCGTGGCTGTTGTCTTCGCCCGGTTGGTGCTTTATCACGAGCATGAATCTCACGAGCGGCTGACTCACAGTTCAGCTATGTGCAACAGCAGCTGTCAGAGTGGATTGCCTGACCCGCCCATGGCGCCGCCCCACTGCTAATCACACATCACAGCGGCATCTGCGTGACACGAGGAAGGGCACTGTAGGCGGAAACGGTGTGCTTAGGTTTACAGGTCAAACTCCTAGTAGCGCATAACGATCAAACTCTTAGAACTGCAGGGTGCTCAGGCACCCGAAACTGATAAGAACTTATAATATTGGAATTGCCATTGTTTCGTAATCCGGGCAATTGGAAACGCTTCACTGCCATACGTTTTTATTTGTAAATGTGAATTTGCTGCATTAGCCGCACAATCCACTATCTGCTGCATACTTTGGAGATTTCAGCGAAAATATAGATGCAACTGCAGATTATTAACCATGCTTAAGACATCAAAGGTTGCTGCTCCCCGTCTGCCCCCCCCCCCACCACCCCAGCAATGCCGACAGCTTGTTTCTTATTCTATTCCGACTTCATCCGCTTCTGTTTCGAGATGAACACTGCATACATATAGCCACCGGCTTGTTTTACTCCATGCCTCCCTCCAGACAAAGCAACCATTTGCTAATCAGCCTTGGCCCTTCTCCAATAGGTACCATCACCCCCAACCGCACATCGATTTCAGCCTTTTTATATCCCATTAGTGATGTGCAACTTGTATCCGCTGGCACAGCGAGCATTTTATATCCATGGTCCAGAGTCCGATGTCTGCCGCCATTAGGACTGCTTACAGACAGGCTATATATATATATATATTAACCACTGTACAGAAGAGGCCATTAAAATAAAATATTTTCCAGTATCTTCATTCCTCCGTCTTTATTACCCACTTTTTCTTTTCCTCATGCATTGCTCTCCCTACTGGCAAGGTGGTTTTTTTTCATCCCTTCCCCATCGCTCTCTTCCCCGTCCCCTTTTCTCGGCAGTCCCTTTCGCCTACCGCGGTATTTCCTCCTTCGTCTTAATGCCTTGCCCTGGGCCTCTTTCCCTGGGTTCATTAGTGCTGGGCGCACTGAGGCGTGAGAGGCCGCTGCTCCCTCCAGACAAAGCAACCATTTGCTAATCAGCCTTGGCCCTTCTCCAATAGGTACCATCACCCCCAACCGCACATCGATTTCGGCCTTTTTATATCCCATTAGTGATGTGCAACTTGTATCCGCTGGCACAGCGAGCATTTTATATCCATGGTCCCGAGTCCGATGTCTGCCGCCATTAGGACTGCTTACAGACAGGCTATATATATATATATTAACCACTGTACAGAAGAGGCCATTAAAATAAAATATTTTCCAGCATCTTCATTCCTCCGTCTTTATTACCCACTTTTTCTTTTCCTCATGCATTGCTCTCCCTACTGGCAAGGTGTTTTTTTTTCATCCCTTCCCCATCGCTCTCTTCCCCGTCCCCTTTTCTCGGCAGTCCCTTTCGCCTACCGCGGTATTTCCTCCTTCGTCTTAATGCCTTGCCCTGGGCCTCTTTCCCTGGGTTCATTAGTGCTGGGCGCACTGAGGCTTGAGAGGCCGCTGCTCCCATTCGTCTCATGGTCCGGCATTCAGCACGCGGCCAGGCTTCGGCTGCAGTAACACCTGAGTCTCCTCCCGTGGGGCCAGGATTTTATCTTGTTAGTGGTTGCTGTAGGTTAAGTCACTTTTGTCGAAGAAGGTGTAAATGTGCACTTTCTCTGCCACAAAAATGGATAACATAGCTTAAGCAGCAGCAATCTGCTTTTAACTAAAGTCCTAGCACTAACTTTTTTCATCAATTACTCCAAATTACAGTAGAGCATTCTTATGTTCTCTGCATCTTTAGCGAAGTACAAACTTCCATATAGCAAACACATGCCCTGCAGCGCTGTTTACTGTCTGCAAGAAACATTCCTTTTTCTAATCTATCACACCATCTATGTGTGATCTCAATTAGCCGCTAAAACAAGCTTATCTCGTTCGTATACCTCAAGCTGCGCCTTTACCCCTCCTCGTAAATGCTTCCATGACAATTGCAAACAGCCAGACTGAAAGGCGCCCTTGGCGCATATGCCCGGTACATTTCCGCAAATCTTGCAATACTTTTAGATCAATGCCAAACCACTACAACCAATACTCTTACGACACGTTCGATTATTGTACAAACAGCCATCTTAAACTAGGAACAAAGCTACAATAACAATCTTGTCACCGGACATTACCCCGCACGGCACGGGCAGCACGAGCCTTCTGCTAATGCACCTTTTATTGTGCCTTTAAATACAAATTATTTCTTCCATACTTTTCACAAGCTATACACGGGTTTTGCAGCACTTTTCCCACTAATTCCCATGATAATTTGTAACCCATGCTACACAAAATACAATTTGATCATTGCTTCCTCGCTTGTCTCACCACCCATCTCCACCTTCCTCCTTCCATCACGTCACTAGCGATTATAACTATACACATGCATTGTACCAATTTCAAGTCCTTTACTACAACAATGCTCACATTTATACCCCATGTCCTGTCGCTAAAAATACAACCATGTTTACACTAGTTGCAGTACGTACAAATATTTTAAAATGACCCATTACTCCACAATGTAACACAATACCAACTGCTCATAAATTACTACCTATTGAACAATGCATTTGCTACATTATCTACCCCTACATACTTCTTTAAGCCCACACACATTAAGCACTTTGTGCTAACATATGTTAATGTCCAAATACCTCATGCCTACAACATACAAAAAGCATTTTCAATGCAATAGGTCTCGCATTTGTGAGAGATTGACCTATTGGCATCCTTCTATTTATGTATTTTAAAAGACTGCGATCACGTATAAATATGCACTTTGTACTTATAGTCCTTGTTTGAACTTTCATTTATTTACAGCTGTATGCTTCGGCCATGTTCAAATAATGTCAGCACCTCTCTTCCCTCAATATAGTGCCCCTACAATGCCCATTGCCACTCGTGCACACCGACATGTGAGGCCTCCTGGGCGTGCATCCACTCACACATGTGTATGAGAAGCTGTCTCCTTGTATGCATTTGTTTTATTGAGGAAGCTCTCATTATTTAAAATATATTTGAGTTCATGAACAATTTAAAAAAAAAAACATATTTCCCCATTTTCAGCAGGAGCTGATTTTAGGCAGAACATGTTGCGAGCAAGAGTATTGGGACTTATCCACTCTTTCCCCAACTTGCAAGGAATCGTGGCGATTCCTTGCAGTGCCCGTGACTTTTAAGCTCAATGCGCATGCGCATTGAGCTTAAAAGCGCGTGCACGTCCGTCTTGGTTTAACAATATTTGTCTCACCTCTGAAGGCCCCCTATGGCCACCCGATAAGAAGACCAAGTAGTCAAAAGCATTGCGTGTGTAAAAACACGCCCAAGAAACATTATGGGCACTGACAACCACCCAGTTGATGCGTTGCTCAAAGCAAACGCTGATTGAGACAATAAAAAAAAAACACAGTGTGCAGCAATTCCCTTTCCAGAGTACACACATAGATGACAGCACAGCTTGTAATACGACAACCTCAACCCCTCACCCTCACTCACCCTCACTCACCCTCACCCTCACTCACCCTCAACCCCTCACCCACCCTCACCCTCAACCCCTCACCCTCAACCTCAACCCCTCACCCTCACTCACCCTCACCCTCACTCACCCTCAACCCCTCACCCTCACTCACCCTCAACCCCTCAACCTCAACCACTCACCCTCATTCACCCGCACCCTCACTCACCCTCACCCTCACTCATCCTCACCCTCACTCATCCTCACTCACCCTCACCCACCCTCAACCACTCACCCTCACCCACCCTCAACCCCTCACCCTCACTCACCCCCTCACCCTCACTCACCCTCAACCCCTCACCCTCAACCCATCACCCTCACTCACCCTCACCCACCCTCACCCTCACTCACCCTCAACCCCTCACCCTCACTCACCCTCAACCCCTCACCCTCACCCACCCTCACCCTCACTCATCCTCACCCACCCTCAACCCCTCACCCTCACTCACCCTCAACCCCTCACCCTCACTCACCCTCACCCTCACTCACTCTCACTCACCCTCACTCACCCTCACTCACCCTCAACGCCTCACCCTCACTCACCCTCAACACCTCACCCTCACTAACCCTCACTCACCCTCAACCCCTCACCCTCACTCACCCTCACTCACCCTCAACCCCTCACCCTCACTCACCCTCAACCCCTCACCCTCACTCACCCTCAACCCCTCACCCTCACTCACCCTCAACCCCTCACCCTCACTCACCCTCACCCTCACCCTCACTCACCCTCAACCCCTCACCCCCTCACCCTCACCCCCTCACCCTCAACCCCTCACCCTCACTCACCCTCACTCACCCTCACTCACCCTCAACCCCTCACTCACCCTCACCCACCCTCACCCTCAACCCCTCACCCTCACTCAGCGCAACCACAGCATCTTCACTAAATATATTTAATACACTTTAAGCTATTGGCAATATAAAATAAAATCCATTTTATTTACGTATTAATTATTGTTTTTTAAAGCCATTGATTTTTTTTATATCAATACATATAAGTCACATATAAGTCCCGTTAATACAAAACATGTTGCTTTACAAATGCTAGAGGTGTCACATTTAGAAAAATTATAACTATTGGCTTTGTAAAGAAGAAAGCTATTAATTTAGCTATTTAGAAAAAACAACACATAAATAAAAAACAAAAAAATAATTAACACCTATAGCTCAAACTTTCCTACTGCGAGACCTATTGCATTTCCAATGCTTGTTTTTAATGTTGGTTTTAATTAACTGTGAATGTGAAGTATTTACTGTTATTGTTGCTCAGAATAATCAGAAGTGATTCAGATTGAAATGGAATTGATGTATATTGTTATCTAAATATCCACTAGGGATTTTAAAACACAAAAACAAAACAAAAAATGTAATCAAGCATAATTCAATATAATATATATCATATTGTAATTTTAAATATAAAAAATGTGTAATAAGTTAGACTTTTTTACATAATATAGTGGTTGGTGTTTGGTGATGATATATACATGTACATGCCAATTAGGCAAGAAAGGTCTAACCTCCACAATAGAAAATATATTGAATAGAGGGTATGAGTCAGTGAATGAGTGTCAAGAAAAGGGATTTTTTCTATTAGGGTATTCACTTTGAGGCGCTGTCCCTTTTCGATTAGCAGGCCACTGTTGGAGCAAGGTGGAAACAAAGATTTTTGTATACCCCTTGTAAAATTAACTATCCGTAACAATAATATGTAGTAAATGTGTGGTTTTAAAATTAACCAACATAGAATAGAATGCACACACAAATACATATGGGACACTACTTTGCATGAAATTGCCAAGCATATGTAAATTGTAAATTGTAAATTGTTGTGTCTTGTAAAGCGCACTGCTACCCGGAGGCCTCGTAGCGCTATAGACCGCTGGGGAACCCGTCCTGGCTTTCCCTGTGATATAGTCCCTCCTGGGGGTCTCCAAGGTGAAACCAGGCATCCCCGGTGTTTGTGTGGGGCCGTTGTGGAGATGAGGCAAGCTAATGCCCAGAGTTGCCGAGTGTGATACCTGGTCGGAGTAGGCACCGATGCGAGAATTATCAGTCCGCTGATCCTGGTCCAAGACCCTGCCGCGTCGGGAATCGAACCCTGGTCCCGGGCCGTTCTCTGCACTCGGGTCTGCCGCCTCTAACCAGTGAGCCACACCTCTCCACAGGGTTTCCGTTCTCCCACAGAACTGTGCATAGAGATCTAGAACCTCAGTGAGTTAGGATGATCCAAAAACTCATCTCAGTGTCAGTAATCTCGTTACCTAGCTAGCTACAGTGTCTCATGGATCATTATGGAATGATACATGTATTAGACAAACCAGAACATGATCTTTAGAATACCTCAGGAGTCGTGGAACACATGAACACTCTTTCGTTATATAATCATTTCAAACCAAAACTGAGAGTCAAAGAACACAAGTGCAAGTTTGAAATATTTATTATTCAATGCAAAGTTCTCAAACGCAGTATCTTGTATAATACCAAAATGCAGATTATAAAAATCAGAGTCAGCAGCATAGTCACTAATCCATAGTAAGCAAAAGGTGCTAGCATGTTATAATGCAATTTCTATAGAAATCTATATCACCTATATTTCGCGCACCCTATCTAGCATATTATATTATATCTAAGAAGGTCTCATTCGGGCTTTAGCAGGGCGACCCCATACCTCTCAATGTCAGTAGGAGCAGTTCACATCAACCGCTACCAGCTCTCTTCATGCGCAGCACCAAGTGTCTGCGTTCATTCCGTGTAACTCTATCTTAAACCCGCGTAGAGCCCAAAATGTTGGCATCAACATTATTTGTGTTATGTCTAATGTCTAATGTGGTGCGAGGATCAGACCTCCTAGCAACCTTGTGTTAGGTTAATCTTAGAGTGTGCAGCTCTCAGTGTGCAGACAGTTGTACCAAGTGTACCAGGCAAAGCTGATAGCATAGGAATAACATATTATTCTCAAATAAAGCAACTCGCCGCTTCTAGGGTGAAAGCTACAACAACAAGTACGTGTCGTGTGCAAAACTGAAGCCGAAGGCAAAACGGCTGTTTAAACATGTAATACACTCATGCTAACTTAACGCAATATATGTAATAAAGTATCCATATGACACCCCCCCATTGGTCCGAGCACCGCCAATCATAAGGGAAAAGGCAATACTAAATCAGATACAAAAATTGAAAGCAAAATTCAATAATCTTGAGCTAAAATAAGCTAAAAATATGTATGAATGAATATGTATGAATGAATATGTATAAATGCCTACAGTGGCCTCAATTCTAAAAAAAAAACCACAAAACCCTTGAATCAAAAGTCATCCGCCAGGTCTCAAAATTTCGAAATGTAGGACCAGGTCTCATCCTTTCAAATGTTTGCAAGAGAAAAACCAAGGCACTTATCCGATATCCAAAGTCATGTGCCACCTAGACGTTATCTCCAGCGACCTCACGTGAGTGAACTCTCCATCAGCTGAACATATTTCATCTCTCCAATTCAGCGAGGGGAAAGTCATATTTCACCACAAAGCATTCCTCCCAGGCATCTCACGATTGGAAAGTATATGCAAAGAAAGTTGCAACAGCCTCCAGTATGAAATCACTGCCATCATCCGAAAATAGTTCAGCCATCCAATTTAGCAATGGGAAAGAACATACGTGCTCCTCCAGCATCGGATCCTCCTGCAACGTCAGAGGACAACTCGGTGGGTTCACCAGATCGCTGTGTGTCAGAAAGGCATTCGCCGCTGCAGAGATCTCCCATTGGCCCAGAACTCCATTTATCGCTGCCAAGGCCATAACTCTCTCGCCAGAACAGATCAGCTCGTGAGCCACAACGGGACGCATTAGCTGATCAAAATCGACGTCAGGAGCAGTCCTCAAGCATAGGCATAAATCAATGGCCCAATCGAACTCGCAGCTCAGGCAGTGAAACACAGGTTGGACACACGTGAAGTCGGTGAACCGAAATGACAATCTATAGGCCGTGCTTAATGCTGCAAGCGGCAATGTTCCATAGTAATTGAGCATCCGATTACGGCACAGTGTCAGGAGGCGTTGAACGGCGTCTTGCGCAGGATGGGCATCCATGTTTTATGAAGAAAAACACCAACAGAAAGCCTGCTGCTACAGCCAGCAACACAGGTAGTCCACCAAACAAACTCGAAAAAATAGTGTGGAAAAACGTGGGAATGAGACCAAAAACTTTTTCAAACGTAGTCACGAGGCCACTGCTTACTAATTTAAAAAAATGTGCAAGCCCAGTCGTCGAAGAAGCATTAAAAATCTGGTGTACCAGCTCGCAGAAATGAAATGGCAAATCAGTGTTTAAAAGCGCCTGCACCTCTGTGCGGGTGTTAGCTATGTGAAGGACATAAGTTTCCCGGGCCGAACTCAGGGTCACTTGTTTTTGAGACAAAAGAGCCCTTATTCTGTTTAAACCATTGAATTTTGCTTCCAAGGTTGGGATCCGTGGCCAGATGGAGACATCTGAAGAGCCATGCGTGGGTGGGTATAGGACGTTCTTGCAGCACACTACACGCTCTGATACAGTAACTATATAAGCCACACCAATTAATAAACCACAACATAATTCGTTGTTTAAAAGCAAATAACTACCATTAGCTAATAAAGTAAATGTGGGAACTACTGCTGGAACTGGCGTGCCTTTTAAAACACATGCTAAATTTGGGCGGTCCTGATTACAAGAACCGTGTAACTGAATGTGTCTGCATATTAATGAATGGTCAGGTGACTGTGTGCATTCCTCACCATTAAGATTCACTTCTTTTCCATCTTTCAGACATCTGTATGTGTATGGTAATGACCATGCCTCATGTAGGAATGCATTGCCTAATGGCTCATATCGTCCAATAGCAATATACCGCATACAGTTAGTAAATTTATATAAAGGAAATGGTAATGTAATTAAACCATGAATAAGCCACGTGGCAGTGGTGGTTTCAGCAACAGAGAAAGGTAAGGATTCTAGCTTCTCAATATGTAACATAGAAAACGATGCATCACGCATTGAAAGCATGCGCTGTTTATCAGTAAGATTAAAAGGGGCAAAAAGTGATGAAACGTTCAATGAGGTCCAGGGAACTCGACCAGCCTTAATTGTCTGTAGAGTCCAGGCAAACTGCATTACAGAACGTAATTGATTTTGACCATGGTATAACGTGGACACTTCATCATGTACAATATCAACAACAGAAGAAACAATATTATCCAATGTGTAAACTCTGGAAGAAAGCGTGTTAATACTATTATCGACCACTGCAAGCACTTTTTCCAAATTGGCTTGATCAATAGCCCTCAGGCGTTTAGCTGCTTCGACTTTTGAAAATTTCCAAATTTCATTGTAAATAGCATAAATAAAGCGTTTAGACCTACCCATAGTCGGGCCTTTTATAAAATCATTTAACTCTATGTTCTCATTCAACTGGGACAGATGTAGTTTAACTGCAGCTAAAGTGGAATGTTGTAACCAGTTCTGACACAATTTGCCTACTGAATAAGTTGTAACAGTGTGATCTGAGTCAAACCTGGGATCTGGCCTGATGCGTGTAAAACCCTCAGACAAACCCAAAAAACGACTTTGGCAAGAATCAGAGCTTCTTTGCCATAAAAGCCACCCATCCGGATCAAAACTGGAAATATTAAAGGTGGAATTCTGCAAAAGTGCTTGTATCTCACTTATGGACAATGTAGTGAAATTACTCCAACCTGAATATTCTTCCAAATCAGGGATAGTAGGGGTATTTAATTTTTTAGATGTAGCCAATCCAAAACATGTTGTTTGGGAAATAGTCGAATTTAAAAACAACATGTGATTCGGGATGAGACATGCACGATGCAAAGCCTCAGTGCCTTGTACCTGCCAATCTTTGGTACCCCAAACCGATTTAAGGTCAATAGCATCCTTCCATAACTCATAGCCATCCACAGATAACCTTTCTAGAAAGGACTTTGAATACAACAATTTTGTGTCAGTCAGTCTAACTTTTGGCATGGATTTCTGTTTCACCTTGAAGTAAAAAGACTCAGGATTTGATTGATTAAAATCTGTAAAGTAAGAGTATTTTCCCAGAAAAGTACTTGAGCTCCCCTGTAAAGGAGCAGGGCAATGTTCCCACTGAGTGTAATTCACAGGAACCCGCCTGGAACTTGTCTTGTGCAAGAAATGATTTCCATAATGTTGGTAACAAAACAAATCACCATAATTGACAGAATCTAAATACAAATCCTCATCATCAAAGGCCGCATAATATTTCAAATCAGAGAACAATGCTTCTACGGCCTGAAGATCCCAATCATCAGAACGAATATTTTGCTTAATCACATCTCCCATGTTTACTCTAAGCACATTAGGAACATTAATAACTTCTGTGGGGCCATGTATCTGAAACCTAACCGCATCCCACACAATCCCATCAAGGACAGGCCAAGCAGTAATTTGTACTGAATGTAAGTCTCTCTTTAGTCTGTGTGCTGAATGTGAGGAGGAGTGAGGGGCCAATGTTCCATTAAGGTACCGAATTCCTGTTCTTTCTTTCACATAATGGCCATCAATCAGGCGGAAAAAATAAAACACAAAACCAATTGACATAAAAAGATAAAATGAAAATAGTATCAGCCAAATGTATGTCCAAGGTGGAACTAAAAAATGTTTTTTAAACAACGTGGCATATTTTGCAATAGTCGATGGTTTCTTTGAAAGTTCCGAATCAGAGTCAAAAGAGAATCTGGACTGGTTAGCCAAACGAGCATGTAAATCGGACATAGATAAATCAGCAGGATCTGCATAGGTCACCTCATCAATGTTAGTAACAGGAATAGTATTTAATAAAGGACTTGATATGGCAGGCATCTCGAGGGACACCTCCTGATCTGCACCAGATGTAATAGCCAGCACAGAGTGCCTCACCATGGAAGGACAGGATACAGCCGGTGTCATGCTATGAAGAATCGGCCACCCTGTGTGTCTTGACATTGTCAATAGAAATAAATCTGTTTTCTTTACGACCTGGAAGTGGTGGTAAAATGACTGTTCTTGTGCCCTTCACTCCAAGGACCCGAACTGGCGCTCGATATGAGGGACCAAACTCCTTTTTGTTTTCGATCTTCTCTCGAACCAGTTCTCCAACTTGGGGTAGCCAGCCAACTACCGGGATCTGCAACGCATCATCCGACGTGGAGGGCAAGTGTTCCTTTGCAAGACTGTCTCTGGTCTTTTGTAGATCCTGTAAAACATTGCAATGTTCATCTACGTCAAAGGCCGCGGCCTGGGCCTCGCAGTCTGCACCATCAAGGTCAGGGACGTACATCTTGATACCAAAGAGCATTTCATATGGGGTCCGCCCACCCAGAGACCTTCTAGGGAGATTATTAAGCGCACGCTGCACGCCATAGAGGTGGGTCAGCCAGTTTCT
Organism: Lissotriton vulgaris; assembly: GCF_964263255.1. Taxonomy (NCBI): domain Eukaryota; kingdom Metazoa; phylum Chordata; class Amphibia; order Caudata; family Salamandridae; genus Lissotriton; species Lissotriton vulgaris. The sequence continues at coordinate 589,141,324 of NC_141699.1, forward strand.
ACCAGTGCCTATAACTCGGGCTGTCAAAGATTGCTTTAAGTCGCGGTTCATTCTTTCTACCACAGAATTGCCCTCAGGCCTGTAGGGGCTTGAAAACTTCACCTGTACTCCCAACGAAACCATAGCATCCTTATACGCCTTAGAGGCGAAAGCCGGACCCTGGTCCGAATGGAAAGCACCACAAGCAAAGATTCCCACAAAGACACGCAAATCCTTAATGACAGTCCGTGAATCAGCGCTGCGATGCGGCCATAACCACACAAAGCGTGTGCATGAGTCAACTGCTACTAAGATGTATTTATACGCAGTATCAGAAGAGAAAGGACCGCAGTGGTCTAAATAAACACATCCAAGTGGTTTATTAGAGATGTACAACTGTGTCTGAGGCGGACGCGCAGCAGTAGAAGGCTTAATCTGCTGACAAATGTCACACATAAGGACATAATCGCGCGTCTGTTTGTACAGTCCCCGCCACCAGAATCTCTGTTGTAGCTGAGATACAGTGGCTGAGACGCCCGCATGCGCAGACGCCACACCTTCATGAGCCGCTGTAATCAGAGAAGCTCTGCGATCCGAGTTGGGAACTAGACGCTCTCCAACTTCAGGAATTTTCACATAAGGAACCTTATCGGGACTTAAGTGGTATGTGTACTTCGAAGGGAACCCCGCAGGATATTTACCTCCCTTCGCCGTGGCAGCAACAGCCGCCAAGATGTCATCATCTATTTTGCTTTTGGACCTTGTGACTGCTGCAACTAAGTATTTCGATACCGCTGACTTCGCTGCTTCATCAGCAAGCGAGTTGCCAACAGCGTGGACTCCCACGCGCTGGTGGCCGAGAGTATGAATCACAAACACGAGCGGCAGCTTTTCTTTAAGTTCCGCTACTCGGACCCAGATCATTTTATGTTTTATTGTGCTACCTTTGGAATCACGAAAATCATTCTGAATCCAAAAGAACAAGTTCTCATTGTAAGACTGGACACAGTAGTAGGAATCACTTACGCTTAAAGTCGTCACACTAGGATCTGCGTACTCCAATGCAAGCATCAGAGCACGTAGCTCTGCTAATTGTGCAGTGCAGTCCCCAAGTGTCTGCGTGTGCACGACACTGGACTCGAACTCATCGTTCACCATTGCACCGACCACAATGGCGCAAGCGGAAACGTAGGCATGTTTAGAGCCATGCGCAACCTGCGCCGAACCATCCGTGTAAATGATACAGTGGAAATCCTCCAACGGCCGCATTGCTAAAGGAGCAGGATGAACAAATTCATACTGTAAATACTCCTGCGACCGTAAAGCGGCGTCAAAAATAAACGTGACATCCTGAGATGTCAAGGAAGTAGCCCACTGAATCCACCGAGGGTGCAAAGCTTTAGAATTAGGTACACTGGCTTTCGTGACCGCCTCCAAGGCAGGACACGGGGTAACAACCAACATGCGCTTTCCCTGCGACAGGGCACGTTCTTTAAGAATTGCCATCTGCACAGCCGTTAACACTTTCTCCACAGTGGAAAAACGCAGTTCAGCCGAAGTGTACAAGTGTGACTTGTAAGCAATAGGTACAGTATCCCCCTCGTTAAAAGTCAGGTACGTGAAACCCACCGTCCCAGGGATAATTCTTATCACCAGGTTGGTCTGGTTATCACGGGTTTGTAAGTAGTCAGAAGCGAGCAAATCAGCCTGCAAAGACTGCAGAATGGCTGAATGCTCAGGCAGCCAGCATGATTTGGAAAAAGATGGTTGTACCAAGGCATATAAAGGCTTGATACGCTGGGCATATTCCGGAATGTATGTCCTCCCGAAATTTAAAAAACCCAGTAAAGACTGTAATTTTTTCAGAGTTGTCGGAGAGCGCAACTGCGCGCACTTCTCCAGGAAGTGAGGAGCCAATCCCTTTCCTTCATGGTTAAGTTCATAACCTAGAAACAACACTGTGTACTCCGCAATATGTGACTTCGCAAAGTTAAACTTGTAACCCATGTCTGCAAAGTTACAAATTATGCTGTTTACTCGACACAGATGCACCCAAAGCTCGTCGTCTGTGAGATAAATGTCATCCACATACGAACATGCAACTGGATCGAAACTCTCCAAAAGAGAGACTATGCGGGCGGAAAACACTCCAGGACTATTTTTATATCCCATTGGGAGACGTTTAAACATTTTTTGTACGCCGCCGCACGTAAAACTGGTCCATTGGGAACTTAGACCATCTAATCTATGTGCATAAAAACCATTGGAAATGTCAAGCGTGGTTTTGAACCGTTTACGCTCAAGACTATTCACTAGGGCAGAGCCGTGAGTATTCTGTACTGCACAGTTACGGCAATGCGAGTTCAAATGCCGGTAATCCAAAACTAGACGATACGAGCCGTCCGGCTTGTTAACAGTAAAAAGGGGATTATTCATTGGTGACACACATGTTTCAATTACACCTTGATATTCCAATTGTTCAAGGATAGCCGCGACTGAAGCCTTAGCTTCACGCCGTATGGGATACTGGGGTTGTGGCTGAGGCTGTGACCGTAAAGGAATCTCATGGCTAGGGGACAATTTATCCCAGCCACACTGATTTCGGTACACAGCCGGCGCAAGCGCCAGAGCCCACTCTTCTGCAAAATGCAGCGCTTCCACTCTCGGTACAGTGTGCGCGAAACTGGGGAGGATTACCTCCTCCCCTCGCGGAGCTGCGAGAACAAAAGGTGGGGGCCAGTCAGCCTCCGAAAGCAAAATGTCATACGTATCCGAAAGATTCTCCCAAAATACCCCTTTTACAGTTCGCTGCATGTCACCTTCAATTAACAGGACAATTTCAAAAAGTCTTTCAGGGGGAGCAACATGCGTATCAGCTGTTTCAATTACAATAAAAGTCTCAGTCGCTGTCACCTTCAACAGTGGACGGAGGGCCTCTCTCACTATGGTAATCTCCGCCGCGCTGTCCAGCAAGGTCAGAGCCCACGTCAGATTCCGAAGCCGCGTTCTCACTATCTGGGGCATATCGATGCGCCGTTAAGGCAGCGACCTTCTTCTTGGCAAACTGCGGTCTCTTAGGCGTAGAGTCGTCCCGCTGATCCCCTTCACTTCGCGTGCGGGGCTGGCCACGTCCTTGCTGACCACCCCTGCCCCTGCCGCACCCTCCACCACCGGTTGACGGAGCCGACGAGTCCTGAAAGGAACGAGGAGAGCGTTGGTCAGATGCCTGATATCTATCAGGTGTTTTAATCGTAGCGCAATCGCGCAATTCATAAACACGCTCTGACTGCGCAGGTTGTGAAGGCGCCGGACTCGAGACCTGTGTCTGTTGTTGTTGTTGCTTACCCTGATTCTGCTTTTTTGGCCAATTTTGTTTCTTGGACCTGGGCTGTCCACCTGTTTCCGAAGACTGCCCCTGGGGTTGCTTCTTTTCTTTTTCAAGAAAAACCTTCGCACCCTTAGAATTGCGGCCAACCATTTTATAAGCCGCCACAATTATTCTTGCCAGCTGACGGGGTTTCTCGGCATCGGGAATTAACGCCAGACCATTGGCCACTTGAAAGTTCACTGCATCCCCTTTTACATTGGCAAGGATAATACCGCAAACTGTCTCAAATGAACCGTTCAGGCGCATACCCAACTCAACCGCCGACTCAGGTCCGTGATCATCCTGAACACGTTTGAGGATTGCAGACAGGTTCGACACTGACGGTGTGCCAAAGCACCTCGAGTAAACCGCTGCAAAAGTCTTACCCCATGTCTCACAGTCAACAAGTTCCGGGGCCAAATCTTTCGGTAAACTAAGCGTAAGAATCCGGTGTTTTTCACCCGGAGTCGTATTAGGAAACACAGCTTCCAGCTGGTCGAATTTCTCGGCAAGCCAGTAAGGAAAATCATCCTTAACATCTGGCTTTCTGCCCATAACGGAATTCACCAAGACCGGACTTATTTTCAAGCCAGCCTGGTCTGCTCGAAGCTGTGCCCCTGCGGGGGCTGCGCCATGAATATTACGACCAATGTAATGAACAAGCGCTCTAATCACACCAACTGCGACCTCATGAAGACGCCGCAGGTCACCCACATTACAAGTGGCGCGATTAGGATGAGGAGTAAATCCACCCAAAGCGGGCCAATTTGTGCCCGGAATGGATAAGGGACCTAACCTCGGAGCCGTTAAAGAATGGGGTAGGGCGCCACCAAACCAAACTCCGTGCTGCCAAGCGTCTATAGGTACTTCCAGTGCCCTGTACGGAGCATAAGCCGCCGGTACATCCGTGGCAGTGTATGAATGATAGACACCCGAATTAGCGTCTATTTCCGGAAATGTCACCCAGGAATAAAACAATTCGTACGGGTACGCATGTTCCGCACTCACTACTAGAACCACAGCTAAGCCTTCCGCGGGTACATTATATCCCCGCAAGTGGTCGCGAACCGCGACGCGGCTATGCTGCGCTATTTCCACTGCCATGTTAGCACAGGAAGAAGAAAAACTAGACAAAGAACACTTTGTAGCACAACTGGGTAGTGATTCAAAGAAACCTTTTTAGAAGAATTCAAGCTTGAAAAGACCTATTTCAAAAACAGGTAGGTTTACCGACACCGCCGTTTACCGGAAACGGAAATGAAGGTGTCAAGGTATGAATGATATACTACTCGAGTGTCATGAAATACGGCCAACCAATCCGTTGGGCGCCATGTAGCAGGGTTTCCGTTCTCCCACAGAACTGTGCATAGAGATCTAGAACCTCAGTGAGTTAGGATGATCCAAAAACTCATCTCAGTGTCAGTAATCTCGTTACCTAGCTAGCTACAGTGTCTCATGGATCATTATGGAATGATACATGTATTAGACAAACCAGAACATGATCTTTAGAATACCTCAGGAGTCGTGGAACACATGAACACTCTTTCGTTATATAATCATTTCAAACCAAAACTGAGAGTCAAAGAACACAAGTGCAAGTTTGAAATATTTATTATTCAATGCAAAGTTCTCAAACGCAGTATCTTGTATAATACCAAAATGCAGATTATAAAAATCAGAGTCAGCAGCATAGTCACTAATCCATAGTAAGCAAAAGGTGCTAGCATGTTATAATGCAATTTCTATAGAAATCTATATCACCTATATTTCGCGCACCCTATCTAGCATATTATATTATATCTAAGAAGGTCTCATTCGGGCTTTAGCAGGGCGACCCCATACCTCTCAATGTCAGTAGGAGCAGTTCACATCAACCGCTACCAGCTCTCTTCATGCGCAGCACCAAGTGTCTGCGTTCATTCCGTGTAACTCTATCTTAAACCCGCGTAGAGCCCAAAATGTTGGCATCAACATTATTTGTGTTATGTCTAATGTCTAATGTGGTGCGAGGATCAGACCTCCTAGCAACCTTGTGTTAGGTTAATCTTAGAGTGTGCAGCTCTCAGTGTGCAGACAGTTGTACCAAGTGTACCAGGCAAAGCTGATAGCATAGGAATAACATATTATTCTCAAATAAAGCAACTCGCCGCTTCTAGGGTGAAAGCTACAACAACAAGTACGTGTCGTGTGCAAAACTGAAGCCGAAGGCAAAACGGCTGTTTAAACATGTAATACACTCATGCTAACTTAACGCAATATATGTAATAAAGTATCCATATGACACATAATTTACTAATTTGCCATATATTGTGTCATAAAGGGTACGCATTTGTTGTAATCCAATTGAAAATTGCAAAAATGTGCTTTTTGTCTGTTTATTTGTGGAATAAATCATGAAAATTGGTAAGTAAAATATGCATATGTGTTGCTTAAAGCTCGGTAAATACTAACTGGGATATTATTAAGCATGAGCGAATTTTGCGGATCTCGCGTTCGCGAATTTTGCGGATTTGCGGATTCGCAATCCGCAAAATCCGCGAATTCCCGCGAATTTGCGGATTTTTTTTTTTTGTGTTCGCCCGTGTTTCTGCCAGTTCGCGAGGGTTTTGTACACTTTCGCAAATTGCGAACTTACCTGTCGGGTCGCAAGTTTCGCGAACTTATTGTTTCTACGTGTCCAGCCTGTTTGGGACACTCTTCTTCATCACTGCCACTCTCTGTCACCACTGCCACTCTCTGACTACTCATGCCACCCTCTGGCCCACCCATGCCACCCTCTGTTTCATCACCACACCCTCTGGTTGTCCAGTGTACATTATTTTCGGCAAAGCAAAGCACACCTTCCCTGCCTCAAGTGACCTGAATTAATTTGGGGCTGATTAATGTGTCACAGAATATTTTTTTAGCTGGCACCTGCTTCCTTAGTGCGCCCTGATTAGTGATCTTTTGCACTTGCTAAGTGCTTTCATTGTTGCAAAATTAGTTACAACACCTGCCCTGCCCCAACTGACAATAATGAATTAGGGGCTGATTAATGGATTTTAACTTCCAGCCTGGCTCCTGCTTGTCTCCCTTAGCTGTAATTCAGGACCTTTGTGGCATATGTGTAACTATTCTGAGGTTCAGAGCAGGGTCACATAATAGTTTCAACTGGCAACTGAACTCTGGAGGGGCCCCTCAGGAAGCACTACAGGAAATGGCTACTAATGATGAGCCTGAACTTTTGAACCTGGTAAGTAGTTACTTTCAGTTTTGCTAAAATCGTATTTCTGCAATTTTGCACTTATTCGCGGGGCGCGAACTCACGCGAACTCACGCGAACAGTGCGAGCAGTGCGAGCAAAATCCGCTGCTCGCGGATTTGCGGATTTTGCGGGAGATTCGCAAATCTCGCGGATTGCGGATTTCCCGAAAATCCGCAAAATCCGCGAGCGGAACGGATTTTCCGCCCATGCCTAGATATTATTAGAAGGGGGGAGGTAAACAGAAAGGCTTTATTTCGTAAAATTTACATTTATTTGTGTTTGTTTCTGTAATAGTTCCTAAATTGAGGCCGGTGTGAGCAGACAAAATAGAAGCTGACTCTAATTCCGAGGTGGCGGTCGAAGTACGCATGAGCCAACTGGAGATGCGAGCTGCCTGTGCCTGAGCAGTATGGGTCAAGGACAGCGTGACCTGCCTCATGGGGCACATGCCAAGTTTGTTGAAGTCAGCGAGTTAACTCGTGGAAATGGGACACAGAAGAACAATTTAAAGGACCACTATTAATCCTAGTCATAAGAATGACTTTGCATAAATCGAACAGTAAAACGATGAGGTGATGCTCATCCAACTCTAAATTGACCAATCACAGACATGTTAGGACATAAGAGTTATGAATTTAGATATATAAGTTAGTGAAAAAGGGTATAAAAGAGGACATTTGGGACTTTGAAAATAGCTTGCTTTTTGAACTGATCTTTGCATCCTGAGATGCTGTCGATCTGTGCAATTTTTCTTATGGCGCAGGGACTTTGAAATGTTTCTGAACTCTAACTTTTGAATGGGTGCGAAGTCCTACGAGAAGAGAACATCGAGAGAGATAGAGAGGTGTTTCTTTGGGAACTCTTTTGTTTTTGTGCTGATGTCTGCGTTCCTACTTTTGAGTAATATACGTTTTCATATTTTTCTAAACTGTATGCTCAAAATAAATGGTTTTGAACTTAACCTTTCTTTCAGGATTAATAATGCATAACTGAATTATTTCTTTTAAGAAAAAACATAGAGATCATGCTAGGAGATTTAATCTCTCAATAAAATTTTCATAAATGGAGATTTAAGCAGGTCTTGTTGTCCTTTAGTTAACTTTTACTAGCCGATCCATCGAAATAAATGAATAGTGGGGTGTTTTAATGTTTTCCTTTAGAAAAACCATGGTATTAAAATAAACTGCAGTTGTTAATAATGTATCAAATTTAAGTTTAGGCACTCCGCTATAGCACCTCGGCTCTCTTTTTTAGTCTTCACTGAATCCTCGGAGTAGAATAAATGTGTGAGTGAATGAAAGGTAAGCGTTATGGGCTCAATTGTGAGAAGATAGTGAATAACTCTGTGGGTTAAGGTAATGGTTTATGAAGAATTTTTGGAGCTACGCTGCATCACCACCTCTCCCATTTTTTCAGAATCGTTTGCAATATTACTGGCAGGCTAACTTAATATTTAAAACTCCTTGCCAAGGATTAAACTCCTCTTTTACTACACATAAGTCACCCCTAAGGTAGACTGTAGTAAGCCATAGAGCAAACTGCTATGTGCTTAGAAAGTAAGTCACATACTTTGAAGTTTCAGTGAGTTGCATGCACACTTACAGCCCCATATGCCCAGTTATACATCCAGTCTCCCACCCAAACTGCAACTCATGTACCTATGTATAAAAGGATAGAGCCACTTATACACCCAGTCAGACAGTGAGAAAGTCACTTAAACATGCACTCTCACACACACAGAACTTTATGTATCCAGCACTAATGAAGGCAGTTGCATACACAGTGTCAAGCCCCAATACTCACTAAAACTGCAACTGAGCAATCCATTCAGCCCCTACATCCACATTTAGAGAGTAATAGAATCACTAAGAGAGCCAGACATGTACCAACATACTTACTTACATATTCAATGACACACCAACAGAGGGACTTAGACACTCATTCAGATATTTAATGAAAAACTGACACTACCAAGTAACCAATGCAGACAAGTAGCCCTTTAAACATGTCCTGGGCTTGTTGTTGCAGAGCCTATTTGTGCAGTATTCCTGCCAGGCTGATTTCACATTTAAAACCGCTTGCCAAGGCTTACTAAGATACCCATATGCTCAGTTGTACATGTAGTCTCACAACCATACTGCAACTCAATTAGAGAGCTATAGAGTCACTAAGAGAGCCAGACATATACCAACATACTTACATATCCAGTGACACACCCACAAAAGGACTGAGACACTCATTCAGATATGTACTGAAAAACTGACACTACCATGTCACCCATCCGGATAAGTAGACCTCTAAACATGTCTCGAGCCTTCTACTGTGTTGCCAGGTCTTTGAAACCCATTTTTCAAGCTTTAAACTACCCTTTTAATATACATAAGTCACTCCTAAGGTAGGCCATAGGTGGGTCATAGGGCAAGGTGGTGTGTGCTTAAAAGGTACGACATGTACTTCGAGGTTTCAGTGAGTTACATGTGCACTTATAGACCTATTTGTCCATTTATACATCCACTTTCCCACTCATTCTGCAACTCAAAAACCTGCTTATGAAACCATAGAACCACTGGCACACCAAGTCAGACAGCGACAGAGGCACTTATTCACTCACACACTCACATAGTACTTATGTATCTAGTAGTAACAGAGCAAGTTGCACACACGGTTACATACCCCAACCCTCACTAACACAGCCACTAAGGTATCTATACAGCAACTCGCATACAGATTTATGAACACATAGAGTTAGCAAGAGAGTAAATCATATGCCAATATAGTTTCTTACACATACAGTAGCACACACAGATGCACAAAAAATTTCTCTCAGATATGTTGTGAAATACTGAAAATCCTAGTCACCCATCCAGACAAATATCCCTGTAAACATGTCTCGGCCTGCTGCTGGAGAGCCTACATGTGCAGTTTTTCTGCCAGGTTCAGTTTGCATTTAAAACATCTTGGCACGGCTTACATTTCCTTACATATATGTCACCCCTAAGTTAGGCTGTAGATAGGCCATAGGACAGGGTGGTATGCAGCCGCAGCCTGTGCAAGTAAGAGCTGTGGAGCCGGGTGGGGGGGGTGGGGGGGGGGGGATTTCGACAGACGACAACGAGGGAAAATTAATTACATATTTCATTTTCCCTCATGGTTGTCTGTCGAATTCCCCCAACCGGGCCCCAACGCTCTTACCTGCACGGGCCTCTCCTGGTGGTATATAGTTACAAGAAAGACATGTACTTTGTCAGGGAGTGGAGCTACTACTTTTTGTAGCTCTTAATGATATGAAACACTAATATTATGAATTACGTAGGTATTTACTTCCTTGAAATATGGAACGTAAAATGTATACTGTATTTTGTTTTTAGATATCAACTTGTGTTCAAAGAGAAGAATTTAAGATGACAAAAAAAGGAACAGAGCCAGGCGCACCACGCAAATCTGCTCTTAAAAGTCACGGTTAACGGAGTGGGCTCAGAAATGTTTAAATTAGAATGAAGAACAAGCCATGGGTTCCCATTGTCCCCACTTTCATTTGCACTCGGTATTGAACCCCTGGCTGCCAAAATACGAGCTACCCCAGCAATCAGTGGAATCACCTTGAGCTCGGTTGATCACAAGATTTTGCTTTTGTTCGGATGATGCCTTGCAACGAAAACTAGTCCAGTACGAAGCAGCGGCAGGCTACTGCATGAATCTTCATAAATCCTTCTTTCTAAACTTAACCCTGCCCACACTGTAAATGGAGAGATTGGTAAAATCAACTCCCTTCCAATGGGCAGAAAGGACATCACCTATCTGGGGCTCAAGGTCACCCCAAACATTTTTTACTTATATCGCGCTAACTTTCTCTCACTGCTCCAGCAACGTAAGGCCGACCTTAAAAGATGGGATCCCTGTATATTTCATGGTTAGGATGCATCAATGCAATTATAATGACAATCTTGCCCCAGATTTTATACCTCTTCCAAGATCTCCCAATCGAGCTACCCAGGGACTTTTTCTCAGAGCTTCGATCACTGATAATACGCTTCATATGGCAAGATCATAGAGCATGTCTCCCCTTTAAACAATTGCGATTTCTGAAAGAGGCGGGCCTGACACTGCCTGACATTTCTCCATACTATAAGGCAGTGCACTTGCAAGTGATATCCGAATTTTGACAATGATGGAATCGGACAAACATTGGCTCCTTTTGGATAGGGCGGTGGTTGGACGGTATAATTGGGACAAACTATGGGAACCCAAACCAGATAGACCCCCTAGTGCACAATTAGCACACCGACTCAAATGACCCTTTAGGTATGTGATTTAGCGCCAGATGTATGAAGCTGAAATGACGAGCTCAGCTCGTCATGAGGCACAGTGCTCCTGTGCTCATGACGAGCTGACCACACCCGTTTCTATTATGGTCCAGCACAGGAGATAAATACCTCAAGCAGCCAAGGTGTTAAGAAATCGCTAAAAAATAGCGAATTACTACATACATACCATTTTGCAATTCTCAAGTAGCGATTCCTTAAAAATCGCTATTTGAGAATCGCAAAAGTGTATCTTGATACATCTGGCCCTAAGTGATGCAGATGGAGGAATGGGCTACCCTTGTCCCCCTATACCTCTGTCCATTTCAATCCCACCTTCCCGCCTGCCCTTAGACTAGGGCCTTTTGATTCATGGAGGAAGGGGGAAGTTTGACTATTTCAGACCTGGTCCATGGGTGGTACATCCTCACTTTTGTGCACTGCCAGTGGGAATGTGGCTAACCAGCATCCATAAGATATAATTATACTCATTTGAGCAAAATGGTATGTATGTAGCAAATTTCAGTGCAAAATAAGGAATCGCAAATTTGCGATTCCTTATTTTGCGATTGCATTTAAGGAATTTCAAAATTTGCGATTCCTTAAATGCAATGTATGAAGCAAAATAAAAATTGCTAACTGTCCTTAAGGAATCGCAATTTACCACCAACTTCAAGTTGCTGGTAATTTGCAAATTGTTTGAAAAATGCCCATTTTTGCATTTTTCAAAGTGCCATGTGACGCACATACATGCCCTTAGGGCATGTATGTGCACCACATGTGCACCCATGCTTATTTCAGGGGTGCAACAGGGTGTCCTTTGGACACCCCTGCACCCTTGAAATTATTCTCAATTTGCGATTCGCAAATTGCGAATCGCAAATTGGGAATAATTTCCCATTCATTCCTATGGGCCTCCTGGCCCATAGAAATGAATGGGAAATTATTCCTTATTTGCGATTAGCAATTTGCTAATCACAATTAAGGAATTTTAACCCCTTCGGTGCTCATGATGAGCTCAGCTCGTCATGAGGCACAGTGCTCCTGTGCTCATGACGAGCTGAGCTTGTCATGACCACACCCGTTTCTATTATGGTCCAGCACAGGAGATAAATACCTCAAGCAGCCAAGGTGTTAAGAAAAGTTAAAAAATAGCGAATTACTACATACATACCATTTTGCAATTCTCAAGTAGCGATTCCTTAAAAATCGCTATTTGAGAATCGCAAAAGTGTATCTTGATACATCTGGCCCTAAGTGATGCAGATGGAGGAATGAGCTACCCTTGTCCCCCTATACCCCTGTCTATTTCAATCCCACCTTCCCGCCTGCCCTTAGACGAGGCCCTTTTGATTCATGGAGGAAGGGGGAAGTTTGACTATTTCAGACCTGGTCCATGGGCGGTACATCCTCACTTTTGTGCACTGCCAGTGGGGCTGTGGCTAACTAGCATCCAAAAGATATAATTATACTCAACTAAATCACTGGGTCCTCTGCCAAAATATGCGCCTTGCTGCTACCAGAGAACTCTCCCACATTGAAAATTGTGTGCTATGCAGCAGGGATGAAGGGCTCCATCTCTTACCTTTTTGACCATTTGCTTGACAACTTCCTCATGACTAAACCTGCCATATACATTTTTGGACAGAGATACTGGGCGATCCCATACCAGAAAACCTATGGCAGAAGCTTTGGAGAGACATTCCCAGATTCAACCACTCCCTAGGGCTGAGGGAAGCTCATTTTAAATTGTTGTTTGACTGGTACCCTACACCCCGCCAAGCGTAAGATATACTACCCTAACACAACTGACCTATGCTGGAGGAGATGTAGTCTATTGTTTGACTTCTGACACATTTAGTGGGACTGTCCAACGGTTACACCTTTCTGGGCAGAAATTCTGGCACAAATTAAAACCATATTGGGAGTACCCTCTCCTAACTATGCCAGGATTTGCACTGCTGGGTTTACAAGATGAGAACTACTGATGACAGCACTTGTGGATAATCTTGGAGCAGCTAAGATGCGCGGATAAAGACCACTGCACCCTCGCCTTCGCAGTGGCTTGCTACGCTGTGGCAGACACTGACAATGGAATAAATGGCAGATATTTTAATAGATAAATACAAAAACTTTGAATATCAGTGGGGCTTGTTACTCTCCTTTCTTTTGGAAGATCTTCTGCTCACCGCCTGTCCTTCTTGTACAAGAGCACTCCACCACTTTCAGTATTGAACATTCAGAGAGACCCGAGAGTCACTTCCCTGAGACAAGGGATCCCAAACAGAGTGCTCCTAACCCACCAGTTCACACACACCATTCACTCGATATACAGATTTGTAACACTCACTCATGGTTTACAGTTGGGAGGAGGGGGAGGTGGGATAAACTGAGTGCAAGATTTATTCATTGCAATATTGAAATGTTGACATAGGTGCATCTAATTTTACCACGTGCACTGAAAGTGCAGTATTTTCTCCTGAGCACCTGACACCACCATTAGCAATTTCCAAGTGTTTTTTCTATACTTCTTAACATTGCACTGTTAATGTATGTAAATGCACCTTGTAAAACTTAATACAGTTTGAAAAGAAAGAAACAGTACTACCTAGAAAAAAAGAAGTACAAAAAAGAAAATGATGGACAGAATGTAGTGAGGAAATAAATATCTGCTGATAAGAGAACTAAGGAGTTTCTTAAAACAGTATTAAGAATAATTAAAAATGTGGAAAATTATCTGAAAACACAGAAAGCATACCAACAACTCGGAAATAAAAAACAGTAATATATGCTCAAAAAGGAAAAGTTTTTTTTTGACAGCAAGCCGTATCAGACTACAGGAGGTAGCCCATACACCACAGGGAAACTAGGGCAATTGCTTGTAACAAACAACAGTGTTTCAAGCAAGGGTATTATTCAATTTATTAGTACATGTGGCAAAATTACTTGCAGTGGATTAAATCCAAAAGAGGAGGAAGCCAGGGAGACATTTTCTTATGAATGTAAATGTAAATGTACCGGAATTTATATAGCGCAAATCACCGAGCGGTTTCTAAGCGCTTGCTTAGGGAACCCGTCCTGGTATTCCCCTGTGAGATAACCCCGGCAGGGTATCCGCAAGGTGAAAGCCAGGCATCCCGCTGCGAGGGGCCGTTGTGGAGACTAAGCAAGCTATTGCCCAGATTCGCAGAGTGTGAACCTGTGAATCGATTAGGCACCGGAGGTAATCTGTATTTCAATCAAAGAACATGTTGGACATATTAAACTTCATATGTACATGCACATGAGGTAGTAGCACTGCGTTACATTGAATGATATGTAACCATAAGAATACTGTGCACAAGTGCTTGTGAAGTTGTGGTGACGGCGCAAGTGACACGTGTTGTGGTATATACAGCAGTTGTGGTGGGTGCCACAGGATAAGTGGAGTAAAAAACGGTTCCTTTACATTTGAAGTACCCAAACATTTATTGTTATAATTTTACAATAATTAGGTAGGGTATTCGTCAGATGGGGGCGCCAAGAATTCCGCTGTAGAAGTCGACGGCATTTCCGCCTGTGGATGTGTTAGGCCATCATCAGGACCTGGTTACGCAATATTTAATATGTAGTGTCAAGAGTAGAGGGTGGGCTCATGCTGACAGGACAGTGGATTTCCAAGACAGCAAGGCAGAAACACTACAAAGATATATGAAGAAGAATGTTTAGAAGTCGGGTAACATACAATTTGGTAAAAAAATATAAAGCAGTATAAGAGAACAGCAGCTTACAATCAGAAACAGCATATTGAAAGTGTAGTAGATAAGCATTTACTTTGAAGCATAAACTAGCTATCTTCATAGCAAATAGAATGAGAACACTGGATAAAACAGTGTTCTCTATGAAGAGGAAAAGACAGAAAAATGTCTTGTGAATTGAACAAATTAAAAAAAAAATATTAGTGGTGAATGGAATCATACTTCCAGTACTGAGTCTTTCTTTAATGAAGAAAGATACTTTCAAGAGAACAAATTAGTTACTTCAGTTGAGACCACTGGTCGATGTTATGATGTGAAGGATGGTGCTCCCATTCCAAAAGAGATGGTTCCTAGGAATGTTGAAAAAGTGGTATCTGGAGAGGTACAGTGAACGCATAGACAGGCCCCTGTATACAAATGGAGCTGTATCAGTATTTGCAGTGTTCAGCAGCAATCAATTTATATGTTGAGAGCATTCTTACATACATTTCCAAGCAAAAGTTTGAAACTGAAAATCAGGTTTTTCCATGAATTAGGTCCATACAAAGTAAGGGAGTATAGGGCCAGAGGTAGGAGACCAAATACCAGTCGGTAACGGACGATTTCGGCTGTTACCGACTGGTATTTGGTGTTTGACATGTAGGGAGCTTGAGATTTACAGAATCAGTAAATTTACCGATTCGGTAAATTTACTGAATCTGTAAAATACCGAATCAGTAAATTTACCAATTCTGTAAATCCAGATGTAGGTGGCACAGTAAACTGTGCCACAGGCCCTCAAGAATTCGTTATTTACCACCCAATACTATTGGGTGGTAAATAACGAATTTCTGTGTACATGCACATCTGTGCATGTACACCTGTACACCTGTGTGAACAAACGAACTGGAAACTGAGATAGCCTTTTTTAAATTCATGAGGGTTTTGCGACTGAAATACTTCTTTACCATCTTAAATCCCATCGAATCGCCCGACAATGTAGCGGAGCAATTTAAACCAAAAAGCACCTTCATGGCACCAGTTTCACATAAAAGCCTAGATCTGTTTGAAACACTTGTCAAGGCAGACATGACGAAAATTTGCTACAACAGTAAGTTAAAAAATTTAACACGAGCAGAGCAAAGCGCTCTATGTAATTTAAGCAAAAATAAGGAGATTACCATCCAAAAGGCAGACAAAGGGGGAGGCCTTGTCATCATGGACACTGCATTCTACATTAATAAAGGAAACGAACATGTACAGGATACTGATATCTATCAAAAACTTCCTCAAGATCCAACAAATAAGATATGTCAGAGTTTGGATTTGATCTTGGATAAAGCAGAGGAGCTAGGCTGGATCACATTGACAACTAAAAGGTACTTGAGACAAATTTACCCAAGGAGACCAAAAATCTATTTCCTACCAAAAGTACACAAACATCTACTGAATCCTCCCATCAGGCCCATTGTATCTGGCTGTTCATCCATTTTTGAAACTTTGGGTATCTTCATAGATACACACATGCAAACCTTCATACAAAATTGGCCCACATACTTGGAGGATACATCGCACTTCCTAAGAAGCTTGACTTCAATTGATCTCAACGAAAATCAAAGCTTGATTCTTTGTACAATAGATGTTGTATCACTATACACATCGATCCCCCATAAATTGGGCCTTGAAGCCATGGAATGGGCATTGCTGAAAATGGACAAACCAACAGAAACCAAATATTTGATCATGCAATTACTTGAGTTTTGTTTGAACAACAGTTATTTTAACTGGCAAAATGAATATTATACCCAGTTAAGTGGTACAGCTATGGGTTTCCCAGGAGCCTGTATCTACGCCAATATATTCATGGCCAAATTGGAACTTGAATACATACTAGAGGACAGAACTTGGAATGAAGGCATACTATATTATAAAAGGTATATCGATGACATTTTCCTAATTTGGAAGAAACCATTGGCAGATCTACAGAGGAATATCAACAGTCTAAATCTAGTGAACCCGAGAGTTAAGTTCACCAGCCAAACAAGTAACACGACAATCCCATTTTTGGATGTATCAGTGGGAATTAAAGGAAATGTTATTGTTACAGAATTATATAGAAAACCTACCGATAAGAACACATCACTACAATATGGAAGCTTCCATCCAATGACTCTCAAGGATAACCTCCCAATTTCTCAGTTCATGAGAATAAAAAGAATCTCATCAGATCAAGTCGAATGTGCAAAGAAATTTGAATATCAAAAACAATGTTACCTCGATAGAGGATATCCCGAAAAACTGATTGTTAAACAAATGGAAAGGGTCAAAGTTATACCACGAGGAGAGTTATTACAAAAAAAGACTAAAACAGAGAATAAAAGAATGGTCTTTACATCTAAATACTCCACTGCCTCAAGAGATATCAAAAGAACTATAAACAAAAGGTGGGATATTTTGCAAATGGAGAGTGATTTCGGACTATTATACGAACACAAGCCACTGTTTGCCTACAAGAGATCTCAAAACTTAAAAGAACTGCTTAACAAATCAGAAAAAATGGAGTCTTGTAATGAAACTTATAAAGGCACAAGGAAATGTTTTAATTGCAAGAATTGCAACAACGCTATCACAGGGGAGATACTACAGCATCCTCAAACAGGGGAAAGAATTAAACTAAGGCATTCAGCAAACTGCAATGCAGAACATGTTGTATACGCAATCAAGTGCCCCTGTGGGCTATTATATATTGGTAAAACGGATAGGAAACTAAGAATCCGTCTTTCTGAGCATAAGAGCAGAATTCGCAACAAAAACATGACATCACCACTTGCAAAACACTGGGCTGAAAACAACCACACCATAGCTCAGATACGCTTCCAAATTATCGAGCAGGTTCCACAACGATTGGGATTTGACAATATAAAGGCTTTACTAAGGAGAGAAATTTACTGGATCCGCAAACTCAAAACCGTGGCCCCTTTTGGGCTCAATGACAAACTGGACATGATATGCTTTCTATGACCTTCAGCCTAAATATGACCCACAAAATTCATAGTTCCAGATAGGAATCATTAAAATATAGTTGCTGTAAATAGCGAGCAACTGCCGTTTATTCCAAAAGATAAACAATGATAGCTTTAATTCCCAAAGGAGAAAACTTACACAGTGGTTTATAACTATAGGTTGTCATAATGTATAATGAACACAGGAATTGTTATTTACATATGAAGAAGCTAAGCAAGAGATGCTTTAAATGTGTTATAAAAGTAGATTATGCTAATTCCTTTTCACCTCTTTCTATCTTTTTCACACTTTACCTTTTCAGCTATTGTGATAAGGTAAATCTGTATTTTTGATGCAATAACAAAATCCAAATATTGGTAGCATGTGACCCTATAAATCGCAAATGTCTTCAATTTAAACATATCAAACATTTACTTGCAATCTGCCCACTAGGAAAACGCCAGGCTATTTTCCAATATACTCAGTAATGAGACTGTTCCGTAATGGCTGCTACCTTCATCGTTCTGTGCCTAGTCCCTTATCTATTACAACTAACTCGGCTTAACATAGTCATAGGACTATGGACACTTTTGTGTCACTGCCACAACACGCCGGTCGAGAGGGAACACGAAGATTACCTGAGCGTCGCTCGGTAAGTTTAAATGCCATCCCGCGTTCGGTTAAACTTACTGCAGTCGCTACCTAAACGGCACTCTGCTAAAGCACGCAACATTTATTTATTTTTTTCAGCGCGAGCGAGTTAATAAAGACTGGAAAGACTCACTCAGCACAATCCGCAAAATACAAAGTATACACGGAGCTCACTACAATGCCTGAGCGTCGCTCGGTAAGTGCAAAAGGCATCCTGTGCCTGGTTAGATACACAATAGGTGCTAATTAAATAGCATGTTCCTAAAACACGCATCGTTTCATTTATTTTTTCCAGCGTGATCAAATTTAAAAGACATAAAAGATTTACCTCACCCTGCCAACTATAAAGTATACACGGAGCTCATTACAACGCCGCACGGTAAGCCCAATAGTTAACCCACGGTAGGTGGGATTGTAAACACTTAAGATCACAAAAGCACCTGGTTACAACAAGCTTTGTTTCTTGTCTTTTATAGCGCAGTAAATACTTTAGAGACGCTCGCGAGCCATCAGGCAAAAATCCTGGACTCGCAGGTAAATGTTGTTATTATAGAGCTTGATCTAGCATTAATCAGTTTATCTAATAGATAATGATATATATCTTTATCCGCTTAAACCCATCAGAATCCATCAGTTCACTTCGTGATCTCAAACAATCAGGTGAGCCACATGCTTTTACGCATAAACGCAAATTATAAGCATGGAGAGGAATGCCCCCTTATACATATGCTTCAACTTATTCACAGATAACTTGGTCCCACTTGGATATGCAGAATTATTATTTTTAATTTACAACACTAATACTTCAAAGACAACCAGTTACTAGGGTAAGGTGATCGACCTATCACTTTAATAGTAGATCTCTATTCTATAAAATTACCAATACTAATTGAGCTTCCTATTTTCTTTTCTTCTTCTTTTTCTTTAGACCCCTGACGAAGGGGTGTTGACCCCGAAATGCATTGGGTTACGAATGTAATTGTGTTGTTTCATGTTTTATGAACTGTATATGAATTAGTGATTTTCATGATACAATTGATTTGATGTAAAGTTTAAAAATGACATGAATGAATCTTTATTGACTAAAACTTGTTTGTTGAAGAACAAAGAATAACATGGATTATTGTTTTCATTGATTATAATTTAATAGTAGTGCGCACCGGAGTCCTGGAGATCTAGCGATCCCAGGCCATATTCACAGTTTATTAAGTTCAGCAGGCACTAATCTGGTGCTGCACACATATCGAGTAAACTGAAACAAATTTGAAAAAACTGAGTGCATTACCCTCACCTATATACACCTGTGCCATGTGACACACATACATGCCCTTAGGGCATGTATGTGTGCCACATGGCACAGGTGTACATGCATAGATGTGCATGTACACAGAAACTCATTATTGCCCTTAGGGCATGTATGTGTGCCACATGGCACACAAGCCAGAAACAGGAGTGCTACTGGGTGTCAAAGTGACACTCTGTCCCCCTTGGCAATTCAGTATTTTTACCGAATCGGTAATTACAGAATCGGTATTTGCCATTGAATCGGTATTTGCCATTGATTCTTATGGGTTTTACGGCCCATAGGAATCAATGGCAAATACCGATTCAGTAATTACCGAAGCGGTAAATACCGATTCCTACCGATTCGGTATTTGATACCGAATGATTACCTATATTAGATTTACTGATTCATGAATACCGAATCGGTAAAATTCGGTATTTATGAATCGGTAAATCTAATTTACCTACATCTAGCCCATAGTCATTTACAGGGAGATTAGCTAGCATGTCTATCAATGAAAGTGTGTAGAAGCACATTTCATGTTGGCTGTTCATCTTTCTAAATTGAAAAATTTTGTTAGGAGGCTTTACTATGTGAAAAGTCTTGCCTTATGTTTAGGAGCAATTAATGGATTTCTATTGCATGGTACAGTAGCAGAGGTAGAAAAGGTTTGTGAAGATGTTCAGTTTCATTTCTTTTGCCTTGAACAGAAGTCTAGGGAAAATGAAGAGTTGGTTACTGAAGGTGTAGAAGAACAGGACACATGCATTAGTATTGGTAACTTCACACAAGTGATTGTAAAGTTTAACACAGTTTCTTCAGAAAAACCAAACTGTATTTGTGTTTGTGGTCGACGCACTCACTACAAAAGCCAAACTCATAATGTAGTTGTATTTTCAAAAACTGAACAGAGGGGGGGGGGGCGTGGCTAGCAGCCGATGATGGCGGCAGCAAACTAGAGAGGCTCCCGTAGCGTGGCGGCTTCCCGCATCAATCTGCATGCCTATCCGCTCAACAAAGAACCCAGAAGGGGTGCCCCGGGTCCGGTGACCGAACGACAGCTGCTGGAGAAGTTTGGGTGCGTTTACGCCCCGGGAACGGGAGGAAAGTGCTACCTCAACTGGCCTCAGAGAGCGGCCTGGCGGCACGAGTGCAGCCGCGGTGGCTGAGTTTAGTCCTGTCCGGGCGGAAGTGGACCATCGCCGGCGCGGCCAAGCGGAAGTGCCCGCGGCGGACACAACCCACGCCAGCGGGGCTTGAAATTTGCGGATCCCTCTCGGTCACTCAAAAGCTGGCTTTACCACTCCGACGTCTAGGCAGTACAGTGAACAACTGCGGCGATAAGTGTAACTGAATTTCGAATGTGACTGCGTAGTCGCCGCCATCTTACATCTCGTCCGCCAGTGCTGGTACGGCCTCACTACCGAATGGACCGGACGCCATCAGTGACTCGCAACCTACGACTGGCGTGTCTGTCTGCCAGGAAGGCTGGACACCGCTGAAACAAGGGCGGCCTGACCACCCATCCGCCGGGAGTGTTCCGACGGCGTGCCACAATGGCGGGGAAGGAACTCCGACAAACCACCACCCAGGCTAAGCTCGGTAAATTCGCCTACGAACAACAGACACTCTCCCAACCGGAGCAGCGCAAATCTGTGGGCAAAGGCACGGAAGGTGAAGGGGCAAAGAAGGCGACCCTGGACGATGTCTTGCACGCCCTGGCGCAGGTACAAGCAACGGTGGGTACGACTGCTACCGAAGTGTCCCTGATACGAGCGGACCTCCAGAAGATGAGTGCAAGAGTGAAGCAGGTGGAGGTGGTAGCTAAATCATTGGTGGAGGATGTCTCAGATCTACAGGTCGCAATGGAGAAGCTGCAGGCCGATAACAAACTGCTCAAAGACAAACTGGACGATCATGAAGGACGCTCCCGGCGGAACAACGTCCGCATTTTGGGGGTCCCGGAATCTGAAACCAAAGGGGCAATGGACTTGTATGTGGAGGACTTGATAAAAAATAAGCTGGCCCCCAAGGGGCTCTCTAACTTCTTCACGGTTGAACGAGCTCATAGGGTACCTGGAGGAACACCTAAGCCAGGGGCCCTCCCGCGTCCGATTCTAGCGAGACTTTTTAACTTCAGAGATCGTGACACGATCCTCCAGGCGGCCAGAGTGGCACCTGCCATCCAGATCCAAAACTCGCGGATATCCTTTTTTCCGGACTATACAGCGGAGGTTACGAGACGGAGGAGAACTTTTCTGGAAGTGAAGAAGACACTACGCGAACAGGAATTGCCGTACTCTATGCTATTCCCGGCCCGGCTACGGGTGGTTGCCGACAAGAAGGTTTGGTTTTTTGACTCCCCTGAGGCAGCAAGAGACTGGCTGGAGGGATGGCGCACAGTGGATCGCACGTCTGGCCGACAGCGCAACAGGCACCGAAACGACAGCCGGCCCGGCTCACAGACTTCGGCTGGAAGGAGTGCGAGTGCATCGCCGACGCAGGACCTGTCCGGGGCTGCCGGGGGCAAATAAGGTCAGCAGGCCGTGACATGTTTGGACTTGGACTTCCTCCCACATTGGTTGCTTATATATGTCGTTTGTGGACGCCGGCCTGGACATCCCGAGGGCAGCAAGGGAGCCGCCTGCTTTGGGAGACACTCTCCCCCGACGTGCAAGTACTCTGTTTGTGGGATGGGTTAAGCGCTCTGCTAAGTTGGGGTGGCGGGCAGTTGTAGGTCCGTTAATCAGGGAGGCAGGGAGGGAAGGGATGGGGGGGGTTTGTTCCTTTTTCATTGGAAATTCACTAAGTCGGTGAAGAACTGAAGTGTATGGTGTTACTGGAATGGCGTTTTTGCAGGTACGAGTGATTCCTTCTGGACGATTTGTGGGTGGTAGCGTGATTAAAGATGGCGGATGAACAACTCAATGCCGCGGGGCAAGGTGGGGCGCGGTCTACTGGCTCCGCCCTTAGAGTACTTTCCTGGAATGTAAGAGGCCTAGGGGACAGGGTGAAACGCGGCCTAGCGCTGACCGAGCTGAAACGGAATAAACCCCAACTAGCACTTTTGCAGGAAACGCACTTGGTGGGAGGGACTACTAAGGCCTTAGATAGGAAGGGATACAGGATGATTGTGCATTCGGAATTTTCATCGGGTTCCCGAGGTACGGGTGTCCTGATCAAAAAATCCTCACACTTTATTCCACTGAGCACGAAAACTGATAGTCAGGGATGCTTTGCGGCGGTGGTGGGGCAGTGGGACGGTCGTCCCTTGACAGTGGTTTCTGTATATATTCCGCCGTCCCTCCATTCAGTAATGCTTCCAGCCCTTGGTGATTTTTTGTTATCTCTCCCCGAAAGTGATGTAATTTTGGGTGGGGATTTTAACGCAACGGCGGATCTACAGCTTGATAGGTTTCCGGTGACTGCTTCGCCGGGGGGAACCTCCCGGTTTCAGCGGTTCCTAGAGGCACTGGGATTGGTAGATATTTGGCGTCATGTTCATCCTCAGGTCAGACAGTACACGTTCCACTCCACAGTCCACAAAAGTCTTTCCCGCATTGATTACTTTTTGGCGTTGGGGGAAGGGATACAGCCAGTCGACACTGTTGACATCCAGCCCCGAGGCATTTCAGATCACTCTCCGATAACTCTCACCATTTCCACCCAGACAAAGTCGCGTCGCCGCATATACCCCATTCAGGCATCTTATCTTAAAGTCCCAAAAATCAAGAAGGCTCTTCAGAGGGCCACGGAGCACTACTTTGTTGAGAATGTGTCGACTGTGGCATCCGCCGGGGTCCTCTGGGAGGCCTACAAAACAGTGCTAAGGGGGCAGGCTATGAGCTCAATCGTGGCTCATAAGAAGGAACAGGCAGCTGAACAGTCTACACTTGAACTCCAACTGCGCACAGTCACAACCTTACACGAGGCTGACCCTACAGAGGACACGGCACATGCCCTTGCACTCCAGCAGCGACTGTACACAGATCATGCACGGCTCACAGTACAGGGACACATTACTGATACACAGAATCGGGTGTACGACGTAGGCGACAAGGCGGGAAAGATGTTGGCCTGGCTTGACAAGAGAGGGGGTAGCTCCAGAGGGATTCAACAGGTGAAGGATGGGAAAGGTGCGATGCAGACTAACCCTGAACAGGTAGTGGAAGCACTGGCGGCCCATTTCGAACAGGTGTATACTCCTGAAAGGGAAGTGACCGCGATCATGGCCCAGAGTGCACTGAGCGGAGTAGATATCCCAATACTGCAAACGGAGGCAATGGCCGACCTAGATGCGGCATTAACCACTGACGAAATACAGCTTGCCATAAGGGCGCTCAAGCCCGGAAAGGCCCTCGGTCCGAACGGCATTCCGGTGGAATGGTATCACGCACGATCTGAGGACCTTAGTCCTTACCTACTCAACATGTATGAGGAATGCCGTGAGATGGGGCTGCTCTCACTAGACCAGAGAACGGCCACGATCGTGGCAATACCAAAGCCCGGTAAGCCTCAGGAGGAGTGCTCCTCTTACCGCCCCATCTCCCTACTGAACGCAGAAAGCAAAATCTTGGCTAAACTCCTGGCCAATCGGCTGTTGGCTCATCTGCCTGATCTTATCCACCCAGATCAATCGGGGTTTATGCCTCATAGGAACACTGCGCTAAACCTTCGTAGGGTTCATGGGGTACTGGCGAGGGCAGACCAGATTAGTGATAGTGCAGGTATCTTGGCCCTGGACGCGAAGATGGATTTTGACCTGGTGGAATGGGCCTACCTTTTTGAGGTGTTGTCCTGCATGGGCTTTGGCCCGAACTTTATATCATGGATTAAGCTACTATACGCGGCGCCCGTGGCACACGTGGTAGCAAATGGCCACATTTCGCGCACGTTCCCGCTTGGAAGGGGCACCCGGCAGGGCTGCCCTCTATCTCCCTTGCTCTTTGCGTTAACCCTGGAACCACTGGCTAATTGCATAAGACAAACACCCTTGCTTAAAGGGATACAATGGAGGGAGGGATGGGAAGACCGCCTGTCCCTATATGCGGACGATATACTGGTGTATTTAACGGATCCCGAGCATGGAGTGCCGGCTCTTTTGAACTTATGCGACGAGCATGGCAGGGTTTCTGGTTACACCATTAATTGGAGCAAATCAGAGATGTACGTACTGAAAGACCAGATCCCGACGCTCGGACCAGACTGCCCCCTGAGACTGGCCAGTTCCTCCTTCAAATATTTAGGGATTCATGTTACAAGGGGCCCACTTGAGTATAAGAGACTGAATTTAGTGCCACCGCTGGAACGTCTCAAGCAAGACGCTGACTTCTGGGCGGGGCTGCCACTGACCATGTTGGGGAAGGCAGCACTGTATAAAATGAAATCGCTGCCCCGCTTTTTATATATCCTAGATAATACGCCCTTCTCGGTGGCAGCAGGATACTTCAAAAAGGTAGCAGCGGTTGTTTCGGGGCTGTTGTGGGGCAATCGGCCGGCACGCATAGCTCAGGCTAAACTCTGTAGAAGCTGGTACGATGGGGGCATTGCACTGCCGAATCTGCACTTGTATTACTGGGCAGCGCAACTTAAGCCCATTTATCAATGGCTACATGCCCCGCAGTCTGATCCGGCATTTCAAGCAGACAGGGCGAAGCTGGGCATTAACAACATACTTGCCCCACTCTATGACCGAAGAAAACTGAGACTCCTGTCAGGGCCCACTAAACTCACTGTGGAAACTCGGCTGCGTTAGGCTGGAAGGGGAAAATCACCAAACTCACCCCGCTCTGGGATACACGCGCCTTGGGCAACTTGAGAATTAGCAAGGGTTTCTCCCACTGGGATTCCATCGGAATATCCACGGTGGGCGACATGTGGGAGCGGGATGAAGTTATCTCATTCACCCGCCTGAGGGAAATATACGACCTAGGGCCACACGAATCGTACCGATACGTACAAATTCGTCATGCCCTGCTCGCGCAAATCCCCTCTGGGTCGACTCTACCTGAGTCCTCCCCGCTGGAGGATCGCCTCCTGACTGACTTTATGGCGGAAAGAGCAACTTCGCTGACGTATCGTAAGCTCCTGAACAACTCGCCAGACCCACTGGCTCCCCTGAAGGAAAGATGGGAACAGGAGGTGGACGCCCTAGATGAACACGAGTGGAATGAGGCTCTGGCGTCACCAAAAGAGGTGGGCATCTCGGCTAGGATGAGACTTGTCCAACTCAAGGTTCTCCATAGGGTATATTACACGAGAACACTGCTACACCGCATCCACAGGACACCACACCCTTTTTGTCTACGTGGCTGTGGGGAGGAGGGCACCTTTTTCCACACGTTTTGGGACTGCCCACGCATACAAAATTACTGGCGGCAGGTACTGCATACTGTATCACAGGCCCTAGAGATTTCGATCCTCCCAGAACCAAGGCGATGTCTCCTAAACGTGTGGGAACCAACAGATTTGCCCAGACATAGTCGACTTTGGGTAACGTTGGGAATGATTGTAGCGAAGCGGGATATTGCTCAGCGTTGGGGGGCGGCAGAACTTCCTACGAAGTCACAGTGGTGCATGAATATGGACAAAATAATGATAACTGAAAGGGCGGTGTATTTGAGCCGTGAGTGTCCGGGCAAGTGGAATAGGGTGTGGTCCCCATGGAATGTGTATCGTGGCGAAATCTGTGACCCGCTGCCAGAAGATGATCTGTTGGAATCAGATGATGAGGGAGGGGTGGAGTGAAGGGTGGAGAAAGAGATAGGGACACCATTTGGATAGAGATGGGGGTGGGGGACAAGTCCTTCCCCGTTCCGGATGGGATCCCGGATACTACATAGCAACTTATACTGTCCTAAGGATCTTCTATACAGCTAACCTGCATTATTATTTCTCAATGACCGCAATGTGATTTCCTGTTTGTTCTTTTGGTTCTTTTCAAAAAACAAAAAATGAAAACCTCACTTAATTTGTAATGTGATTTTGACTAAATACCTTCAACTTGTTTGGTGACGTGCCCATTTACTACAGTAGCGTACTTAACGTATGAACTTCATTTCCGCATGGCTGTCACTGCTGTTTTCTCTTATTCTAGCGGCCGGCCCCTTGGGGTTGTAGGCGACTTGCTGTGTAATTGTGAGAAGGTAAAATAAAGGTTTAAAAAAAAAAAACTGAACAGAGATAAGTGGCAAGAATTTTCTGTGCATTTATTTGTAGAAGTATGCTTTGATTTGCCACACAGCAAGCTATATGGAAGAATTGCTATGATAAGTGTGGGAATAACAAAATGCCAGCTATAGCAGTACATAACAAGTTAGAATTAGTATCAATTCCAGAAAAACTATGAGAATTAAATGTTTATTAATCAATTCCCATACAACATATACTTACATTTCAGGCAGTAGTTTGTGTCGAAATAAAGACAGGGAAGCTGCTACCAACTGAGTTACAGAAAGGCCTTAAAGGAAGATTTGTCTACTTATTTTTAGATTTTAAACAGAATATTGAAACTATAGGGGTAGAAAGAGATATTGATGATCCAGTTATCATTCTAGTAAACTTTATACCTACCAAGAATGAAAAAATCTGGCAAGTGTTAATGGATGTTGGAAAAAGTAAAAAAAAAAAGCGACATTATACCGGGTCCAAAATAATATATATTATTAAAATGTTCATGTAGTTCAGGATGTAACTTGTGTGTAGGATGAAACATTATCATCAAGTGGAGAGATTGCAGAAGGGGATCGATCCAGAACACTACAGTATCCATCCACTGCATTCTAAATAAGTTATTGGTGATGCTATTAATCTTTATCAAATGAAAGAGACAAAAGGAGCTCTCATGAGTGTAAGAGAGAAAAGTTTAGTGGCTCACGGTTTTCCACAACTATTTCCCACTGGAGCAGGTGGCCGCTTTGGTGACCACACCGTACAAATACCAGTAGCTGAATACAGGTCAACCAGACTATATTCAGAGAATCCTAGATTTCCCTAGTGCATTCCACACATATTCCATCTTCTGTTTGAGAGTGACTTGTTTGGACAATCATATGGTATAAACCACATACTGAAGACAAGAATTAACCTACAAAATCTCTTTGCAAAGGAATTTATTGACAAAATTCATGTAGAGGATGACAACTTAAAATACAACTTGATTAATTTGATGGTGTGCCAACGTGGCACCAAGTATTGGTATAGTCATCATGAAGACCTGAAATGTATGTTGAAAAACCTAGGTGTACCTACTTGTTTTCTGACACTCAGTTGTGCTGAGTATGCATGGGATGACCTACTTGAATTTTTCAGCGAAGTAAACTCAAACATTAAGGACATAACGTGAAGACAGGAGGAGATCTTTTCTCTTCGGATCCTGCTAATGTTTGCAGATATTTTAACCACAGGTTTCAAGCTATGCTGTCTTTCATCTGCAACAAAACAAATCCTCCTCTTGGTGAAGTAACTGATTTCTTTTGGCCTAAAGAGTACTAAGCAAGAGGTGCTCCTCACATTCACATGCTATTATGGATAAAAGATGCACCAACAGATAGTGACGTGTCCGTACTCTTTTTCACAGAACAGTATGTGACATGTTCCATCCCAAAAGGTAGTAGTAAAAAAGGTCTGAGACTTCTGAGGTTTCATAACACATAGATGTGGGAAGTACTTTCTTCAAAAATACAGATGCAAAGGAAAATTTTACACAAGATGTTGATTTGAATTTCCACAACCTGTCATTTCCTAAGGAAGAGTGACCAGCTTTTTGCCTGCAGTCAGACATACAATGACACAGAAATCACTGAAAACCACATACAATCTGACAAGAATAGAGGCCTTGAAGTATATTAATGATTATAAACCGTGTGATTCTCAAAATGTGGAATGCAAATATGGATATATCATTTGTTACAGAGAACTCTATCACCCTTTGCTCCTAACGTCACTTCATATATTACAATGTCAGAAAAGACTAACCAAAAAAATGCTTTCCCATACATATATGGCATCCTATAATTGCTGTGAACGTTGGAGCTTAGCCATTTTGTTCTCTAATTCAAGGGGAATAGTTTGGGCAAGTCTGGGTCTAGCATGTACATGACATAGAGTGTTAAGGTCCTTCCCAGAAATTCAGTATGTAGGAGAGTACAGCCCCGAAAGTACAGACATTGTGAAATCACATATGTTGGACACATAATATCCAATAAGGAGTCCACAGCTAGTAAGCATGTGCCTCTGTGAAGTATTTCAACACCACAGATATAGAAGCAATGTAACAGAATACATAGAAAAAGGGAAATATGCAGTAGTTGAATGTGATGTTTGTTTGGTCCGACATGAAAAAGGAAATCTAATTAACTACATAAAACTTAGTTGCCAAACTCCAGACAGAAACGTTTCCCTATTTGGCACTTCTACAACTGTTCAAGCTTTGGCATGTTGAATCGGAATTACTTGCAGAATATGACTGCTACGAAAATTCGTTCAGTGCTGTGAAAGACAACATTAAGTGTTCAGTCTTCCGAAACTATTTTCAATTGTTAAATGATAAGATTCAATTGAGGTAGCTAAGGAGAGTTCACAAAGCAGCAAACGTTCTGGACCACTGAATCAAGATCCTCTTGGACAACCCATTATTGAAAACAAAGCTACAATAGCCATGAATAAGGGGGAAAGTGAAATGGAACAAGCGAAAGAGGAAAGTCTTGATTTGGAACAATTAGTTGGACAACTGAGCAATGCACAGAAAGCAATTTATATGGAGGTGAAAGATAAAATAGAACATGCATTCCTTCATGAGATGAAACAGTGTACATGCACAACATTTAAGCCAACACTATTTTATGTCAGTGGTCAAGCTAGAACCGGGAAAAGCTTTCTAATTAAAGTTCTCACCACTTACCTACAGAGGACTACAGAATCAAATTTAGTAACAGTACCAACTGGATTAGATGCACATAATGTTAAAGGAATTATTTACAATGACTACTTATGCTACCTGTTGAACATGACAATAAACTGGAATACCAGAAGTTATCTGGGGAAGCTTGTCATGAAGTCTCAAGAGTATTAAAGAAACTGAAGCTCTTACTCATCAATGAGGTGATTATGGTCTCAAACTTAATGTTTGCCTTTGTACACATGCCAACGCAACAGATTTTAATACCAGAGTATGGCATTTGGAGGAAAGAATTTAATTGTCTTTGGTGACCTACTGCAACTTACCCCCATCAAAGAACAGCCTGTTTTCAAGATATTTCTCCATGATGAAACTTGGAATTCTTTGGAAAGTATTGGCAATGTAAACATTTGGGTAAACTTCCAAAACAAGGAACTACTTATCTGACATGGAATATGGAAATATTCTGAAAAACATTATAGAAGGAGTTCTTACAAAGTTAGCTTATCAAAAAAAATCCTCCAACAACACAGCAGCAAGAAAAGAAATCCATAGTCTGTTTAATGACTATACTTCAGAAGTGCTCCAATTTTAACGAAGAATTGTTACAAATGAAAAAAGGGCACATTTTGGAAATTACAGCAATCAACAAAATGGATCACCAGGGGGTGACAGTACTGCTAAGTACAAAACTACAAGCAATATTCGATTCATTGGAGAAATCTGTATCCAGGACTGCAGGATCATAAAAATGTTTACGCATGTGCAAAAACGGTAAAGTCAATTTTTCAATTCAAAATTACTTTATTCGATTAATACAAAATTAATCACATTACAGGTATACTGTATACATCACAGATAACAAAAAGTTAAAACAAAGCAGTTCATCAATGTCAATCAATGCATAATTTCCTGTTTTTTAAACACATGCATAAAAAGGAGGTAACAGTATAACAGGTTAGGGGGGGGGGTCAGGCAACATACGTAGAAAGTACAAGGCCAAACGGCATTGTCGGAAATTATGCTTAAGTAAAAGCGGGATTAAAAGCCTTTTCCGTTGATTACAATAAAATTTACAGAAAAAGAAAATGTGCAAGTCAGACTGTTGTGAAGTGTCATCACATGGGCAAAACTAGAGCTAATTCGAGGAGAAGATACAAGCAGGGTGGGCCAACATGCATGTGATAAAGTTAAGCCAAAACCGTAGCAGATTAATCTATGCCCTGAGATTGTTACAAATTCCAGATAGGAAGATATTCCCTTAACCCGCAATGGACCTTCAATATATTCTCTAACAGTGGGTTTGTTACGATAAACAATTAATCTCTCTTCATTAGCAGTGGTTATAACCGTTATGAAATGGGTCTTCAATGCTTTTTTTGAGACTGAACCACATTTTTCTGGGGATACAAATAGGCTTCCTAGATCAAGAGTGTATAAGGTATCTTTCACATACTTTAACCAAAAAAAAAGTTCTTTGTTTTCAAAAGATAGTCAGTCCTGTATTATTTGTTGGGTTAGTGACACTGTGTCTCCTCACCATACTGAGTGCCATAGGAGAATGGGTGTGACGTTTATCCAGTCAGTTATGTGGGGGATGCTTAATTCGTCATGTAAATTAAAATTGGAACAACCAATGGGGAGACTCATCATCGATTTCCAAAACAAATCCTCTGTTGTTTGTATCCCCTTTGCGTTAACATGGCCCCACACCCCTGCATCATACGTGGCTACTGCCCTGGATTTCGCCCCATAAACCTTTCTTAAAATATCTGGGTTTCTTGATCCCAGCTTTTTTGAAAATGAGCGTATTGCATTTGTGCTCTTTTCCAACATGATCCCACGGTTCTCTAACATATTCCTGCAGGAAGCCTTAAAATCAAAAGGGACACCTAAGTATGAAAAAGACTCTGTCTGTGTCACTTTGCGATCTGAGATAAAAAAGAATGGTAGGTTTCCCAGCTTTGGCCCTGCAATTAAAACAAATGACTTAGATTCATTTGTCTAAAGATCCAAGTATTTACCAGTTTTTGTAGGGATCTTCTCGTTTGTGCAATTAAAACTGCATCATCTGCATATAATAAAATTGGGATGTGCAACTTGTTTATTCTAGGCACGTCTATAGTTGAATCTAATATTTTGGACGCCACCCATTAGTATACAACGAGAATAAAAAGGGGCAAGAACGCACCCTTGGCAAACTCCTCTTGTTACTGGAAACCACCTGGTGCATTCTCTCTGTGGCCCATACCTACCTAACGCATGATTCAGCTCTTGAATACTGTTGTCTAATGAAGGTGATCACTGCTTGGTCTAACCCCATTTCCCTCACAATTCTCCAGAGCTGTAGGTGAGATACGCAATCAAAGATCGCACTAAGGTGCATGAAGGGCAGAAATAAATTGCCTAACTTAGCGTGGGTATACTTTGCTATAAGCAGACTCAAATTTAGGCATTGATCTTGAGTGCCTCTCCCTTTCCTGAAACCGTATGGTGTCAGGATCAAGATCTTATTTGTCAAAGCCCATGTCTCTAGTCTATTTAATAGAACTCTACCCATTAATTTTGCAGTACTATCTAGGAGAGAAATAGGTCTATAGTTCCTAGGGTCTTGCTTGTGTCCTTTTTTAAAAATTGGACCTAAAATGGCTTTAAGCCAGGAGGCGGGAGGTCCCTCTCTTGCTATAGCATTAAAAGTATTAGTAAGCGGAGGACTCCAGAGGTCATGGCAATCTGTAAAAAAGTCTATTAGAGCGCCATCAAAACTAACCGCCTGATTCATGAAAAACGGGATTTGCGATTCCTTAATAGCGAAAAAATGCGAATCGCTTTTGAGAAATCGCAAATCTGAATTCATGAAGATTAGCGAGAAAAAAATGCGATTCGCACGCGGGCGCAAATTCCATTAGCGATTACCGATAATCGCAGAAAAAGCGCTATTTTCGGCTACCCGCGCCGGGATTGCGAACTCGCAAATAGCGATATTGCTATTTGCCATATCGCTATTTGCGAGATCGCAAACTCGCGAGATCGGGAAAACGGGAAGTCGCATTTTGAGCCCAGTGATGACATCACAACCAGGAAGCAGCCAGTTCCCACCCCCATTCACCACAGTGAGGCAGACCTGGAGGGAGCTAGTGGGAGAGCTGCTGCAATTCTTGTGATTTCAACACATCTACTACATTGCTGATATGTCAGAGGAACCTGTTCCTGGCCCCAGCAACACCTCTGGGCGCAAAAGGAAGCTCAAATTTTCCGAGCAGGAGCTCGAACATTTAATTGAGGGGGTGGTGGCCAACCACGACAAACTCTTTGGAAAAGACTCCAGGAGAGTCCCGGAGCAAGAAAAACGGAGGATCTGGCAGGGGATTGCCTCCACTGTCAACTCCGTGGGAGTGGCCGATAGGTCCCTAGAGGAGCTGAAGAAACGATGGTACGACCTTCGAAGTCGTGCCAAAGAGAAGGTGGCGGAGCGCCTTGGAGAGTCATCGGGCATTGGAGGTGGCGGACCTACAGTCCCTCCCAACACACCCATGGAGGACCAGGTGGAGAACACCCTTGAGAGGGAGGCCTGCATAGGCTTCACACGTCTCGACTCATCCTGCACCACCCAAGACACCCAAGGTAAGAGGCATGCGACTGCGACCCTGCCCCCTATGAATGTCCATGACCAAATAGGCTCCCCTAATGTCCCATAGGCATGCCATAGTTGCACATCAGGGAATGCCCTGAAGCAAGCATTGTGGGAGATGTAGTGGGGCCACAATGTAGTAGTACCACAATGCAGCCAGACAGGTTCCAAAGTACGCAAAGTCACAGCCATTCAGGGAATATCACCCAGCATGCATGTAGAAACTGCACGTCTGCCAGATACATGCAACTAATGATCCTCCACTTACCCTCACAGGTGGCGGCGAAAGCAGCGACAGTGAGAGGCTGCAAATTGATGAGGAGGTCCAGGAGGAGGAGGTGCCACCACCAACCCAGGCACCAGCCCCTGCCGCTGCTACAACACCAGCAGCCAGCTCCACCAGCAGTGTTCCCCCTGCGACTGGTGCAGCACCTAGAGCCGCAGCCAGGCCAGCTACTATTGTGCCCCCTGCAACAGCCGCACCACCTAGAGCCGCAGCCAGGCCAGCTACTATTGTGCCCCCTGCAACAGCCACACCACCTAGAGCTGCAGCCAGGCCAGCTACTATTGAGCCCCCTGCATCTGGCGCACCAGCAACGCCAGCTGTCACACCACCACCAGCAGTCGCTACAACATCTGGGCCCGCGGCAGTTGCGACACATCGGCCAGCCACAGTGTCAGGCCAGCAGGGCAGGCGTGGCAGGTCTCGCCAGCACACCACTCCAGCAAGCAGGATGGGCAATGGACATGGGCTGGCGCGTTTGAGTGTCAAAAGACGCATGTTGAGAATACATCAGCGCCAGGCACGACAGCAAGGTGCCATTCAGCTCCAGCTACACAAGATAGGGCGCAATGTGGCCGGAGTCGCTGACCGCATGGACCGCATGACGGCGGCCATGGCAGGAATGGGGGAGCGCATGGACAACATGACTGCAGCCATGGCAGGTGTGGGTGAGGGAATGGCCCGCATGACTGCAGCCATGGAGGCAAACACTGCTGCGATGACCACACAGCGCAGTGCAGCACGCCGCCGCCACCATCAACTCATGAGCCGGCTGGCCTCCTACAGCAGGTCGAATTATGTTGCTGCCAATGCAACTTCTCAGTTCGCTCATTAGCACAGCAGCACCAACTTGTCCAGTGCTGTGAGGACATGACCAGGGTCCTGGAGCACCTGACCACGGCGGTTACGGCACTACACCCTCCAGCAATACCAGCCACTGTGGGGGGTGATGATGTTAGTGAGGGGGCATCCAGCATCAGCAGCCACTCAGCCTCACAAATCCCACCACTCAGCCGCAGCACCAGGCCCACGCCAGGTCCAGAAGCCCCGGAAGAGGATGCCCCTCAGAGGCGCCTGGGCGGAACACGCAGGAGGCGCACTTGAGTACATTAGACAATAACAGGCACAGGCTGACTTTAAGCCTGTCCTGTCCTATGACACTGCAGTATGCTGTAATACTGTTAGTGGGAGTTAGTAGAACTGAAACCTTTTTTGTGATTTGAACAAATACGTTTATTTTGCTACACACATTAGCGTTGTGTCATTATTACATTTTGCATGCATTATTGATTTGTGGGGTGATGGAAGAGGGTGCACTAGAAACTGTTCACTGTGATGTGGTTGCGACGTCTGTGGCCTTCAGCTGGGTGCTCCCCGCGTGCATGGCGCGCATGTGCTGGTGGCCGGTTGTCCCCTTCAGATTCACTGCCAGAGATGTCGACAGGTATCCGGCGCTTGGTTGCTATGTTATGTAGTATTGCGCAGACAGCCACAATGCGGCAGCACACTGCAGGACTGTAATACATGGCCCCACCTGTCTTGTGCAGTATGCGGAACCTGCTCTTGAGCAGGCCAAATGTCCTTTCTATGCAATTCCTTGTCCGTATGTGTGCAATATTGTAGCGCCGTTGCTGGGGTGTAGCAGGGTTGAGGTATGGGGTCAGGAGGTATTCACGGAGGGCGTAGCCACTATCACCTGAATGAGAGGAGAAGATGGTGATTGCCTGTGCTGCGCTGTTACATCTTAGCAATGTGACATTGTCGACAAAGTGTACTTACCAAGTAGGTGTCCTTCCCCAAACTCTCCCCTGACCAGTCGTGTGTGGAGGCCGTTGTGCCGGAATATGAAGGAGTCATGGCAACTCCCTGGGTACTGTGCGACAATGTCAGTGATGTTTGTCTTAGCATTGCAGACCATCTGGATGTTGAGGGAGTGGTAGGACTTTCTATTGCAGAACATATACTCCATGGCAGCTGGTGGGCAGATGGCGACGTGGGTACAGTCTATGCATCTGAGCACATGTGGAAAATGGGCTACATTGTAGAATTGTAGCTTGGTCATGTCCAATTCCTGTTGGCTGGCGGGGAATTTGATGTGACGGTGTAGCTGGGTGAGCATGGCGTCAACAAAAGTGTGGAGGCAGCGTGACATGGTGGGCTGGGATATCCCCCCAGCAGCCGCTACTATCCCCTGGAAACTCCCTGAGGCCAGGAGGTGCAGGCTAGACAATACCTGCACATGTGTAGGCACCGCATTGGTACGGCTTGTTGGGTGCTGCATCAGGGGGTCAAGGTCCTGTATTAGCTGCATTATCATTTCCCCATTCAGCCTGTATTTTGCATATATCTGCTCTCTGGTTTGGCCCAGCAAGGTGACCCGCTGGCGGAATATCCTGTCCTGGATCCTGCGTCTCCTCCGTGCTAATCGCTGTAGCCTTCGACGCCTCACCACCATGTACATTCCTGGCATTGTGGAACTCCTAATGCTGCTGCTGATGATTGTCCTTATGTGTGATTGGTCAGGCCTGAACCTGTTGGTGATTGGACAACGGTTTTTTAAATGTAATTTTTGCATGGCTTTTATGGTTACCAACTGCTTTGAGTTGTCCTTATTTTGCGCGGCGCAAAAAGCGATTTTTGGGTTTTTCGCAATTTGCGATTTTTCTTGAATACCGATTGCGATTGTATAGCGAATTCGCTATTTATTTCGCAGAATCCGTGGTTTCTCGCATTTTCCGATTCGCTCATGCTCACCTGCCGGTACTCTGCGAATATAATAGCGAATTCGCTATTATGTGTTTGCAAATTCGCTTTTTTGATGTTGAATGCCGATTCCGGAAATTGCGCCCGCAATAGCATTTTCGCAGCGATTGCGGGCGCAATTTTACTTCATGAATCAGGCTGTAGGTGCCTTATTACTGGTACTTTGTTCCAGTGCTATACATACCTCCCTGTTATCAAAGGTAAGGGTAGTACTAGAGGATGGGACAAGCTCTACGTCCCTAAGCCCAGCACTTGCAGGTGGGGTGTTAAAAATGTTACTAAAGTGCGCCACCCAAGAGTCCACGTCCACGTGCATATCCAAATTAGGCTCGGAGTTAGATTTTTAAAATGGGGCGTTAATCACTGACCAAAAATCCCTTACATTATTTGTGGTTGATGCAACCAATAATTTGTCCCAGGCTTCTTCTTTCAGTATCTTTAACCTGTTCTTCCTTGCCACCAAATAATTTACGCGGGCCCGTTTCACAAGTAGGGGATCTTTTGGTACAGTCTAGATTGATCGGTGTAGGTCAGAAAGTGCTTTAGTATAATAACGACCGAGACTCTTCGGTCCCTTAGGTTTGCATGTCCCACCATTTTTAGAGCGATTCCTTTTCACCTCTCGCAAGATAGTTTCAAAAGCCTCAATGGTAGCCTCTGGGTCCTGGTTTGGATCAAGACATATTTCTATTTCTTTCCTTGAATTTGATACTACTTGAGGAATGAGAACAGCCTTATCAATACTACCCCACTTAAGTGTTATCCCATTCTTTCTAGCTATGGTGGGTTTTAAGTGTGAAAAAGTAATGCCGTAAATACCTGGCCAATTCATCTGCTAGGTTATAGCTGCATGGTCACTAAAGCCCAGGAATTCAACTGGCGGAACAGTGGGCCGGAATGCATCGGGCCGGGAGCCAGGATTGCTGCTGAGACGACGGGCATTTGGAATATTGTTATAATCTGGTACAGTGGCATATTCGTCAGGCGACTTGATGGACCAGGAAATGCTGCATTAGAACATTTTTAAGCTTGGCATCAGCACACGCATTACTTTACTTCACTGAAGGTCAGGGAACATAGTGTTTCGGGCCAGAAAAAAGAAAAATGTGTTTAGTGGCATTTGATGTTTGAATAAGAAATCATTGAAAGAGATATTGGAAGAAACTGATTGGAATTCGCAGGGATCTATTGCATTGAAATACCTTGGATATTACTAAATGTGTGGAGCTCTCCCTATTTTTCTTTGGACACGAAGATAATTAATCTTGATGAGAGTGACGGCCGTATTAAGTAGTGGTACAAGATAAGGGTTAACCCACTAGTACTGGGACCTGGGTAGTTAAATGTTGTATATAAAGTGGTCCCAGTTGGAACAGCATTACTAGACACACATAATAATAATAAACAGTATCATGAATCAATTATATAAACAAATTAGTCTGAGAGATGTTCTTTAATATAGATCCTCAAATGCAAATTGATTGTCTGTATGATCAATACATATAAATAAATGATCTCAGTATCAAAGGGAGAAGGTGACAGGTGAAGGGGGGGACCGTGAATAGGATAGTGTGAAAAATAGAAGACAAATTAATCTTGATGAGAGTGACGGCCGTATTAAGTAAGCCCTGATGATGTCCCGGATGGGGATGAAACGCGTTGGCTGTTAATCTGTTAATTTTGGTTGTATATGAAAAAAAGTGATGTGTCTTCTGGAAGCTGACTGAAATGAATATATTCTTCAGAATAAAGAAAAACCAACGTAAATTTTCAGTTGTTTGGAGGAGTATTTATGTGAACTGTTGACCTATCAATACTAATACAGAAATTGTTGTAATATTGGATTTGATTTTGCATACTCACTCCATTTTCCAGTTTTTACCTTTTAAAAAAATGAGTTTATTAGGGCATTCCCCTAGGGATTATGGGCATAATGCATGTTTGGTTCCCCAGGTTCATCTATAAAGCCACAGATAGGGGTCAATGCAGCAGGACACGGGTGTACATTAAAATCTCCTATCCAAAGCACCATTGGTTTTTTCTTGCTTAAACCTATTATCCTATTCATATTTTCCTCCACTGTTGCAACAACTTTAAACATTTCGTTTCCAAATGAATTATTATAAAAACTGATCAATAAAATATGGTTGCCATCAGGACCTTTAAGGTGTAACATATTAAAACTTTGACACTCAGTGTGAGAAGATAAAACTTGAAATCTCAAAG
This sequence comes from Lissotriton vulgaris, assembly GCF_964263255.1. NCBI lineage: Eukaryota > Metazoa > Chordata > Amphibia > Caudata > Salamandridae > Lissotriton > Lissotriton vulgaris. The sequence goes on from NC_141699.1 coordinate 589,179,671, forward strand.
TGTTCTTTAAAAAAGTCACAATGCTGCCATTTGCTCTTCCAGCAGTTGAGGCAATTGCAGGGTATGGTTTGACCTATATCCATCTATGCTGACAGGGCCCCCTGCCCAGGTTTCTTGCAAACATATTAGGTTCTAAGTACAAATGTATTTTAGCCAATCCTGATTCAGCAGTTTCTGTCCCATCCCTACAATATTCCATGTGATGGCTGGGAATGTATTCATATCCTTAGTGGGGGGAGCTTTAGTAGCCAAGGCTTCCCGGGGCCCATCCCCCACTACATTCTGAACTTCCTCCATATTACACAGTCAATCACAGGCCTCCATATCAATTAACGCCAAAAAACGGTTTGAGGTCAGTAATAGAGGGGTAATATTTCCTCTGTGATATAAGTATGACTGGGGCCCCACTCATTAGCGATGGAATTTTGAGCCCTATTTCCAATTTGGCCAAATTGGCACAGTGGCTGTTTGTAAAAGAAACCAAGGGGTAAAACAAATATTTGAGTACGTTCAGAAGGATTGTTGGGTAACAGTTGCAATAGGTCTTGAGCCATAACTGGGGATTTCAAAGTTACGACCACACCGTCCCCTACAATAGACTTCAGTTGCTTTCCATGCCAGGATACCCCACAAGGTATTACGATATTACAGTATTCCTCGACCCGACCGTTCCCATTTTTGTTGATCCAATGACGTGCTTTGTGAATTAATTGTATGGTGATTTCTGTTTGATCTTATTTTAGAGTTAGGGTGTTTGCTAAAATTAGTACATAAGGACAGGCGTCTGGCAGGAGATCTAACCTTGGCCCTTCATCCAACCTTTGTGAAAGATAGGGGCCTCCATCCTTGAGCCTAAGGTCTCTTGGGCCAATAGCCTTGAAGCTGAGTATAAATAAGGCACTGACACTGGGCCTTGATTTTGAGTCTCAGAAGGAGCCGATGAGGGGGCCGATGAAGAGTAAACCACACCGCCCCACGCCGACGTCCAGGCTACTATGGGCACACCATGAGTTTGGGTTTGTTGCAATGTTTCACGCGTATTTTCACTACGCACACCTTCTATATAATTTAATGGCTGCTCTTGTCCATTTTCAATAGACACACCCTCTCCCTGAGGGGTACATCTTAGAGTTGTTAGTTCCCTTATAGCTTTTTCAATTGATTCTAGACGCTGGGTTATGGGAGCTAGAAGTGCCTTAAATTTTTCCATAAACACATCCATGTTCGGGGCCATACATGGGGCTCCTGGCTCTTTGTAGATTTGTTCCCTGTTACCATCTGTTCCCCTTTCTGAAGAGTTTTGACTTTTCCTTGGTCTCTTTGAGGTTTTTGGCAGTGGGTTTTTCAGGGGGTCCCTTTTTCTCTTTAACACTGGTGCCGCATCCGTTGAAATTAACCCCTCTGGTGGAAGTGTGCAGGAGCTTTGTTCCAGGAGTGGTACCTCTGCCGTGGATGGGAGTAAAGGAGGGCTCACCACACCCATGCCTATAACCAACACATTTGATGCCTGACTAGATGGAATATCCTTATTTAATACATTGTGAGTACCCAGTGACAATCTCCTCTCCGCTCGGTCAATTTCTATAGCGATCACGGAAGAGGCTCTAGCCAAAAAACTGTCCAGACAAGTAAGATTTTCCTCCTCTGTCGATGTTTGTGCTGCTTTCCCCCTCCCCTAGCTAGCGGTGTTCTTTTTTTTACCTTTTTAGAGCCTTTGCCAACCGGGCAACGTCAGGGAGGGACCCAGCCCTGTCTCCTCCGGGCTCCGACGGGCGTCGAGGCATTTTGCAGTGCAATTTAAATGTTGAGAAAGGATTAGTACATGGTGCTATGGGTAAAGTGATTCATTTCATTTACTTTCCATATTGGGATCAGGTTGAATACTTAACCATAAAATGTAATCAGATTGATGGTGTTAAGCAGCTTGCCTACAGTGTTGTATGTTTTCTTACTTGTAAAGTACTTATATGTCCATCTGCAGCAGTTCCCAGTGTCTCTAGAGCATAATGTAACTATCCATAAATCTCAAGGTTTAAGTGTAGATGCACTGTTTATTAATATTTGTAATTTTGTGTTTTACAGACGGTGTTGCATATGTTGCATTGTCTCGAATAAGAACATTGTTTGGTTTGTTTTTGATTGATTACAATAACAGGAAAGTTAGAACTGATGCAAGTTGTCTCAGAGACTACGATCGGTTAGGAAGTGTATACGCTCCTCATTCAAAACAGTATCCCATTTATGAAAAACTGATAATCTGTCCCAAATGGAAGCACACTACAAAATCTACAGATGTTGCTGAAAAGAATAAAAACAAGAACTAACACAAAAGGTGTTAAGAAGAAAAAACTGGAGAATGAGGGAGATATTGTAGGTTACCAGCTGTCAAATACTTCTGGGTTCAACTGCTATGCAAATGTTGTTCTCAATGTACTGTTTTATTTAGCACATCTTGTAAATGCTATTGAACAGAAACCGCAGAAGAGATTATGTTTTGCACTGTGTGGTTTGCTCCAACGTTTACAAAGTGATAGGACTGTAATACATTGTGCTTTAGGCATTTGACATCTAGTAGATATACTAAGTGGATCAAGACTATTTGCTCAGAACATTCAACAAGATGCACTTGAATTTATAATGGTCATCCTTTGAGTTTTAGAAGAAGAAATCACCAGAATTGATGGACTTATTTGGATTTAGTTAGACATGGAACCATAACTGTGAAGATTGCTCTTTTCCATGTACCACTCACATAAATTGTGATCAATTTCCAAACTTAGCACTACTAGATTCCACAATGTGGTCTTTTGACAGATTGATCCAAATGGATAACAAAAATGTGACCTGCCCAAATTGTGGACCAGATGCTATGTCTATATTCCATATATGAAGAAGTGGAAATACCTTATATTAATGCTACAACGATCCAGAGCAGATGGATCTAAATTAGAAGTCAAACTTAGAAACTTCAAAGCAAGACAAATATCGATTTCTGGATTAATTTATACTATTATGGCTATCATCTTATAAGTAGAACATAATGTAACATCTGGATGCTATACTGTCTATTTAGAGAGTAAAACGGAATGGACTTAATGCAATGACATCAAAACCAGCCTTAAATTTAAACAAAAACTGCCTTTCAAATTCTTACCTGCTGTTTCTTCAACCAAAGTTCTGAGGAGGATTTCTGATTTAAAAAATAGCGTATGGTGTTTCTTCTAAGTGAATTCTCAGTGATTAAGACATAATTCGGCCTATCAGAGGTGATGTTTTCAAATGGATCTCCAAATTTCAAGTGAGCTTTGCATCTATTACTAGTATTGTACCAGTTATAATACCAGAGCAGTTTTTTAAACATAAGTTTCTTTAGATTAGTTCAGTAACTGTAGGTAAAACAATTGATTAAATAATTGTAGTGAGTGCAATGCAAAGTGTCACTTATTTGTAGTGATATAATGTGCAGTTGTTTTTTTCTCCATAATCTATGAGATTGTTGTTATTTGAAAGGTTTTATATAGCGCTGGCTGGACCCGGGGGTATCAGAGCGCTTTACATGAGCATTGATCGTTACAGTAAAAACAGTAGTTCAATAGGATAAAAACAAAGACAGGCAAGATTAAAACATTATTAAATTGATAAATAGGCAAAAAACTATCAACATGAGGAGAGGTTATCAAGACAGACTATTTTACATAAAAACAGTATTCAATTAGCAAAAGGGCATAGAGCTATTTACATAAGTAGAGGCTAGCAAGAAAAGCTATTTTATACGAAAACAAGAACGCAAGTACAGCTCATTGTTGAGTGAAGGGGGAACAAAAATTTAAGGCTGGTTGGCGGGAAAAGAATAAATTGATTAACATAGATGGGTGAGAACAAATTGGGGAGAATATAAGTAACGTCTGAGGGAGATTCGAGGAGGAGCTGGGGGTAGGGGTCGTAGATGGGGGGAGGGGATTAGAGGGTAATAAATCAAAAAGGAGGGGGAGAGGGGAAAGAGTCAGGAAGAAAGTAAAGTGCAACCAGAGCGGGGTAAGTTGAATGTAGGGTCAAAGGCGCGGTTAGGAACCCCAATATTTGTTGAGAAGGTGAAATTTGAGGTGTTTTTTAAAGCTGAGGTAGGAGGGGTTACAAAGCAAGTCCCTAGAGAGAGCATTACAGATGATCAGGGAATTCCCGCAGAAGGAACGAGTTTGTGTGGTCATATTTTTTAACGGGGGACGAGAAGTAGAGCATTAGTACTTCTCATCGACCGAGAGCAGCCCACTTTTTTGAGTTTGTACGGTACAACGAGGTTTGTTAGTCAAGGGCTTTCTGCGTTTTGCATGCAGTCTTGTAGGAGGATCTTCCTTCAATGGGTAGCCAATTGAGGGCTTTAAGGGCTGGGGAGATGTGGTCAAAACGTTTACAGTCAGTAATTAGCCTGGCTGCTAGGTTGAGCACACATCTAAGGGGGGCAAGGTGTACTTTGCAGGTTCCGGTGAGAATAGCGTTATCATAGTCACTTTTGGAGAGAACTAGTGACTGGACAATCCATTTGAAGTCGTCAGATGGAATGAAGTGTTTGATTTTCATAAGATGTCGGAGAGAGAAGAGAGCTCCTTTAGCCGAGTTTTTTATGTGGTCGTTAAGAGTAAGGTTGTTGTCAATAGTGGAACCAAGTGATTTCACTGAGTTTGATAAGGAGAGCGGGCAGTTGAGGGCATTACGGTCAGAGAGCCAGCCTTGGATTGGGAGATGGTTGTTTTTAGGAGAGATGAAAATGATTGGGTTAAGTTTGAGGTGGTTGGAGAAGAAACAGGATTGGATTTTACTCAAGGAATTGTTTAGATGAAGTACATCAGAGTGGGATCTAATCCTGTAGTAAAGTTGAGTGTCATCAGCATAGAGGTGATAGTTGATTCCTGCTTGTTTCAGAATAAGGGTAAGGGGTTCCATAAGGAGGTTGAAGAGAGAGAGAGGGAGAGAATAGAGCCCTGAGGGAGGTGTGGGGTTAGAGAGGCAGTCATTGATTTTGAGTTGTTGTATTCTGTGTTGGAGAGAAGAGGTGAACCATTTGAGGACCAGACTATTAAGGCCAATGTGAGCTTTGAGTGAGTTAAGTAAGGAAGAATGGTTAACTGTATCAAAGGCAGCAGAGAGGGCATGGAGAATAAGTAGGCAAGACTCAACATTGTTGTTGTTACCCTCTGTTCAAGGATGAATCTTTATATGGTACATCATTAATAGTGTACAAGTATGAAAGCAGAGAAAAATAAAAAAGAGGAAACATGAAATGATTTACTATAATGAGATATACTGTTACGCATAAGCAATGTGTACTGTTTTATTTTGGAAATTTTGCAAATACAATGCTAAGTTATATTTATGATCTTTTCCTTTTTCAACAGTGGTTGGAGTGATGCATCATTAGATATTTCTACATACTCATAGTGCCATACAACTATTTGTTTGACGTACAAACACATCCGCTCACTCACCAAAACAGTCACTCATACAGCCACTCAGTCACCTATATAGCTACTTAGACAGCCAGTCAATCACCCATACAGATAGTGCCACATACACTGAGTCTCTCATCCAGTCACTGACACAGTCAGCCACTCAACTGCACAGGTACTCACACAGCTCCTGACTGACCCATACAGTCACTCATATATCCATATATTCACTGATACAATCGCTAACACATCCAGGCCCTGTCTTGGCGGGTTTTTTGGCTCTATTTTGGAGTGATAAAGACTTTAAGCTTGCTCACATCCATTATATGTATTCTTAGCTTGTGTTGGCTCTTTTAAGCCCTTTCTTCCAGACCTAGAAGAGGATAGCTGCTTTATATGATGATAGATCCCTTACTCTAATCCATCTATTGCCTATTGGCTTTGCCTTTCATTATTTTGCCTATAGTAGAAGGTGGATCCTCTGGTCCTGACTTTATATTACACATAGGTATGGTTTGTGTAGGTACTCTGACAGAGCTAAGGGTTATTTCATCCTTCTTAGGCCTACAAGGCCCAGAACTAGAGAGACTCCATTTTGCTTTCTATCCCTGCAGAGCTGAGATGCTTCAAGGGGGAAAGTAATATTTTGGTTTTGAGCTGTTGTTCGCCCTAAGCGAACCGGAGAGAACCGGCCAGAGCTGAATCTAATCAAGAAGTGTCCCTGGGCTCAGGTCTCTAGACAAAACAAGCAGCTGATCACTGTGGGAGCGTCTGGAGCAAGGAGCCCGGTGCATGGACCTGGTGGGAGGAGGCTGCTGGCTGGAGCTTTCCACTAGAGGAGAGGAATCCATATTAGCGAAGTGCAGAAGAGGAGGAGTGGTCAGTTTGGTTCTTGAAGAGTGGAGAGTAGGATGTCTGCTGGAGCTGCAGAGTGCAGTGCAGTTCTTTTGGTTTTCTGGAATGGAGAAAGAAGGCAGATGATGACTGAAGCTGAAGAGAGCATTAAAGCAGATGGAGGAGTTGAGGCTGTCAGCTGAAGTAATTGAGCCAGAGGCGTGGAGCTGTGGTGACGGAGGGAGAGACAGAGAGAGCCCTGATCCCACCAGAGACAGAGAGAAATCTTCCTTCTAATAGGTGAGATAGTCTAAACTAGTCCACTTTACACTTACACCTTAATTTTGTCTTTATTCCCTAGGCTATTGTATGTCTAATCCTTTTCTTTCAGCGGTGTGTTAAAAGTTCCTGTTAATCAAGAGACCCCGCAGATAACCTTGTCCTCATACTGTATGTCTAATCCTTTTCTTTCAGCAGTGTGTTAAAGTTCCTGTTAGTTATAGAGACCCCGCAGATCTGTGTATGTGTATTTCATCATTATTGTAATAAAGATACCCCAGTTCTTAGTGAACTAGTGTGCTGTGTTATTCTTATGATAAAGCTAGCCTTTCTTCTAACCAGATGCTTTAGCAACTGATGGATCAAAAGGAAATAGGAGCGTTTAAATCAGGGAATAACTCCGGCATACAGTGTGTGTCCATTATCCTTAAACCACAGGTAACCTTTTTCTTCTAGTCAGATGTTACAGCCAGAACAGATGCTGCCCCTGATCCGGTAAGTCTGAATAATTAGGGAGAGAGAGGAGCCCTTGAGCTAGGGAATTATTGACACTAGTGATTTGGCCATCACATAATATTATTGTAGTAGCGAACCCTTAGTGAATAGTGAGAGAGACTTCCCAACATAGAGAGAGAGCTGAAGGTATTCATAGGAAAGTGGTCGTCATTGGTAAGTGGCGTTAGTGAGAGCACTGATTGTGGTCAGTGTGTAGATCCCCCGGATTGTGGATCATGTTGTAAGTGAGTGAGCACCGGGGGGATACGGTGTTTAGGTCCGCCGGATTGTGGACCGGATAAACAGAGAGCACTGGGGCTGCAGCTCAGTGTGTGAATGGCACGCCGGATTGCGTGTCGAGTGAGCACTGAGGGTAATCAGTGTGTAATGGTAGATAATCAGAACTGCCCCAGGGTAGATCAGTCTGGACCCATGTGGTCGCGAGACTATGAGGTATGAGTGTGGTGTAGGGCATGGATGTCCTTAGTAATCAGTGAGTATTCTTAGTATCCCTATAGATTTAGTGGTGTTTCTGATGATATGAGCTTGTATATTGCGAGTTCCCCATCCTCAGGTAGGTACCCAGGTGCCTGGATAGATGGGTCCTGAGGAGGGAGGTGGTTACGTTCCGGCTGGGTTGGAGGGGCTCTCAGGAGCTGATCCCATCTGGTCTAGAACCCGGTTGTTACAGGCCCTCTCCTATGTAACCACTGACACACCCAAAAACTCACCCATACATTTACAAACAGATCTACTCACTCACCCAAACAGCCTCTCAAAGACCCACTCAGTCACCTGTACAGCTACTATCACCGACAGTCACTCTTACAGATAGTGCCACACACAAACTCAGTCTCTCATCCAGTCACCAACACACTCACTCACCTGCACAGACACTCACACACCCATTGACTCGCCCATAGACACTCACACACCCACTCAGTCACCCATACAGTGACTCTTACATCCACTAAGTCACCTATACGATCACTATCACACCCAGTCACTCTCTCATGTAACCACAGATACACCCAATCACTCATTAATACAGTTACAAACAAATCCACTCACTCACCCATACAGTCACTCATGCACCCAGTTACTCACCAATACAGCTACTAGCAGAGCCAGTCACCCATACAGCTAGTGCCACATACACCTAGGGCCATATGTATAAAGCAAAATTGCATTCGCAAAACGCCAAATTCGTAGAATTTCGGCGTTTGCGAATGCAATTTTGCCAAATGGTATGTATTAAGGCAAAATAAGGAATCGCAAAATTTGCACTTCCTTATTTTGCGATTGCATTTAAGGAATCGCATATTTTGCGATTCCTTAAATGCAAAGTAAAAAGCACCAAAAAAGTGCAATTTGGCCTTAAGGAATCGCAAATTACCACCAACTTCAAGTTGGTGGTAATTTGCGATTTTTTTGAAAAATGCACTTTTTGCATTTTTCAAAGTGCAATGTGAAGCACATACATGTCCTTAGGGCATGCATGTGCACCACATGTGAACCCATGCTTATTTCAGGGGTGCATCAGGGTGTCCTTTTGACACCCCTGCACCCTTGAAATTATTCTCAATTTGCGATTCTCAAATTGCGAATCGCAAATTGAGAATAACTTCCCATTCAAGCCTATGGGCCCTGGCCCATAGAAATTAATGGAAAAGTATTCCTTAATTGCGATTTGCAATTTGCTAATCGCATTTAAGGAATATGTAGGATTCGCAAAATGTATTGCAAAACCTACATGCATAGCATTTTGCGATTCTCAAATAGCGATTCACAAAAAATCTCTATTTGAGAATCGCAAAATGACTTCTTGATACATCGGCCCTTAGTCTCTCAAGTCAAAATTAGCTTTATTCGAGATGTACTCATAAAAGCGTAAGAATAAAAGTTCCACATTCTATACAAATATGCGTGTAATGATAATTTGCTATTTATATATACATAAAGATTTACAATAAAAACAGGATTTAAAAACATTAAAAGAGGTAAAAATCATCTTGAAAGCTATATACAAGAAAACTATTAAAACAAGTTGTGGGCAAGCTTATTACATGGTCATGCTAGGCAAATATCATTTTTCATTAAAACACAACAGGCACATAGAGAATAATCACAACTTAGGTTTCCGCCTCAAGACCCACGCCCATCTCAAATATTTAGCAACTGCTATTGAGATAAATGGTAAAGTGCTAGTGCATATACGGCCAGATTCATCAAGCTTAATTGCGCTCACAAAGGGCCAGATTCTGAGAATCTGGCCCTTTGCGAGTGCAATTTTTGCATTTGGGATTCATCATCCCAAATGCAAAATTCGCTAATAAAGAATTCGCACATTTGCGAGGAGTTGCATTTAAGGAATCTCTATTTGAGATTCCTTAAATGCAATTCATGAACCATTTTAAAATTGCGAAATCGCAATTTTGGGCCGCTATTTACCGCGAGGTCAAACCTCGTGGTAAATAGCGAAAACTTAGAAAAATGCATTTAAATGCATTTTTCTAAGTTGCATGTTACACACACACATGTCCTTTGAACATGTGTGTGCGCAACACCAACGTAGATTACATTTCAGGGGTGCTACCGGGTGTCCTTTGGACACCCCTGGCACCCTTGAACTCGCATCCTTATTTGCGATTAGCAATTAGCTAATCGCAAATAAAGAATGTGTAGGAATCGCAATTTATTCAGCGATTCCTAAATGAATCCTGTCTTGCAAGTCCTTAATAGCAATTCCTTAATAATCGCTATAAAGGACTCGCAAAACGGGACTATGATGAATCTAGCTGATAATTCTTAGCGCTTCAGCACTACTTTTTGTACCCAATAATTTACACATTGGAGTTAGACAAACGCGCCTTGGGATTACATATGCGGGACAAACAAACGGAAAATGAGCGGTAGTTTCCTTATGACACCCACAGGCAGGGCAGATGTTACTACTTGCACTAGCCCACCTACCAGTCAATGACTTCAGAGGCAAAGATCCAGCTCTAAGCTGGAAATAGAGTTTCTTGTCTCCGGGTTTCGTGATCTCATCCCAATATAATTCTAACCTGGGGGTAAGCTTTGCCTCAAGGAACCCCCCTGCCATAGTGGAAGAGTCAGTGCCACTCCAAGTGCCGTATGCAACCTGCTCCCAATACGTCTCCTTTAAGGCATTTTTAGATGGAAACAAAGCTACCGCTGGATTTTCCCACAGCATTTGCATGCCCAAACCCACCAGAGTGTTTCTAAGTTCCCTTAGCCAGGTAATCTTTTGGAAGTCATCGGATTTTATAACACTCCATGAACCCTTCAGCATAATGAGAGAGCTCCGGTGTAGTCCAAAGCCTACGGCAATATAAAATAGGGCGAAGCTTTGCTACATCCACGATGGCCTTCCTACCCAGATCGTATCTTAGTGGCTTCAATGGGGTACTCTGGGGAAGACCGGCGATGCTGCGGAAAAACTTATTTTCTGAGAGTGTTAATGGCATCAATTTTTCAAACCCCCATAGCTCTGCACCGTAAAGAGCAGAGCTGAGAACTTTGGTTTCATAAACTTGGAGTATTGACTTTATCGGTTTTGTTAGAGATTTTTTATGTTCCAAGTTTAGAGCCCCCGCATATTGCCGATGTTTTAGGGCGGCCATATGTATGTGTTGGTCCCATTTGTTATCTTTTGCTATATGAATCCCTAAATAAGTAAAAGCCTTGATCATTTCCAATGGTTGACCATTCATAAAAAACTTCCCTCTAAATCTAAGATGCAGGTTAAAATCCATGAGTTTAGTTTTTGCCACGTTAACTTCCAAACCATGGTCAGAATAAAACTCCTCAAAAATTACTGGGGCACGCTGTAGGCCACTCGGAGTTTTGGATAAAATAAGCATATCATCCGCAAACATTAAAATCGGGATCTTTACGCCGGCTAGGGTGGGGGCATCTGTGTTTACTAGTGCCATGAGGTCGACTACTCCATTATAGTACAATGTAAAGAGCGTAGGGGCCATTGCACAGCCTTGGCGCACACCACGCTCTACCGGGAATTCGGGAGTGACCTTTCCCTGTACACCCCACTGTATCTTGGCATAATTAGCATCGTGTAGCCTCATCACCAAAGTTAAAATTTCTTCAGGTAGGCCTAATTTTCTTAAAACTGTCCATAGCTGTAACCGAGGGACAAGGTCAAAGGCTGCACGTAGATCAACAAAGGCAGCCTAAAGGCTGCCTTTGCCCAATGCCACAGTCTTCCAATAAAGTAGGGTGAAACGGAATACCTGATTGATCGTACTTGTGAATTTCCGAAATCCCGCTTGGAAAGGGGACAATATATTATTTTCTTCAACCAATCTAGTATCTTATTCAAGGTCATCCTCCCAATCACTTTTTGAATAGTATCTATCAGGCTGATAGGCCTATAATTGCCCGGCTGCGTTTTATCACCTTTTTTGAACACTGGGATTAGCATCGCCCCTTTCCATGATACCGGGACTGGTGCACCCTGGGCCACAGCGTTAGCCAATAACATAATATACTTGCCCCAGAGTACTTTATCATGGAGAAAGATGTCCGCTGGGACCCCATCCGGTCCCGGCGCTCTACCACCAGCCACTGCATTGAGAGCCACTAAAAGATCATTATCATTAAAAGGTGTATCTATATATAGGACAGGTCTAAAATCTTCCATAACATTGTCTAGAGGGTTACGCGTATATTGTGGTCTGAAATAGTTTACCCAACCTTCCTGGGAAACATGGTTTTTGGGCATATCAGACTGGCCCCCTCCTCCCCATTTCATAATATTCCAAAAAAGCCTTGTATCCTTGCTATCACTTGCCTCCTTGAGGTCCTGCCATCGGAGTTCATCCCACAATTTCTTGGCCTCATATATACGCCTTTTGTACTCCTGTCTAGCTGAGTGGACAGCATCCAGTTCCCCCCTCCTGATTGCAATACCTAGTGAAGCTATAGCAGACCTACAGTTATCATTATACCACCTAAGCGGTTTAGGGGCAATAACCTTATTGCCGGCTTGAAAAAGTGGGCCCTAATACCCACAAAAGGCTATCATGCATTTTGGTTACGCAACTCAGATCTTTACCGGATCTAGGTCCAATATGGCTTTGTCAACCTCCTTGTTAATATTATCCACGGCCTTTTGGTTGATCATGACCTGCAGCTATTTAACCCCTTCGCTGCTGATGACGAGCTCATCAGCCACGGGTGGCGTGTGCTGATGACGAGCTGAGCTTGTCATGTAACGCGGTATTTTTAAAAATGCCGCACAGCGCAAAAATCACCGCAGCAGCGATGCGGTTAAGCCAGGCGCATGTCATTTGCAGGAACCTTTTCAGGGGGACAATACTCAGCCATATCTACCCCTGGTTTTGCTGGCTTCCACCATTGGTGCATTACACACAGGGGTTATGATTGCTTTTTACTTGCACCTCAACCATCATGTCCACTATCGTGTGCTAGAGCTTCATACTGCAAAGAACGTAATCAATTCTGCTTTTATTACGCCCATTATCAAATGTTTTAGCCCCTGCCCTGTTATTCAAAGTTCTGCCGTTGAGTGCCCTCAGTGCCTTTTCGTAACAAATAGCATTGATCTGTATAACAGCTTCTGTCCACCTTGTTACAGGTTTAAGATCCAATTTCGGTACCCCCCATTGTTAGTCCTCAGTCTCTCATCCAGTCACTTACACAGTCAGTCACTCACACACCGACTGACTCACCCATACAGATACTCAAGCACCCACTCACTCACCCATACAGTCACTCATACGTCCACTCAATCACTCATACAATAACTCCCACCCAATCACTCATCCACACAGTTACAAGCACATCCACTCACTCACCTAGTCACTCATACACCCAGTTACTCATAATACAGTTACTAACACAGCCAGTCAGTCAACCTTACAGCTAATGACACACACACTTTTTCCCAACCATACAGGGACTCACTCACCTTCTCACTCACCCATATACCACTCATACCCATATACCCACACCCTCAAGAATACAGCTCCCACATACCCAACCATATAGCCACTAACACACCCACTCACACCTATACTCAACTCATGCACACTCTCACTCACTCATACAGGCACTAACACATGCAATCAATCACCCATACAGACACTCATGCACACGCTCACTCACACATACAGCCACAAACACACAAAACACATACACTGAAATAAACAGCCACTACCACACCCACTCACTCATCTATACACTTAGTCACACAAAGACAGGCATGCATTGGAACAAACTCCCTGCTTCCCTCAGGCACTGTACGGATCATTTGGTATTCAGGAAACTGCTAAAATTATTTTTGTTTCAAACCTAGCACCATCCCTAAATCTCTAGTTCATCCACTCTTAGTCTTTCACTTGCTTGGGCGCAGAGATACTCCTTCGGGAGTCGATTCTAGCGCGATACAGACCCACAAATAAACAAGATGTATTCACACTGTTACAAACATACATATAATTTTTCTTTCTTAAACCACAATTGGTGGCTCTAACAAGAAACGTTTTTTTGTTTTTGGGTGATTTTTTGGTGTTTTTTTGTTTCCTCCAATAAAACTAAATACATTGTGCTTCTCAACAAAGAGGCACAAAAGTTCTGCAAGAACTGTAACGACATAAAAAAAATAACTAACATTGTTGTGCATTGATGATGTCAACTAGAGCAGGTATGCACTGCTTACCCATTCTCCACAATTTTTTGGACATGAGGCAAAATTGTCCAACACTTCACTTTTCATGAACAGTTGCAGGAACACCCAATGTTATTTGAGTAGCTGATGATGTGCCTAGTTGCACACCATCTCCAGCCGATGTTACTTGCTCTCTCCTCTCTCTCACTCTCAGCTCGAATCAGTCATTTGAAATGCATAGTTTTCAGATTTTATAACATACTGGAAGTACCACAGGAGTACTTCATGCCTGTTCCTCTTGACAGGACCTGCTGGCAAAAGACTGCAGGTTACTTTCTGGGCATTTACATTTTTCCCCAATGGGATGCTGAAAAACTGCCATGCAATACTTTCTTTTTTGGGTCCAACATCCTCCCTCTAAGAACAGCTGCCATGATCTTCTGGCTGATTATCAGCAGCAGATGCCATTTTTGTGCCAACAAAAAACCAAGGAAAACACTCAAGGAAAACAAAATGATTACACAAGATAGAGAGATGTAAAACAATTAACATACATTCATAAAGGTTGGAGAAAATGGGCTTTAGCTTTCTCTGTTAATGGCTGAAAGGTGTTTCAACCTATCAAATCCATTTGTTCATGTGTCACATGGGATTCGCGATGAAGTTGCGATGTCATCGCGAAGTCAAACAATGTAATTAAATGAGGTTCAAAATATGTTTTCCCTATAATAATACTAGCTTTAACACTTTATCACTAAACCTCTTATCTTAAAACAAGACCTTTAAAGTGTCTAAATATGTGTTTAAGTGCTATCAAAAAACACACTGGAGGAGTGGCTCTGCAGAGGCACAGGAAATTTGATGCGACATAGGTCGCAACGGACTCACGACTCCCCCAAAAAATTAAAAATACTCAATAACATAAGCGACACCTTTCTGGAGACAGCTCACCACCATACCCTTGTTCCCATTTCCCTGGGTTTGTTGTACTAGAGGCAATTTCAGTTTCGCCTTCTGGTGTCTTGCTACCTTTTGTGGTACTTACTCTGCCGAGGACAGCTTCAGGTAAGACCCTGTGCCCCTACAAGTTACTCTTGTGAGGGTTGGGCTGTGTGAGGAGCTAGTTTCATCCACCCATCCGCCGTCTATTGATATGCCACCTGCTGTGGGTGTTTCTAGGAATTTCATATAATATATTGCCCCATGTATTGCACTGGACACAAATTATCAAGCAGAACTAAGTTTAGCATCATGTCTATGTGTGCAGTGTCATTTGAATCATTTTACTCAGCTGATGGATGCTCCCCATTGACAGATATATTACCAAGGATAGCTACTCACAAAATTACTCATACACTAATACAGACACTAACACACCCAGTCACAGGCACAAAACCATTCTGCACCCAATAACAAACCCATACAGCCAGTAACACATATAGTCAAAGACCTATACAGAAAATCACACTCTCTGACAAATACATGCAGTTAGAGTAACACACCTATTCACAGACAGATACATCCATGCCCACTCACCAACCTATATAGCTACTAAGAGACCCACTTTTCAAAGGTTACATGTTTCATTTAGGAAATAAAATTTTAAAAACCTTCAAAATTCACCAAAAAAACAATGGTTACAGGGACGTTACAGTCAGGAAATAGTATTAAAAAAACTTAGAAATTCACTGAAAATAACAAAGGTTAAATGAACACTACAGTTAAGCTCAGATTTCACTCATACCAGACCATAGAAATTCAGCAGTTATAGTTACCTGAGCTAATTATAACTTACACCCCCGCAATGCACTGCTTATGACCTCACATATTACATCTCTCTTTGGCGCCGGTCAACGAATCTTCGCGAAATTTTCAAAACTCGTGGCCTGCCTTTCTTGAAAGTTTCAAGGTGATTCATGAAGCGGGGCTGAGAAAAAGGGGGTCCCAAAACGTGTTTTCCCCATGCAATTTTCCATAGGAAATTTAGCAGCATCTGAACCTCCTTGATTGCCCTCAATGTTGGCTGCTAACTCTTCTGTTGGGAGGTTCAATGGGAGGTTCGTCGCACATTGTGAGGACATTGAGGTGATAGCCTCAATGCTGCCGGCGGCTCCGAAATCATCAGTCCTCAATTCAGCCATTAGAGACTCTGATCGAATCGTCTGGATCATATCCCCGCTTGCGGCACCCTCCCCAGCTTCCTCCACCTGAGTTGACTGAGGGAATTGTGCCTGCGGATGAATCTGCTGTAACTGCTGCTGCTGCAGATTCGGGACTAATAGTGCGACTGGTTGCGGTGCTAGAGCTGTACCCGGATCCACTTCTGAGATAATGGCTGGTGTTGGTGGAGAAAGCAACTCAGGTAAAACAGATAGAGCGGGTAGTGAGGATGACCCCGGTAATCCAGGCGCCGAGGCTACCGAAACTGGCTCACTGTCCTTCAGTTTTTTTTTTCTTTCATTCCGATTCAGCATTTCCACCACGCTGACAGTCGCTGTGGCTGTAGCTTGTCGGGTTCTGGCTGAGGGTGGACGCATTTCTTTAGGGGTGTTCTGTCCTACGGGCTGTAGAGGTTTTGCCCGCCCTGATCCAGCTTCCAATGCAGGACCTTCCACCTCGGTATTTGCCATAGAGTCTAAGCCTAGAGCACTGTCTGCACTGCCACCATCAGCCGTGCCTTTCTTTTTTGTCTTGCCCCCAGTATTGCTTTTAGGAGCCATAGATAGTGCCAATATTATGAGGAGAGAGACCCTCTGCCTCACCTTAACTGTAACTCCGCTGCGGTGACCCCCTCCACCTCCTTGCACCAACCTGTCGTGACTGATGGGTCTATCGGGTCTGACCGAGCTGCTGCCGCCGTTTCTGCCGTCTCTGCTCCGTTTTCCAAGTCTCGCCGACTTTGATCGGCCCCGCCTCCGGGCTCCGCGAGCTCCGCGAGCCCTGCCGTGCGCCAGCCCACCTCCAAGCGAAGCCTCAGCCAGACGCCGCTGCAGACCCATGCGGAGCAACATGGCGTGGAGAACACCGACGAGCACCATTGATCCCATCACAATCATGGAAGGTAAACACCAAGTGCACTTTTGCCGCATTGCCGCTTTGCCGCCGCCGCCGCCGCCGCTGAAATGCTACTTTGGTTCCCCCGTCACTTTGAAGGTTGTTAATGACTGCATATCTATCTCATATGGCATATGCATTGCACCATGTGTCCAGCCGGTCGTGTAACACCGGTATATTCACCGTCCTTTTTTTTACGATCCTTTAATGCTCAAGAGATGGTGGCATAATAAAAAGGGCTTAGGTATCGAGGTTTGCTACAATCACATCATCGCCGCACTGTGCACTGTGTCTGGCGCTGCCGCTCAGCCGCTTGTCACGGCCGCCATCTTCCCCCCCTCTTGTTCAACAACAGCCGAGATATGCACTGCCCTAGAGGTACATAGGGGTCTACTTGCCGACTCTACAGTTAGTACAATTCACCTTGGGGTCACACATGGTGAGGCGGAAAAAGAAAAGACCCCCAGCGAGTGCTTCTTTTCTGTCACAGAGGAGGCCAACTGGTCAGAGGATGATGATGACGAGCCACACAGTTCAGATATCGATGGCAGTAATCCGGAGACAGAGAGCGACAGTGAGGCAGGGCTACCGTCATCTGTTATCAAAAACGTGCCCCCTCAAAGGGACCACACTGCACTTACGTGGGACCACTCTCCTACGACATCTTTGCAAGGGAACGCTAACCTGGCCACGGGCGATATAAGGCACAACGATACGGCGCAGTTGTCAATGATGGCGATGATGGAAATCAATCCAACAGGGGATAACGGCACACAGAGAAGAAACCCGTTCAGACAGCCTTAAATCCCAAGCTGCAATAAGAAAAATGAAAGCAGTGGTTAGAAAGATGTCAAAAGCCTGGGTAAACGTTGGAGACAGGGTCTCAAATCTAGAGGAGAGGGTAGTCGCCACTGAAGCTGAGGCGGCCGCAGCCACAAATAAAGTCGAAACACTGGGAGCTCAAGCCATCGACATCCAGTGGAAGCTGGAGGACTTGGAGAATCGGCAAAGAAGGAACAATCCCAGGGTCCTGGGCATTCCAGAAGAGGCCGAGGGTCAGGATGCCAAAATGTTTATTGTTAAAATATTCGAGAAAGCCTTTCCAGATATTGCCGGATGGAACTGGACCACTGAAATACAGAGAGCACACAGGACACCCTTCAGACTGAGAAAAAACGCTAGAGAAGGGGATAAGCCTAGAGCGATCTTAATATATATAGGCAATTTTCTTCTTCGCCAGTCCATTGCAGAGAAAGCCCGGCCAGACTCTAAAAGAACCTTTGAAGGAGGGTCCTTCTTTGTCAGGCCGGATTTCTGCCATACCACCGTGGAACGCCGATGGCGATTAAGACAATTAATCAAACCTTTCCAGGATAAAAGAGTGCAGATCTATCTCATCAATCCTGCTCAGTTGAAGATAATCCACCTAGGCAAGATCATATACTTTTCCTCGGAAATTAAGGCTAAGGAGTTCCTAGACTCTCTATAGCATGTTATATTACTAATGGCAACCAACAAAGGCTAAGGCTTTAATTTATGTCACTGGTTGAAGTCTAGGGGCTAGTTTGGTCTAAGCCTAAGTTTGAATTTCATAAAGGGAAATGTGTCACGTTATGGAGATTTGTGGGTACACATAAGGTTAAGGTCGAAGTTTGGACCTATTGATTGCACTGTGTCCAGCGCAGGGCCACACCCATCACACGCACAGACTTAGTCTGCGCGCCTCACCTGGGAGTAAGTTGGGGTCGGGGGGGAGGGGAGGGGGGGCAACCTCGAGGGAGGAGGGGGAGGGGGAAACCAAAGCAAAAAGAAAGTTCATGCAATAAACATGTCTATTGATATATTGGAGTTGTTGAAAGTGGATAAACTTGTTGATGTCAGATTTAGGATAAAATGTGACTGGTTAGTATGTTGGCTCGTCTCTCTCCAGGGATATGTCAAGGATTAAGATAATCAGTCTTAATATAGGAGGACTGAACGATTGGAAAAAGAGGGAAAAATTTGAGGAGTATGTCAAATTAATCAGGGCCGATATTCTGTGTATAGAAGAGACTCACCTACCATGGAAAAAGAAACATTGGCTGAACATAAGGGGGTATGAAATTTTGTCTTGCTCCTCACAGACCTCAACCATCAGGGGGGTCGCCATATTAGGCCGGGTAGGACTGGGAGGTGCTAGAAAATCAAAAGCTGATCCGTTGGGAAGATGGGCAATTTGTGAATTAAAATTAGGCATCACTCTATGCTCAGTATACGGTTCTAATCTGGACGATCCAGGGGTGATGGATCACATTGAACGGGAGCTTACTAACTGGCCAGCACCCATGGTATTTTGCGGTGATCTTAATATCTCAGCCGACTTTACAGGCAACACCCCATATAGCGGCCGTAAGCCTAGAGTATTTAGGGCAGTGTCCTCTATATTGCACTCTTATGGCCTGAAGGATGTCTGGGGTAACCAAAAGAAAAATGATCCGGGATTTACATACTTTTCACACCCATTTAATAAATACACAAAATTGGATTATATTTTTGTCTCAGCCACACAATTTAGTAATGTCGAAATTTCAATGCTGCCGAAGCTAATCTCGGACCATAATCCTCTTGTCTTGAATTTTTCTGTCATCAAACCAAGGGAAAAAATGAGGCCATGGTCTTTTGACAGGAAATTACTAGTGGATAGCGACTATTTAAGACATATGAAGGAGTGGTCCAAATCCTTTTTTGATGCCAACAGATATAGCGCTTCCCGCGGTATGGTCTGGGATAGCTTTAAGGCTGGTCTAAGAGGGGAGACAATTAGTTTTTCTGCACGGCTTTGGAAAAAAATGAAGGAGGATAGGGAATGTCTTTTGGCTAAACTGGTGAAGGCAGAGGAGCAACACAGGAGGGATGTCTGTCACGGGATCCAGGGGTCACAGAGCCTAGAGAGCCTAAATACTATAAAAGCAGATATTCAGCGACATTTAGCAAAGAAGGCTGCAGCAGAATATCAGACCCGTAGATTAGGCATGTATGAAACAGGCGAGAATGCTGGCAGGGCTCTAGCGCTTCGGATAAGACAGGCCACCTCAAAAAATATTATCACCGAGATCAAAGATGGCGAGCAGATGTATACAAAACCAATAGAAATCATAGAGGTCTTTAGGCGATTCTATCAGGTCCTTTATAAGGAGGAGGCAGATACAGCACATCCTGGCATTAATTGGCAGGATACAGGTCTTAATCTGACGTCCAATGAGAGGGAATCCTTAGAACAGGAAATTACTATGGAGGAGCTCCAGGCACGAAAAGATCTCTCTGCTGGCAAAGCAGCAGGGCCCGATTTTATACCTCTTGAAGTTTATAAATGCCTGAGGGAAGAAACGGCCCCTCTCTGGCTAGATCTATTTAATGGGGTTATCAACACAGGTACTATACCTGAATCCTGGACTAAAACCAATATTGCGGTCTTTCATAAAAAGGGCAAACCCAAGGAGAGCCCGGGCTCCTATCGGCCTATATCACTAATTAATAGCGATAATAAACTTTACGCTAAAATATTGGCCTCACGGATGGGTAGGATCATTGCGGGCCTCGTCTCTCCCTGGCAGCATGGCTTTATCCCTGGCAGAGGTACCACCGACCATATCAAAAGAGCCATAACTTTGTTTGACTTGCATGCACGGGGGGAGGGGGGGATCGCGATGATCCTCCTCGACGCATAGAAAGCGTTCGACCGGGTCAGGTGGAGCTTTCTCTGGGAAGTATTGGTCGGCAAAGGATTTGGTCCCCGTTTTCTTCAGTGTATTAAGGCCATGTATCATCACAACCCAATAGCTAGCATTCAGTCAATGGGCGAGGCCTCCAACCCTATTCAGATTTCAAGAGGGACGAGACAAGGGTGTCCGTGCTCACCCATCCTATTTGCACTTTATATCGATCCCCTGATTTGCCGCATTATGAGCAATATTAATATTAAACCAATTATCATCAATGGTCTTGAAACCAAAATTATCGCATACGCGGACGACATAGCCATCACCACTGTCGATCCAGCTAGTGCTATGAGAGAAATAATCAATATCACCTCTGATTTTGGGAATGTCTCTGGATATAGACTTAATGTGGCAAAAACACAGGTATTATGTTCAAACCAAATAGTTAAACTGGATGATAGATATGTGGATTCGGTAGTATATCTGGGAATCACAATTAATGCCCAGATACAGGAAATCATTAAAGATAACTTCTCACCACTACTGTTGAAAATGAAACAGGACCTAAAAAGAATCGATACTCTACACTTATCAATTATAGGTAGGGCCAATGTCATTAAAATGGCAATGTTCCCAAAAATCCTATATAAGTTTAGGTCAATCCCCTTTAAAATAGACGATATCCTGATCAGGGAGATGGAGGCTATTTTTATGAACTTCCTTTGGCAATACGGCAAGGTGAGGAGATCAATTAAATTTATGTCTCTACCCCAGGAACAGGGTGGATTGGGTATACCTAACTTAAAATTATATCACTGGTCTTGTCTCCTCACTGATATGGCTATACTTTTCTTCCCTGCTGATACGATACATTCCCAGTGTAGTATCCCATCCATATACCAGTTAGCACTAGGGAATGAGGCGTATGGTATACTGTTAAGGAACTATGATAAACGTTTTTTCAAATCCCCAGGCTACAAAATATTGGAAGATATCCGGGTGGTATGGCTGGCAATACAAAAGAACCAGAGTATTCCTAAGTTTAATAAACATACTCTTCTTTGGAAATCAGGGTTATTCCCGCACTTAAGCAGAGATGGTTCTTGGAGACACTGGGAAATGCAGGGAATCACTACATTGGGCCAAGTTATGGTAAAGAATGCTCTGAGGCCTCTTGAACTTCTAAAGACACGATATTCACTTCAATGCCCTCAAGAGTTCAAATATATACAATTGACTAACACAATTAAATCCAAAAGACCTGCGATAGATATATCAAAAGAATGTATACTATTAGATTATATGAAGGGTGGCGGTCGCCGTATAAGGAAAATATATGCAATATTCTTGGGAACTCTGCCAGATGATATGCTCAAGACAGAGGCTACCTGGGCTGGGAAACTGAACGATCCCGATATCGATCTGGATAGAGCCATCCTTATGGATAAAAGGTTTTTACGCTCTTCAAACCTAAGAGCACAGCATTTTAAAACCCTATTTAATTTATACTATACACCGACCGGCATCTCTGTATGATTGGGGTAAGAGAGTGGATAACAACTGTCCTAGATGTGGTAAGGGCCCTGCGGATCTGCCTCACATGTTTTGCAGCTGTGAAAAGCTAGGGCCAATTAAGAACGAAATTGCAAAGTTTTTAGAGGGGCTGCTAGCTGTCAGGATCGACCTATCCCCTTCACTTTTAATATTCGGGTTTGACGCCAAACAGGGTTTAAGCATCGAGGCTGAGGCACTTGTGTTTTTAGCAATAGCTGTTTTTAGAATACTAATTGCTGCTGCATGGAAGGACTCTGATGCCCCAACCTTTCAGATGTGGATCTGTAGGCTGCTCGGGATTCATAACATCGAATCGGAGCTGTACGCACTGAAGGGAGTGAAATCCAGGGATATGGGGCTAAGGTTGTGGTCGCCCGTTGCAGCATGGAGGCGGTCGAAAATCACGTGCCTCAGTTCTTAATACCTATGTAGAAATTCCCTCCTGTCCTCCACAGATATATTATCACTCTTCCTACATTATCGGTTTTCTTATCTGTTTTAACATCTTTGAGTATACTTACTTTGTCTCTTTGTATTAATGTGTTTTTCTTGTATTTATTGGATATGCTATTGTCATGTACTTTCAATAAAAAAAAAAAAAAGGAAATTAAGCAGCATCTATAGCCCGAAATGCTGAACGGAATTACACCAAATTTGGCAAAAAGGTAGCCCTTGGTTCAGAAAGAGCTCTTTTTGTTAAATGGTGTAAATCCATTCAGTAGTTGCTGAGAAAATCAAATTAACAAAAATAGTGATATCTATGGCCACGCAGGATTGGCGCACCCTCTCGATCACAAGCTTTATGCTAATTGGCTGTCAACACTCCAAACCAGGAAGTGTTGGAGTGTTGTGCCTTGGTAGAACCGAGGAACAAGAAAAGAGAAAAACAAATGTGCAAAACACGAAAAGGGGGCAGGGTAGAAACACCCTGACCCCCTAGGCCTGCTTAGGGGGGTCCCACAAGGACCCCCAGGGCCTAAAAACATTTTTTTTTAAATAGTGGGAAGCGTGGAGGATACGCGAATCCGGCTGTGAAAAAAAAACAAAGTGCAGGGTTCCACGCTTTTTATTAGGTCTCGCGACCTATCAATGCGCGCAAACGCATTGAGCGGAGCGAGAATTCAAGTGCTCAAAATCCTCGTCAAACCAAGGGCTTCTTGGTGCGGTTTTCTTTAAGTTCACTTGAATCACGTGACCAAACAAGCACACGCATCAGCCTCCCTCCCTCCACTCTCTAGGCGCTTCGCGCACAGCCATCTGTTCCCCAGCTCCAGCACCTCCCCTCTCTCTCCCGGCACACAGCCTTACTTGAAGGGGCTTTGGTTACTCCCCTGCTTCGTAGCATCCCCTCTGTCTCCAAATGCACCTCTTTCACCGACTCCTTTCTCTCCTCCTCTCTCCACCCGCCCCCCTCCCCCCATCCCACCCCTTCAAACCACATCACCCTCCTCTAATTCCATTACCCGACTGGCCTCTGTCACCGCTCCCCCTCCCCCTCCCCCTTGCCTTCTCTCTCTTTGTTCTCTAATCACTCTCCCTTAACCACTCCCTTCTTTCATCCATCCTTCTTGCCTCTCGCCCCCTCCCCCCGCCAGCCTCCTTCAACCGCCCTCCCCGGGGACGCCTTGCTCTTGGAATCACAGTTTCAAAGACACATCCGTGATTTTTAGCTCCGAACCCGGTGGTGGAAAAACATAACCCAGGGTGGAGTCTGCATGCTGATACATACACCTAGTTTCAAATACGGAATAATAAATCATTCCCAAAACTAAAACTTACAACTTTTCACGCGAACAACTTGCAATATTTTAAAAATAACACTCGATGGGAGGACAGTGCACAGAACGTTGTGTAGTAACAGCGCATGCTGTAAGCATACGGCACCATAAACCCTTTACCTCTCTGGTCCTCATTACTGCTATGACCAATGAGACCAGCAGTAACAAAGACCGCGCCAGGGGTGCCAAAAGGACAAGCTGGGGAGCAGCCGCCATCTCTCATCCACAACCCTCAAGCATGCACAGCGTGTATGCGACTCGAGAGAATCACGGTTCTGCTGTCTGTACTTTTTTTATCAGGTTCCCACCTGCTTTGTCAATAAAACCAATGCCTTTGATTGATATCATAAATTATAGCAGCTGCAGTTCCCCTGCATTGACGACTCATGAAAACGGGCACCAGCAGTAATGTTACTTTGCAGCTGCAATTTCGATGTTATTTTTCAATGATTAATGTTCAGCCACTGCGGGTTGACTTCCCGCATTCTGCTGCCTATCGTCAGTGTCTACGTTGTCAGCGAGTCCTTTCTTGGACACCGAAAGAAACAATATACTTAAGTCATGCGACTTAAACGTGCATTTCGTTTTTTTTTTTTAACTAACACTATGTTTCCCGGCTGGTTTTTTATAGCGTTAGCGTCTGTCACCTGTCGCAGATAATGTTGTGTGAATGCTCTGCCCTTGTAGCTTTCATGTTCAGGATAATTCTGCTTCGATTGGCTTGACGAGCAGTCATTGCCTTTAATACTAATCTCGGTGCACCAGGCCACAGCAGGGAGTGGCGACCCACTATGCATCATTTATGGCCGTCTTTTACTACCCATTAAGTATGCGTCATTGCTCAAAGGGAAACTCCAGTCACAAGGAGCGAGGCTGCTGCGTTTTGTTTGGGATGCGTGCTGCATTTGGGCCTCGCAGCGCTTTTTAATTATTTACACGGCCTCCTTTCTAACTGAAGGTGAAAATTGTTCCTCTCTGTTCTCGCCCATGCGGCGGGCGGTGCAGTGCGAGATGTTTACCGTCGGATGCGGCCGTGTCTGCCGCCCCGTGCCCGGATGCAACCCGAAGCCTGGCAGAGGGCCCTGTGCTCAGTCACCGAAAGGCTGCATCCAGAGCCGTGAATCATCATTCTGTGTTTCAGTATGATAACTCTTTATCTGCGTCTCAACAGCAGTTCAGTACACAAAGTGCAAAACGACACCGTTTATTTGAGGGGCACTAATCTAGGCTTGTTTCGCGCCATTAAATAGGATTTCTCGTTTTAGCATTGTGCTTACATTAATAAAGCATGCTGTGCGTAAGATATATTGCATAGCCACCGCATAGAAATCAGGTGCCTTTGTGCTGAGCAGTTAGAGTGGTTCAGGCGAGAGAGAACAAGTCTTATATATTTTCTCCTGAAATAGCTCATATCATGTTAGATAAATAACGTATTAACCCATTAGTCAGTAATAAAGTTGTATTCTGTTAGTGTATGCTGCTCTTGAACATAGCTTACATACATTGCCAAAGCCAATAGCTCTGGCAAAAACGTACCACTGCCATTATAAATTACAATCACTTTTATTTAACTATTAATTATTTTAAAAAATTAAAAGCCATTGTTATTTGTAATACCAATACATCTAAGTCACGTCAATACGAAACATGTGGCATTACAAATGCTAAAAGTGTCACATTTGCTAAAGTTAAAACTATTGGCATTGTAAATCACAAAACATAAATATAAAATGTCATTTACAAAACCAATAGCTCCAACTTTCCTACTGCGAGACCTATTGGCAACGCCAGTGCTTGTTAATATTTAGCCCCCTTGTGGGCCAAATCCCGGGGGCAATCTTTTATTGTAATGGGGGGCCCAAAGGGGTACCCCAGCCCCAGGGACCACCACCCCCAGGGCTTTTTAAACATATTTGCGGGGGCTCACAGCCCCCCCAGCCCTGGGGAACGACACCCCCGGGGCTTCTAAATAAATGGGTGGGGGGGCTTAAGGCCCACCAAGCCCAGGGACCACCACCGCCGGGGCTTTTTGAAAATATTTGCAGGGGGCTCACAGCCCCCACGCAGCCCCGGGAACCGCCATCCCCAGGGCTTTTATTTTTTTAAATCAAAAAACCTGTGTGGGTGGGCTTGAACCCCCCCCCCCCCCCACGTGCCCCTGGGACAGCCACCTCCCCGGGGCTCTAAATATTAAAACCACCACCCGGGGTCTTGTAAATGGTGGGAGAGGGGCCACGCAGCCCCCCTCCTGGAGCCCTAAAGGGCTCTGGGGACTGCCACCCCCAGGGCAGGCTCCTGCAGTGTCCCGAGGTGCCAACCCCGGAGCACTGCTGTTTGCTATGGCAGGGCAGGAGCCTTGTGGCTCCCGCCCTGTCAGAGCAAACTGCTTTGGTTTTAGGAAGAGAGAGCAGGGAATCCTGGTCTCTCTTCCAAAAACCAAAGACAATTGCTTTTCCACACGGGGAGCTGTATCTTAGCAGCTCCCCATGTGGAAAAGAAATGCCGGCTCCCACAGGATGCGGGGAGCCGGCGGGACCGTGGGGGGATTGGGGACCCCCCTCCCCCACGGTCCCCAACGGAAACGACAGGCCCCGGGGGATGAGGTCCCCAGGGCCATAAGTTGCCCAGGAGTGGGCCCCCTCCCCAATTATAAAAAATAATATATATATATTTTTTTTTATGGAAAGGCCCGCCCCGGATGATGGGGTCCCCTGGGCCATATATGGCCTAAGTAGGGAGGCACCGCAGCCCCCCTCCAAAAATGAATTCAAATTAAAAAAAATGGCTAGGCCCCGGAGGATGGGGTCCCCGGGGCCACTTATAGCCTTGGGAGGGGGGCCATGCAGCCCCTTTCCAAATTTTTATAAAAAAATAAATAAACAACATTTGCAATGCAATAGGTCTCGCAGTTGTGAGAGTTTGAGATACTGGCATTGTAAATAGCAATATCTTTTATTTACGTGTCGGTTTTTAAAACATAAATAAACTGCATTGTCATTTACAATGCCAATAGCCTAATCTCTCGCAAATGCGAGACCTATTGCATTGCAAGCACATTCACCAAAATAATAAGCAGGGCGAAGGAGCTGGCACCGAAGAAGACGAGCCAGTTCGAGAGTTAAAAAGCACGCTCCATCAAATAAGAAGCAGGGGAGAGGATGAGAATGAGTCCGCCTAGGCGACGAGCGAGATGTAGCACTGACAAGCACACAATCACTTCCGCCATTGCAAACCACAGTGCTATTGCCTCCCCACATAATGCCACCACCTCAGAAAGCACCACAGTCACACATAGCACATCACACACACAAACACATGCCCACACTCCCGAACTCACACCACTACTTCCACGTAAATCAAAACATCCAAGCTCAATACTGCTGCCACATTGCAGCACACGGCCACACACACAGAGCCCCCACTGCCTTCACAAATCACTGCTGCCACCCATAAATACGCTGTCCACCACCACAGCAGCCATATGGCATTTGTTGTGGAGTCTCAAGGTGCAGAAATTTCTGCACAGGTCATGTTATCTAACGCTCACTGGCGTGCACACAGACGTTTCAGTGCACAAGTGCGCATCACACGCGGGCACCATAATATGTATTACACAGCAACGAGGCACACCTAAAGAATATCACAAAACACCAGGATTGTGTACGAGCGCACACTCGTACACACGCACACACAGGTGTGCACCACACATCCATAGGAGGGCCTCCAACACGCCGCGCATCACACAGCAGTGTCTACACACTAAAGTGCATCACTGCACAAGATTGTAACGGTAAACACATGCTGCGTGTCACACACCGACACCACTACTGCGCATGCGCACCAAGAGGATTTTATCCATTTCAATCTTACATTGTATGCTAGGACTCCAATGACCCCTAACAATTGAGTAACGTGATTATTGTGACTGACACCAGTGAAAGGAACTACTCAATACCCAGTGACATCTTGTTTGAAAAATAAAATGTGTGCATCTTTTATTGAGTTGAAATTGTAAGGTGCCCAGCCTCTGATAACTCTTCAGATCGTCCGGAAGTTGCCTACACTAGCAAAACAAAATGATACTAATACTAAAAAATGCTCCTGTTTGAGCTGTGACTCAGCCTGTGACGATTGTGGTGTGGCACAGGCCCCTTGAATAAGTAGCACGCCACACGGTGTTGCGCCATCCTGGACCAAGGCGTTCAGATGTCAGCAGCTGCTCAACTTTGGGCTGCAGAACACATATATGTCCCTTTCCTAATGTGAGTTACTTGCCAGGCCCTCATTTTAAGTTCATAGCCGCTTTGACCAGAAAGTCTTCAAAGGAAGCGGAGCTGTGGGACAGGGGCGACCTTGTTGCCTAAATACCATGTGTTCTTGCATGCCCCATCATTAATGTAATTATTATTCTAGTGTTTCTGGAGCACACACTAGCCTCCAGGGCAATGAGGTACTTACTATCTGTGGACTATTCAGGGCGGTGCATCTTCGTGGCAAGTATCCTTTTGATTGTTATGCAGGAGCAGTTACAAACCTGAAGGAGGGACTGGTAGAATCTTCACTGGGTGATCTGGCTAAATAAAGGGGATCCAGTGGATGGTGCATCCACCGCAGGGATCTGTGTTTTGTGTCAAAAGCAAGCATCCCATTGGGTCTGCTCAGCCAATCATCTCTACCTTCTCCTGCAACGTTGTTATACCGTCTCCTCCACTGTAGAGAGTCTGCCGCTGTTTTACGGTCGCTTGTTCTCCTCTGCAACCACTACAGTAGGGATGGTCTGTGCGCTAATAGGGGCACCTGCCTCCTCCCGCACAATTGCCACCACAACAGCGTGTCTGGTTATTGCAACCCTCCTTAAAGGCCAGCTCTTGGCATTACAGCCTGCAATGTTTCTGCCTATGCCCACAGAGTTTTCAATATCCTTACTGTGCTTGGTTTCATCATTTATCACTTGGACATTTCTTTCAGACGATATTTTAACTTACTGTAAGACATTCTTAGAGTCAGGTTGAAAGTCTTTCTTCCCTGACCTTATCTGCAGGTCGCCACTTCTCGAGCTGCTGCACTGCACGTTCGCTGGTGACACGTGTAATTTACGGCTCCATATAAGCAGCCATCTCTGAGCCCTCCGGTTCGCGCTTCCAGAACGGAGAGATTCACGCAGAGAATAGGTGAGTGCACCGTCCCCCGGCCCCGCCCATGCTGTGTTTGTTTAACACTGACATTTAGGTTTCATTTTTAAACACACTGAATTTCTTCCCTTCGTTTCGAATTACAGACACGAAGAGTCAGAGGAGCCGACAGGCCCACTTTCAGTAGCACAGGTATTTAATTGTGCTTTGACACGCTCCTGCTGGTGCTGAACTTTCCATGGGTTTCAAGCACATTCCCCTAATTTGTATATCACACACTTTTTTCACAGATTATTCTGGATACATTGTGTGACTCCGGTAAATTAAGGTACATTAGTTTGTTACCCGCGCATTTTGTCTTCCTTTTGCCTTTCTTGTTTTTAAATGTGAGTGACGTGTGCGTCTATAGCAGACATTTTGCAGAGAAATGTTATGTTTGTGATTCGTGCAACATCCGTAAAAAGGTTTATATTAGATTAAAACAGGACCTCACATGCGAGAAGCTGGAGGCGTCAGGGAGACCACCCTCCCTCACACACCCTCACCCACACACACCCTCCCCCTCACACACCCTCACCCTCACCCCCTCACCAGCATAGCATAACAAAACATAGCATAGCAGAACAAAACACAGCATAGCATAGCATAACAAAAAAAACATAGGGTAGCAAAACAAATCATAGCATAACAAAACAAAGCATAGGAGAGCAAACATAGCATAGCAAAACACAACAAAGCATAGCATAACAAAACACAACAAAACATAGCATAGCATAACAAAACATAACAAAACAAACCATAGCATAGCATAACATAAAGCATGGCAAAACACAGCATAGTGTAACAAAACATAGCATAACAAAACACAACAAAACATAGCAGAACAAAACATAACATAACAAAACAGCATAACATAAAGAAATAGCATAACAAAACATAGCATAACAAAACATAGCAAAACACAACAAAAAATAGCATAGCATAACAAAACACAACAAAACATAGCATACATAACAAAACATAACATCGCAAAGCATAGCATAACAAAACACAACAAAACATAGCATATCTTAACAAAACACATTATAGCATAGCATAACAAAACAAAGCTTAGCATAGCATAACAAAACATAGCATAACATAGCATAGCATAACAAAACATAGCATAGCAAAACAAAGCATAGCATAATAAAACACAACAAAACATAGCATAGCATAGCATAACAAAACGAAGCATAGGATAGCAAATCTAAACATAACATAGCAAAACAAAGCATAGCATAGGATAGCAAAACAAAACATAGCACAGCATAACAAAACATAGCATAACATAACCAAACATAGCATAACAAAACACAACATAGCATAACAAAACAAAACACATAACATAACAAAATATAGCAAAACACAACAAAACATAGCATAGCTTAACAAAACACAACAAAACATAGCATAGCAAAACAAAACATATAAAAGCATAGCAAAACAAAATATATAAAAGCATAGCAAAACATAGCATAGCATACCAAACACAACAAAGCATAGCATAAGAAAGCATAGTATAGCATAGCATAGCAAACCATAGCATAGCATAACAAAACAAAACATAGGATAGCAAAACATAGCATAGCATACAGCATCACTCAGCACCACCACAGCATCACTCAGGGGCACCACAACATCACTATGCACTACCACAGATTCACTGAACGCCACAGCATCACTCATTCGCCATCACATCACTCAGCGCCACCAAAGCATCAATATGTGCATCCATTCAACAACAACTGGTTCAAATATGTTCTCTCAATGTTACAAGCTTTATTACAAATGTAACAAAAAGATGCTAATATTTCACTTCTGTTCTTGGATTTTCGTCACAATAAAATACACTGAACATAATCTTCACAAAATTTATTTACAAAACTTTAAGCTATTGCCATTAGAAATTACAATAACTTTTATTTAAGTATTAATTATTTAAAAAAATTAAAGGCCGCTGTTATTTGTAATATCAATACATGTAAGTCACGTAAATACAACACATATTGCATTACAAATGCTATCGGTGTCACATTTCCAAAAGTTATAACTACTGGCATTGTAAATAACAAAGCTATTCATTTTGCTATTTTCAAAAACAAAACATAAATAAAATATTTGTCATTTACCATACCAATAGCTCAAACTTTCCAAATGCGAGACCTATTGCATTGCAAATGCTTGTTTTCTCTTAAAGTTCTGGAAATTGTAGTCCAGATTTATTTTTTACCACTTCCAGATTACAAGCGTAATGCGTCTATTTTACGCACTGTGATAAAAAATAAATCGGTGATATTGAGTTGGAACACTTTTCGTGTACGTATCGAATGTATGTAAAAACGTCTTGTGGCAGCCAACTGTCTAGTAATATTATAGCAAACCTTCTGATCCGAAGGTCGTCTTCGTTCAGGACTACTGAAATTGTGCCCCCACGGGACCGAATTATGCGGCAGAGTTTACTAATTTATGTGGCAAGAAAGGCAATTGTGTGGTCTAATGCTGCACATCTTGTGACAGTATTACTTCATTATTTGGTCATTATTACACAGTGGGCGTTCTGGGCAAAGGTTTCGCCTTATTAGAACCTGAGTTTGATCCCCATAACAGCAATGAATATCTGAAAGATGACCAGCCAGCCAATCTTTGAGAAGGGCCCGCCACCGCGCGTGAAAATGCTGCGTTTCTCATAACTTTTGATCCAGAAACATATTTTTGTGATTATGCTGCAGAATACTGATTATTTGGTAAATGCGGTAACTCAACACTTACGTGGAAAACGGTGTTGCCGTAAAATCACAGATTTCCAGTGGCCCTCTGCTTTTGTTAAATATAGAAGGTGCCCGAGGTGTTGTGCCCTCCACTATGAAAAGTGCTGAGTGTGTGTCAAACAAGACACCCCCCCAGAGTGTATGATGGCTGTGCCGTTCTGTGCGCTGTCAATGAACGGGTGGGCATTGAAATCATGGGTTTAGTTCAGGCTGGTACCCCTACGTTTCCGCGGCCTCCTCTTCAACCTGGCCCACGATGTGCCCCTGGCGGGACACTTGGGCCAAGATAAAACATTCCATCGGTTAGTGACCCATTTCTACTGGCCCCGCATGCGGGCCGATGTGGAACACCACTGTAAGTCCTGCCCCACGTGTCAGGCTAGCGGCAAAAGCGGAGGCAAGCGCAAGGCTCCCCTCCAGCCCTTTCCAGTTGTCAGTACCCCCTTTGAGAGGGTGGGGATCGACATTGTCGGACCTCTGGACCCCCGGACCTCCTTAGGTCACCGGTTCATTTTGGTTCTGGTCGATCACGTCACCCGATGCCCCGAAGCCATCCCCCTCCGGACCGTGACGGCCCCGGTCGTGGGCCGGGCCCTTATGGGGAACTTCTCCCGGGTGGGATTCCCGCGGGAAGTGGTGAGCGACCGAGGCACAAACTTTATTTCCCGGTACATGAAGTCCCTTTGGCAACAGTGTGGGGTGTCGTACAGGTTCACCACCCCATACCATCCCCAGGGTAACGGCCTGGTTGAGCGGCTCAACCGCACCCTGAAAGGGATGATCATGGGTCTCGAGGAGCCCTTGCGACGCAAGTGGAACGTCCTCCTGCCCTGCCTCCTGTTCGCATACCGAGAGGTTCCCCAGAAATCCTTGGGGTTCAGCCCTTTCGAGCTGCTCTATGGGCACCCCGTCCGGGGTCCTCTCAACCTGGTCAAGGAAGGCTGGGAGACAGCCCCCCGAGCACACCCCCGATGTGTTCTCCTACGTCCTGGCCCTCCGGAACCAGACGCGGAAGTTTCGCGAGCTGGCCGAGGCCAACCTGGAGGCCAGCCAAGAGGAGATGAAACGCTGGTACGACCAGAATGCCACTCTGGACGAGTTTCAACCCGGCCAACAGGTTTGGGTCATGTCCCCAGTGGAACCTTGTGCCCTGCAGGACAAGTGGACTGGACCCTTTAAGGTGATAGAGCGCAAGAGCCAGGTCACCTACCTCGTTGATACGAAATCAGCCAGGAATGCCCTGAAAGTCTTACACGTGAACCGGCTCAAACCCCACTTTGTGCGTTCTGAGTTGGGATTACTCCTTGCCACTGACGACGGAGAGGAAGAGGAAACGGACCATCTACCAGATCTCCTGTGTGTGAGTGAGTCTCTCCTCCTCCCTCACCCCCTTGCAGCGTGAAGAATGTCGCCAATTGTTGGGACAATTCTCAGACCTTTTCTCCCTCACCCCCGGCGTCACCAGTTGGTGCGTCCACGACGTGGACACCGGAGACAGCCCTCCGGTACGACACAGAGCCTACCGAGTCCCTGACCGCGTTTGAGCCTGCATCAAGGCCGAAGTTGAAAAAATGTTGGACCTGGGAGTGGTAGAAGCCTCCGACAGCCCATGGGCTAGCCCCGTGGTCCTGGTTCCGAAGTCGGCCGCCCCGGCACCGTTCCTGAGCTGAGGTTCTGCGTAGACTACCGCGGACTCAACGCAGTCACCCGAACCGACGCACACCCCATCCCCCGAGCCGACGAACTCATTGACCGCCTAGGGTCGGCTCAGTACCTCAGTACCTTCGATCTCACCAGTGGCTACTGCCAGATCGGCCTCACGGAGAGGGCCCAAGAAAGGTCTGCTTTCTCCACTCCGGATGGCCACTTCCACTTCAGAGAGATGCCCTTCGGCATGAAAAACGCCCCCGCCACCTTCCAGCGACTGGTCAACCAGGTCCTGACTGGGTTGGAAAGTTTCAGTGCAGCGTATCTCGACGACATTGCGGTGTTCAGTGCCCACTGGCCCGAGCACCTGCACCACCTCTGGGAGGTGTTGGACGCCCTGCGCCGCGCCGGGCTCACCATTAAAGCTAGCAAGTGCCAGATAGGACAAAGCTCCGTGGTATACCTCGGGCACCAGGTCGGAAGCGGCCTCGTAGCCCCCCTCCAACCCAAGATAGATGCTATCAATGCCTGGGAGACCCCCACGACCCAGACCGAGGTGCGGGCCTTCCTAGGACTCACAGGGTGCTACCGTAGATTCATCAAGGGTTACGGGAGTATTGTAGGGCCCCTCACAGAGTTGACAGCCAAGGCCAACCCCAAGAAGGTTAGTTGGACCCCCGCCTGCCAGGAGGCGTTCGAGGAATTGAAACAGGCCATGTGCACCGCTCCAGTACTACAGGCCTCTGATTACTCCAGAGAGTTCGTGGTCCAGACCGACGCCTCTGAACATGGCATCGGAGCCGTGCTCTCCCAGGTGGACGACCAGGGGATTGATCACCCAGTAGCCTTTATCAGCCGGAGGCTACTACCCCGGGAGCAGAGATGGAGCACCATCGAGCGAGAAGCCTTCGCAGTAGTCTGGGCCTTGAAGAAGCTGAGGCCCTACCTGTTCGGTACCCACTTCCTGGTCCAGACCGATCACCGTCCTCTCCGGTGGCTCATGCAGATGAGAGGAGAGAACCCTAAACTGCTACGCTGGTCCATCTCCCGCCAAGGGATGGATTTTACTGTGGAACACAGGCCTGGTGCCGACCACGCCAACGCCGACGGCCTGTCCCGCTTCTTCCGCCTCAGCGAAGAGAACCCCCAAGAGGATGGGTAGTTCTCCTCGTCTTTCAGCTGGAGGGGATGCATGTTGGACCCGGCCTCGTTGCGTGGCCCTCGCTGACCCCCATAACCCCAGAACGATGGACGGAACTGATTCCCGTCCACCCAGAACTATACACGAGACTCCTACACCGGACCTGAGACGACCTCTAGACCGCGTGCCTGCACCCATGCACGTGACCATCAGACTCCATGTTTGGCCACCCCGGCCAGCCGGTCGCCTTCTTCCCTTTCGGCAGCCTCTGGCAGCTGGGCGTGCGCGTCCGGCGCGCCCGACCCGCCCAGGGGGTGAACGACTCACCAAGTACCCGAAACCAAGGCTTCCATCACACCTCCAGCCCCCTCCAGAGGAACTGGTTGTCCTCACACCTCTGAACCATCCCTGTGGGCTTGTTTCAATCGCACCTTTTGGCCTCCTAGCGAGCTGGCTCCAGGCCTTGATGAGCGTCTGGGATTCCCTGGACGCATGGTCCAAAAGCATCAAAGACCCAGCCGTCCAGAGAATCGGGCGCCTGGCCCTCGGACCTCCGGCCTCCTGCCTCTGAGGGTCCGGACATCAAAGAGCTCCTGGACTATAAGACAGCCTGCCTTCCATCTAGCCGGCAGTTGTATCTTGGACAAGAAAGCCCTGCTGATCTGATCGCGGCTGACCTTGAGGAGAACAGACTCTGACCCACCGAGCCCTGCTGACGTCGTCGCGGCTCCCTCTCGAAGAGTAAGACCTGAACCATCGGAGCCCTGCTGACCTCATCGCGGCCCACTCTTGAGAACGAGAGACACTGACTACCATCCAGAGCCCTGCGGACGCTGTCGCGGCTCTACCTACCTACGAGTACTACGGAGTACTCCCGACCAAGCCCTGCTGACCTCGTCGCGGCTTGAAGAACCCTCTGGTCCGGCTGGACCATCGACGCTACCCTCACGACCATCTTGAACAGAAGTGAGTAGGACAGCAAGTACCATCGCCAGCCCCCGTACCCCCCAGTTCGAGGATTGAGAACTGTGCGCAGGGTACGTGGCGTGCCAACTGGCCCTCTAAGATGTCCCGCTTCCCCGTTACCTTGTTACGAGACTTTCGCGATCCCTCGATCGCTGTGTATTGCTCCTTACTTTTATTCTGATAAAGTTCATACTTGATAAAGATTCACGGTGTGGTGCCCGTTCGTAAGTGGGTGTGCCGACAGTGTGTACGATCAGTGCTCCCCGGCGGGGACTTCCCCTCGATAACACTCGGCAGGAATTGTGGGAGAGGAGGTCTCGGGTGGTTAGGAGAGTCATCTTGACCCCTGGGGTCACCGCCTTCCAACAATCACTCTGCACCATTCCAGTATCACTCAACAATAACACAACATCACTCTGCAACACCACAAACAACACTCTGCACCAATACAACACCACTCAGTACCACCACAGCACTACCACACCAACACGTATCGACACACCAGCATGACTCAACACAACTCCAGCATCACTAAGCACCACCACACACAAGAACAACATTACTCAGCACCACCACATTATCACCCAGCACCAACACATTACTACTATACACCAACACAACACAACTTTGGAGAATCACAGTAACAAACAGCACAACAACGTCAATCAGCACCACCACAAAACTATGTGCAACAAAAGAATGCAAAGTTGTGCTGCTGAGTAATGCTGTTATGGTGCTAAATGCTGATATAGTGGTGTTAAGTGATGCTGTTGTGGTAATAAGTGTTCCTGTTGGGGTGCTGATTGATGCTATGGTGATGCTAGGTGATCCTATGGTGGTAATGCGTGATGCTGGTGTGTTAATGATATTGCTCTGGTGGCGGTGAGTGATGCTGGATGTGTTGGTGAGTAATGCTAAGTTGTGCTGTTGTGCTGCACTCGCAGAAAAATCATACTAAAAAAATAACACTCTGCAACACCACTGCAATAACAAATACCAACATCTAATAACTAGAAAAAATATACTGTTACTGAAAATAAAATATTATAAAAAAATTTAAAAAAACAACTTAAGAAAGACACTGTGAATAAATAAATACAGTACAATAAACACTTTTTCATTTACAGTAATGTCAAAACTATCAAGACATGTAGGGAAAACATCACATAGAATAAATGCATTGCAATATATTAATGCAAAGCTACTTTGATGCATCAAATCTAGAAAGTACATTACATTAGAAAAGTACATTACAATATATTTGGTAAAAAACGCTTTAATACAGAGCACACAATATTTACCAAAGGTGCAATTAAAAAACAATAAGTACATAAGCAACATCAAAGAGTGACACCATTGATCAGAGGTACATCCCAATCAATACTAAAAAAGATTGCAAAATATTCAGAAAGGTGTTAATTTATACATTGCACATTTATTAACCAGAAAAAATAAACATCAATACACTAAGTACACAAGGAATACAAAACAAAAATATAGAGATTTCTTCAATAAGTCACATAAAAATAAAAAATTTACATACATTGTATAGGAACAGATTAACAATTAGCAGATCCACAATTTCGTAACAAACATAACTATAACCTAAGAACATAGGCAAAAGGAAATACAGTCTCGATACACACACTTATAGAAAACATCAGAATCAATAATCCATAGAGAATTTTAGTACAATAATTGAAATATTTACATTTTACTGTCCAAATAATCATCTACAACTAAGTAAGAACTAGACACCTTTCGCACGCCAACATTCGCCAACATCGGGATAATTACACGTAAACGCACTTCGAACGCAAAGCAACGTCACTAAACCGAACGATCACATTGTCTGAAAATTACGTAACGAAGTGAATTAAACAAAAGTTACTAAACATACATTTATATACATTGGTACTTTTATATATAGCACATCCACTCTTTATAAAAGTACTCAACTAAATAATAAATACATACCCAAAAAATAAACATGTCGCTACTTCATAACGTAACCAACCATTAACAAACGGAAAATAAATTTACATTAAATATAAACACTATCAATAACACATTCAAGAAATGTAGTAAATACATTTAAAAATTACAATTACTGCTCTAACGACGCAGCAACAAGACCGGAAGAACAACACGCCTTTCCCACGCGAAAAATCACGAAGATCTGGGAAATTACCTTATGACGCACGTCAAACGCAACGCTACATCACTAAACGTAGCACTGCGATTGGCTAGAAATTACGTCACCCCCTAAACAGATTGGAAGTTAAGAAAAACTAGAACGCTAACCACAAAAAACGTCACAAACGCAGATTAAAACAATAACATCATACACTTCAATAAAAAAAATTACAAAAAACATACACACACATATGTGTAAAGGCAACGTGTACAATGCAGATTTAAGCTTCAAATACTGTACATAAATTAACTAAAGATGACAAAAGTGAAAAATCTCAAAGACAGATGGCATAGTGTTCAGAATGCTTTTATTTGGTTTTTCATCCAATACACACTCCAACCTGTACATTGTAGGAAAACACAATATTACCATTTTTAACACTACGCCATCTGTCTTAGGAAATAATCACTCTTGCCATCTATTGTTAATTTATGTACTGCATTTGAAACTTACATCAGCATAGTATACGTTACCTCTCAACATATGTGTAGCACACCACTAATAAACATCACAACAGCTACACGCACCAAGAACAGAACATCAATCAGCAAAATATACACATTCTGTACCACTCACCACCACCCAAAAAAAATAAACACCACACCAGCACTCTGCACCACCACGCAAAACCACAGCATTACTCAAAAACAACACAGCATAAGTAAGCACAACAAGGTAAATGCCAGGCAACACACCAGCAACACTCAAACCCAACACAGCATCACTCATGGCAACATCATAATCACTACACCCAACACCAGCATCACTGTGGTCCACACCAGCATAACTGAGAGCAGCATCACCATCACTTACAACCACTCTACACCAACATAGCACCACTCAGCACCACCAAAGCATCAGGCAAAAACACACCAACATCACTACGCACCACTCCAACATCACTCCTAGCCAACACTGCAACACTTAGCACCACCACAACATCACTCAGAAACACCAATTATCACAACAAAAATAATTATGAAACACCACATTATGACTACACACCACCACATTAAAAATCTAAACTCACACAGCAACACTACACCATCTCTCAGCAAGAAAAACAATATTTCCAGAAACAATTACATTTCAAACAGTAGAGGAGAATACAAATTAAATTTTAACTAAAATAAAACAAATTGCAATTATGTAATATCACCAACATTACCAAGAAAAGCAAAAGAAGGGCCAAATTACAAGCACTAGAAAAGTACGATTACGCCAAAAAAAACTAACTAATAAACAAAACAATGTATTCATGTAATGATGGACCAAATAACACGTAAAAAATGAAAGCCACACAATAATAACTTACTAACGAATAAACAACTCATAGAATTCTAAGTAAAAGGCCAAACCTGTACATACGCCGAAGAAAATAATCAAGTTACCCAAAAAAAAAACACTTGGAAAAATGAACGGAAGTAAAACACTCATGTTATTAAAAATTCAAGACCAATACTGTACATATGATATCTAAAATAATAACCCAACACCTACTAAATACATACCGATTCAATATAAGCATGTCAATACTTTAATAAATTAAATTATTAATACATAACAGCTCATAAACAAAGGAAAATACTATTTACAAACACAAACAAATTACGCAAATTCAATAAATGTATGAAATTTACACATTAACAATACCTTTCAATCAATACATTGCAATACATTACATAAAAATACATTAAAACATTGCACATTCACAATTTAGAAAGTTCAATACATATTTAACTATATACTAAGTACATACGATAACGCAAAAAAAGTAGCGATACATAAATGTCGAAGATTACTATTAAAAAGCCATAATAATGAAAATAAATCTCTACATAATCAATAATACATTCAAATAATACATTAAATACTATTAAAATATAAACTTACCTGTCAAATGACGCTGGAAATAGACCGGAACAACAACACGCCTTTCACCCACGAAAGTTCCCGTAGATCTGGGAAATTCCCAATTGACGCACGTCAAACGCAACGCTACGTCAAACGTAGCACTGTGATTGGCTAAAGATTACGTCATACCTCAAACACATTCACACTACACTAAAAAACTAGAACGCTAAACACTAAACGTAAATGACGTAAAGGAAACACAAAGCGTCCGCCATTTGAAAGAAAAAAAAACTTTATAAACACCGTTACAACACGAAACATTAACACACAGAACACATACTTAAAAAATATATACATACACACATGTTACGATCAAAAAATACATGCAACACACTAACACTCACACATCACAATTACAATAAAACATCACACACAAAGCATAACGCCACAACATATAATACACTAAATAACAATCATATACACAACAGCATTAATACACACCATCACAGCAACACACCAACTCAAATCTGCAACACTCAAACAACACTCAGCACCACCACATCAACATGTCAGCAACAGCACAGCACCACTCACAACTAATACAGCATTACTCACCATCAAAAAAACATAAGTCAGCACAACGACAATAACACTCAGTTACACCACAGCAACACTCAGCAAAAACCATGCATCATTAAACAACTCAACAACATCACTGTACAACACCACAGCAACACTCAACACCAGCCCAGCATCACTATGCAACACACCAGCATTACTTAGTGCAACACCAGCAACACTCAGCACCAACACAACATCATTCAGCACCACACAAAAAAAGCAATCCACAAAACACCTGAAACAATCAGCTAAACAACATTAACAATACCCATCACAATATTTACTATATAAACAACAACTGCATCACCACAACACCACTCAACAACACCACAACATCACTCAGAAAAACACCAAAAAAAAGGGATACAACAAAAAAACATTATAAATCTTGCCGTCACTGAAACGCCCTCACTCTACTACTCTACCACCCTCACTGTACAGACATCAATCTACCACTCGACCGCACTCACTCTACCACTTGCACGCCCTCACTCTACCTCATTCACTCTACTTCCCTCACACCCTCACTCTATCCAACATCACTCTACAACTCAACAGCTCTTCCTCTACCACTCTATCACCCTCACTCTACCACCCTAACTCTAACACTCTACCGCTCTCACTCTACCACCCTCACGCTATCAATCTACCTCCTTTTCACCCTCCATCTACTACCCTCACTCTACCTCCCACACTCTACCGCCCTCACTTTACCACTCTACCGCCCTCACGCACTCACTCTACAACACACACTATACCTCTCTACCGCCCTCACGCACTCACTCTAATGCTCTCACTCTACCACTCTAACGCACTCACTCTACCACCCTCATGGCATTCACTCTACCATCCTCACTCTAACACTCTACCTCACACACTCTACCACTATGCCACCCTCACTCTACAAGCTACCACCCTCACTCTACCAATCTACCACCATCACTCTATCCCCCTCACTCTACCACACTACCGCCCTCACCCTAACACTCTAACGCCCTCACTCTACCACACTCAATCAACCACTCTACCAACCTCACCCTAACACTCGACCGCCCTCACTCAACCACCCACACTCAACAACCCTCACTCTACAACACTCACTCTATCCCCCTCATTCTAGCACACTCACTCTAACGCCCTCACTGACTTTACCGCAATCACTCACTATACCGCCCTCTCTCACTCTACAACTCTCACTCACTCTACGAACATCAATCCCTCTATCTCACTGACTCACTCTACCGCCCTCCCTCACTCTATCGCCCTCCCTCACTCAATCGACCTTCATCACTCTACCGCCCTCCATCACTCTACCATCCTGAAACACTCTATCGCCCTTCCATCACTCAATCACCCTCCCTCACTATATCACCCTGTCTCACTCTATCGCTCTCAAACACTCTGTCGCCCAACATCACTCTACCACCCTACATCACTCTATCACCCTCCCTCACTCTATCGCCCTCACTCTATCACCCTCCCTCTAACGCTCTCCCTCTACCGTCCAACCTCTATCGCCCTCCCTCTATCTAACATCCTCCCTCTATCTATCTATCGCACTCACTCTAACTAGTGCAACAACATAGCATCACTCAGCACCACCACAGCATCACTCAGGGGCACCACACATCACTATGCGCAACAACAGCATCATTCAAACGCCACAGCATCACTTTTAGCCAAAACAACATCACTCACAGCAACAACACGATCAATATGTCCAACAATCCAACAACAACTTGTTCAAGTATTTACTACCAATGTTTCAAACTTTATTAAAAAGGTCAGAAAAATATGATAAATGTTTTCACTTCTGTTCATGTTAAAACATTTTAATTTGTCAGGTCAATACATGTAAGACGGGGGGAGCTATATATTGTACCTTTACTAATGCTATACATGTAACATGTGCAAATTTTAAAACTATTGCCATTTCTAATATATTAAATAATACTTTTAGTTTTAGCAAAAAATAAACAAACATTTTCAACACCAAAAACAAAAAATGTTCTATTGCGAGACCTATTGCATTTCCAATGCTTGTTGTTAGGTTCGGGGCGATTAAGTGATTTTCCCAGAATCACAGGAAGTTGAGGCGAGCCAAGGCTCAAACCTTGGTCCCCATCTCCAAAGTCGGCAGCTCTGGCCGTAGGGCCACAACCTCTCCCCCCAAATCTTTACTCCTCTCGATGAAACTTGTGCGTGTGTTGTTTGTGTACTGTACTGTGCATATGTTGAATGTATCAGTTGTGTTGTCTGTGTGCCAGCGGCGTAAGGTAAAATGATGCCTCTCTCCCCCCAATTTGATGAGAGGCAACTGAGTTTTCCATAGCTCACAGAAATTCATTGGTCTTGGTCTGAAAGGAGCCCCTCCGAAAAGCTTTTGGCCCTCTGAACTGTCGGAACCTCCCTCCCCGCCCCCCACCCTTGCTCGGTAGGGGGTTGCATTACGTCCTTCACTAGAGTTGTACATGCGGCCCGTGTTTTGTCTTCATGTTGTGCGGGTGCCCATGCACGCGTGTATTTGTTGACCCTGTTGTTTAACGTGAGCTCCTGTGCTCATGTCTTTTATGTGTACACAAGCGACGTGCTTTTTTTAGATGTGGTTTGTTACCTTAATCTACTTCATTGCATCACATTCACTGCTAGCTACCAGTATGGAGGTAAATCAAATGAATCTTATTAGACCAATTACAAATCTCCTGGGAAGGCAGCACCTAATAAGATCACTCCAAAGAATGCCTCTCGCACAGTCGTAGTTACTACAGCTTTCTCCAACTAATGTGAACATAATTTGAAGCTAGAAACAAAGTCTGTCTTGTGTGCTCCAGGATCATTCGCGAATGTGACATAATCGTGCGCTTAAACTGCTAAGGTGCAGTTTAGAGAGTAATATGCTTATGATGCTGCCCCCTTCTTCAGTGTGACCTTTGACCTCTGCTGGGCCTCTATATCTCAGAGCTCGGCCCGGCTCCTGCGGTGAACAATACCCACGCGCTCCCCTCACCGCACCCCAGGAGTGCTGAGCCAAGGGGTCACCTGGTCCCTTATTCTTAACGAACTCCTTATGATTAAAAATGAGCTCGCTGCTCTGATTGGAGGCTCCTTCAGCCATCGCTGGTTAATTTGAAAACTTTGCAAGAGTGAGCAAATCAGTGGCTATTATTGGCAGTAAAGTTACCCAGAACTTTAATAAGGGTAGCGAGGGGACCGAGCATAGTAGTAGAGTGCTGTGCCAAGGGGTCACCTGGTCCCTTATTCTCAATGAAGTCCTGATGATTAAAAACGAGGCCGCTGCTCTGATTGGAGCCTCCTTCAGCCGTCGCTGGTTAATTTGAAAACTTTGCAAGAGTGAGCAAATCAATGGCTAATATCAGCAGTAAAGTTACCCAGAACTTTAATAAGGGTAGCGAGGGACCGAGCACAGTAGTAGAAGGAAATGTAGGCAGAAAGAAAGAAGGGGTGAGTTGGTAGGAGGGGCAGCGGGCAAGCTGACAAGAGAGAAGGTGAGTGGTGAGCAGCAGTGCACAAGTCCTAAAGAAGCACTCGCCATGACACCACCTTTTCTCTTTGTCTGCCGTCCCACTTGAATGGACTTGGCTGAACTTCCTGCTGGCGTAAAAGGTTTATTATCTTCTTTATGGGGCCATCTGTTTGGACCCCTAAAGTTAAATCTTTTTTACGGCAGCAGGAAGTCAGGGCAGTCCGTCAAAGTGGGATGGCAGAAAGAGAGAAAACTGTACAGCACCACAAGCTCTTTCCCAATGGCCGGCCACCGTTTAGCATAAACGGTGACGGCGGCCAATAGGGAAGAGGGGCGGGGCTTAAAGCCCGCTAGTGTAAGCTACCCAAGACCATAAAATCTCACGAGCGAGACTGCGCATGTGTGCAATCCACGCCACGGGACCTAAAAAGGGGTCAGGCCCTGGGAGATGGGGTTC
This sequence comes from Lissotriton vulgaris, assembly GCF_964263255.1. Lineage (NCBI taxonomy): Eukaryota > Metazoa > Chordata > Amphibia > Caudata > Salamandridae > Lissotriton > Lissotriton vulgaris. Next base: position 589,223,789 of record NC_141699.1, read on the forward strand.
CAGGGCCAATAAATTAAGAAAAGAAGGGGGGCCACACAGCCCTCCTTCTTAAAAAAAAAGAAATTAAAAAAGACCGACATCGTGACGGAGGCCCCGCCCCCTCCCTGCAGCACTCTGCAAATGCACCCCCTGGCGCGTTTGCAGTAGGGGAACTAATTCCCCTTGAATACTGGGGGTCCCTGGGGGCCAGCTAGCCCACCAGGAACCTCCAGTATGAGCCAGGGAGCTGCGTTGAAGAGAGGTGTTCTGAGGCCACGCCCCTTTTTACACCTCTCTGCAACGCAGCTCTGAAGCGCTTAATGGAGGTACATGGTGGGCTAGTTGCACCCCTGGGACCCTCAGGATTCAAGGGGAGTTAATTCCCCAACTTAAAACGCGCCATGGGCGTGTTTGCACAGTGGTGAAGGGAGGGGGCAGGGCCTGAGGTGACATATCTACAAACACGCCCTGTGGCGCGTTTTAGGTTGGGGAATTAATTCCTCTTCAATCCTGAGGGTCCCTGGGGGCCAACTAGTCCACCATGTACCTCCAGTAAGCGCCACGGAGCTGCATTGCGGAGTCTTGTAAAAAGGGGCATGGGCTCTGAACACCTCTCTGCAACGCAGCTCCCTGGTGCATACTGGAGGTACCTGGTGTGCTAGTTGTTCCCCAGGGACCCTCAGGATTGAAGAGGAATTAATTCCCCAACTTAAAAAGCACCACAGGGCATGTTTGCAGACATGTCATCTCAGACCCCGCCCCCTTCCTTCACCATTGTGCAAAAGCGCCTCCTGGCGAGTTGCAAATTGGGGAATTAACGTGTATATGCTATCGATTTTTTTTAATGTAGTGTGCAAGGGAAGCACTCCAACACGCCTACAGATGCCTACCCTGCCAGATCTAATAGCAGGACCATGAGCCGCACCCGTAAAGAAGAGGCTCTTAGCATTCAAAAAGCACCCAGGACCTATGTGGGCTCATAGTTAGAATTACGAAGACTTCCATCACTTCTGTCAGCAGACCTGCACAATAAGAATAGGACAGGAAGAGACGAGCACAGGCGTGGCACAGTGAAGCACGGCTGGCCTAATGCTCACCCAATGTGGACCTGATCACTGGAAAACCACACAGCCAAACCTAAGTATGTTGCTGTTACAAACCCCTCATGCGCCCTCTATGTAGGGGGCCTGGTGCACAGGGGTCATGTTATGGTACCCCTGTGGCGCCTTATGGCGTACTCACTGCCAGATTCATGAAAGCCGAAATATGCGAATTCTAAATTGCGATTAATACCGAATCGCAATTTAGAATTTGCATAATGGAATTCATGGAAAATTGCGAGTAAAAATAGCGATTCGCATTCGGCCGCAAAAGCCGGTAGCGATTTTCCGAAATCGCATAAAAATCGCTAAATCCGTCAATTTTCGCGTTGGAATAGCGATCTCGCAATTAGCGAGATTGCAAATTGCGATCTCGCTAATTGCGAGATCGCAAAAACGGGAAGTCGCATTTCGAGCACAGTGATGACATCACAACCAGGAAGCAGGCAGTTCCCTCCCCCATTGAGAACACTGAGGCAGACCTTGAAGCAGCACCACTCAGAGCTCCTCACAAACCACCTCCAGTCTTTGAATTTAGGACACTGCACCTTGCAGCAATGGCACAGGAAGCAGCAGCAGGGCCCAGTGACACCGGGCGCAAACACAAGATAAAATTCTCAGAGCAGGAGCTGGAGCACCAAATCGATGGAGTTGTCAAAGACCACGACAAACTGTTTGGCAAGGACTCCAGGAGGGTGCCTGAGGCCGAGAAATGGCGACTGTGTCTGCGTATCCGCGCCAGAGTGAACGCAGTGGGAGTCACACAGAGGTCCATAGACGACCTCAAGAAGAGGTGGTACGACCTCCAGGGTCGTGCCAAAGAGAGGGTGGCTGAGAGGCTTGGAGAGCGCCTTGCAACTGGAGGTGGAGAGCCTACAGTCCCTCCCAACACCCCCTTGGAGGATCGTGTGGAGGACACACTGCAGCCTGAGGCATGTGTTGGGGTAATCCGGCTGGACTCATCCCGACCTACCCAAGACAACCAGGGTAAGTGCCATGCGACTGCGACCCTGTCCCCTAACAATGGCCATGACCCTATAGCCTCCCATAAGCAACCCCAGTCATGCAGCCCATGCACATTAGAACATCCCTATTGCATTGTGGGACATGTAGTCAGACCACAATGTACAAAAACTCCCATGCAGCCAGACATGCCCCAATGTACGGTTTGCAACTGCCAGTCAGGGAATGTAAGCTAGCATGCATGTAGCAACTGCACATGTCAACGAATACATGTTATTAATCTACGTCCACTTTCCATCACAGGTGGCGCAGATAACACCAGCAGTGACAGCGACAGGCTGCAGATAGATGACGCTCCGGAGGAGCATGAGGCTGAGGAAGAGGGAACAACCACACTACCAGCACCATCTGGCCAAGCTCCAGTGCCACCAAACGTACCACCACCTGCAACGCCAGCTACATCAGGCACACCAACATTGCCAGCAGCAAGACCCATTCCAGTGGCACCATCAACATCAGGTGCTGCTAGACCTGCGACACAGCGCACACCCACTGTGCCCAGCCAGCACGGCAGGCATGTCAGGGAGCGGCGGCAGAGTACACCACGCACCGGCAGGAGGGGGATGGCTGTGCGTGTGCCAGGGCTCTCAATTGAGCGCCGCATGCTGCGCGTGCACCAATTGCAGGCACGACACTTAGGTGCAATACACCTGCAGCTGCACATTACAAGCAGGAATGTTGCCAATCTGTCTGATCGCATTGACCGGATGTCCACTGCCATGGAGGCAAACACTGCGGCCATGATCAGCCAGCGCAACCTCACTCACCGCCGCCACCGCCAGCTACTCACACGCCTCTTGGCGTACACACGTTCAAATTACGTGATAGGAAATGCCGTCTCCCAGCTATCCCGACGGTCCCTGGCAATGCAGCTGCAGATGGTACAATGCTGGGAGGACGTGGCACGTGCCCTCGAGCAGGTGACCACTGCTGTCCAGGCCCTACAACCAACTGGCCAAGCCAATGTCGGAGGGGATGGCACAAGCGAGGGGACATCGAGTATCAGCAGCCTGTCTGCGACACAGGTCGGTGTCCTACGCCGCAGCAGCAGGCCCAGTGCGGGATCACGTCCCCTGCCGGAGGAGGAGCCTGAGAGGCGACTGGGAGCTGCGCGCCGGAGGCGCCAATGACATTTCAGTTCATGGGCAGGGACATGCTGCTGACATAAGCATGTCCAGTTAGTAATATTGAGCAGTATGAAGCAATACTAATCATATGTGACTGATACAATTTATTCCTTATTATTGTGCACAAAACAATAATATTTATTCAAGCATTGAACATCGGACTCATGTCATTATTTCAATTGTCATGCATGAGTGAAGTGTTGGGTGAATGGAGTGGGCGCACTAGAAACAGTTCATTGTGATGTGGTTGCGCCGTCTGTGTCCTTCAGCAGGATTTTCCCCGCGTGCATGACGCGCATGTGCAGGTGGGCGGTGGTCCCCTTCCGACTCACTGCCAGATATCTCTATAGGTATACGGCTCTTGGTAGCAATGTTGTGTAGTATAGCACACACAGCCACAATGCGGCAGCAGACATCCGGTTCGTATTTCATGGCCCCACCAGTCTTGTGAAGTATGCGGAATCTGCTCTTCAGGAGCCCAAATGTCCTCTCAATGCAATTCCTTGTGCGTATGTGTGCTACATTGTAACGGTGTTGCTGTGGTGTTGCAGGGTTGAGGTATGGGGTGAGTAGGTACTCACGTAGAGCGTAGCCACTGTCACCTGAATGAGAGGAGCAGAGGGTGAGTGCCTGTGCTGTGAAGCTACATCATCACAGTGTAACATTGTGGGGCAAGTGTACTTACCAAGTAGGTGTCCTTCACCAAAGTCTCCCCTGGCCAGTCGTGTGTGGAGGCCGCTGTGCCGGAATATGAAGGAGTCATTTGTGCTCTCAGGGTACTGTGCCACTATGTCCGTGATGTATGTCTTAGCATTGCACACCATCTGAATGTTGAGGGAATGGTAGGACTTGCGGTTGCGGTACATGTATTCCGTTTTTGCTGGTGGGCAGATGTGGATGTGGGTACAGTCAATATATCCTATCACATGCGGAAATTGCGCAACATTGTAAAATTTATGCTTGGTCTCATCCAAGTCCTGTTGGCTGGTGGGGAATGAGATGTGGTGGTGTAGCTGGGTCAGCATTGCATCTAGGAAACTTCTGAGGCAGCGGGACATGGTGGGCTGGGAAATCCCCCCAGCAACGGCAACTATCCCCTGGAAGCTTCCAGAGGCCAGTAGGTGCAGGCTGCAAAATACCTGGACATGTGTGGGCACGGCATTGGTCCGCCTTGTTGGGTGCTGCATCAGGGGGTCCAGGTCCTGGATGAGCTTGATGATCATTGGCCCATTCAGGCGGTACTTAGCGTATATTTACTCTCTGGTTTGGCCCAGCAGGGTGACCCGCTGGCGGAATATCCTCTCCTGGATCCTATGTCTGTTCCGTGCTGCTCGCTGTAGCCGGCGCCGCCTCACCACCATGTAGAGTCCAGGCATTGTGAATGTCATAATGCTGCAGCTGCATCCCCTTAAGTGTGTTTGGTCAGGCCAGCACATGTTGCTGATTGGGTAACGTTTTTTCAACAAAAAAATGTTCTCATTACTGGTTACCACCTGATTTGGGTTCTCCTTAAATTGCGCCTCGCAAATAGCGATTTTCAGTTTTTTCGCAAATAGCGATGTTTCTTGAATAGCGATTGCGAATGATTTGCGATTTCGCAGATTTATTCGCAGAATCCATGGTTTCTCGCATTTACAGAATCGCAAATGGGGTACTACCAGGATTCTGTGAATAATATTGCGAATTCGCATTTCTATGTTAGCGAACTCGCAAATTTTGATCATGAATTGCTTTTCTTGTAGTTGCGATCGCAATAGCTTTTTCGGAGCTATTGCGATCGCAATTTAGCGTCATGAATCTGGCTGTATGATTCCATGAGTTTCCCCTCTTCCCCTGATTCCATTACCCCGGAACTTCCAAGCATTCCCTGAACACATGACCAATGGTTTGCCTTGCTCTCACTGTTGCTGGGGTCTTGGAGTGTTTTCCCTTGTGCACGTTTTGACAACTCGCAACATTTGTTTCCTGTTAAGTGATTCCATCCGTTGGTTTGCGCCTGCCCTTCCTGTAAGGTTAAGACAGTGTACTAACACGTTTTTCCTTCACGAGTCTTGGAGAAGCTTTCAGATTGCCACGTGAACCACGCGCCACAAGTGATCCCACTGTATTCATTGGACCCTGCGCCTGTATATAAACTACACCCAAAACCGAGCCCCTTGCTTGGCCTATGCTCCCAGCGGGATGAGCTTCCTACCACCCCACCCTCCTGAAGAAATTATTGGACCAGTGCAGCACTCTTCCCGGCTGCAGTTCATGTTCCTCTGGTGATTCCCTTGGATCCCGCTTCCTCGATGCAGCTCATCTCCACCTCCGGCTCAGCTACTCTAGTTCTTCAGCGGCTTCCTGAGTCAGGACCACAAGCCTGTCTTCAAACTTAGAACAAGTCAAAGTACTAGGCTAAGTACTTGATATCAGGTTATTGTGCACTATCATTTCATAGTAGTAAGCAGGTCAGAGTATCAGCGTTCTCAAAACTATAGACTTGTCTTCAAGTTTCCTCTCAGTGACTTCCCTCCAGTTCATCTTGTTGTTCTTGCTCCGGACCCTTCTTGCAATGTTGGTGTTTGAACTATGTTTATACAAGGACTAGAGACTTTTTTCTTTGTTTCCCTGATGAACAGTAGTGCCTAGAGTACTTTCCTCCAAGCGCTTGATTCATGTATTTACTCCATACCGAGAGCTATGTTTTGAGTTTATCATGGGGAGTGTCAATTAACGCAAATCATTATTCCTTGGGAGTGCATAGCTCCGATCTGTGGTCCGGTATTTCTGTTTCCTTGCAGTGTTTCTGAAAGATACTGTAAGTGTATGTTACTGATGTTATTGCAAATCTATTTTTTGAGAGGCAAATGCCTCCTCTTGTTATTTCTAGTGCCATGCGCCTTTGCAAAATCAGAGATCACAGACCTGTTCACATCTACATAGCTGATTCAGAGGGCCTCCAGTTAATGATACTGCAAGTATCTCTATCCTTATTTTGTGCCAACCCACCTTCTCCTAAATGGCCCTGCCTTGTTTAGAGAGAAGCTATTCCTTGAATGGGCCAGGCCCTTCGAGGATAGGAGGTCTAGCATCAGTTCCAGTATCGTCTATGAGGTTGGACCCAGGTGACTGAATGACAGTTGCCTGGGCTGAGAGCCTGAAACTAGTAACATTTCTCTACATTTATTGGCTGTTTCCTACAGCAAAACCAACCCCACCAAGGCAGAAGAAGGCTTAAAGATGTCACTACCAATGTAGTCCACATTCTTCCTTTCAAGAACTGCTGGATCGTCTTGCTACTTCATAGCTGGCATCTGTGCACATTGGTCTCGGTCCTCAGGTACCCATGTCCTCGGGCAGAGCAAAGTGACCCCCCATCTAAATTTGGGCAAGCTGTGCCATCGCATTCCATGTGACAGTGCAACATTCCATGCAGCAGCTTAATCAACAAGCATTTGCAATGCAATAGGTCTCGCAGCATTAAAGTTTGAGTTATTGGCATTGTATATGACAATGGGTTGCATTACATTTTTAGCAAAGTCTGTATTGGTGTTACTAAAGGTTCTCGCCCACAAGGCCAAGTACCTCCAAACGACAAGCAGCCATCTTTTTTTCCAAGCCACACTTGCAGCTTAATGCACTGCCTTCAGTTTCCCAAAACATAATCCGTGGGTTATTGTGTGTGAATGTGTGTGTGCTGTATGTCTAAATGATAGGAGAGTGTATGTGTGTGTGTGTGTGTGTGTGGCTGTGAGTGTGCGTGTGTGTGTAAGTGATAGGAGTGTGTGTGTGCTGTATGTATAAGTGAAAGGAGTGTGTTATATGTGTGATAGGAGAGTAAGTGTGTGTGTGTGTGTGTGTGTGTGTGTGGGGGGGGTGTGAGTGTGAGGAGGTTTGTGTGTGTATCTGCTGACTGTAGCTATTTGTGCATGTTAGTGGGGTGTATGTGTTTGTGAACAGCGTGTCTATGATTGGTTGCTGTGCGCAATGTGTGTGGTGTAAGTGTGCACAGTGTGTTTGTGGTGCATGCCTCAGTGGTGTACATATTTCATCCTGGAGCACCCCTAGTCACACTGCAGGAGAGCCTACCTCAATGCCTGTGGGCCCAAGCCTGCAGGCCACTGCATGACACAGTAACCCTTTAACGTCGCATAAGTAGGGCTGGCGTGTGCTTTAAGAGAGATGTCATTCCTGGCATCCTGCATAATCAGGGATGTCACCACGGGCGGACTCGAGGACAATGTTCCTCTCTCAGTGTGGCTCAGAAATAATCAAACCAGTGCTGGGGCCTGTGGGAAAAGAATCTGTGTTCAAAGACAACATTTTTGAGAAAATGAGACATGCTGGCTCAGCAGTAGCCTGGGCTAGGAATAGAGCGCCCGGAGGACACCCACATACAGGAGCGAATCATAAAAGGATGTCTCCCTCCCTCCTATAGGATGTGAAGCGAGGCACCTGGTTCTTGTCCCATGTCTCACAGATAGATATTCCTTATTCTTGAGTGGAATATTTGGCCTCTTTGAAGGGTTTAGGAGGGCCCCTGAAGGGTTGCGCCCCTTGCGGCAGGGGGCTGTCTTATCCCCCATGCAAACCACAGGTTTCCCTCATCACCTCCATGCACCAGACATCTCGCGGTCGGTGGTCCAAACTCCAGCAGCTATGATGTACCTTTCTCGTGCCAGCATAGCTCGCACCTGGCACGTCGAGGGCCGGTAGTTTTTCGTCCTAGTCTGTTCGACCTCCCGGGCCTGGGATGAGCGGGTCCGGTATGGACGGGCTCGGTGGCGCAGCGCTGTGATTGAAGGGACACCCCCAGCGCATTGAGGGCGGGCTCGTCGGCGGAGGCAGCCCGCGGGTCGCAGCCTGGTAGTTTGCGGATTAAACTTTCCGCCCTGGGGAGCGCAGGCGGCTGGTGAGTCCCAGCTCCAGCCCTTATATTTCTACCCTCCGCGGGCACGTTTGCCGCTCCCTCCCTCACACCATCTGCGCTCCCAGCGGCCTAGTGTAAACACGAGGCCTTAATTATTTAGAAGGGAAGGAGGCCACGTCTTGCATCACCGGAGGATTTGATGTGACACAAAAACTGCAGACTGACGTTTATTTCACTGGAGACGGTGCTGACTTGTATTTTATAGATTTTGAGGTTTTCTTTCGTGTTTTTTTTGCTGTTCTGTTTGAGTCAACCTCCGACAACGCGCCACCTTCCCTTTTAGCTGCTTGTCCACTTTGTGTTTACTTATTTCAGTTTTCGCTTCAGCGCTGTTACATCCCTGAGGGTTGACGCAGCACTGTACACAAAGTTCGGTTGACACTGAAAAGTGTAAGGTCAATTCGCAGAAATAACCGTCGGACATAAAGTATGCCACCTCTAAGGTTTGTCTATGAGCCTAGCATTAGTACAGTCTCGGAAAAACACACAGCTGTTCTTCAGTAAATGATGCCTTTTATATGCGCAGCTCATACCTCATCTCGCCCCATTGCTAGGCCAACCCCCTCGGTATGCCAGTCTTGCACGCTGATATATTTAGCCCAAGCTTACCAACTAGAACATCACTCTTTAATATGGGAGGAGTGTGTAATGAGTAAAAAAGAAATGCCGTGGATGCTCGTAACAAAAGTGTAATTTAAATAAGGGTTGCTTCATGAAGTTCATAACTCGCTAGTCTCTGTCTTCTGGGCCTAATTGGAATCCCAGAGCGCTCTGAATGACAGCTGTTCAGAACGAGGCCTGACACGCAAATAGGATTTGGCCGGGAGAAAGAAGAGGCGTGCACGCACGAACTTCCTGAAGGGGTGGAGAAACAACGGAGCGGGCTGCGGAGTCTGGACACGGAGGGACAGGACGAGAGGAGCCGGTAAGGGGGGGGCGTCGGGGCACATTGACGGTGCCCGCCCCCCCCCCAGTGATGGAAGCCCTGCATGTGCCCGGTGAGCAAGGTTGATAGTGTGTGTGTGTGCGTTTGCGTGTGTATGTATGTAAGCCCTTGGGGGGGGTGCGCTGCGTGCCTGCGTGTGTTGTACCTGTGTGTGTGCCTGCCTGCGTGTGTGTGTGGGGGGGGAGGGGGTGTGTTTGAGCGAGTGTCTGTCTGGCTGTGTGTGTATATGCGCGCGCATGTGTGGCAAGTTGAAGAAATCGGAGGGATGTGCACGGCGCGGGACGGAACGTGCGCGTTCGGGCACCCAAATCCTAGAGAAAAGCTCGTAACACTTTCTTGTCCTTCATTCCCCCGAGTCAGCTAGCTATAAGTCTCCGCCTGGACGCATCCTTCGGATGCTAATTCCAGGCGAGACCTAAAAAGGAGCAGGCATTGCCTAGTTTGAAATGGTGGTTCAAGGTGGAGTTCACCAGAACTTATTTTTTCTCTTCAGACTTTGACCAAGAGCAAGAGAGAGAAAAGCACACAAAGGGGAAAAGAGGAGGAAGAGAAAGGCGGAAAAAACTGTGACAAAGGGAGATATCAGGGATGAAAAGGAACTTGCAAGAGTAGAGGCAGGGAGTGTCTGGTGGTGAATTAAAGAGTCATGAGGTGGAATCAAGACTACACAACCTTGGAATTTCCCACATGCCGGCATTCAGTAGCGCCTGCTGCGCACTTGTGAGCAAACCTTTGTGCCCCAGCACTTATTCTTTTTACAAATTAAGCACTGGGAGCAGGGATACAGGGAACATGGAAGGAAAGATACAATAAGTTGCAAACATGCCTGCTGAGGTTACTGAACTGTGTATTTCAAGCATTTGCACCCCTGCCAAGGGCCAGAGTGAATGATGAAATGTGATGCCATATCAGTGTGCACAACTGCACTATAACATGGAATGGTTCTTTCTAAAAGTCTATTGGAATTGTAGAAAGAATTTCCTATTTCTCTATCCAATCTTTCGGGCTACTTAATAGATGTCCAGCAAACATATCCTTCAGTGCAGTCATCCTACATTTACCAATGTAAGTCTTTTTTATGTATATTATTTATTTATATGTTTAATGATCTGTACATTCCCTATCTATAACAAGGTTAAGCAAGGACACAGATGACCTGCACAGAACTGTAAGCTCTTGCTTGCTTCTGAACGGTTGGATACTATCACAATAGACATGAGACGTCAATTGTGACTTGTAATTTTGATCTAAGTGTCAGTATATTACATGGCATTTCGAAATGTTACATCTGCAGGTACTGAATCCCTTCCTTTGCGTTTACTCCCAGTGACCATTAAATACGTAGAGCACTATAATGTCATTATAATGACAGCGGCTTCCTACACAACACTATATTAAACTCCGGAAAAAAGAAATTATGTGCTGTCATTTTATGTTCAAAGAAGTAGCGAGTTCATAAATACCCATCATATTACAGATGCAACCATGTATAACCAGGCACCATCGACCTCATTTAGGGGTCACTTTGAGAGACAGGTCCCCATTCTCCCTAAATGGGATCTAGGTCTATTAGTATTTATGCAATTATATTATTAATAGCAAAAGAATGTTTTTGAACACCCCAAACCAAAATCTTATCCCATAGGATCTTCTTGACAATTAGACAACATTTTAGACCAGCATAAGCAACATGCAGCGGCAGAAACTGCTTGCGATTAATATTTTACAACAAGCCATTTCAGAAGTCGAGAGCATCTGTGGTGGAATGGTTATTTCTAAAAGTCTATTGGAATTGTAGCACGAATGTCCTATTTCTCCATCCAATCTTCCGAGCTACTTAATAGATGTCCAGCAAACATATCCTTCAGTGCAGTCATCCTACATTTTCCAATGCGAGTCTTTTTTATGTATATTATTTATTTATATGTTTATCTTAAAAGGACCTGTACATTCCCTATCTATAAGAAAAAAAGTAGATAGGACTAATCTGAAAATTCCCAGGATGAGTCATGGTTCTAGTGCCCAAGAAATGGTTAATGGCATAGCGCTTGTGCTGAAAAGAAACCCTGCCACTGACCCGTTAATGCCTCATGGCCATTATGTGTTTTAATAAAGGGAACTAAAACATTGTATTTGTTTGTTATTTATTATCACAAGAGGTTTGTGAAGCTCCTTTAAGCTGCTTCAAAATGTTTGTTACAGTGGATTCTCACTCACGGTTATTACCATCCCAACGCAACTTTCACAACGCAAGATCCATTCCAACGCATGCCATTACAACGCAGATGCTATAACAATGCATGCCATTACAACGTAATTATAGGTAAGTATATCATTTTGTTAATATTAATTTAATTTTAATTTAATTACAATTTCTTCTTTAAATAATTTCTTTAAATTAATTTTTATTTTTATTTAATAACATTTAATTTACTATTCTAAAACCAGGGGGGTGTAAAAGAATGGTAAGTAATGGATAGTGTAGGTGTTAAAATTACTATTCTAACTCCAGGGGGGTGTAATAGTAGGGTAAGTGTTGGATAATGTAGGGGTAAAAATTACTATTCAAACTCCAGTGGGGTGTAATAGTAGGGTAAGTGCTGGATAGTGTAGGGGTTAAAATTACTATTCTAATTCCAGGGGGGTGTAATAGTAGGGTAAGTGCTGGATAGTGTAGGGGTTTAAAATGACTATTCTAACTCCAGGGGTGTGTAATAGTAGGGTAAGTGCTGGATAGTGTAGGGGTTAAAATTACTATTCTAACTCCAGGGGGTGTAATAGTAGGGTAAGTGCTGGATAGTGTAGGGGTAAAAATTACTATTCAAACTCCAGTGGGGTGTAATAGTAGGGTAAGTGCTGGATAGTGTAGGGGTTAAAATTACTATTCTAATTCCAGGGGGGGGGGTGTAATAGTAGGGTAAGTGCTGGATAGTGTAGGGGTTAAAATTACTATTCTAATTCCATGGGGGTGTAATAGTAGGGTAAGTGCTGGATAGTGTAGGGGTTTAAAATGACTATTCTAACTCCAGGGGGTGTAATAGTAGGGTAAGTGCTGGATAGTGTAGGGGTAAAAATTACGATTCTAATTCCAGGGGGGTGTAATAATAGGGTAAGTGCTGGATAGAGTAGGGGTTAAAATTACTATTATAATTCCAGGGGGGGTGTAATAGTAGGGTAAGTGCTGGATAGTGTAGGGGTTAAAATTACTATTCTAATTCTAGGGGGGTGTAATAGTAGGGGAAGTGCTGGATAGTGTAGGGGTTTAAAATGACTATTCTAACTCCAGGGGTGTGTAATAGTAGGGTAAGTGCTTGATAGTGTAGGGGTTAAAATTATTATTCTAACTCAAGGGGGTGTAATAGTAGGGTAAGTGCTGGATAGTGTAGGGGTTACATTTACTATTCTAACACCAGGGGGGTGTAATAGTAGGGTAAGTGCTGGATAGTGTAGGGTTTAAAATTACTATTCTAACTCCAGGGGGTGTAATAGTAGGGTAAGTGATGGATAGTGTAGGGGTTAAAATTACTATTCTAACTCCAGGGGGGTGTAATAGTAGGGTAAGTGCTGGATAGTGTAGGGGTTAAAATTACTATTCTAACTCCAGGGGGGTGTAATAGTAGGGTAAGTGCTGGATAGTGTAGGGGTTAAACTTACTATTCTAACTCCAGGGGGTTTAATTAAAAAAATATAATTTTAATTATTTAATTTAAATAGAATTAAATTAAAATAATAAAATGTATTATAATAAATTAAATTATAATTATTTTAAGAAAATATATTTAAAAATAAATTAATATTATTTTAATTAAATACTTACCCATACTTACGTTGTAATGGCATGCGTTGTAATGGCATGCGTTGTAATGGATCTTGCGTTGTAAAAGTTGTGTTGTGATGGTAGTGCGTGGTAAAACTTACGTTGTGATGGTTGTTTCCCGTGATTGTGCATCTGTGGTCCTTGCGTGCTGGGAAACCATGGACCTAAATTAGGAGGAGACAGGGGCAGCAAGGTTGCCCTTTAGTCAGAGGTTGACATGATTATTGTTTATTGTTTGATTACTTAAAATCATGACAATTTAAAAACAAACAAAAAATATATTTCATCCTAATGCAACAAAAAATTTAAGTTTTTTAACAAAATGCAATAGTATGTATAAATAGTTGTTATTATTTTCACACAAGAGGCAGCTAAACTATGTTTAGAAACGTAATGACATTGTTGGTGAGTGTAAAACCCGCCCCCAACTTTCAGTAAAACATACAAGTGTCAGAGGTCGATGTGGACAAGATCTGTGGGGCACAACGCACCCATACTTTTTTAATTTAACAAAATCAGGTCCCCTGGTTTTTTTTAAAAAGCCAACCCTCCCCAAATGTTAATTCCAACAGTGGAGATGCCTCATCAGAGGTGAGATGGAGGGAGTGTTCTGTGAAGCTGAGGGGGGAACAGACAGAGGGCTATACAAGAAACAAGGCTTTTTACCGGAGTGCCTGCTTCCTGAAAGAAATGTAAATGTGTGCAAACGGTTAATCAGAAAATGTAAAGGCTAGTTAGAAGCCGATACTGGCTTTAATGAATGAAGTTCACTCGTAGCTTACAGATGACAAAGATGTATTTTTTGAGAGGCAATGACTTACATAATCACAGCGCTTTCTGTCGCAGGCTAGGACCTTGAAGCACTAAAGATACACAGGTCACCAATCTTAGCCGGGTCTGGTGGCTCAGTGGACTAATGTCCATTGCAAGGGTCTGTGTTTGACCTCATGGGCACAGGTTCAAATCCCGGTGGGTCCACTCAGTCTTTCATCCATCTGAGGTCGATAAAATGAGTACCATTGAGTTGGGTACCAATGAACATCTGTTATTCAGCGCCAAGAGACCTCTGGGTGAACGTGCGCTTTACAAATAGACATGTTACGATATTCCCCACTGCAACAACTAGGATTCAGTTTTGTGGCTCTTTGGTTACACACACATAGATCTGCAGTGATAGCATTAACCAACAGAGGTTTTCATAATATAAAATAGTGCTTTTCCTATTGATTAGGTTACCTTGCATTTATTTTTTAATTTAAGATGTTAATTCGTTATATGGTGTTATTTACCAACAAACTAGTTACATGATATTTTGTTCTCTTGAGCCTCTTTTTAGCCACACCTTTGACCACAGCCTCCACGCTCACTAACTCTGCCCCCTTTGCTCACAGGATCTCAGTTCCCATACGTTTTCAAAGCACTGCGACTGCTTCCTTTAGCACCCTGGTTTTATGTTATTACCTTTAGGGTTCAGGCTGCTGTAAGGCAAGCACAGAAAGTAAACAAGGATCGAAGATCCCATTCATTGGCTGTGTTCTAGCTCCTCATCATGGAAATAGGGAGGAACACCTTAAGGATTCTGTGGGCCCTGGGTCAAACGTATTTTGGGGGCCCTTGTTGGGAGGAGTTTTGAATTTATGAGCCAATTTCATCTATTTCATGCCATCCTGTCCATGTCTCTGGCACTACACAGGTACACTGTTCCAAATTCTAAATGTGCTTACATCTAATATTCAGGGCTAGTGATGTGTTTTCAATCTCATAACACAGCAGCAGCTCACTAATATTACTGTTAATAATCTCCATGACCCACTCCCATTTCTCATATGTGAGGTCCTGTTTTGATCTGAAATAACTTTTTTATGAATGTTGCTTGAATCATAAACAAAACATCTCTTTGCAAAATGTATGTAATAGACTCTCATACATCACCCACAGTAAAATAAATTGGAAGGAAAACAGTATCTAAAACAATAGTGGTGTGGCTCACTGGTTAGAGGTGGCAGACCCGGGAGCAGAGAACAGCCCGGGACCAGGGTTCCATTCCCGACGCGGCAGGGTCAGCAGACTCGATAATTCCCATCTTGGTGCCTTCTCTAACCAGGGATCACACTCGGCAACTCTGGGCATTAAGCTT
Organism: Lissotriton vulgaris; assembly: GCF_964263255.1. NCBI lineage: Eukaryota > Metazoa > Chordata > Amphibia > Caudata > Salamandridae > Lissotriton > Lissotriton vulgaris. The sequence goes on from NC_141699.1 coordinate 589,238,830, forward strand.
GCCTCATCTCCACAACGGCCCCCCCACATACGCCGGGGATGCCTGGTTTCACCTTGGAGATACCCAGTAGGGACCATCTCACAGGGAAAGCCAGGACGGGTTCCCCAGAGGTCTACTGCGCAGAGATACTCCTTTGGGAGTCGATTCTAGCGCATTACAAACCCACAATTAATATGTTTATGAATTATTCAAGGTCATCAGGGCAAGACTCTGCAGAACAGAGCTGGCTCTATCAAGGGCGGCCCTTGAAAGACTGGGCCCCTGGGCCAGATCCCACTTCGCCAATGCCTTAAAAAGGTGTCTGGAAACAGGAGGCTACTGAGAGGTTAAGGGCAGACCAAGAATTCAGCCCTGTGATGTCAGCAGTGGTCAGAGTGTGGGTGCTGTCATTTAAGCTACACCTTTCATTTTGGAGAACTGACACCCATGTGTGACATGTCAGTCGAAGGCGCGTAGCTACCATTGGTGCAGAAGGTGCAGTGGCACCTGGGCCCAAAGCCCTGAGGGGGCCACTGAACCCTTATAAGTGATGTATTTTACTACCCCACAGTAGTCAGAGAGGCCATTTTCCTTGCTTGCACCTGGGCCCATGGCATCCTTGCTACGCGACTGATCAGCCACCTTATGTGAAGTTATACGTATTTTGTTTGCGCTCATTCTGAGTTTGGCATGGCAGCATCTTGACATTTCTTACCTTACCTGGGGAATCAGTACTGGAGTTATACATTTAAAAATGAATTTATATATGACAGTTTTACAGACTTTCTTTTCAGTCTCTGAAACAAAACGTGATAAAAATGTTAACCTGATTGCCATATCACATCCAATAGTATTTTTGGCACTACGTGCGGTGCAGCCCTGACTAGAAATACTCATAGCTGCTGTCCAGAGGGTTGTGCTGAGAAATGCTGGTCGGTTTTAACTTATTAGTATAAAGCCATATGGAGAAGACCCGTTTCAGTGTGTCTGAGTGTCCCTCACTCTGTCCCTATTCACTGAATTTTAGCCTACCTCCTAGTACCGGCTGCCCTGGCAGCACGAGGGGCACCTACCAATAGGGTCAGTACCGTAGCTGTGGTGGTACTGGGACCCATGGATGCAGGGGCCCTTCAGGACCCAGTTATGATTTTTGGTAGAAGAGCCCTTTCTCTGTTTCTTTCCCTTAGGGCCCTTGACACCAGTGTTACCCCACTGCGTCATATCTCTCTCTACCTCACCCGTGCTTCCTTGGACTGCACGGGCCCTGCACGTTGTTCCAGCACTTCATTCTGCAGCACTGCGGCATTCCCGGTCCTGCATCCTCCATCCGTCCGCACACCCCACCGTGAACCTTTGTACCTGTACTCTACAGTATCGGACGCAAGCTCAGCAGTTTTGAATTTATGTATTTATTTAATGCGGTTTTCTATAGCGCGAACATTACCCGAAGGTGTCAGAGCGTTTTACAAAAGAACTAGTTCCGATACATAAGGATTTAGGATTACATGAGTTACATAAAAGGTACAAACAGGAAAAAAAAATGCAAATGTACAAGTTGTAAAGTCACACAGGGAAGAGATACAAATAGAAAAAATTGCAAATGTACAAGTTGTAAAGTCGCTCAAGGAAGAGATACAAATGGATAAACTCTAAGAATCACATAGTACCTCCCGTACTCCATGTCTTTCCATGCAGTGCATAGGGCAGTGCCCGCGGGCACAGCATAAGTGCCCACTGCCCTTATCCTCCGCAGCCTCCCTGCCCATGCTCTCTCCCTCCATCCGTCTCTGCGCGCCGCCTTCCTGCAGAGGGCAGCCTTTGGAAAGTTTTGCGAGTTACTGATACCGCTGGAATCCTGGGAGGGGGCGGCCACGCGCTCTGTTTTCGGAGTTCCCTCCCCGCGGCCGGCCGGGGTCCTGGTTCCTTGTTTGTTGTGACTTGATCCGCCGGCAGCTGCCACGGGAGAGGGAGACCCGGAGCGGGGCCGGAGGAGGGGTGTGAACCCGGAACCGGCCGACGCGGGCCAGGATGGAGAATCGGAGAGGTACCGGGAGGGCCGGGGTTACTGAGCTCTGGGTACAGTGAGGGGACAGGGGGTCAGCTGTCAGCAGCACACACAGAGAGGGGCAGGAGACCGGCTCGTGAGGGGCGAGGGAACAGCTGACCCCATGTCCGCAGGGTCATAGGTTGGTGAGGCCCCTGCCTGTAGCCGGCTCTCCACGTAAAACTCATTTTTCACTCAGACCTTTGTTCTGCTGTCACCTCGTCACAACATTCCTCCGGCACAGTGCAGTTCAAGGGGATGGAAACCAGACACCCACCTCAACAACCCCAGCTCACTCCAGCCCCAAACATAGCTCAGTGGGGCGGCTGCGAGAGCATGGGTGGTCCGGGGTCAACGGCACCGCACGAGACCCCAGACCTGTGGAGGTGTGGAGGGCGGGGGATGTCTTTTATGGTACATGCCATGCTTTGGCGCGCTGGGCTCAAATACGGTAAATTAGTGTGTGCTGGGGCATGTGCACACTCGATTTGAGGGCAGAGGTTGCAGAGTGTGTTGTCTTAATGTGTTAGAAATGTCACTGTGAGCTAGATGTAAATGAATGTGTGTACGACAGAAAAGGTTTCCATTTCATTTACTGGATATTTAATTATAACCTTACAGTTCATTTGTATACTTCAATTTAACAATATATTTAAACACATTACACAAGTACAAATTACATCTTTAACATTAACACTAACAAACATGTTTTCATTGTCCTTTCTTAGTGTTGCACAATACATAGCTGACATCTATACCACATAAAGTGTGCTTGTGGTTTCAATGAATTATGTGCATCAGATCTGTCTGCTTTGCATACCGTGGCATGTTAAGTATACCTTAAAAGAGACCATGTGTTTGCAAATGACTTTGTGTACCACATTTGAGAACCCGCTGCCACTTTATTCAGTTTTTGTTTGACCACAGACTAACAGATGATTCATCTTTCAAAGGCCTCATTTGGGCCAAAAACATCCATTAAACGCGCATTTGTTTACTAGATGAATAATTCATAATTTTAACATTATTTTATTATTATGTATGCGTTTTTATATAGCGCGGACTTTACCCGAAGGTGTCAGAGCGCTTCACTAAAGGAACAGAACTGAGACATGAGAACATTACAAGTGAGCAAAAAACAAAAGCAAACGTTGCATTAAATGAAGCAAAAATGACAATCGTGAGCCAACAAAATACAAGAGGTAGCTAACGGTGCATTACAGGAGGAAAAAGTGACGTGTGCAGGTTACAAAAGCATACAAAATAAACAGAGGTATATTACTGCAATATATGGAGGACACTCAAGCACAAGAACAAACGTTACGTAGGCACTGGTGTCACTTGTGCAGGTATCGAAAACAAACAAAAGTAAGAGGCAGAAAACAGTGTGTTACAAGAGAAAGTGACGGGTGCATGTTACACAAGAGTCCCAAACACAGGTAGAAGGATAATACTGCAATAAATGGCAGACTCTCAAACCACAAGAACACAGTGGGAAGACACTTCCATAGACATGTAAAGTAGATTTTTCAATAATTGAAGGGCTTCCTTCAGATAATAGAGAGGGCATGGATTACATTTGGAAGTGTCTTTGAAGGAGGAGAACTTTGAGGTCAGTTTTGAAGGCCTGGGAGGAGGTGGTGGTCCGGAGCTGAGGCGGAAGTGAGTTCCAGATTCTCACTGCGCTGCCTGAAAAGGATTGGGCCATTGAGCTTTCCTTCTTGAAAGTGGGAGGTTCAAGCAGTAGATTTTCCGCATTTCGTGATGGTCTAGAGCCTCCAGAGAGTTTCAGTTTATTCGCAAGGTAGCGCATAGAATAGGAGTGCAAGGCTTTGTGGGTGATGCAGGCAGTCTTGTAGATAACTCTAGCCTCGATGGGAAGTGAGCGGAGGGAGGATAATATGGGAGTGATGTGGTCGCTTCTTTTGGCCCCATAAATGAAACGAGCTGCTGAATGTAGAACAGACTTAAGGGGGGATAGGTGGGACTTGTGGAGGCCAGTTAGAAGAGAATTGCAGTAGTCCAGTCTGGAGAGGACCAGCGATTGGGCCAAGGTTTTAAGGTCATGCTCCGGGAAGAAGCGACGAATCCACCAAAGAAGGCGCAGTTGGTATCGGGCAGACTTTGCATTTGAATTAATGTGGGAGAGTAGATTGAGTTTTGTGTCGAGTATGACACCAAGGGATTTTGCGCTGTCGACAATGATGGGTTTATTGTTCAGCAGATTCATCTGGTCCAACCACGATTGAACCGGGGGAGGAGAAAGTGAGGAGGAGAGGAGGAGGAATTCAGTTTTGGAGGGGTTCAGAATCAGTTGATGTGTTGACATCCAGTTTTGAATGGAGTCGAGGGTAGAGCTTAGGACAGAGAGATCGTGAGTGGAGGCAACCTTAAGGTAGATTTGAGTGTCGTCTGCGTAGAGATGATAGTTGACCCCACATTCACTTAGGAGATTTCCCAGAGGGTCCAAATAGAGATTGAACAATGTGGGTGCAAGAATAGAGCCTTGGGGAACACCTTGACCCACCGCCAAAGGCGATTAAAGACTGTCCGCTATTTTGATCATTTGGGATCTATCAGAAAGGAAAGAAGCAAACCATTTAAGCACAGTGCCCTCCATGCCCATTCTCTGTTGAAGAGTGTTGAGGAGGGTGTTGTGATTGACAGTGTCAAAGGCTGCCGAAAGGTCAAGGAGAATTAGAAGACAAGACCCCCCCGAGTCTAGCATCCGCAGCGCGTCGACGATCACTTGCAGCAGGGCAGTTTCAGTGCTGCAGTTTTGGATGAAGCCGGACTGAAAATTGTCAAGAAGATCCTTGTCCTTGATATGACGAGAGAGTTGTTTCGCAACACATCTTTCTGTGATCTTCGCAAGAAAGGGTAGGTTAGTGATGGGGCGGAAGTTGTTGAGGTCATTCGCATCCGCAGTGGGTTTTTTAAGCAGAGGGGTGACCTGCCCAGTTTTGAAGGGAACAGGAAGGGAGCCTTGACAGAGGGAGAGGCTGACCAGAGTGGTTCAATAGGGAAGAGAAAGGGTGTAGAAGTCAATGGCAATGGCACTAGGGATGGGGTCGAGCGAGTGGTTGGAGGGCTTTGTTTCGAGAATGCACTTGAGGAGGACATCTTCAGAGATGGGGTTGAAGTTATGCCAGATGGCTAGTGATTTGCGCTCCTCTGGAGGAGTAGGATGAGCGACCTGAACCACAAGTGATTTCACTTTTTCGTCAAAGAACACAGCGAACTCAGCAGCTTTCTTTGTAGAATCCTCCAATTTGGAGGTTGGGGGAGAGTAGTTAGAATTCTTGATGAGATCAAATAGTTTTTTGGGTCTATTTTTGGCTGAGTCAAGGAGGGTTCTGAAGTGTGATGCTTTCCCAAGGAAGATGTGCTTGTGGTACTTGGATCTTGCTGAACGAAGCGTGGCCAAATTATCGGTGGAGGGTGATTGCCTCCATTGTTTCTCCAGGAGTCTTAGGTGCTTCCTTTCTTCATGTAGGGATTTGCTGAACCAGGGTGCTGAGGGAATGGGCCTTTTCTTTTTGCTTTGGAGTGGAGCAACGCTATTGATTTCGACTGCAAGGACTGAGAGGCATTGTGAGGTGAGATCGTCAACATCTAGGTTCGGGTCAAGCCTTGGAAGTGACAGCAAAGCTGATTCACAGAGGGAAACAGTGTCAATATTTTTAGCGTCACGGAACCAGGAGGTAGCCCTCTTAGGTTGGCCAAGAGTAATAGAGTGTGCTAGGAGAAGAGAGAATGGAATGAGTAGGTGGTCAGACCAGTCTACGTGAATAGGGGTAGCGATAGAAAGCATGCCTGCTTTAGAAATAACAAGGTCCAGGATTGAGCCCTTAGAGTGTGTTGATTCTGTGCAGTGTTGGGTAAGATTGTTTGTAGAGAGGAAGGAGGCCAGCAAGTTCGCGGAAGAGTCTTGGAGGAAGCCCCAGTGGAGATTGAAGTCACCCACGAAGGTCTGATTGTCACTTTGTGCGTATTGGTCGCTGATGAAGTCAGAGAGTTCCTCCATAAACTAAGGGCCGCTGCCAGGTGGGCGGTATATGACATGGAATCTAAGGGTTGAGCGGTGGTGAAGTTGAAGCTCAAGAGATAGACATTCAAAAGTGTGGAAGGCGCTGATGGGAAAAGCCTTGAGTTGAAGGGAGTTTCTAAAGATGACTGCAACACCTCCCCCAACTTTGATAGGTCTGTCATTCCAGAAAATAGAGTAGCCAGTGGGTATAAGGAGATCAAACATAGATTGAGAGGTATCGTTGAACCAGGTCTCTGTTAGAAAAAACAGGTCAATATTGTGAAGGGTGATGGTATCAGAGATTTCGAGTTTGTGTTTTATTGCAGATCTGCAGTTGTGGAGCCGGCATCGCAGTTCTGTCGAGACTGTTTTGATGACGGGGGCACTTGGGCTAAGAAGGGTGATAGGGATATTATATCTATATGGGGGTGCACGGGAGGGTTTAGGTGGATGTTTGTTCTGACAGAGGAGATGGTTGGAATAGGGTAGGTAATTGAGTTACTCGGAGATGCTGGTTGAAGAAGGGTGGCGTTCAAGGGCTAGTGTGAGTGAGAAATGTTTGCAGACGACAGGTTATGCTTGGCTATAATGGTGTGAGGGGGCGAGGTGCATCTCGTGGGAGCGTGAGAGTTTTCCAGAGGAGTTGATGAGAATGGGAAAGTTGAAATCTTAGAGCTTAAAAGTGAAATGGCAGCTGTAAGCTGGGAGATGGAGGTGATAAGAGAGCATAGCTTATTTTCAAGAGAGAGAAGGGCAGAGCACGGAAGGTTGGGTGTCTCGATGGCAAAAAGAGGGGGTGGTGTAGGTGGTGGGAGGCAGGGAGAGGTGAGAGGACAGAAGGAGAGTTGAGGTATAGGGTTCACAAGTGGGGAAAGGTGGAGGTTGAGAGCGGTGGGTTGGTGTATCAGAGGTGAAGGGAGAGTTGTCCTTGTTGGCATTGCACGAAGGAAAGGAATTTAGGACATGTTTAGGGGGGGGTGGGTGCGGAACAAGACAATGGGGAAGAAGGATAGGGGAGGATTGTGAGGTGTCATAGGAGTGTAGAAGGTTTGGGGGGAAAAGAGGGGAGGTGGTTGGAGAGGTCCTGTTGGCTAGGAGAGGTGGCTGTGAGGGAAACGGTATCTGGTAGAGTGGGGGGGTTGGGAGAAGGGGAGGTTGACGACAGGAAATGGTTCTGCTGGACCTGATGGGGGGAGATGGAAAGGGTTACCACGGGGGGAAAAGGGGCAGCAAAACATTGCTAGCGGAGTGGGGGGAAGGAGAGAGATGCAATGGGATAGTGAAGAAATCGGGGAAAGAAGTGAGGGGAGCAGAGTGCCCATCTACAGGCCATTTCAAGAATGTAATATTCCTTCCCTTGGCAGCTTCCTAAAGGTAGCCAACCAATACAACACTCTACCACTGTGCATTCCCTAACGACGTGGGGCACTACCCCTCCGAAATGCACTCCAGCACCCCTCACCGAGATATGAAGCACTATACCAAGGCCACAATGCATGCCAGCATTAGTGCACTGAATAACCCATTGTGCCCTAAAATAACATTATTATAAAGTAAAACCATTTTTGGCATATTGTGAGGCCTCAAGGGCACGAGGAGGTCCAACCCTGGTATAATTGTAGCCCTGACACAATAGATACAATTCTTGACATATTGACTGTGAAAGGATCAGAATCACTGTTATTGGATAAAAGAAACCAAAACAACGTGTTTCGGCCCCTTCTGGTGTGTTGGATGTTTTGGTTTCTTTTATCCAATAACTGTGTTTCTGATCCTTTAAGTGGACTATAGACACTCGAATCAATAAACATATTTTGAATCATCATTGAATGGAATTTACCAATAAATTATACCTTCATCAAACTTGACTTGATTCACTTATACTGTTTTATGATATGAATGGGAAAGGGGTCTCCCCATTTATCAAGGCTAAGTTACCATTAATTCATCTCCATTGAGTGAGATGTGCCAGGAAACAGGATCTTATACCCCTTCTACATTGTCTCAATATTATAAAGGTGATGCATTGACACACAAGACAGGAATGATCACATTTTGACAGTACTACATTTGAATGTGAGCGCATAGTGAAAACGATGACCCGATGTTTGGACACCAAACATTATTTAGTGAAAATACAAGTTTGGTATTTCAGAACGAAATAATATTTTTGTCATCAAGGTGACAGCTTTTGTTAGGGATTGTTCTCCTTTTTAGGTCTCGCCTGTCGATGCGCATGCGCATCGAGCTTGCGAGACTATGGGGGCTTATCCACTCTTTAACCAACTTGCAAGGAATCGTGGCGATTCCTTGCAGTGCACGAGAAATTTAAGCTCAATGCGCATGCGCATTGAGCTTAAAAGCGCGTGCACATGCCCCCAGCCGCCTGCCTTGCCTACTCTCTCTGTCACAGCCTCCCCCAGCTCCGCCCCCTCACTTCTTGATTGCACGGCCGCTAGGCCGTGCCTCCCCTACTCTCCTCCCCCCTCCTCCTCCTACTCTCCTCCCCCCTCCTCCTCCTACTCTCCTCCCCTGCCTGCCGTGTCGCACCTCTCCCCGCTCCGCCCCCTCCCCTGCCCGCCGTGTCGCATTTCTCCTCCCCCCTCCCCTTATCTTCCTTCCCTCCGTCTTGTTTGTGTCGCATTTCTCCTCCCCCCTCCCCTTCTCTGCCTTCCCTACCTGTGCCCACACTGACACAGCCGATTAATTGTTCCTGCTCTTTACATCTCTCGGGCCGGTGGGGTCGGCCCCCGTAGATGCTTCCTATCAGGCACCGAGCACTGTCTCCCTCATCAGTGACCCTGGTGCGATGGGGGTACATTTTCCTAGACAGACTGTATATTGGAAAAAAAAAGTTTGTTTTTGCTCACTATCAACTACCTCTAAGAAACAAACGCTAGGAATAGCGGAGTTGGAAGGCGGTTACTGTCGTCAGTTATGTCAATTGTCCACATTGTATTTGTATTAATATTTGTAAACTGTCAATTCGCCTCCACCGTCTCGTGAATGTCGAGCGCGGGGTCAGCCGTGCCTTGGCTGCGGTGGCGGCGCCTCTGTTTGTGCGTGTGTATCTTCGTTTCATTCTTAGTGCCAGGAGCCTCGTTCTCTCCCCAGTACCCACCTGTTTCCAGGCTGCCTCAGCTGATTCTGTGCGAGGGGAACTCCCTGACACGGGCTCGGAAAGTTCCCATGATCCCCACTGCCGCCTTCCTGCACATTGAGAACTCGGATTCAGTGCACATTCTGAAACTCTCGGGTTTCCCCAGAGACTATTTCCCCCCCATAAAGAGGAACCGTGGTAGTCACAAGAACAGCATAGCGCAGAACTGATGCCTCATGCTCATGCCCCCTGGCCATTGCTCATACATCCTCTAATCAGTCTTTTTCTTAACCTCTCCTCTTTCCGCTGCCTGCTTTTTTCCCCGCCATTGCTTTCTTTCTCCTCTTGTTCACCCCTTTTCCTCTAGTTCATCCCCTTCTTACTGCTCTCTTATTGTCACTCATCCTTGCCTCCACTTTCTTTCATTTTATTTACAGTCCCCTGTCTCCTTATCCCTTGCTTACTTTGCTGTACATATTCTTTGCCAATGCTTGTTACTTTGTGCTGTCTCAGCCCCTCCTAAGTATCCCCTCCCTGTTTTGTTCCATCACTCCATCCCACGTTTCCTCTGGTTGCCTCAGTTCCTCCCACTGTTCCCCCTTGATCCGTCTGAAATGAATCACAAAACAGGGTGCCAGAATTTTCTGCTGAGCGACTATCCTGGGCTCTGTGGTGAGAACTGCGTAACTCACACCTCTGTCACAGAACAAGCTACAACCTCCCTGTGCCTGTTTAAGATGTTACATTCACAACGCAGTGCAGCCCCCGTTAACAGTTGTGGCTCGTCTCTACTGACACTGGTTGTCCAATTTTAATAACTTGCACACTCTAAATTGACTGCAGTACCCCGTGTGCCCTGGTCTGGCCATATGTGTAACTTGGCTTATGGGGCTGGTGAATATTGTTTATTTCCCCATAGCGAGGGCCACTGGAATTACGCAATTTTGTGGCTGCAACATTATCTGCATGATGATGGATTTGTTGCAAGCGCCACATAATCCATCGTCTGCTGCATATCCTGCAGAGTTGAACAAAAAAAAAGTTTCTAGCTGAAACAGATCAACAGTAACTAAGCAATACTGCAAAACGTATTGCTGCACAATGGAAGGTCATTTGCAAAGGGTGACTGGTCACCGGTCCATTGCTTATTGCTTTGTTTGAGGGTTAAACTGGTAATTATGAGGTGGAGTCTCAGCCCAGACAGTGCTAACAAGTATGAAAATGATAAAGTAATGAAATATGATCACAAATTGTGCCGCATTACTCTACATAATTTTTCTTGCTGCATAATTTAGTCGACACTGCCGTATAATTCAGTCCCCCCCTCCACCGCATAATTCCAGTGGCCCTGCCTACAGCCAAAAATGTCTCATGTTGTCGGTTGTGCCACGTAAGTTGATGCAAAATACATTCCTGTCGCTGCTCCTCTCCCACAGTGAAATGATGCCCAGTAGAGTAGGATCTCTGGGCTAGTGGTAGCTGATAATATGCAAACCTGATTGTTTATAGGTTTTGGGTCAAAACTGCCCCGTCTGTGGTGCACTTGAGCTGGTCTCAAGCTGCAGCGGTGGGACCCTGCCCTCCGCAGCCTGCTGACAAGCACACAGCCACAGGCACTGCACTCACCGCTACAACGATGCACACCCCTTCCTGTTCCTCAACCGAGGTCAACCGGACTCACATCACACATACCTGCTCTTCCTTGAAAGAAGGGTCGCACAAACAGCTGCAGCTCGCTGTGCTCAGTGCTTGTCAGACCTGCCTGGCGCCAGGCATCAACATGTGTTTTCTAAGGGTTTGTTGCATCGTTCCCCCTCTCTCTCCCCCCCCCAAAAAAATATATATACTCGGACGAATGCAAAGCCATTGGTCAGGGCTGCAGGCACCACAGGTCTCCAAGGGCTGATCTAGGAAAAGATACATCATTTAGGTCTCCGAGGTGACACTATTTCTTGTCGTGTTTGCGATCTGTAGTAAGACTGGCCAAATGCACAGCCCGAGTGTGTGAGCTACACTATGTATAACTAAACCATGACTTGTTATTGAAGAATTTTTATTTATTTAGCCCCCCATTAAACTTTAGTACATTTATTTTATCACTGCCCTGCATGGAATTTTTTTGCTTAAACGCATTCAAGACTCTACCCATCACCTACTATGTAGCCTCACCCACAATGCATTTGAAAAACTCAGAGGTACGGGTTGAGCGCTAATACAATAGCTCCGCCCCCTGCTCTACGCCCCATCCCTTCTCCAACCCCTCCCCACTCTCTCTCCCAGCACAGCACCATCAAAAAACGCCAGCCGACAGTGCAATAGGTCTCGCAGCATTTGAGTTAGAGCTTTTAGAAATGTTTATGGCTTTTTTTATTTGTAATTCTTTAGCATTGGCTACAGGAAACAAAAATGCTAAAGATTTACAAAAAAAACCCATCAACAATTCTAAAAGCACTAACTCTAATGATGCGAGACCTATTGCATTTCCAATGCTTGTTGATAATTAGAACCTGCTTTAAACCTGCTTTAAACGGGACAACTGAGTTTATTTTTCTTAAATGAGAAGCTCACATTTGACAGCCAAGTGTCTTTTCCCATTAACTGTGAGGTTGGGGCTTGCTGACAACATTATTGCATTAGCAAATGTATATTTAATGGTAATATTTGGGAGTTAATAATGCCTGCTGTCTGAAACCTGAGCCTGTAAGATTGGGGTAACATGTTTGTTGTCTGAATCGGTAAGATCTCTGTGACATTAGCAATTGCTCTCCATCTGTGGTCTGAGATTATGATCTTTGTGTTTTTGTTTTTTTTACCTTGCCTTGTCCAAGAAGCTATTCAATCATAACATATGACTAAGAATGTATTTCAGAGAGGCAGTATAGAAGGTGGTAGGAAATAAAATATAGACCCATCGAAAGCTATAAAACTTGTAGGCCACAATAAATTATATTTCGTGAATTGCCTGCATCATCCTTCCTGGACTTTTTCAATGGTAATCGAGCTAACTAGTATACAATTTTGACAAATTCTTGCAATTTTTTTGTGGGTGCAGTTGAACTCCAAAATCCAGCTGGGAGTGTCAGGCTCACCATGAAAGTATTGGAATATTTAATGAGTTCCCCTTCACAGCCAATGCTTTTTGAGCAGTAGTCTGTGTCCTCTGTGTCCTCTACCCAACATACTAGCGGGAGCTGATCCCTACACAAGAGGATGTCAACCCCTCCTGTGGACCATTTGATGTGTTCGACTCGCAAACATGTTCCCTCTTATCTCGCGTTCTGTTTTGTCTGACAATATTCTTTCAGTGCTAGCTCACCATCTCAGCACTGATGCTACCCCAAGGTACCTCAGATCTGCCATTGTTCTACCTTTACTCAAGAACCCTAGAGCTGGTCCATCCAGCTCTCCAACCTATGTCCTGCCCCACAACAGCGCTTCTTTTTGTCAAATCTTGGACTACCTTGTCTTTGAATTCCAGCATTTGCGATCGCAATTTAGCGGTGTGCAATGTAGGAAAGAAAACCCTACTTGCAAAATAAGGAATTGCAAAATGTGCGATTCCCTATTTTGCCCATGCCTTTAGAGAATCGCAATTTGCGGTTCCCTAAATGCTATTCCAGTAGCCATCACAAATTGCGATACTTCTGTAAGGAATCGCAAATTACCACCAACTTGGCGGTAATTTGCGATTTCCTCGAAAAAAGCACTTTTTTGCTTTTTTAAAAAGTGCCACATGGCACACATACATCGCCACATGTGCACACGTGCACATTTCAGGGGAGCAACAGGGTGTCATTGTAGAACCCTTGCACCCATGAAATTGCGTGCGCAATTTGCGAGTACCTATTGGGTACTCGCAAATTGCACACGCAATTCCCATTCATTCCTATGGGCCTCCTGACCCATAGAAATGAATGGGAAGCCATTCCTTATTTGTAACTCGCAATTTGCGAGTCGCAAATACGGAATGCATAGGAATCGCTATTTTAAATGCCAAACCTACCTACATAGCAGTTTGCGAGTCCTTAATAGTGCTTCGCAAAAAGTTGATATTAACTCACAAACCTGTTCTTTCATACATGTGCTCCTTATTTTCTTTCTATCTTTCTGGTACATATTTCTTAGTCTCATGCTCTTCACTGTGTTTATTGCTACATATTGGTGTGATCTGTTTAGTGCCCAAATTCAGTATTCACCACGCAACTAATTCCCAAATTATCTCTGTCAGCTATGACATAATATGCTGTCGTTCAGGTGGTATGTAAAGCAGTTCTAAATAAAATTTAAATTTCTTTCATAATAATTTGGCAGAAATAAATACTCGACAGTTATGATTTAAAATGCACTTTTTTGCCATGTTGTCAACAGTTACTCAGGAGACCTTTGTGCAGCTCTTTTTTTGTTGGACATTTACACCCTACCACTTTCAAAGAACCCCTCCTGCTGGTGAACTAAGCATAAAACTTTTCTCATGATATGGAAGCTCATTCAGTTATACTATGTTTGGGGTCTCTTTCTTGTGTATGTGACTCCAAAAAGGTCTCCACCTAATAGTTCCTGTCAATCTTTCTCTTGTTCTTCTTTGCATTTACAATTTTACACTTTGGACTGGATTTGGGACACGACTTAGAGTTTGAAAGTTATAGAAGCTCACCCTATTTCAGGGAAATGTTAAATCCATAGGAGAATCTACCGGAGAAATTCCCTACACACCATCGAGATAGTATGGTGGACAACAATCATCAAGTGGATTCTCCTACAGATTTAGCATTCATTCTCGAAATAGACGGATTTTACATTACTGTCCAACTCTTTCAGGCCATTGAATGAGTGCATAATCCCCTGAGTTGTGAAGCGATGAATCTCCATTAGAGGAGAATTGTCAGCTCAAGGATTCTCCGGTCCGGGGGCAGAGTCAGCACAAGCGGTGCAGGATCCCAGACACGCGGCTCTGAACCTCCCCGATAGAAGCAGCAATCTCCACATAAGGGGGCTCATACATACCCGAGTGGTTCAAATAATTTTTGACCCTCAATTGCACTGAACTCCACTAAACACGTGTGAGTAGAACTTCTATGTTTGTCTGTCCCTTTTTGTCCTGACGAAAGCCCCGTAGACTCCTTTGAGCCAAAGGGGGCTGAAACATGTCGACACCCATGTAAAATTATACTTCCGGATCCCTTAACTTGATCTAGGTTAAGTACCCATTGGTTTTATCATAAGATCAACACCATTTCATTAAATTTCATTAGGCGCTGATCTTATTTTTAACAGCTATTTTTTGATTTTTCCTTGCACAAGAAATTTTTTTTCTCTGGTCACTGCAATCCAGACCAGAGGAGCCTCTGGCTGAGGCAGGCACCCACACTACCTATGGTACCCAATGATAACTGCCAACGAACCACAATGTAGGGGCGGAGGAACGATATATACCGCTAAACCTATTTACATTGGGTCTTTTGAGGGTACCATAGTTTTTCCAACCAATGGTCTGGACTTGTTACAAGTGTCCATTTCTTCACTTGATTAACTCTATTTTCCATTCTGGCCTTTCTCTGCACCAGGTTCTTCAGCAAGAAGAAAATTGACCATAGTTTGATTTCATCATGTTCTATAAAAAGATCATATTTCACTATGGCATGTGATTACAATGTTTGTGCACTTTTTTGTTGCATTTTAAGTGAGTGATGAAACAACGTTCATAGTCATTCGGTGAGGGATAAACTTAATAAACAAACATTACACTTCAGAAACCTTGTCTAGATTGTTTCGTAAGGGAAGAGCAACATGCGCTGCTAGTCTGCAGCTGCTTCCATGTCTTCCCTTCCAATAATACCAACATTCCACTATTCAACATGCGCCATATTTAAACCGAGGAACATCATTTGAAAATGACACAATTGAAGGCTTTAATAACTTCCCATTATATACGTTGTAAGGAGTTTTCAAGGTGTTTTCTGCTACTATGACTTTCATTGCAATATTTAATGTCTGCTGTGGACAGTTCAGGATGGGAGTAGTAGAGTTGCAGCATTTGATGAAGGCTGGAAACAGGGTAGGTTGGGAGTGAATGCTCCTCCATGGAAAATGTTTGTTTTAAGATTATGAATATCATCTTATTTAGTGTCAATTGCATTATTTAGTCTCAATGGTCAAGAATAAATGGTTTTGGATCTATAGCCAAGTATTGCTTTTCTCATATATCACCAAGTTAACTCATGGTTTCTCTCACCCACTTGATGTTTGTAAAAGTAAAAATAATTGTTGTATAAAACAAAAGGTTAGCGAAATCAAAACACTCTTCCGTAGGGTAAGAGTCCCCGTCATAGAAGTGTTCTTGGAATTCAGTGACAGCAAGATTATGCACCCCACAGCGTGGTTCCCTGGTTCTAATTCTTAACCAAGTAGTTTTATTCAACAATTGCAGTGCAGTCAGTGCACCATCTTGCAAGGTAACAAGCCCAAACATATACGGCAGTATCCCTCATGCAGGTATTACTGAAAGCATCTGAGAGGTTTATATAATAAAAATTGATACTTGTATTGTGCACTACTCACCCGCAAGGGTCTCAAGGATCTTGTACGAATACCACTGTGGAACACATCCTGGCTTTCCCTGTGAGGCGTCCACTCCTGGGCACCCCCAAGGTGGAGGCCAGGCATCCTTAGCGTTGTGGGGGCCGTTGTGGAGATTAAGCAAGCTATTGCCCAGAGTTGCAGAGTGGGACTCCATGATTGAAATAGGCACCGAGGCGAGAATTATCAGGTCCGTCGAATTTTGAGCCCAAGACCCGCCGAGGCGAGGAATTGAACCCTGGTCCCGGGCTAGACCTCTGCATCAGGGTCTTCCGCTCTAATCATTGAGCCACACTTCTCCACTCCATAATAAACATAAAGGGCCTCATTTATGAAAAGTGACGCATTGCTGCGTGAAAACAGCGATGCGTCACTTTTCATTGCACCCTCCTTGCGACAAGCTGGATGCGTCATATTTACAGTATGACGCATCATGTTGCAAGGAGTTACAGATACGTCAGTATTTCTGACGTATCTGTAGGCGCAAAAAGGATGCATTGCTGGAGTGTGTCGCAAAAGTGACGCAACTCCATCAATGGGTCATTTCACATGGCCAAGGCCCATTTCAAATGTGCCTGCGCCCGTCTTAGCCTGCTGTGAGGCAGGCGTAAGATATTGACGCATTTGCGTCCTAGAAGTGACGCAGTGAAATTTTCACTGCATCACTTCTACGAGACTTACTTGCGTCAGAACGCCCACCCTGCATACATTATACCTGGTGCAGGTATAATGTGGCGCAGGGGTTTACAAAGTGAGGAATGTAACTAGATGCGTCATTTTGTAAATATGACGCAACATTGCGCATTTTTTACGCTACCGGGTCGTCACAAAAATTGCCGCACCGGCGACGCAAAAGTGACACAAGGGCTCATAAATAATCCTTAATGTGTATTTCCTCACTCTAACATATGCATTGACTCTATGTGCATGATAAAAGACCTGATCATGAACTGAGAAATGTGTTTCTGATCCTAGCCTGTACTCAAGGCAAACATCTGCTAGTGTCAACGTGTTCTTTCTTCATTCCTTTCTATTTCTTTTTTCTTTTATCCGCTTCTTTACTTTTCTTCCTTTCTTTTTTGCTCCTTTCTCCCTTTCTGCTGTTTCTTTCTTTCTTTCTTTCTTTCTTTCTTTCTTTCTTTCTTTCTTTCTTTCTTTCTTTCTTTCTTTCTTTCTTTCTTTCTTTCTTTCTTTCTTTCTTTCTTTCTCTCTCTGCTTTCTTTCTTCGTCACTTTCTATTTGATTTTCTTTCTTTTCACTCCTTCTTTTCTTTAGATGTCCTTACCTATATACCCTTTTGTGATACAGCTATTGCGATAAGGCTGTCTGTTCACTGGTGCAAAACTGGGGTTACTCGAATAGCAGAGTCTAAGTTGTATACTCTTTCCGAATCCTCATGTTGGGCAGTGGCTCAGCAAGGTTATCCGTAGTCAGAAGTAGCTCTCTATAGGAAAATTTGGAGACTCCTGCATGAAATGCAGCGCTAATGAACTTGTCTTGGTATACGTGTTCTGGGGATGAACAAGTATTTGTAAGGTACTGGATGGTGATCACCCAGGAAGTGGCAACAGAGTAATCCCAAAGGCCCATGAAGCGGGCCTGCTTGGGCTGTTGACCCACATGAAGAAGAAAATGGAAGCTAGGCTTAATTGCCTACTGTTTGTCCTTGCTAAAAGAGAAATAGCATGAACTGGAAGGTTAATGCCCCCATCCCCCCTCCCCCACAAGTAGGACTGTGGAGGAGAGACCTGATTAAATGGGCAGAGGCATACATCGCAGGTATGTCCTCCGAGGCTTCAGTTTAGAAGGTTCTGGCTCAAACAGTCAGCTGCGACTTGATATTGCAGAAAGTAATTAGTACAAACGTTTGATTGCAGACTTCCCAAAACGAAAGGCAGAGCAAGGCATAGCTCCTAGGGGACCCAGACTTTCCCCACTGCTAAAGAAAAGTTATTGAGGGCAGTCTCAAAGGAGCTCCTCCCAGCCCTGAATTTCGTCCTTTTCATGTGGATGCTCCCAGGGCACAAGTCCTAAAAAAAGAAGTGGGGGGACGCTGTCACCGGAAGTGATGTCACAACAGGAAGTGACGTCACGAAAGGTGGCTTGCACCATCGGGCTAGTTGCCTCCCCTCGCTCACCCCTTGGATGCGATTGCATCTGAGAAGCCAGCGCATGTGCAGCGTGCTCCGATCTCGTTCCAGAGAGGCCAAAGAGTGAAGTCTAGCTGTTTGGCAGGGGGGACGGCGTCCACACGATAAAATAAGTGGGGGTACGCCGTCCACCCTCGTGGTACCCCGACTCGAGCCCTGGATGCTCCTACCCCCGGGGTCTTCTGGCTCCCCCTTCCCCTCATCCCCATCTCCTCACTCCTCCCTCTTTCCTCCTTTCTCCTCACTGGGTCCCTCCTGCCTTTACCCCTCCCATTTCACGAATAAAGTACTCACAGCGGCGACTGGCGGCTTTTGAAAGTGGTGAGGCACGTAAAAATGTAATAATTTTATTGAGGACGGATACCCTTAAATTTATATCGCAGAAGTGATCTGGGCATATTCTATATATAGGTATGTTTTAATTATATAGAATGTGCACCGATCACCTTTGCAATACAAATGATTTTTTGCAGCATATTGGGAGCTCTGGTATAAATAAAATAATAGTACTATTACCTTAAATGATCTTAGCCTCAGACCGGTGCTGCAGGTAAAGATGTACCTGCTGGGCAATAGCATCCCAGCCAATCCACGCACTGCTGTCATGCTGCTTTTATTCCAAGCAGCATATGAGCAGTGCCGGGATTGGATGGGTCAGGGAAACACAACGCTCCATTGGAGACCAATGGGGCTGTGTCTGCGCTCTTCCAGCTCCCAGGAAGCTCTGCTTATGGAAGTATAAACTGAGCATGTCAGGCTGGCCAGAGCAAAAACACCAGCCAATCTGACATGCGCAGTTCATTTAAACAGCTTCTCATGCAGTCCTTGCCAGATTGCTCCGTAGGCCCGCCCCTACCCTGCTGGTTCCAAATGAATGGCAGTGAGGAGTCTATCTGGGGTGTAGTGTCTCACAGTAGGGGGTCAGCACCTCCCCCCCCCCCGCCCCCCCACGCTCCTATGGATGAGCCGCCCATGACTATTCAGCCGGGAAAAAAAAGCACATGGAAATTAAGGTGTGTCCAAAGGCAGGATATATATATCAGAGTCCTAAGTAGGAAAGCATTATATATTGTTTATGTTGGTACTCGAGACATGTTTCAAAAGCCACTTGAGTAAAGATTCTGGAAGTAACATTCAAGCTATGTTTGTTATCTGCTGCTTGTCTTGAACTAAAGAATACAACAATTGAAGAAAGTAGTATAGCAAAAAGTTCGACATTCGTTTCTGTTTTTATCCCTTGCAGGATTTAACTCTTTCTGCAAGCTACCCTAACCATCATTCTCACCTCTAACCCTAATGCTCATCTACCACTGACCCCTTATTGGTACATACCCTAATCCTAACTCCTACCTCTGACATCAGTTACCCCTCTTCATAACCCTAACACCATGCCTAACCCAATTTGTCACCCTGTTTCTAACAATATCCACAAGTCTAACTCTAACCCACACGATCAACCTATTCCGAACCCGTCGCTTAACCTTACCATTATTCTAATCTTAATGCTATCTCTAACCCTCCTCCTCCTTACCCATTAAATTTTTTTTACATCTTATTTATTTATTTATAAAGTTTTATATAGTGCAAACATGACCCATGGGGGTATCAGAGCGCTTTACAGTACTTTATATTTTTAACTCATTTTTATTAGTATTATTAGCAGTTTTATTGTACATACATTTGTAGCTCTTACATTTAATGCCCTGTAGACCAGTACGGTTAAGAAAAATTACGGTGCATACAGCTCTAGCATAACCCGCTTTATCTATCGCTGAGTCCGTGCATGTGCATCGATGGGCTTCAAACTTGAGGAGGTTGAAACTCACCCCCATTACAATTGAACAATCAAACCCCCCTGCCCCACTGGTATGCATAATTCCATTATTCCCTGTTTTACATCTTTTTAAAGTATTTCGGACTTCCTATTTTTTCCGAACATTTGGTTTGCCAACTTATGTTTTCTGACTTTTATTTTGGTAATGTTTGTTTTCTCTCTTTTTTTATTTCGAAATGTTGACCTAATACCATCAGAACACCCTCTTAGAAGAGCATCTCTTCACACCCACACTCTGTCCCTCCCCAGGGAGTGGGCTCCCGCAATGAGACTTATTGCCTAGGGGAGCATTCCCATGAGAGAAACACTTTCCTTCAATCCTAAAGTTGCCCCCTCTGTGGAAGTTGCTGTTGCTATACAAGCACATCAACCGACAATACTGTCTCCCCCACATACCAGCCATGCATATTTTTCAGGAGGCCTCTGACGTTCCGAAGGGAAGCTTGGGTCCCAGGGGGCGCTTCGTCTGCTGCAAGGCCTGCCAAGCCCAGATGTTCCAGAGGTTTGGACATGTGCCCAGCCCATGATGTGCACAGCGAGGCCAGGGCCAGTGCGGGCTCTTGGCCCAGAAAGGATGCGTTTTAGCCGGAAAGCTCAGGGATTTCCAAAGAACTGCTTCCCAATCCCTTCCTCCGAAGCATCGATTTTGGGAGGGTGAATAGGTCACTGAGCTAACTGTAGCTGCACTTTCATGCAGCAATGTACCGACTTGAAGACTAGCGCCTCTCTGGGGGTGGGTGGGGGGCGGGGGTCTTATTGCTAAGGCGTGAATTTACATGAATTGCTAAAGAGTTGTCATCAGCATCTGTCTAGATTCTTCCTGTTTTAGAGGTGAAGGGTCGTTGAATGGATATCAGGGCTTGTCTGCATATTTTATATCCATTTTCCATAGGTTGCATTGTGTGCGTATTTGACAGGTTCAGGTTCATGTTCTGGTAGCGGCAGGTGTGCGCGTACATGTGGGTGCCTGCGACATCAAGGGCCAGGGCCTGGGTCCTACCTTAGTAAGTTTGGGTGGGTGTGAGCTTCAGATCTTCCAACAATGGCACTGGTATATAATGTTAAAAATATATTATGACACAATGGTGTATGAACATGGACAGGGTAATGATAACAGAGAGGGCCGTATACATCAGTAGGGCAAGCCCACGCAAGTGGAACAAGATATGGACCCCGTAGAATGAGTTCAGGGGGGAGATATGTGAACCCCTGCAGGAGGGCGACCCACTAACATCAGACGAGGAGGGGGAGGACGAGTAGGAGGAAGGAAGGGGGGGCGGGCTATTGAACCTGGTGTCCAACTCTGCTTCATGATTGGGAGGGGATGGGACTGGCAGACAGGCTAGCTTGACTCAGTAGTGCACTACAACAGAGGCACTCACCCACAAGGGTACATGGTAACAGCCGATCCAGAGGTAACGGCCCTGCTCACCCACACAGGACGATCCAACATACAAGATGAGACAGAGGTTGTGCACTCATTTCCTTGTTTGCCTTAAGTTCTAATTGTGGTGACTTCTTTAGTTACGTTAGGTTATTGTTATAAAATAGAAAACCAGACCTATATCTATTAGAGGCCACAATGCGAGTTCTGTACATACATTGTTATATAACGCCGCCGAACCCCCGGGAGGTCAGCACTTGGGCTGTGTTATCCAGAAAGTACCGTACGCATGTGAACGTGTGGCAGCCGGCCCCTGGGGTTGTAGGCCAGAAGCTGTGTATGATTCGAAAGGTACAATAAAGGTCTTTAAAAATATATATATATATCACATGACAAGCAGGGAGCTTGAGAGGGGCTTAAGGGGCAATGGAAAGGGAGATGTTATGTTATGTTAAAATTATTTGTAGAGCGCGCTTACACCAATCGGTTTCATGGCGCTGAGAGCGGGAGGGCGGCAGCGGAGTGATGACAGGATCTTTACTCGTATGCTTGCGAGAAGAGAAGGGTTTTAAGAAGTATTCTAAATTGGGTGTAAGAGGTTACTGATCTCAGCCGGGAGGGAGTTCCAGAAGTGAGGGGCCAGGAAGGAGAATCTGAGGCCACCGTGTTTTTTACGTTTGAAGGTGGGGATTATGAGCAGGTTGAGGTGGGAGGAGCGGAGGAGCGGAGTTCAAGTACGGGGACATAGCGATGGATCCTAGATGAGATGAAAGCTGGGCCCTGGCCAGCGAGGGCTTTAAAAACGGTGCAGCCCAATTTGAATGCACAGCGT
This sequence comes from Lissotriton vulgaris, assembly GCF_964263255.1. Taxonomy (NCBI): domain Eukaryota; kingdom Metazoa; phylum Chordata; class Amphibia; order Caudata; family Salamandridae; genus Lissotriton; species Lissotriton vulgaris. Next base: position 589,260,759 of record NC_141699.1, read on the forward strand.
TTGCCACCGGAAGCCAGTGGAGGCTCTTCATCAGGGGGCTGACATGTTGATGTTTGGGTTGATGGAAAATGAGTCTGGCTGCTTGGTTTTGTACCAGCTGTAAACGGCGGAGTTGGTATGCTGGAATGCCAACGTAAAGTGAGTTGACATAATCGATGCAAGAGATGACCAAGGCCAGAGTGGCAAGGGTGAGGGCCTCGGTGGTCAGAAATCTGCAGATCTTCCGAATTCTGCTTAGGGGGAAAAAGCAAGAAGATACCACTGCGCTAATTTGGGGTTTCATAGACAGGTCGTTGCAGATTATGACCCCAAGGCTTTTTACGGCATCCACTGGGCGAGGGGAGCTGCCCAGAAGTGGGGGCCAGAAGTTAGAATTCCAGGGGTTAGCGGTGCCTCCAGTCAGGATCAGCTCAGTTTTGTCGGGGTTGAGTTTTAATTGGTTGGCGTACATCCATTCGCTAATAGAGGTCATGGTGGATTGGAAATTGGAGACTGATGTGTTAGAAGAATCAATTTCGAACACCAGCTGGAGGTCAACGGCATAGTTAAAAGTTGTAAATTGACTATTGCGTAATAATACAATCAGGGGTTGCATGTATAAATTAAACAGGAGGGGCAATAGGGAGGAACCCTGGGGAACCCCGCAGGTCAACTTGTTTTTTTTGTCCGAGAAGCTGGCAAGGCAGACTGCCTAGAATCGATTGTATAAAAAGGAGGAAATCCACCTAAGAGCCAAACCCTGGATGCCAGCATTGCTGACACGATTGATCAGGAGATCATGATTAACCATGTCAAAAGCAGCTGACAGGTCTAGAAGTACCAGGGCCTGGGTGATGTTTTTATCGGCTTCTATCCTTACCTCGTCCATGACTGCCAGGATGACTGACACCTTGGAGTGTGCTGGTCTAAATCCTGCCTGCAGAGGATCGGGAAACTGAGAGTGCTCAATAGATGAGCTGAGACAGTTTGTTACGTGGACCTCTGAGATCTTACTAAGGTAGGGGAGTAGGGAGATTTGGCAGAAGTTGCTCAATACAGAGGAGTCGATTTTCGGTTTCTTCAGGATTGGGACAATCTCAGCATGCTTGAAGGTGTCAGGGACAATGCCTTGTTTGAGGAAGTTGTTGAGGAGTGAAAGGGGCGGGTCAGGGCAGGTAAGGAAGGCCTCTTGTAGGATATGTGGAGGGCAGCAGTCGTTGGGGGAGCCAGATCCCACTTTCTTTTAGGAGGACCAAGAACTCTTCCCTGGAAATCAGGGAAATTTGGTCCAGCATGAGGGGATTTTTACATGTAATAGGGGGATTGTGGTTAGGGGTGTGGGGGTGGCAATGTTGTTTTTAATGGAGTCGATTTTGTCGATGAAGAACAAGTTCAAGGAGTCTCATAATGTTTGTGAGAGGGCAGGTTTGGCGTACCCTCTGTCAGGTTGCGCGAAGCTCATCGACTATTGCGGAAATGTCCTTAGTCTTAGTGGCTGAGTTCATGATTTCAGAAGAGAATTAGGTTGCCTTGGTCTGGAGGATAGAGTCTTTATAGTTTTTTTAGCAGGGCTACATAGGTGGTTCTTTCCCCAGGGGCATAATCTCGTCTCCAGCGGTGCTCGGCTTGCCTGAGTGCCAGTTTTTTCCTTTTCAGGTCATCGGGGAACCAGCGTTGAGCATCATGGGGGCGTTAAAGTTTGGTTCTCTTAAAGGGGGCAACCTTGTTGCTGGCTGATTCAAGCCATTGATCGAGACTTAGTGCCTGATTTCAGAGGGAGCCTTGTTCAGTAGGTGATGTGGCTTGTAATAAAGTGCAAAAGTCGCCAATATTGACCCGCTTCCAGTTTCTGGCCAGGAGATTGCCCGCCAGGGGAGGTTTAATAGGAGGGTTGCAGGCCATGGTGAATGTAATGAGGTGATGGTCTGACCATGTGCATGGGGAAACTAGTGGTGATGCTATTTCTAGTTTGGAGGTCCAGACCTTATCCAGGATGTGCCCCTTAACATGGGTGGCCTTATGCACATGTTGGATGCAATTCATGCCTGATAGAAGGTCTGTGAACTCTACAGAGCTCGCACTCCCATGCGTGTCGGTGGGCCAGTAATTGAAGTCTCCGAGAATAATGATCCTGGCGTGGTTGATGACTAATTGGGAGATTATTTTGCCTAGTAGCCGAAGGCGCGCCAAAGGCAAGCCCGTCTGCGCCCGTACGCGCCTGGACCGCGCCCAGCGCCAGAACCCCTGGACCCCGCGAACGCCACGACACCAGAATCCACTACGTCGCCAGCACCATCCACGAACTCAACTCCGGCCAAAACCACACCTGCTCCCAGGCTACACCAAAACGGATCCACGGACCCTTCTCCTGCAGCTTCACCTGCAACAGAAACACCACCTCTGCTGCATACTCCTCAACACCCGCTCCGCACATGTTGGACCCGGCCTCATGGCGTGGCCCTCGCTGACCCCCCATAACCCAGAACGACAGACAGAACTAATTTCCGTCCACCCCGAACTATACACGAGACTCCTACATCGGTCCTGAAACGACCCCCAGACCGCGTGCCTGCAACCCTGCACGTGACCAGCAGACTCCATGCTTGGCCTCCCCAACCAGCCGGCCGCCTTCTTCCCTTTTGGCAGCCCCTGGCCGCTCCCGGCTGCAGCTAGGCGTGCTCGCCCGACTCGCCCAGGGGGGTGGACGACTCACCAAGTACCCGAAACCAAGGCTTCCATCACACCTCCAGCCCCCTCCACAGGAGCTGGATGTCCTCACACCTCCGAACCATCCCTGGGGGCTGGTTTCGATCGCACCTCTTGGCTTCCTAGTGAGCTGGCTCCAGGCCTCAATGGGCGTCTGGGATTCCCTGGTCGCATGGTCCAAAAGCATCAAAGACACAGCCGCCAGACAATCAGGCGCCTGGCCCTCGGACCTCCGGCCTCCTGCCTCTGAGGGTCCGGACATCAAAGAGCTCCTGAACTATAAGACAGCCTGCGTTCCATCTAGTCGGCAGTTGTATCTTGGACAAGAAAGCCCTGCTGATCTGATCGCGGCTGACCTTGAGGAGAACAGACTCTGACCCACCGAGCCCTGCTGACGTCGTCGCGGCTCACCCTCGAATCTACGGAACTGAACCATCGGAGCCCTGCTGACGCTGTCGCGGCTCCCTCTCGAAGAGTAAGACCTGAACCATCGGAGCCCTGCTGACGCTGTCGCGGCTCCCTCTCGAAGAGTAAGACCTGAACCATCGGAGCCCTGCTGACGCTGTCGCGGCTCCCTCTCGAAGAGTAAGACCTGGACCATCGGAGCCCTGCTGATGCTGTCGCGGGTCCACCTGACTACGAGTACGACAAAGTACTCCTGAATAAGCCCTGCTGACCTCGTCACGGCTTGAAGAACTCTCTGGTCCGGCTGGACCATCAACGCTACCCTCACGTTCATCTGAAACCGAAGTGAGTAGGACAGCAAGTCTCATCGCCAGCCCCCGTACCCCCCAGTTTGAGGATTGAGAACTGTGCGTAGGGTGCGCGGCGTGCCAGCTGGCCCTCTAAGACTGTCCCGCTTCCCGTTCCCTTGTTACGAGACTTTCGCGATCCTTCGATCGCTTTGTATTGCTCCCTACTTTTATCTTGATAAAGTTCATACTTGATAAAGATTCACGGTGTGGTGTCCGTTCGTAAGTGTGGTGTGTCGACAGTGTGTGCGATCAGTCCTCCCCGGCGGGGACTCCCCCTCGTTAAGACTCGGCAGTAATTGTGGGAGAGGAGGTTCCGGGTGGTTAGGAGAGTCATCCTGATCCCTGGGGTCACCGCCTTCCAACAGCACACAAACATGCCATCGAGCTCTGGGATCTGCTCGACACCTCTGCCCCAGACGTGGCCTTCCTGACCGAGACCTGGTGGAACGACTCCTCAGCACCCGACATCACCATAGCCATCCTGGACAGCTACAAGATCACCCGCAGGGATCGTGCCAACGGAATCGGAGGAGGAATAGCCATCATCCACAAGTCAACCCTCAAAGTCGCCACCCACGCAGACGACACCCTCAACACCATCGAACACCTGCACTTCCGGATACACACCGACCCCAACACCACCCTCAGAGGAACACTCATCTACAGACCACCTAGACCCCGGGCTCAGTTCAGCGACTCCATCGCCCACCTCGCCAGCACCCACGCACTCGCCTCCACGGACTACATCCTCCTCTGGGACCTGAACTTCCACCTCGAGAACAACAACAACGCCAACTCCCCCACCCTGATCGACAACTCGCCACCACACCCACCCACACTGCCGGCCACACGGTTGACCCCATCTTCTCCACAGGCTCCCACGTCGCCTTCGATCACACCACTGAACTCCACTGGACCGACCACCGCTGCATCCACTTCACCTTCAAGAAACCAACCACGCACCATTGCGCCCAACAGCTGCCTCACCACTGCTGAAGCAAATTCACCAAAGACTAGCTGCTCACCTCCCTCTCCAAGAACCCACCCACCGACCCCACCAACTCTGACGCTGCAGCCCGCAACCTCAGACAGTGGATCAATGACTGCGCCACCACCCTCGTCCCGCTCAAGAAACCCCCCAGCAGCCACACTAGCAAGAGAGCCACATGGTTCACCAACAAGCTCCAGGCCTCCAAACGCGCATGCAGAAAACTGATTAAGAGATGGCTACACGAACGCACACTGGTCAACCACGCAGCCCACAAGGATGCTACCCGCAGACACCACCACCTCATCAGACTAGCCACGAGATCCTTCTTCAAAGACCACTTGGACAACAATGCGCACAACAGCAAAGAGCTCTTCAGCATCGTAAAGGAACTCTCCAACCCCAGCGCCAACGACATCCCGCCCTCACAAGAACTGTGCGACTCACTAGTCATCTTCTTCCACCGCAAGGTCGCTAACATCCACAACAGCTTCAACACAACGACTGCCCCGACTACGCCAGACTCCACCTCCTCTGTTAACACCACCAGCGCCAACCGCCTGACCTCCTGGCCCAACATCAACGACGACGAGACACGCAAGGTCATGAACTCCATCCACTCAGGATCTCCATCCGACCCGTGCCCACACAACGTATTCAACAAAGCAGACGCAGCCATCGTACCCCAACTACGGAAGGTCATCAACATCTCCTTTGAAACAGCGACATTCCCGGAAAGCTGGAAGCATGCAGAAATCAACGCCCTCTTCAAGAAGCCCAAAGCAGACCCCAAGGAACTCAATAACTTCCAGCCCATTTCCCTGCTCCCGTTCCCAGCAAAGGTCATCGAGAAAATCGTCAACATGCAACTGACCCGCCACCTGGAAGACAACAACATCTTGGACTCGACCCAGTCCGGATCCAGACAAAACCACAGCACCGAGACAGCCCTCATCGCCGCCACAGACGACATCAGATGCCAACTAGACAACAGGGAAACATCAGCCCTCATCCTCCTGGACCTGTCAGCCGCCTTCGACACAGTCTGCCATCGCACTCTAAAGACACGCCTCCTAGAAGCCAGAATCCAAGAGAAGGCCCTTGACTGGACCACGTCCTTTCTCACCGGCAGAACCCAGAGCGTCCGCCTCCCACCCTTCCGATCCGACCCACCGACAGGGCGTCACCCAGGGCTCATCCCTCAGCCCGACACTATTCAACGTCTACATGGCCCCCCTCGCACTAGTGGCCCGCCATCACGACCTCAACATAATCTCCTACGCCGATGACACCCAGCTCATCCTCTCCCTCACACACCGCCAAAACCAACCTCCACGAGGGAATGAAGGCCGTCGCCGACTGGATGAGGAGCAGCTGTCTGAAGCTGAACTCGGACAAGACGGAGGTCCTCATCCTCGGATCCACCCCCTCAGCCTGGGACGACTCCTGGTGGCCGACCACACTGGGAACAGCACCAACACCCACCGACCATGCACGCAATCTAGGATTCATCCTCGACTCCTCCCTCTCCATGTCTAAGCCAGTCAACGCCGTCTCCTCCTCCTGCTACAACACCCTCTGCATGCTCCGCAGGATCTACAAGTGTATCCCGACCGAAACAAGAACAGTGACACAGGCCCTCGTCAGCAGCAGACTGGACTACGGCAACGCACTCTATGCAGGAATCCCAACCAAACACCTACGACGACTACAACGCATCCAAAACGCCTCTGCCTGACTGATCGTCAATGTCCCCCGCCACAGCCACATCACCCCCCACCTGAGAGACCTACACTGGCTCCCCGTCGACAAGAGGATCACCTTCAAGCTCCTCACCCACGCACACAAAGCACTCCACTACGCCGGACCAGCCTACCTGAACAGCAGACTCAGCTTCCACACCCCCACCGCCAGCTCCGCTCTGCCAACCTCGCCCTCGCTGCTGTCCCCCGCATCCAACGAACGACCTCCGGCAGCAGATCCTTCTCCTACTTCGCCGCCAAGACCTGGAACACCCTCCCTACCCACATACAGCAGACCTAAGACCTACTCACCTTCAGAAGACTCCTCAAGACCTGGCTCTTCGAGCTGTAGCAGCACCTCCTCCCTCCCCTCAGCACTTTGGGACCTTAGAGGGTAAGTAGCGCGCTCTACAAGTACTCTGATTGATTGATTGATTGAATGAGGGCATATGGTCGGGAGGTCGATAGAAGAGGGCACAGATAAAAGGGGACTTGGGGGATTCAAATTTTAAAATAAGGCTGTCAACTAGGGGTATACCAGTGATTCCTAGAGCAGTAAACTTATATTTCTGTTGAATAATGGCTGCCACCCCGCCCCCGGACTTGCCCGATGACCTATTGGCCTGGAGTATGTAATAGCCTGTTGGTATTGTTGCGAGGATGTCCGGGGTGGATTCAGCAGTGAGCCAGGTTTCTGACAAAAGGAGTATGTCCGGTTTGTCAGAATCGAGTAATTGAAAGATTTCGAGTTGATGCCTCACCATAGAGCGGGTATTTAGGTAAGTGATAACAAGGTGCCAGGGGCTCATGGCTGAATTCAGGAGGGTCCTTACAGATGATAAGAGGACTCTGCACGGTAGGACAGGTAGGGAGCTCGGGAAGGAGTCTCTAAGGTACAGGATCCCTAGTTTCCTAGCAGATGCCCTGGTACTTGTGCCAGTTACCCTGTAAGTTTCGCAGCTCAGATGCTGTATAGGTGGTAAAATGGGCATAATGGTTGGCCCCTGACCCCGGCCGGCCGCTGCGCCGTCCGCTGTGCGTCCTTCCTGGCATGTGCCCTAAGTAGCCCCTCCCGCCTCCACACTAGACCGCTGACTGGGTCTGGAACTGGGAGACCCGAAGTACTACTCCTTCCTCCCTGCCCTCCGATCAATCGGCACTGAAAACGCCGTGACAGACCGGGCGGGAGAGTTGCAGAAACAAGTGAGTGAGTGATTTTAAAATGATTGCCAAAGTACAATTTTAAAAACATACAGTGCTTTGAATGCCCCAGAAGATTTTACCGCACTTCAAAAGCAGCTCCTGACAGACTCTGCCACCATCTGTATTTGCAGCAGCGCGCACTTCCCGACAAGCGCCCTAAGTAGCCCCTCCCACCTCCACATTAGACCGCTGACTGGGTCTGGAACTGGGAGACTGACAAATGCGGATTTGTAGCAGTCGCAGCTCCTCCGAGGAGCGTCGCCCCACCGCTAGGAGCAGCAAAGAAAGGAAAAAATAAAATGATAACTGAATTTTATTATCACTTAATTTTTTCCTCCTGCTGCGGTAGTGCATGAGGGGGTGGGGCGGAGCTGCAGGGGAGGAGTGGTAGAATACTCCTGTGTGCAATGACTGTTTGGTCGGCTCTCTCGGGCCACCCAAAACAGTCATGCGCAACCCCTGTTCTCCATGCAGGCTGCATTAAAACCTGCATGGAGCACATGCCTACCACTATAGCCAGCCCCTGGCTGAGTGGCGTGTCTCGACACTCAGACCAATCACAACGCTCCTTTGGAGCATTCAATCAATCAATCAATCAAGGCATTTGTATAGCGCACTACTCACCCGGAGGGTCTCAAGGCGCTAGGGGAGGGGGGGTCCGCTACTGCTCGAACAGCCAGGTCTTGAGCTGCTTCCTGAAGGCGAGGTGGTCCTGGGTCAGGCGGGGGTGGGTCGGGAGGGAGTTCCAAGTCTTGGCGGCGAGGTAGGAGAAGGACCTTCCCCCTGTTGTGGCTCTTCGGATGCGGGGGACGGCGGCGAGGGCATGGCCGGTCGAACGAAGCTGGCGTTTGGGAGCGTAGAAGTTGAGGCAGCTGTTGAGGTATCCTGGGCCTTGGTTGTGTAGGGCTTTGTGTGCGTGGGTGTGGAGATGGAAGGTGATTCTCTTGTTGACCGGGAGCCAGTGCAGGTCTCTCAGGTGACCGGAGATGTGGTTGCGACGGGGGATTTCCAGGATGAGTCGTGCTGAGGCGTTCTGGATCCGCTGGAGCCTCTTCTGGAGTTTGGCGGTGGTTCCGGCGTAGAGGGAGTTGCCGTAGTCCAGACGGCTGGTGACGAAGGCCTGGGTGACCGTCTTCCTGGTCTCGGTGGGGATCCACCGGAAGATCTTTCGTAGCATGCGCAAGATGTTGAAGCACGTTGAGGAGACGGCGTTGACTTGTCTAGTCATGGAGAGGGAGGAGTCCAGGATGACGCCCAGGTTGCGTGCGTGGTCTGTTGGTTTGGGTGCGCTGCCTAGGGCGGGGGCCACCAGGAGTCGTCCCAGGCGGAGGGTGAAGATCCCAGGATGAGGACTTCCATCTTGTCCGAGTTCAGTTTCAGGCGGCTGTTCTTCATCCATTCGGCTACCTCTTTCATCCCTTCGTGTAGGTTGGCTCTGGCGGTGGCGGGGTCGTTGGTGAGGGAGAGGATCAGCTGGGTGTCATCGGTGTAGGAGATGATGTTGAGGTTGTGCTGGCGTGCGATGGCTGCGAGGGGGCTCATGTAGACGTTGAAGAGGGTTGGGCTGAGCGAGGAGCCTTGAGGAACGCCGCAGATGACTTCGGTGGCTTCTGATCTGAACGGGGAGGCAGACTCTCTGTGTCCTTCCGGCGAGGAAGGAGATGATCCACTCCAGTGCCTTCTCCTGGATTCCGACGTTGCTGAGGCGCTGTACTAGGGTACGGTGGCACACAGTGTCGAAGGCCGCGGAGAGGTCTAGGAGGATGAGGGCCGCTGTTTCTCCGTTGTCGAGCAGGGCTCGGATGTCATCGGTGGCTGCGATCAGGGCGGTCTCGGTGCTGTGGTTGGCCTGGAAGCCAGACTGCGAGAGGTCGAGGGATCCGTTTGTCTCAAGGAAGGCGGCCAGCTGCTTGTTGACGGTCTTCTCGATGACTTTTGCAGGAAACAGGAGCAGCGAGATGGGGCGGTAGTTCTTGAGGACGGTGGGGTCGGCTGATGGTTTCTTAAGTAGAGCGCTGAGTTCAGCGTGCTTCCAGGTCTCCGGGAAGGTAGCGGAGTCGAAGGAGGTGTTGATGATGTCCCGCAGGTGGGGTGTGATGACAGTGTCGGCCTTGTTGAAGACGTGGTGAGGGCAGGGGTCGGTCGGAGATCCGGAGTGGATGGAGTTCATCGTGCGGACGGTGTCTTCGGTGCTGATCGGGGTCCAGGCGCGGAGGGTGGTGGTGGGGGGCGGTGGTTCGGTCATGGCGTGCGTCGGTTGAGTGCTGAAGCTGTTGTGTATGTCCGCGATCTTGTTGTGGAAGTAGGAGGCGAGGGAGTTGCAGAGGTCTTGCGAAGGGGTGATGTCGTTGTTTCCGGCGTTGGGGTTGGAGAGCTCTTTAACGATGTTGAAGAGTTCCTTGCTGTTGTGTGCGTTGTTGTCCAGGCGTTCCTTGAATGCAGTTTTCTTGGTGGCGTGGATCAGTTGGTGGTGTTTTCGGGTGGCAAGCTTGAGGGCAGTCATGTTGTCCGGTGTTGGGTCTTTGCGCCTGGCTTTCTCGAGGGCTCTGCAGTTCTTCTTGGAGCTCTTGAGTTCGTCGGTGCATTGTGATTTGCTTAGGGGTGGGAGCTTGGCTGCCTGCTTCCTGTGCCGACCTGAATTCGGACACAGGCGAGCAGGAGTGAAGACGCGGGATCCGGTGGCTGCGGCGACAAGTAACATTTCTTTATTATTATTTTTTTTTTAAACAGCCCCGGAACTCCCCCCCCCCCCCACCCCCTGTGAGCCCCGCCCCTACCCCCGCAAGCAATGTCGGCCGCCCCTGATTTGTAGGGGTACTAAGTGAGAGAAAGCACATTATTTTGTTAGACAACCAACATTTTTGAAGACTTTCTAAACAGAAGGAAAAGTTGTGTGTGCGTTTCTGTCTGTGTGTAAGTACAGATTCCTGTTGAAATCTGACAGATACCTCACCATACCAGACAGAAGGCACATGTGCCCAACTATTTAACAGAACATAAATTTATATGGGGAACGTAACACACCAAACACCCCCCCCTCCCCCCCCCCTCCCCAAACGTACGCCCCTGCCAAGGGCTGTATCATGAGCCCGTTTTAAGGGCTGCATCAGAGCAGAAGGGGTCTGTGCATTTCTTTTGGCTTCTGGAACGCATACATTAACTCTAAATATCTCGAAGTAAGTTTCTATTTGACTGACAAAGCTTGGGAAAACCAGGGTAGTAATTGCTTCTTTGTGTTTCCGACCTCTGCTGTCGGCAAAACATGCACTACTTCTGAGACATTTAGAGTTAAAGTAAGGGATGGAGACTTCAAAAAGAACCCCTTCTGCACCAGCATAGCACAGAAAGCGTGATGATGACACGGCACCAGTTTATTCATGCAAGGTATCATGTTACTGGATTAAATTGTCTGATTTATATAGTTCCTCAAACCCCTGGCCGGACCGCTAGGTGCTCTGCCTCGGATCGCAGTCCTGCACACCCTATAGATTGCAAGGCTAAAGAGCGTATTGGTTGGTGGTTAATTTGGAACAGTAAGTGCCAGGGCCATCATTAGGAGTACGCAGCAGCTTGCACCATCGATTGCCCCTGCCAGCGCTGCCAATTACAGTACCAACACAACTACTAACCACCACAATCCTACAAGTGTGACAATTGATACTATTCAAGGACCCCAAAGATATGAGAATGGCTTGGGTGGCACGTATTATTGATTGTTGATGTATATTAAATTCATAAACAGCTGTTGTTGTGCTCATACTTAAAGGTGGCAGACAGCACCACCATGTGGCAGACTGTCCTAAGCGCTGGTGCTAAGTATTGAGTGCCGGTGCCAAGCACCAAAAAACACTGGCTCAAATTAAGGACTTTGTGAGGAGAAAGGTAGGCCAGGCCACCAGAACACTTCTTGGTGGGTAGCGGACTGGTCACCTCAGTGAAATTTAAAGCGGTGATCCATTTTATGTTGAAAATGTCAAATGTTTGCTGCAGGAGGTCACAATTTGGGGTGGTGGTAGAGTGGGAGCATTGATGAGGGGCGAGGTTATGGTGAGCCATAGTCATGAAAATGGGCAGAGTGAGGAGAAAGGGAAAATTCACTGAATGGTAGCCTTTGGTCTGCCCTGCCCCAAAAGAAATTGGGCACAAAGAGCAATTACCTTAAGTAATTCTAAAAAAAATTTGTAAATTGATACTAGTATAGCGCACTACTTACCCACAAGGGTCTCAAGGCGCTTGTACGAATACCGCTGTGAAACCCATCCTGGCTTTCCCTGTGAGGCATCCACTCCTTGGCATCCCCAAGGTGGAGGCCAGACCTCTGCATCAGGGTCTGCCGCTCTAACCATTGAGCCACACTTCTCCACTCAGTGATACTGGCTTACTTAATTAGTCACCTGGACCAGGCGTGCAACACCCATTGGACTCACCGGGCTTCAGCCCCACAACCCCTCCCCACCCCCCCATCCTGTGTGGTAGCCCGGGATGAGACAGATCCCGGGCACACACAGAGCCGCACCCGAACGTTTCACAGGTCTTTCAAAGACTATTTGAATGTTAATTAGGCCTTGCAGTTGTTTCACCCCTTCTAAGAGCCCCTGCAGCTCCCCTCTGCCTACTGATTAAAGGTTCAGCCCCCCCGAAATTTGGCTCTTGTTGCGCCTCTGACCTGGAGCATGCATTTTATGAGAATTGGAGAAGTGTGGCTCAATGATTAGAGCGGCAGACCCTGATGCAGAGGTCTAGCCCGGGACCAGGGTTCAATTCCCCGCCTTGGTGGGTCTTGGGCTCAAAATTCCACGGACCTGATAATTCGCGCCTGGGTGCCTATTCCAATCATGGAGTCCCACTCTGCAACTCTGGGCAATAGCTTGCTTAATCTCCACAACGGCCCCCACATAGCTAAGGATGCCTGGCTTCCACCTTGGGGGTGCCCAGGAGTGGACACCTCACAAGGAAAGCCAGGATGGGTTCCACAGCAGTATTCGTACAAGCGCCTTGAGACCCGTGCGGGTGAGTAGTGCGCTATACAAGTATCAATTTAAAATTTACATTTATGATAGCCCAGAGGTTTAAACCACCTGCTGCGGAGAACTGCGTGCATCTGGTGTAGTACTGGTAAGATAGCTCCATTTGTTCATGCATTTGCTGTAGCAGTCTCTGTGCATTTTATAGTCACAGACTTGAATCATCATAAAATAGTTTACTGGAATAATATACCTTCCTCACAGCATTGTGTCTAACAAGTAGATTACAATGGGAATCCGCCTTTTCTGCTTGGTCACCCTGAATTTTTTACCTTTTGCTGAACTCTATATTTTTCTACTTTAGTACTCTGTGCACTTTCCCCTACTAACAAATAGTAAAGTGCCTGGGCTTCCCCTTTCAACATGTTTTGTTGGCGTACACCTATTTGGCATATTTAACTTGCCTATAAGTCTTTAGTGTATGGTACAAAGTGCGCCTGGGTTCTGGAAGTTAAATTACATCAGTGGACAACAACACCTATTGTCTTCCGACCCACTGCAATGGCAGTGCAAACATGGCTGCAGGCCTACCCTGTATAGGCCTGCACCCATGTTTGCAGTGGCACTGTCTGTAGCAGTTTAAAAACTGTAATTTGACCTGTCAAACTAAACCTGTTTAAAAGGTCAAAATCTCCTTTTTAAATATTAATATGTCACCCCTTATGTAGGCCTTTTAGCCCTCAGGGCAGTTGGGGTGCATGGTATTTACAAGTAGGACATGTAGACATTTAAAGTTTAATACGTCCTTGCAGTGACTGATACCCAAAAGCTATTTTCACTATAGGAAGACTGGTTGGCCGATTAATAAAACTAGAGTGCATATGCAAATACTAATACTGTATCTTAGGGATAGAACTAGTCAGAAAAATAATTCTACAAACTTTCTTAATAGGCATTAAAAATCCAATTCAAATGTGAATTTGGATTTTAATAAATTAAAAGGGAAAGTAACTTTTAGAAAGTTGCCTTTTCCCTTGCTGAAGTTCCTGGAGGCATATATGCATTTGCTCTTCAACCTCTCCCAGCCAGTGCTTAGCATTTGAATGTGGTGTCTGAATGGAGTGTAACATTTCTCACAGGAGCGCCACAATAGGTCAATGTGATTGACAGGTGGACCTGAATGGCTAGACATAACTCCACTGAACCTCTAAGGATATGCAGAGTGGGGGCTTTGGACAGCCTTTTTTACTGTCTGATCCTGCTTGACAGGTCTGCTGGGGTTTGACATCAAACAATTTGGGTGCACTTGAAAGGAAGTTACAGGATGGCAATACAATCTTAGGTATCCACTGTCTAGTTGCTGAAAAGTCCTACTTTGTCTCTCCAGATTTTTGTCTATGGGTTTATAGGCGAAATAGTAGCTGACTCAAACTGGATTTTAATGTTAGATGTGGGAGGACACAGGGACTGCTGTTGTACACTCCCCCCCCCCCACACACACACAGCTTTAAGAGCCCACATTGAGTATGACCTAAGACCTTTTGCCATCTTCAAAATGACTAAAGTGGGTAGGGTTGGTCCAGGGAACTTTTACCCCAATGGATAGGGCATGCAAATGAGTTATTTCCACCCACTAGCTTAGACCAGATATAAATCTGTCATCTCCAGGCACCCCCTTCAGAACACTGATGGACCTGAAGTAGAACAGAAAAAGACTGGACCTGCTCCCTCTTATAGTGAGGACAAAAACATTGACTACAGTGGTCATAGGGCTGACCTGTTCACTCTACAGGGATACAACAAACTGTAAGAGGTCCAACCTGCTAGTGGTAACTGACCTGGACTGGACCCTGCTGCTGGCCTCTGCCTTGCACCCTGCATGTCTTTAAGTGTCCCCCCTTAGGACCTGAAGGGCTTTAGAAGTGGTTTATTGTGGTGGATTGGGAGTTAAAGGATTTAGAGCCCGATTACGAGTTCGGTGAGCCATGGGACAGCCAAACCTGTGGTGGTAGTCTGTGGACCGCCAGACTATCGGTCCACCCGCTGTAGTAAGAGTACCATGGTTGGACTGCCACTGGACCGCAGCTACCACAAGAGATCCGTAATCCTGTGGCACAGTGGTTAGAGGCCACAATATGCTGGTAGTGCCGCAGCAGCACTGCCAAGCATATTACGAGTTTCCTCACTGCCCTTATTTTCAAGACAGTAAGCTCGCCATGAAAAAGGTGGCGGTGAGGAAAATAGCTGAGCCCTACAGGGCCCCTTGTTGCTACTGGGCCTGGGGGCACATGCAGGGTGGCACATGGTGTGCTCCCCTGTTTGTATGCACCCACTGTTCCTGCACGGCATGGACTGAACGGTCCATGCGGTGCAGGAACGTCCTTTGTCGCTCCCATTGCACTGTCTTTCTAAGGCTCACATATGAGCTTTAGAAAAGCACTGCCATGGAACTGCCAAAGCACCCCCTGCCAGAACAGGACATTAATCCTAATCTGGCAGGTGGTGTGACTATGGGTTTGGCGGTCTCACAGCGGGGCAGTGACGTGGCGGCCTGCTGCGAGACTGCCAAACTCGTAATCAGGCCCTAAGTCAGAAGGTAAAATCTTTGACAAGGACAATCTGGTCTGGTGTATCCCACCCACCCTTCATCGCAGTCAGTCTCAAATTGTGCCTAGTTCCTGCTCTACCACGACTGTTGACTATCATTAACACTTTGTGCTTCTTAACGCTATTCCTACTTAAAACTTAAAAATTAATATCTCTGGTTCCCCTTATTGGATATTTAGCATTTTGGTGCAATTTTGTTTATTAAATGTTACTCTTTTTGTTATTCAGTTTGAGATTTTTATTGTTTTGCATTTTTAATTGATTGTTGTTTTTCTAATGCATAAATACTTTCCAGATAGCCCTACATTAAGTCTATCTGCTCTGTGCCATAGCTACAGGGGTTTGAGATCAGATTAATTTTGTACTTTGAAGGTTAACTCTGACAAGGGTTATGTTTATTTCTTGAGGTGGGTAGTCACCCACCCCAAATAATAAAACATTTTTTACAGTCCCAAATGTATATTCTGTCTTCCTAACTAGCTGAGTCTAGGCGCCGGGAAACCCTTTTTGGGTAGCTGTTGCGCTCTACAAATTGAAAAAATAAATAAAATTATAAATATTGTTAGCTCACTGGGTTCAAGAGTTTGTTGCAGAGACTCAAGGTTAGTGTACCACTATCCTGGTAAAATAGCTTGGTTTGTTATGCACCTGATGCGAACACGTTCATGTCACTTTCAAGACAAATGTTTAAATGCTTGCAGGTTTGAACTAATCTTTTTTTGTGAGATTGATCAAATTGGTTCCCCTGGTTAGTAAGTGCCGAACACCAGTTATCTATAAATGGATATTATTAGTGTAATTACGGCCACACGCATTGGCATTTCCTGACCTGATTTTTAACGGACACTCAAGCGTCCACAGATAAAAGTGACAGGGCCACTTACTATGGGCGAGCATGAACATAGTACACGTGTGCTCACTTTACCCCCACACACAGTGCACCCATTCACCTGCAAGCATTGAATTTTCTTTAACTTTTGCCCCATCAATATTTTAACAGCTGTGTACCTCCCTCACACACTTTTGCATATAATCACAATTACAACTGGCACATCTAATCATTGCTCTACGCTCTGCAGAAAGGCCAAGAACTGGAGGAGCATGCATTCGTGTATTCCAGCCCCCTTGCTGACCCACCAACAGGCACTGTGAGTAAGTTACACAGTTTGGCCTGAACTCCACTATAAAGTTATGGTCCACTGATAATATGAAATCACACAGCTACACAGGATCAACTATTTTTACATTACGCACTGTACACGAGTAATTTTTGCATGATGAAAACATCATAAACACAACATCCTGGAAAAAACAATTACTCCTAGGGAAGAGTAAGAAGAAGAACGGTCTTGCCTTTGCAACAGTTAGAGCTATTGGCATTGTAAATGACAAAATTTGTATCTATGTGTTGGTTTTGAAAACAGATAAATAAATGGCATTGTCATTTACAATGCCAATAGCTTAATCTCTCGCAAATGCGAGACCTATTGCATTTGCACCCACACACACAGAGCCACACACACACACAGAGCCACACACACAGAACCACACACACACACACAGAGCCACACACACAGAGCCACACACACACACAGAGCCACACATACACACAGAGCCACACACACACAGCCACACACACACACACAGCCACACACACACACACAGAGCCTCACACACACACTCACACAGTCTAGCCTGGTGTCGGCTGAGTTTACCATGGGAAGAATACCATGACATTTCATATTTTCACCGTAGTAACAGATGCATGAATTCAAGTGGGTTTGTACTCCAGCTCTAAATAACAGGTGTTCCTAGACCACGCTATTCACTGCATAGTGCATATGTATAAGCTATGTACCGAAGAGAAAAGTGGCACAGTTTACAATGCTAATAAACAGATTCATGCATTATACAACTGAGTAAAAGTCCAATTCCATGTTATCACCACCGCATACACAAGCAAAGTTTTCCACAAGAAAGGAAATAGTCCCACCTTCACGTGGCCTTGTGGTAAGGATCTGGTAGAATATCTTTTGAATGTAATTTAGACAAATTAAAAAGACAGCAGAGCACAAAGAATGTACATGGATATGCTGTTTATTACCATAGGTGGGCAGAGGTCATCGTGACCAGCCTGCCTTGTAACTGTCCCAGCACACAACTAACATTGGCAGTGAAAAGAAGACTCCCCTGCACGTCTGGGGAAGGAAGTACAAGGGAATGTGGCTGCCAACTGATAGTCGTGTGTGTTTCCTACCGCGGCTCTCACCTTGGCAGATACAGAGAAACACCCATGTGCCTGAGTGAACCTAGCAACATCAGGCACAGCTGACAACACTGCGAGTTAAAAAGGATTTTGTGGGAAGAAAGCAGACAGTTCGCTACCAATTTCTTTTGTGCAGCAGTAATTGTAACTTGCAGGATTAACAATAAAAAACATGTATGTTGGACAGCCCGTGTCACATCCCTGTCAGATACAGTCGTAAAACCTGCAAACAAACATGGCTAACAAAGACTAACTCAACACTGCTCTAATAAGTAACTGAACGTTCAGGGAGGGTTGCAAAGTAGAACCAGTGTCCAGGAACAGAAGTAGGGATCTGCATGAGGTCTCGGGCAGAAGAGGGTGGGTGGCATAACGCCGCCATGGGGCAAAGATCCGCCGTCAGGGGGGGAGGGCTCTAGAGATGTGAGCCTCTCTCTGAGCGGGGGCGTTGCGGTGAAGGTTGGGTTAAGGGAGTAGAAGGCGACCCCCCGCTGTCTACTTGTTTAACCCGTTCGCTGCTGCCGTCGGCCGTTGGACGAGCTACCTCCCTGGTGCTGCGCATGTCCAACGGCCGACGGGCCGCACCCGTTTCTTCAAACGTTCAGCACTGGTGCTGAACGTTCAAAGCAGGAAACGGGTTAAGAAAGGGAACTCACGCTATCGCCCACCCACTGCATCAATACCTGCAACTATGGCCTGCGAGCAGTACTTCCCTCCCAATGTTCTAGCTTTGCCCCGAGACCAGCCAGCGAGGCTCCCTGGTCACGGCAGCGGGCTACGTGCACACCCATGGGCCCTCAGCCACGACCCCTGGACACCTGCCCCGACCGACCGGCTGACTTATGCCTCCAACATCCCCTGTCCGAAGGGCCCCCGGGGCACTCACCTGAGAGCATGTCGATGGCCTTTATCGCCCAGGCCTCGTCTGGGCAGTCCACGAAGGCGTAGCCCGACTTAAGCTGAAACTGCCCGGGGATGGGATTTTGGACTCCTTAAAGAGGCTCTCGAGGTCCTGGGCACTCACCGCCTCGCTCAGGTTTCCGATGTACCGTTTGTTCATCTTTTCCTGTGTGCAAACGGCCGCCAAATGTGTTACACAGCCAACTGGGTTTTACTCGAGAAGCAAAAAAACACAAAACCTAATCAATGCAGTTGCGCATATACAGGATTTTAAAAAAAGAGCAGGTTGATAGTTAAGCGGGATTGAAAACGTGTGTGAAATAAAAAATAAAATGCCTCAATTTCATTCCAGGATGTGTAAATAAAAAATAAATCTTTTCCGAGACTAGAATTGCGGGCTTGGGAAGAAACCGTAGAAGGAGGAGGAGAAAACTACTTTTTGTCTTCCCCACCTCCAGAGCTTAGACTGCCTGATCCTGTCAAAGTGCTCCTTGTGGGGCTCGGGGGAGTCTATTGGGGGAGCAGGGGAGCGGCTCTAGGGTGCCCTTACAGTCTGGGACATCCTCCGCAGTCTCCCCACGCAGCAGCTCTTTGTTGTCGGTTGATGGCGTCGTTCCCCAGTCTTCTAGCGGACTTGGGGGGTGCCTCTGCTGGTGGGGTGCTGCAGTGCTCGGCGTAACCTCGGGGCTCTTGTATTCCAACAGCTCGTGTCCAGGCAGTAACGGAGAGATGCAGCGATCTGCCTCGAACCCCTCTGCTGATTTGTTACCCTCCCTTGCCGATTCTAGCATCACCTCTGCAATTCCCTGGTTTCCGCCTGCTGCCCCCAGATCTATGTCTGCTAGTTCCAGACACCTCCCTGCTGCTCCCGGGTGCCTGCATGCTGGACTCCGGGGATCAGACGGTCCATTGGGCCTCCACTGCGCTCCCGCCCACACAGCACCAACTTGCACTCACAGCCTGTGTTAAACAACAGTAAACAAGTGTGACTTTCACTTCACGTAATGATGAATGCGCACAAAAATAAAAGAAAAATGTTCGTCAGTCGACTGAAGGGAAGTCAAAGATCTGAACTACCATTTAACCAAAAATATATTTGCAATCGTGACGTGAAATGTTGATCTAACATGAAAGAAGTTTCTGTTTTAGCCCCGTCCCTTTCAGACTGGGCGCCCGACTTCCTGCTGGGGTAAAAGGTTCCTTATCTTCTTTATGGGGCCATCTGGACCCATAAAGAAGATAACAAACCTTTTACTTCAGCAGTAAGTCAAGGAACCCAATCTGAAAAGGACGGGGCTTAAAGAGAAAGAAGAACTTCACTAGGACCTCTTCTCTAATGGCTGGTCGCCATTTAGGAGGTCAGCCAATGGAGAAGAGGGGCGGGGCTTAACCTCGCTAGTGATATACTCTCTATCTCATTAAATCTCGCCAGCGAGACTGCGCATGTCTGCGGAACCATCGCAGGCTAAGACCTAAAAAACGTGAAGTGTAAACAGGAATAACATCACTCTTCCCGGGCTGTGAAGGCAGTATTTGTTTTTGCTGGCTGACACCAGTGTCGAGCAGAGGGGGGGGGGGGGGGGGGGGGGGGCTTGCAGGACAATTACAGATGGGACACTGGCCCCACCAGACACCCTGCCCCCCCAGTGACCCCACTAGACACACGAGAAACTCCGTCATAACACAGATAGTCCTGTGTATCTTACATAGATACTGCGCCTGAGAAAGTAAAAATAAATGCAATCTCAATTCATCAATTGTTAACTTGGAAAGGGTCATGCTGAGACTGTGTCCTTGCTTCCCTGACTAGATCTCGAGTCTGGCAGGAAGACAGGAGCACCCAGCTGTGCCTTGCTTGGCCTCTAGCGGCTCCCATTCAGGAGCCCATGTGGACACTAAATCAATTAAATTGTCCATGACGCGAGGCAGGTGTAGAAATAAGACCCCGCTGTGGCTCGCCTTGCACGTGTGCGCCGCTGCACGTGCCCTGGTGTCAGCACGTGGCACCGGGGCACAGTCAGGACAATACACTGCCGCCGGGGTGGGAACCAGCGCCATCTGAGGATTGCTGCTAAAAAAAGAGGAACCTGGTTGGTTACCCCTCTCTTCCATCATTTTACATTTAAGTGAGGTAGGCGACTGCTGTTGATAAAGGCAGCATAGACTGAGGGTTACTGTCGGGCTGCAGTGGGCTAGCGCCCAGTAGCTGCCAATCATTGGCAGGCCTAGGTTATTAAAGTGCTCTGTCTCTCTGCGTCCCAGCCCTTTGGCCGCTCTGTAGATAAAAGGGCCCTCCCTCGCCAACCAGGAACTGGACTCAATGGCAATTTGGATTCAGCAGGGGCTTTGGGGAAGAGGAGCTTGTTTTCTTTCATTCCTCCGCCTGGTCTCAGAAGGAGGCTCATTCTTGGTGCTCAGGGGCTCGCCAGTCTCTGCCAGCTCCCAAAATGCCACGAAGTGGCTTAGCATGGACAGGTCCACCAGGGCGGTTGCCTTGGGCGCAAAATTCTTAGGGCCTTTCTTAGGGGTGGAAAATATTAATAGGGGTGCAAAATTTAAAAGAAAAGTCAAAGGACACTTGCTTTGCCCCGAGCTCTGGCAACCCATGCTACGCCGCTGATGTCACGCAAGGAAATCAGGCAAAGCGTGGAATCTGGCTCCCTTGAGGAAACGATACAGTGCCTAAAATATAAATGGAAAAGCTATGATAATGGAAAGCAGGCCACACTCTACTCTGAGGAATACTTGAACTACTGCCCCCCTGGGTGCTGACAGCCCCCTGAAAACATCGCAGCACTTCTCAGTATTTGTGCCGGGGACCTTGCACTTAGCAGCCATCAACGCCCAACTTTCCAAGTGAACCACTTCCTGGACCTGTCCCAATTCAGCTTCCGAAGCAACCACAGCACAGAGACTGCTCTCCTCTGATGAGATGATTGATTGATTTATTGATTTATTGTTAACTGTTTGATTATTTAAAATCATTACAGAAAAAAGCTAAGATTGATGCCCACCCACCCATGCCGCCCCCATCCCCAGCCATCCCTTCAGCTCTAAAACCTGTTTTCCGATAGTCAATCTTGTGTTGAAAACTCCATTTTGCCTTTGACTGGGGATTTAATTAATGTAACGACAATGTTCAAATCAAAACATATGGAGTGGCGGGCTAACTCTTCTTTGCCCATGGATGTTATGTCAGCACCTTATTGGCCCATTAATCAGTCTCTGAAAGTCAAGACCTTGTTGAAAGTCATTTATACACTTGCGTCTAAGGCCTGTCTGATCTGGTGAATAAATGTTGCTGCTTTCGCGAGGTAGTGGGTTTTTGTTTCCGAAAGGCACCAATCTGATGCCTTCTTGCACGTTCTGATGCCGAGGTCTCTTAAAATGGGGCGCAGCAACCTTTGTCGTTCGCTGGTCAATTTGGGACAGCAACATAATAGGTGGAGCCAGGATTCCCTTTCGTAGTTGAATAGACGACAAGAAATGGCTCTGTCTGCTTGCGCCCATGCTGGATTAAAGTCCACAGTTCTAAGGGCCGTTAGCCTCATAAAGAGGATTTTCCTACGAGCCTGGGCCCCTAATGCTTCCCGTAGGTACTGTGGAGCTTTCCCCATAGTGTAAGATTCGTCCAATGCCATTGTGAGGGTGTTTTAGGGAAATGCAGTTAGATCCTTTTCATGCAAAATAGAGCGGACTTGCCGTTTGATGATATTTGACCAGGCCTTATGTGGGATATCTGGTAGAGACAGACTGTTGAATTCGATGTTTATGGTCCCTATTGCTTTGTCCAGCTTGATATGCCAGGGGGAGTCCTCTTCTCTGAATATTGTTACCAAATGATGTGTGAGAGAGTTATTTGAGGCTTTAAGGACACTGATATAATACGTAATTAGGTCACCCTTGAAGGCCAGTTTAGGTCTACAGAGGCCTATCTCCAAATGTAACCTGGTGTTCCTTGCGCGCCTGTGTACATCCGCACCCTCCTCGACCAAAGCGAAACTGCAGCCCTCGTCCTCCTGGACCTCACAGCCGCCTTCGACACCATTTCCCACCACACCCTATGCACAAGGCTCCATGACACCGGCACCTGTTGCCAAGCCTTGGAATGGATCCGCTAATTCCTCACCAGCCGAACACAGGGAGTCAGTGTACCACCATTCCACTCTGAACCAACAGAGATTAGCTGCTGAGTGCCTCAGTACTCCTTCCTGAGCCTCACTTTCGTCAACATCTACATGGCCCTGCTCGTAGTCATCATCAGGAACCACGGACTCAATATTGTCTCCTACGCTGATGACACCCAGCTGATCCTCTTCCTCACCAATGAACCCACAGTTGCCAAGAACAACTTCCACAATGGTACGAAGACTGCCACCACCTAGATGAAATATAGCGGACTCAAGCTCAACTCAGGGAAGGACGAAGTCCTCATCCTGGTCTCCACCCCCTCCGCCTGAGACAACTCCTGGTGGCCCACAGATCTTAGATCTCCGACTACCCACAGACCACACCTGAAACCTTGACGTCATCATGGACTCCTTGCTCACCATGAACCACTAGATCAATGCCACCTCATCATCCTGCTTCCCCCGCTACGTGTGCTCCGAAAATGTCTTCAAGTGGCTACCCACCGAGTCCAGAAAGACTACCGCAGACTCAAATATAGCAACACACTCTATGCAGGCATCACCCAGAAGGGCCACAAGAAACTGAAGAACATTCAGAGTGCCTCTGCCAGACTTACCCTCAATATCTCCCTTCACAGCCACATCACTGACAACCTGTAAGATCCACACTGGCACCAGGTAAACAAAAGAATCACCTTCAAGTTCCTCACACAAGCCTACAAAGCGTTTCACAAAAAGGGACATGCGTACCTCCACCACCACCTCGCATTCCACAACACACCAGAACTTGTCTGCGCCACGGAAGGGGAATAGTCCCATCTTAGTCTGTACAGACAGAGAAGGCCACTTCTAGCACATGCAGTGCTAACAATGACTGGCACAGGCTTCTAGGCTTCTTGGCTATTCCCTATGATTGGGGGACTTCTAAAGAACCCCCAAACCAGAGACTCACTTTATCTTTCATGGCTAAATTATTTTCTAATTTCCTCGGCTCAGTGATGTTGCACATGCACTTCAACATGATATGTACATGTTCTCTGGAGGTAATCGATAGACGGCACAGCTTAATTTCTCTTCAGTTGACTTCCCAGGACTTTACAGCATGGCAGTTTGGTAGGCTCGGGAGGTGAAGAAGACATAGCGAGGCAAAGTCATTTGAAGTTGAAATGTTCCTACTGCCCCATCCAGGAAGCCAGTAGCAACCCTTCTCTGGCTCTGGAGTGTCTTTTGGAACCTTCTGTTGGGTTTATGGTGTCGGATGGGAACATTTCAAATTACCTGGCTCACGCTCAAGAGAAGACAATTATATAAAGGATCCCTTTTTAGGTCTCGCCTGTCGATGCGCATGCGCATCGAGCTTGCGAGACTATGGGGGCTTAACCACTCTTTAACTGACTTGCAAGGAATCGTGGCGATTCCTTGCAGTGCCCGTGACTTTTAAGGTCAATGCGCATGCGCATTGAGCTTAAAAGCGCGTGCACATCAGTTCCCTCAGCCGCACTCCAGGCCCCCGCTCCGCCCCCTCCCCTGCCCGCCGTGTCGCATTTCTCCTCCCCCCTCCCCTTATCTGCCATCCCTTTGTCTGTTCCCTCTCCCCGCTCCGCCCCCTCCCCTGACCGCCGTGTCGCATTTCTCCTCCCCCTCCCCTTATCTGCCTTCCCTCCGTCTGTTCCCTCTCCCCGCTCCGCCCCCTCCCCTGCCCGCCGTGTCGCATTTCTCCTCCCCCTCCCCTTATCTGCCGTCCCTTCGTCTGTTCCCTCTCCCCGCTCCGCCTCCTCCCCTGCCCGCCGTGTCGCATTTCTCCTCCCCCCTCCCCTTATCTGCCTTCCCTCCGTCTGTTCCCTCTCCCCGCTCCGCCCCCTCCCCTGCCCGCCGTGTCGCATTTTTTTTTTAAATCCCCACTTCCCCCCTACCCCCCAGCAATGCCAACACTGACGCCGTGCTCGGTGTTTCTCTTGTTGTTTCTATTCTTTCAGCGCGACAGTCCTCTTTCTATACTCTTGTTGCCCCCCTTGCGGTGTCACATGACACGCAGCCTGCCCGCCCCGTGCTTTAATGCACCCGTACTCAGGGCGCTTTGTCGGCTGTACTTCTGCCGTGGGATTTTGATTTGGATGTATCGCGTGCGAATGAGTCTTTTTTAGGTAAGTGTGAGGCAGCGTCCCCGCCGCCCCACAACGGAGGCCGCCCTCCCCCGCACCTACCTCCGTCCTTTCCACCGGGACTGCGAACGTGCAATCCAAACCCCATGAGGCATACAGGAATCGACGGTCCAGCCATAACCAACGCATCCCCGCCCTTCTCTCTTCCCCAGGGACCAACCAGAACAACGAGCCCGGAGGAAGCATATCCCTCCGACCCCGGAAGTCCCGCCCTCGGGGCAGAGTCAGCACAGGATAAAACCAGGACACGAGAAGAGAACAGAGTCGGAGTATCGTGGCAGGAGACTCAGACTGGCGCTGGAGAAGGAGAACAGACGGGTGACGACGAGGAGTGGACGGAAGAGTGGTGGAGCCCACAGGAGGTGGCTGAAGAGCGGCCGTAACTCACTTGGAGAGTTACGGCGGACCGGGTGAGTGTCTTAAGCCTTCCCTAAACCCCACTCACTAGGAGTTCCTGTAAAGCCCTGTAAATACCCTTCTCTTTAGCAATCACGACCCCTGCACTGTAAATATAAATATATAGCACACGCACTGTTTGAGTGACGATCGTTTACTTCTTCCTCGCACCTCCCACCCCGACACCCTTTCTATAACCCCCCCCCCCTCCGTTCCTGCCTTCCCGTGCCTTCCTTTCCTCACGATCTCTCTTTTTCCCCCTGTTTATCACTGCTCGGGTGACGGTGTTCGGTATATAGCTTCGGAAACCAAGGATAAGACTAACGGTCCTTTTGTTTCTCCTCTCTTACCGCCCTCCGTGGACCTCCCCTACATCGGAGCTGTCGGTGGAGTATCCGAGACCCAGGACTACACCCAAGACCCGGAGTGGAGAGCGGATCTGGACACCCCCTTGTTTTCTTTGTTCTGTGACATTCCTTCTGCCTTCCTGTTAAATAAACCTACAGTATAGCCCAATATATACGGCCTCCTCGCCTGCTTTTCCCGCCCGCAGAACGCCCACCCTCACATCTGGTGTCAGCAGTGGGATCTGCTGGAAGCATGGAGGCCGTGGTAAAACAGATGGCGGAATCCCAGGAGCAGTTCGGCAAAACTTATGGAACAATTTCTAAAGACCGCTGAAAACGACAGGGGACAGCTCCACGACGTCCTAAAGGGCCAGGGGGCAACCCATGAACAAACCATGGAAAAGCTGACTACTGCCCTGGGACAACCAAGGCCGGTCACCTCATTCCCGTCAGTTGTCCTGCAGAAGTACGTCCCGGGAGAGGACCCGGACTACTTTTTCACCAACTTTGAAAGGCTAGCCCAAGCGGCCAATTGGCCTGTGGACCGTTGGGGTCAATACTTGGGTCCCCTTTTAACTGGCGATTTGCAGGCCGCCTACCAGCAGGCCAACATACAAGGTACCACCCCTTATGCGGACATCAAACGGTGTATCTTAGAACGCCTTGGCATTGATGATGACACCTATAGGGTTAAATTGCGACAAGCCAAGGAGAGGCCCCAGGAAAACCCAAGGGCCCTCTCCTTTCGGATCAGGGATCTCGCCAACAGATGGCTCCGACCCGAGACGGCTACCAAAGACAATATCCTAGAGAAAATATATCTGGAGCAATTCCTGAACTCCTTGCACCCGGCCACCCAGCGCTGGGTGAGGCAACACTCCAGACTCAATCTTGAAACCGCTATAGAGATAGCCTCCGCCTATAGCAGGGCTCACGAGCTCCAGCGGGGAAAAGAGGAACATTCAACCAGGAATTCGAACCCTATGGCCACTCGTCCTCCTCGGCCCCAACTAGTGCGAAGATCAGAACCATCTCCCCTTTTGGGCCCTCCGGTCCTGTTCCAACCCCCCAACCCTGGACCCCAGTGCTACTCCTGTGGTGGGTTTGGCCACATCGCCCGGATGTGTCCCCAGAAGGAGGAACCCATGGACATTGGCTTTGTAAGGAACTACCTGTGCAACCCTCCCGGGTCCACTCCCCCGCCGTTCCACTGTCCGGTGACTGTGAACGGACAGAGACTCATGGCCCTAGCTGACTCCGGGTGTCGTCAGAGCGTAATAAGACCACAAGATCTGGCCCAAACTGTCCGTAGCCCTACGGGAGTAGTAGCCATACAATGTGTACATGGAGACACCAAGCGGTACCCTACTACTCAAGTGCAAGTCCAACATAAGAGGGACCCCGGAACCAACCTAACCGTAGGTCTTGTACCCGCACTACCTGAGCAGGCTATTCTAGGTAGTGATTATCCGGGATTGCCTACACTCCTTCATGACACGTCTGAGTCCCTGACCCAGTGGTGGAAGGACGCTCCATATCCGGGACAGACTCCTCCGGATAGACCGCCCAAACCGCATAAACCCAAGAGCCAGAAGAGAAAGGAGAAGAAGGAGTACGTCAGCGCATACCCCGTGTTAACAGAGGAACACCCATGGCAGACCGATAGAGAGTTCAGGGCGGCACAACAGGAGGACCCCCTCCTACAGGAAGCTTGGGGAAGGGCCCTTGACCACGAAGACCCCTTACAAGTAGGTCCTTACTTCTTCAAGAGAAACGGGTTTCTGTAGCGGGGAGGGGGGACACAACAGAGCGCACAGTTGCTCATTCCCGGCCCCTTCCAAGACAAAGTCCTCTTCCTTGCTCATAGCCATCTTTTAGGAGGCCATTTTGGAGATGAGAAGACCAGTCAAGCAGTCTTAGAGAAGTTTTATTGGCCGGGAGTATATCAGATGATCAAAACCTACTGTCGCGAATGTGTGGTCTGTCAGAAAAACAGCCGTCATAGACCCCCGAGAGTACCTTTGCAACCCCTTCCACTCATTGATGTCCCCTTCATCAGGATAGGTATGGACATCATAGGGCCCCTCCTGCCCTCCCGCAGCGGGTGTCGCTATGCTTTGGTTATAGTTGACTATGCCACCCGCTTCCCAGAAGCCATACCCCTACGTCAACCTACTACCCAGACTATAGCGAAAGCCCTGATCACCCTGTTCTCTCGGGTTGGGTTTCCCCGGGAAATCCTGACTGATCAGGGTACCCCTTTTGTTTCAGCTCTTATGAAACGAGTCTGTGCTGAGCTGGGAATAAAGCAAATCCGTACCTCGGCATACCATCCGCAAACGGATGGTTTGGTAGAGCGTTACAATGCCACCATAAAACAGACACAAAAAAAACTCTTGGGCTTAGAAGCCAAAAGATGGGAAGACATTCTGCCATTAGCTCTGTTCACCATACGCTGTAAGACGCAGAGCAGCACGGGCTACTCCCTTTATGAGCTCCTGTATGGCCGTCCTCCTCGTACCCTACTAGACATGGCCCAGGAGGCCTGGGAAGCAGAGCCGGATCGAACACGGCCACTCCCGGAATATATGGAAAACCTAAAAACTCACCTGGCCATGATCCGGAACATAGTCCGGCAGAATCTTGAGAGCGCCCAAAACAGCCAGAAGAAGCAATACGACAAGGGCACTCGTCCCAGGGTATTTGCTGTCACCGATCTGGTCCTACTCATGATGCCCTCGTCCGACCAGAAACTCCTGGGTAGGTGGCAAGGTCCGTACACCATTCTCCGGCAGGTGACGCCGGTTACCTATGAGGTGGAATTAGACGCCACACGCGGTACCTCCCAGATATTCCACGTGAATCTGCTTAAAAAATGGGAGGGACCCCGTCCGGTGTTCTCAGGAACCAGCAACCCCCTGGTCTTTCCATTTGACCCTTGTGTTGACCCTGAACTGCATCCTATACAAGCCCAAGAACTACGCAAAGCCCTAGGGCCTCTTAATGGGGTCTTCTCTTCTTCTCCTGGTCGAACCAGTGTCACGGAGCATACCATCGAAACCGAACCAGGAAAAATAGTCCGATTGAGACCCTATAGAGTCCCCGAGGCCCGTCGGGCAGTGATAAAGCAGGAGATAGACGACATGCTAAAGATGGGTATAATAGAGCCCTCAGTCAGTGACTGGAACTCCCCTATCGTCCTTGTCCCAAAACCCGATGGGTCGGTCCGCTTCTGCATAGATTTTCGGGAGGTTAATAAAGTGTCCACATTTGACACCTATCCCTTGCCCCGGGTGGATGAAATGATTGAGAGGATAGGGAAAGCAAAGTATATTTCAACCCTAGATCTCTGCAAAGGGTATTGGCAGATACCTCTCCGGGAACAAGACAAAAAAAAGACAGCCTTCTCCACCCCGGAGGGGTTATACCAATTCCTTGTCATGCCCTTTGGTCTTCATGGCGCACCCGCCACATTTCAGCGTGCTATGAATCATGTCCTGAGGCCCCATGCACTCTACGCAGGCGCCTATCTGGACGATATCGTCATATTTAGCGATAGCTGGCCCCAACATGTGAGGCATCTCTGTGATGTTGTCTCTTCCCTAGGCTCCTTTGGTTTCGCCATCAACCCCGCCAAAACCACTCTGGCGGCAAAAACGGTCAAATACCTGGGGTATCTACTGGGGGATGGTTTGATAAGACCCCAGGAAAGGAAAACCGTAGCTATCCAGTCCCTGTCCTTTCCCCAAACAAAAAAAGACCTCCGAGCATTCTTAGGACTTCTAGGGTATTATCGGCGGTTCGTGCCTAATTTCTCTCAGAGAGCCGCCGCCTTGACGGATCTCCTGAAGAAGACGAACCGCTCAGATGAGATGTTACGGAACCCCTCTCCCGAAGCATGGCATGCCTTCACAGACCTGAAAGATGCCTTGACCTCAAGCCATGTATTGGTACCCCCTGACTACTCCTTGCCCTTTATTCTACAAACAGATGCCTCCGAGCATGGGTTGGGGGCGGTACTGTCCCAGAAGGATGCCTTAGGGAATGAAAGACCCATCCTCTATGTGAGTCGCAAACTGTTTCCTCGAGAAAAACATTACGCGGTGGTGGAAAAGGAAGCCCTGGCCATAAAGTGGGCCATCGACAACCTGCGATACTACTTGGAGGGCAGAGACTTTGTCCTCTACACTGACCATGCCCCCTTGGAGTGGATGGCTCGGAACAAAGGCCAGAACGACCGGGTCCTCCGCTGGTTTCTCTCCCTTCAGCCATTCCATTTCAAAACACTACATCGAAAAGGGAGTGACCAGGGCAACGCCGATGTCCTTTCACGCTACCCTCATACCCCATCCTGTACAAGAAGGACAGCTAGGGGAAGGGTATGTGAGGCAGCGTCCCCGCCGCCCCAAAACGGAGGCCGCCCTCCCCCGCACCTACCTCCGTCCTTTCCACCGGGACTGCGAACGTGCAAGCCAAACCCCATGAGGCATACAGGAATCTACGGTCCAGCCATAACCAACGCATCCCCGCCCTTCTCTCTTCCCCAGGGACCAACCAGAACGACGAGCCCGGAGGAAGCATATCCCTCCGACCCCGGAAGTCCCGCCCTCGGGGCAGAGTCAGCACAGGATAAAACCAGGACACGAGAAGAGAACAGAGTCGGAGTATCGTGGCAGGAGACTCAGACTGGCGCTGGAGAAGGAGAACAGACGGGTGACGACGAGGAGTGGACGGAAGAGTGGTGGAGCCCACAGGAGGTGGCTGAAGAGTGGCCGTAACTCACTTGGAGAGTTACGGCAGACCGGGTGAGTGTCTTAAGCCTTCCCTAAACCCCACTCACTAGGAGTTCCTGTAAAGCCCTGTAAATACCCTTCTCTTTAGCAATCACGACCCCTCCACTGTAAATAAAAATATATAGCACACGCACTGTTTGAGTGACGATTGTTTACTTCTTCCTCGCACCTCCCACCCCGACACCCTTTCTATAACCCCCCCCTCCGTTCCTGCCTTCCCGTGCCTTCCTTTCCTCACGATCTCTCTTTTTCCCCCTGTTTATCACTGCTCGGGTGACGGTGTTCGGTATATAGCTTCGGAAACCAAGGATTAGACTAACGGTCCTTTTGTTTCTCCTCTCTTACCGCCCTCCGTGGACCTCCCCTACATCGGAGCTGTCGGTGGAGTATCCGAGACCCAGGACTACACCCAACCCGGAGTGGAGAGCGGATCTGGACACCCCCTTGTTTTCTTTGTTCTGTGACATTCCTTCTGCCTTCCTGTTAAATAAACCTACAGTATAGCCCACTATATACGGCCTCCTCGCCTGCTTTTCCCGCCCGCAGAACGCCCACCCTCACAGTAAGTTAGTCGTACACCTTCACCTCTTAGTTTAGATTCCCAGCGGTTTCCTGCTGTGTGTGTAAGTAAGCACTGACCTCGATTTCTTTATTAGTACGGCTCTGGTATACTTGCTCTCTTTCTAGAACGATAGACAATTGTATTTCCGGCTCTATCTACGCTCCCCTGCCTATTGTTTTTACTCGAGTGTGCGTTTAGCCCAATGTGTTATATTAGGACTGCCACACTGCTTTCACTCTACCCAGGGTTTTCCACCGATACGGCTCCGGAATGCATGCACGTTTTATACTAGCGTGATGGCCTATTTTATCTGCTGGCCACGTCTTCACTCTTTCCCTCCTATCGTTCTGACCCGTGGGGGGGGGTTTATCCCCCTGTATTGTATTAAGATCGCTTCTTCGTACCGGGTAAGGCCCTCATAACTTTTTAACCTGTTGCAAGTTTTTATATTGAAATCCAGCCTGTTCATGGGGTCACATTAGATCTAGGGTAGACATTAGCCCTACTAAGGGTCTGGTGTGTGTGTGTGTGTGTGTGTGTGTGTGTGTGTGTGTGTGTGTGTGTGCGTATTTTGTGTTTTCTTTTATTCTGCTTTTCACTAGCATTATTTTCTAAAGTGTTGATTTAGATTGAGCTGCTTTCCATGTGGGTTGTATGCCTTTGAAGTGTTATATACTTTGTTCAGTCCTTTGTATGCTTTTACAGGAGACCAAATTATCCTTGCTGTGTATGTACTCTTGTCTTTTATTCTTCCACGTCATGCAGATCAACGAGAAGTTATCCTATATCCGCACTATAGAAATGTGTTTAATTCTTCTCGTACAACTGAGCCATTGTTTGGTTACATTTACGGCTCTGGAGAAATTTCCTTGTGATCCATCTCCATTTCTTTGTATGCCAGCCATCTACACTTGTCATATTTGGGCTTTAATTTATCAATGCTAGGTATGTAATCATTACAACATCAGCCGTCTAGTGCTTTGATTCATGTTGGCTGCTAATTGGTCAGTTCATCTTACCCGCACACTCTTGATTAAGGGACTGGTTTGTCCACCTGCCTTAATAGCATCTGTACCTATTTGAAATACGATGTAAGTCTTTGTATGAGTACTTGCATGCATGTGATAAATGTATTTTTGGCTTTTTACTGGGCTATCTATCCATAATCACATTTATTTCTTGGTTTCCTTCTCAAGCCTATACACATGCTTGGGTGAGGTTTGTCAGTATGTGTCCCAGTCCTACTCCTATTTCTATGTTGGTTACGTTTGGTGTTAGAGCCCTATGGGTCTTAATGAATTATTTTTGGGTTTCAGAGTACACTAGTTATATTCAATTTTCAGTTTATGTTATTGTTAATTGAGCGTTATATTTCCATATTATCTACAGGTAGTATCTCTTCAAGGCTACCTTCTTGTTCTCTTTTATGTAATTTTATTTTTCTTTGTAGACTACCCATATCGAAAGAAAACACAAGGAAGATTTCTCTATCCAAAGAGTGTTTATTTTTGCATTTCTGTGTTAAGATTTCAATTCTGCAAATCCTAAATTAGAATAGATCTACTTTGTTAAAGCATAGTGTATACTCTTTTGCCCTCAGTTAGACTCGTTTTTTGTGCCTTTCTGCCCTCTGCATCACCACATCACCACTCAGCACCACCACATTATCACTCAGCACCACCACATTATCACTCAGCACCACCACAGCACCACTCAGCACCACCACAGCACCACCACATTATCACTCAGCACCACCACACTATCACTCAGCACCACCACATTATCACTCAGCACCACCACATTATCACTCAGCACCACCACAGCATCATTCAGCACCACCACAGCACCACTCAGCACCACCACATTATCACTCAGCACCACCGCATCACTCAGCACCACCACAATAACATTCAACACCACCACAGCAACACTCAGAAATCCACCCTCCAAATCCAAAAAACCAAACCACCAGCTATTATGTAAGTATTAATTAATTATAAAATTTATAAGCCATTGTGATTTGTAATATCAATAAATGTAAGTCAGGGAAATACTAAACATGTAGCTTTACTAATGCTATAGGTGTCACATGTGCAAATTTTATAACTATTGGCAATTAAAATAACAAAATTATTAATTTTGCTATTTGAAAAACCTAAACATAAGTTAAAAAATTATTACATTTACAAGACCAATAGCTCCAACTTTTCTAATGCGAGACCTATTGCATTTCCAATGCTTGTTTAACATTAGTTAAGGAATAGCTCTGTTACCTTAATCAAATCACATATAATCATAGGTGCAATGAGTTTGTTTAGAAGCATGGAACAAAAGTTATAAAACAAAGTCGCTACAACAGCATACATGCCTTTATTGAAAAATGTTCAACTTAGATTGACAATGAAGTGTTAGATTGGTTACAGTGGATAAAGACATGTTTGCTAAAATTTATAAACGTAATAGATGTAAATTAACCTCTTTCTTACGTTCAGCTACTAAAGATTGTTGGCCATCTTGAGCAACGACGTTTACACAATTGTATGCTTACTAGCACTGTCTCCGGATTTAATTTGATTAACATCAGGGCAGATAGAGTTAAAACTTTTTTTACTGCAGGAGAAATCTCATTCAGCCTCTCGTATGTATACATTGTTGGACAACTTACAACAGTCAATACTCCAATCTATCAAACATAAATGGGACCCCTTTGTAGAGACCAATGGAGATGATTTGGAAAATGTCCTCTCTATGTCTTCAGTCTTCAAATTATTGTGTAAAAGCAAAAATCTCATTGATGTCCATGCAAACAAGGTGCCATCTTCTACATAAATGTCTTTTGACATCTCATAAACTGTACAGATGTGGCCTATGAGAATATGGAATATGCTTGTATTGTAAAGAGGAGGAGGAACCCTATTGCACATGATAGCAGATTGCAGAATATGATTTTTAAACTCCTGGTACAATTTAGTGTCTGACGTGAATTAGATTTCTGAGGTTAACATAAACTTGGTTCTGCCAAGGTGTGCACTCAAATTTGCTACTATTGGGTATATTGATAAAGGTGTCTATAGAGTTGGCAATGTGTGCGTGGAAAGATTGTAAAAAACTATCACAACATACATGATGTGCTTGGATTACACTCTTGAAGGTGTGAATCCTTACCCAGCTCTGTAAGACTCCATTCACGTGTCAGAGGCTTAGAGGCCTGTGATCTAAAGGAATACACAAGCCTCCTCTGAAGTCTGTGAAAACAGTTATGTGAGAATGATTAAGACTTCATTTCGATGTCTGAGGGGAGTAATACCTCAACTAAAGAGTCTCCTTCCACATACCCAAGAGAAACCTCCGGGGAACATCCTTTACGACGCGGATGTTACCCCGCTCTACCATTACGACGCGTCTCCTACAACGCAAGTCATAACCACGACTTGCGCTGCAGGGCGCTAAAGGACAAGGAATAGTTCATTTACTATTCCAACACCTTCCCTACTATCCACGGGGACTGGTGTTGGAATAGTAAATTAAACTATTCCTAAATCCGCACCCTACAGCGCAAGTCGTGGTAACGACTTGCGTTGTAACGGTACGCGTGGTAATAGCCCACATCGTACCGTCATACATCCGAAACCTCCGCTCTGCCAACCTCGCCCTCACCAAAACCCAGCGCATCCGCAGAGCGGGCAAACGGGCCTACTACTACATCGCGGCAAAGACCTGGAACGAGCTTCCCGCTCAACATCGAACGTTCCCCAACTCTGCACACTTTCAGGAAGAGTTTCAAGACCTGGCTCTTTGGCTTAATAGGAGCTGTATGCCCCCCTTACCACCCTCCCCAGCTCCTTGAGACCCTCCCGGGTGAGATGCGGGCTTCACAAACCTCTGATTGAATGATTGATTGATTAATTGGGGGAATGATTGAAACTTAATGACATCTGCTCCTATTTGTAGTGGAGCGGATGAGGACTCCTAATCATGGACATCAGCCCACCAAAATGCAAGGATCATGAGTGACAGACCGTTTCCTTCAGGATATTCCTGGTAGTTATTGCAGGACTGAAACCGTGTGCCCTTCTTAACAGCCAGCTATTTGCTGGCATTGAAGCAGTAGTTGAAATATATGTGAAATAAAAAATAAAAAAGAAGCAGTAGTTGGGAGCAATGAGTAAAGTCTGTACAGAGTTAAGAGATCTCTGGAGCCCTGCTTAGTTTCTGTTTCTCGTGCTCCATGTATGGCGCAGGTTAGCAAGAACAGTGACAGCAAGTCGTGGGCAGCAGCTGCTATCCCTAAATGACGTCACTGGCTCCAATGAAGTCTGAAGCATGTGATGTGAGTTAAGGGGGGGGGGCTCTGCGTCGCTGCGTGCAGTGTGCACGCTGCGCCTAGAATGCTGACATGAAATTCCTCTTGTAAGGAGGGTGTGAGACTGTTTGTATCTGGTGTGTGGGGTGGGGTAGTGGGTGTTTTGTTACAGGGGATGGTAGGCCATCCTAATTTCCGGGGATGAGGGGGAAGAGAGGGCACCTAAAATATGTCCACAATGTGAGATATGTGAGGAGGAAGATGGCAGGCTTTTGTTTGGGAGCAATTATCATTTCTGAGCAAAAAAGATATAGGGGAAGGGTGATCGAGGCATAACATCCATTCATTGTCAGGAGTTGTCGGGGAGGGGGCGGGGCAGCTGAGCACCAGATTAAGCAACCTCGAGACACAACAGAGGCAGCTGCAGTCTCCTCCTCACCCCGGGTGTGGGTGGCGGTGTTCGTACCCTTCCCACAGACATTGCAAGGAAAAGCATATTTTGGTTAAAATACGCAGAAACTCGAACTTTAGATGTGTGTATGTGACAGGCCGCAGGGGCGGGGGGGGGGGGGGGGCGTTAGGGGCTGGGGGGTGCTGAGTCAATGAAAGAGCTAGGGGCAGGTAATGTGGGGATGACTAAGAGTCTGTTGATGTGCAAGAGGCTGGTAATGTCAGAATTACTGTGACTCCTTTGAAATGTGAGAGGCCATTAGCGGGGAGGGCAGTGCTGTCGGAGAAAGAAAGAGCACATTAAAAGCGTACAGGGGCATTGACGTGAAACTCCTTTGAAGCGCGTAGGAAAAGGAACGAGCCCCCCATTGAAGCTGTGGATGCTGTGTAGTGGTGGCTGTAACATCCCGAATGTGACGGCCTCATGAATTGCTGGCGTGCGTCGTGACTGAGCCGGGCCCACGCGCCCTCGTCCCACGCGCCCCCTCAGCCCGTGGCTCCTGTGCACGTGCCACTCCATGAAAGACCCTTCAGTGGCCGGGCCTGGCCTGGGCACCCAGCACAATCCTCTCTGTGTGCAGGGAAGGAGAACGACTTCTTTCACGACTAGGCCTCACCGGACACCCTCCGCTGCCCTCTGTCACCCTAGCAACGACAGGGAGCGCAGTTAGCCAGCAGTGCCCGCTCAATACCATCCACCATGGACAGGCCCGCCATCACATGGAAGGGGTGCTCAGTCAGCCGGCAGTGCTAAACATGACCCCTTCAACAGGGCAACAATGTGGCCACCACACAGAAGAACAGCTATGTTTTCTTTCTTTTTTTTAATGTATCGATTTGCATAAAAAATACATTGTGGAAGTTATGTAATACAAGTAATGTAATTTATAATAAAAAATGGCTAACCGAGTCGTAGTCTGAGATTACCACTAACTAGAATGTTGAATATGAAGTGATTACCCCGATGCTTGGAGTACAGTTCATAGTTAATGGATGCACCACTGAAGGTTTTACAACTGGTGTTTATTGGCCATGGTGGCCGGACTTTTCTGCACCTTTCTTGTTTCTTTCTGCAACTCTCATGTCTGTTTCATCACTTCTCTTGCTTCTTTCTGCACCTCTGTTGCTTCTTTCAGCCCTCCTCTGGCCTGTTTCTGCAACTCTCATGTTTCTTTCATCACTTCTCTTGCTTCTTTCTGCACCTCTGTTGCTTCTTTCTCCACCCCTGTTCCCTCTTTCTTCACCTCTCTTGCCGGTCTACCAGGGTCATATAGTTGTCATTGCTGAAATGTTTCACATTCATACAAGATTCTCCATTATCATTTGGTAACTCTTTTACTTGAAATATTGCATTTTAAAACCTAAAGACACAAAAACAAGATGTACACTTGTAAAACACGATAGACAGGTGTTCTCCAGTTTCACGTCCCTCTCATCTTCAAGCAGACAGTGGTGGTAACCTGAGTCGAAAGCAGCCTGCCTGGTCCTGTTAAAAGCTGCAAATCTCTCATCACACAAATAATACATTCCCTTCACTGTAGAGAGACGGTCCTGTGGCCTTACTGTTCTTGACTGAAGAGAGAGTCGTGACCTATGGAAGGCTCACACAGATGTCAGATGATGCAGATGGGTCTTCTGCACTCCTACTTGAAATGCTCATATGTAATAATTAAAGATGAAAACGAAATGAAAATTGAACTTATAAAGTGCACTATTAGCCTGAGGTGTCTAGACGCTATAACTCTGGAGATAGGGCGCATTTCAAGCTTGTTGAAGGAGATGGTCTTTTGTGACATTGAGGGTCCCTAAATTCGAGGACCGACTGAAAGAAACACGAAGAAGACTGAATTTGTAATTTTTAGAGTCTTCCGGGGAGAACAATTGCGGGAAATGTTGGTTTAGCAAACTGGAAATCTAATTAATTGAGCAACTGAATTTTAAACTTTTGGGGACGCGCTGGGGCAACGCTCAGTGGCTGCATTACAGGCTGCTTTATTTTGGACTATGTGTCTTTTGAGTACTGACTAGAACATGTCCTTGAGGGATTGACGCCCCCTACCCACAAGAATAGAATTTTCTGCCTAGAGGTTTTGGACAATTTCATACACGATTATTGCTCTGAGGAAGTCCTATGGTGTTTGGAACGAAACACGTAGGCTGTGTGTCTTTGGACATTTCATGTTTCTCTGCATAATATAATGAATTAATAACATACGAATAAAAAAAAAGAAGAATTGATAAAGACACTAATTGCTTTGGTCTTTTTGAGAAAAAATTGTGTTGTCTCACATGATAACAAGATATTCTTATTCGTGAATGCAGGATATGTGCCTAATTTTCTAAGTGTGTGGGACTCTTCTGATAACTTCATTGGTTACTGTACTCCTCTACCTCTGGAAATATGTAATTCCGCAATCTAACATAAGTTTGATAATGCTATTAACTTAATGTAACTGTTAAAAAGACATGTTTTAAGAGCTTTCCGGAAGGCAAGCAGGTCAGTTTTTTCTTTAAGATGAAGAGGCATTGAGTTCCAAAGCCTGGCAGTGCAAGTTATAAAGCTCCCGTTCAACAGTTAGATCTTTTACATTTGAAAACGCGTAGGTTGTGAGCTGATGATGATCTAAGTGATCTGCTGGGAACATACCATTGAAAGCAATGTTTTAGATACTGTGGTCGTACGTTATGCACCGCCTTACAGGCAGTGCAGAGGGCCTTAAAGTCTTTGCATTTTTTACTGGGACGCCACTGCAAATGAACCAGGCCTTGAGAGATGGATTGGAATTTGGGGGTTCCCAGAAGGAGTCAACATGTTCGACTTGTTGGTGTATGTTTGATGAATGCAAATGCTAAAAATGGGACTGATACAATTTTCTAACAACTAAACATCTGCTTCCTGCAGAGTATTGCTGGTATTGAGTACAACAAGCATTGACAAAGCCAATAGGTTGCGCCTATGCGAGAGCTATTGGATTTGCCTGTGTCTTTTAGCTATGCAGTAGGCAGCGTGGAGTGGAGTAGAGTGGAATGGAGTGGAGTGGCATGACATAGAGTGGTGTGGAGTGGCACAGAGTGGAGTAGAGTGGCTTGGAGTGGCACAGGGTTGCTTGGAGTGACATAGAGTGGCAGAGAGTAGAGTTGAGTTGCGTAGAGTAGAGGTGTGTACAATAGAGTGTTGCAAAGTGCAGTGGCGTAGAGTGGAGTGCCATAGAGTAGAGTGGAGTAGAGTAGTGCAGAGTGCAATATCATAGAGTGGACTGGCATACAGTAGTGATTAGATTAGAGTGGTGTAGAGTGGAGTGGCATGGAGTGGAATGTCATGGTGTAGAGTAGTGTGTTCTGCAGTGGCATAGAGTGAAGATCAGGCGTAGAGTGGAGGCGAGTAGAGCGGTGTAGAGTGGTGTAGAGTAGAGTGGCTTTTCAAGGAGTGGAATGCTATAGTGTGGCATAGAGCGGTACTGTGTGGAGTGGCATAGAGTAGAGTGTCATAGAGTGGTGTGGAGTAGAGTGGCGTAGAGTGGACTGGTGTAAGGTGCAGTGGCATAGAGTCCAGGGGATGGAGTGGTGCAGAGTAGAGTGGCGTATAGTGCACTGGGGTAAAGTGGTGCAGAGTAAGTAGAGTGGCATAGAGTGGATTGGTATAGATTAGAGTGGTATACAGTGCAGTGGCATAGATTAGAGTAGTGTAAAGTAGAGTAGAGTGGCGTAGAGTGCAGTGGCACAGAGGAGAGCGCAATTTTGTAGAGTGCAGGGGTGTAGAGTGGAGTAGAGTAGAGTGGCATAGAGTAAAGTGGTGTAGAGAAGAGTGGAGTCGGGTAGAGTGCAGAGGCATAGAGCGCAGTAGTGCAGAGTAGAGTAGAGTGGCGTAGAGTGCAGTGGTGCAGAGTACAGTACAGTGGCGTAGAGTGGTGCAGGGTAGAGTAAAGTGGCATACGGTAGAACGGTTAAGAGTAGAGTCGAGGGGTATAGAGTGGTGCAGAGTAGAGTGCAGTGGCATAAAGTGCAGTGGCGTAGAGTAGTTCAGAGTAGAGTGGCATAGAGTTTAGTGGCACAGAGTAGAGTGGTGCAGAATAGAGTGCAGTGACGTAGAGTAGTGCAGAGTGCAGTGCCATAGAGTAGAGTGGTGTAGAGCAGTGGCATAGAGTGCAGTGGCATAGATTGTAATGTCGTACGGTGCAGTGGGGTAGTGTGTAGAGGTGTAGAGTGCCGTGTGATAGCGTGCAGTGGCATAGAGTAGAGTGGTGCAGAGGACTGTGTTGTGGAGTGCAGTGGCATAAAGGGGCATGAAGTGGTGCAGAGAAGAGTTGCATAGAGTAGAGTGTTGTACAGTACAGTGGAATAAAGTTCAATGGTGTAGAGTGTAGTGGGGTAGAGTGGTGCAGAGTAGAGTTCAGAGAGGCTGTGTGCAGTGGCCTAGAGTGCCGTGGCGTGGAGTGGTGCAGAAGTGAGGAAAGTGGCATAAAGTGCAGTTGCATAGAGTGATGTAGAGTGGTGTAGAGTGGACTGGTGTAGGGTGCAGTGGCATAGAGTGGTGCAGAGTAGAGTGGCGTATAGTGCACTGGAGTAAAGTGGGGCAGAGTAAGTAGAGTGGCGTAGAGTGCATTAGTATAGAGTAGAGTGGTATATAGTGAATATAGCATAGATTAGGGTAGTGCAAAGTAGAGTAGAGTGACGTAAAGTGCGTTGGCACAGAGCAGAGTGCAATTTTGTAGAGTGCAGGGGTGTAGTGTAGAGTGGCATACAGCAGAGTAGCATAGAGTAAAGTGGTGTAGAGTAGAGTTCCATAGATCGGAGTCCGGTAGAGTGCAGATGCATAGAGTGCAGTAATGCAAAGTAGAGTGGCGCAGAGTGCAGTGGTGCAGAGTAGAGGGCAGTGGGATAAAGGGCAGTGGCGTACAGTGGTTCAGTAGAGTGGCATAGAGTGCAGTGGCTCAGAGTATAGTGGTGCAGAGATATAGAATGGTGCAGTGGTGCAGAGTGCAGTGCCATAGAGTAGAGTGGTGTAGAGTGCAGTGGCATAGAGTGCCGTAAAGTGCAGTGGTATAGTGTGCAGTGGCATAGAGTGCAGTAGCTTAGAGTAGAGTGTAATTGTGTACAGTGCAGAGGCGTAGAGTGCAGTGGCATTGAGTGCAGTAGCGTAGAGTAGAGTGTGATGGTGTACAGTGCAGAGGCGTAGAGCGCAGTGGCATTGTGTTCAATGGCACAGAGTAGGCATAAATTGGCATGAAGTGGTGCAGAACAGGTCATTGTTCAGAGCTGGCCCCTCATTTAAGACAATCCCACAAAATGTTGCCTCATGAAATCCTGTAGCAATATGAGAATGGTCTTATCCCTGAATGCTCCACGCACCCAACTGTCAGTTGCAACCCTCCTTGAGCTGGAAATCAATATGAGGTATTTTAAAGCTTGGCACCGTCCACCTAGGCGATTCCTGTATCTTCGACCACTGCACCGAGTGAAATAACCCTCTTTGTACCCTCATGTCTCTTTCATCTTAGTGTAACCCCTGTGAGTGTAACAATTCCATTGAATGCAAGTGTGGTATTGGTGTTCAGTCCGAACCACCTTTACTGCAGTAGTGGACTCTTCATCAGATAGGAGTTGCATGTCTCTGTCTACAATTTTTTGTCGGTATGACTAACGTTTTAGGGCCCGATTCACAGAACTAACTTAAGACAAAATCCTAAACTTACTACCATTTGGGTATTCACAGAAGGCACTTACTCATTTTGGTATTCACAGAAGGCACTTACTCATTTTGGTATTCACAGAAGTTAGGAGTCCTAACTTTAGGACTCCTAAATGCCTTCTGTGAATACCGAAAGTCTTAAAGTTAGGATTTTTCACATAAGGCGTTTAGGAGTCCTAAAGTTAGGACTCCTAACTTCTGTGAATACCGAAATGAGTAAATGCCTTCTGTGAATACCGAAATGAGTAAGTGCCTTCTGTGAATACCGAAATGAGTAAATGCCTTCTGTGAATACCAAAATGGTAGTAAGTTTAGGATTTTGTCTTAAGTTAGTTCTGTGAATCAGGCACCTAGTGTCTGCTCTTGTGCAGAAGTTGAATAGCACCATACAAATGATGTCATCAACAGAATGCTCTTGTAGACTTGAAGAGAATGAGAGGCAGTTGGGAGTAGGAAGCGGAAGAGACAGGAGGCAAGAGGTAGAAAAGGCGCTGAGGCCAAGATCCACAGATTTTGAATGCATCCTGAAATAAGCCTTCATACAGCTACCTTCTAGGGTAACGTATATTTGTGAGTCACCTGGGGATTCTCTCAGAGTTACCCTGGAAGACGTCAAACGTTCCTGAACCCGTCGGCGTATTTTAGTGAACCAACCTCCTTGGTTGGCAGGAGAGCTGCATTTGAAAGGGAGACCCTGAAATAACTACAATTTCAGGAAGACTGTCAGGATTCCGCCTACTGAGCAGGAATGTAACTCAGTTATTGTCTTGTATTGCCTACAGTAATCTCAAGGAATTAATAGCAGTGGCTGAAAGAGTTAAGAGAAATGGAAGCAAGGACTCCAGTAGGCCTTTTGTGAATACATTCACTTGTAGATTCACCACAGTAACTGGAAAGTAACTATGGTTTAACAGTGAAGACGTTTAAATGACCAAGTTCAGGGAAAGGAAACATTTTATTGCAAAATCCTGTAGTTAGAATAAACTCAAAAAATGGTGTAGACATTTTTCGAGCTTGAGAGGCCAAGTGCTAACTCTGTTAAAGTAGCACATAAGAGGATGGCATGGGAAGAGGTAAACACATTTGGCCCAGCAGAGTCTTTGACCAGTGTTTATAGTATTAATAAAATGAAAGCCTAGATCTCCCCTTCTTTTGATCAGTATGATCACCTTATGACAGGACCACCACTCTTCTGGAGATGGCTACCAATTATGTCAGGGATAGTGACCCAAATGGCCCACACAATGGTAAGAATGCCATTTTATTGCCGGGCGTGGCAACCTTATGACAGAAACACCATTATGCCTGAGATCACCATCTTTCTGAAAGCCGAGGGAGACTGCCTGAGACCTTCATCATCCTTTCAACATCAGCAGTCACAAATGCTCACACACCACATACCCACACAAGGCAATGATGATGTCACA
Organism: Lissotriton vulgaris; assembly: GCF_964263255.1. NCBI lineage: Eukaryota > Metazoa > Chordata > Amphibia > Caudata > Salamandridae > Lissotriton > Lissotriton vulgaris. The sequence goes on from NC_141699.1 coordinate 589,303,128, forward strand.
CCCTTATGTGCATGCATATATGTTCACATTTATGCACACATGCTTCCCATTTTTACATACTTTGCTTGCTTCAACTTCACAAGAAAGCACCAATATGTGGTTGTCAGAAGACCCAGCAGAGTGTCAGGGGCTTGTGCTTATCCATATAGCATGCCACTAGATAGCCCTTTGTGCAGGTGCTGTAGGCTACAGTTGTCTCCCACCTGAGCCCTTTTGTCATGTCTGTCCCTGGAGGAATAAGATGAGATCTTGGTGGGCGGCTTTTGTTCGCCATGGGCTTCGATGAGGACAGTGACTGTCTATCAGTTACAGTTTCAAGTTCCCCTCCATATTCCGGGTGACTTTTCATTTGGATTTTAAGGTAGCTGAGGACTGGGCTGGGGTTGAATATTTAAAGGTGCCAAAGGGGTAGAAGGTCTAGAATTTTGAGTGTAGGATTTCAGGGGCAATGTCTGTGTCAGGAGGCAAAGTCAGTGTATGTGGGTTGATGGGTTTGGAGCAGATTTTTTTCTGGTTAGTAGAGTGGAGCAGGGGGTTAGAGAGCTGGAAGTGGGGCAGTGACTGCCCTCTAAGTGAAGGTGTGCTTTGACAGAGAGCATGTGACATAAGAAGGCTGTGTATACAGCTATTTATGAGGAGGGAGTTTGTAGCCTAGGATCTCCTCCTGATGGTTTTTGGTCTTGAGTGTGAAGTTACAAAGTATAAAGAGTGCAGTATTGGTGACCATGTACTTTAGAAGGATGCTACCTTCTATTATGAAAGTGTATATTGAAGTGGAGGAGAACACTGTTGAGTTAAACGTGGCGGTGGAAGATGAAGGTTGGCACTCGCACGATGACCGCGTGTTTGGGTGCAATCATCCAAGCAGATGGGGTGAGGTACTTATATGTCAGTTAGTGCGCAGTAGAAGCTCACTCTATCACGGTTAGCAGTGTGGCCTGCATCACTGAGACCTGGTCTTCAATTGTACCATCCCTGACCTCTCATCCCTCTTTTTTCCTCGACCTCTGCCCTTTGGCCCTCCTTTACATCTGCCCATTGGACTTCCTTGACCTCTGTGCCCTAGACTTCTTTGAACCCTCATCCTTGAGACTCGCTTGACCTGTTGCCTCTCCACCCCCCCCTCAGATCTGGACCGCCTTCTGTCTGACCTGCACGCCTTCCTGCTGGTGTTGGACCAGGAGAAGCTGAGTTTGGAGGCACGGATGAAGAAGGAAAGCATGGCTGAGCTTCTCGCCCAGTTACAGGATACCCCAGGTACGCGCCAGGTGTCAGGCCTTTTCGCTGATTGGTGAAGTGGGAGGGATCTTTCAGCAGGAGGAAAATGTGAGCGAAAAAGGGGGTTTAAATGTGAGTGGAAAGGCGGGGTTTAACTGGGTGCATCTCTGCACCACCTAAAACCTGTAATTGTGTGGGTAGAAATTCAGCAGAACACTTGCAGAATTACCACTCCGTACTACTCGAAATGAGGGCTTATAGGGCTAGACCTTTAACTAACCACCAACTTATTTGAGTACGTGGAGATGAGGGATGCATGATGTACTACAAACCTCAATAGGATGTGTTGCTCCTGTTAGTGTCTTCAGATTCATTGATGGTACTCCAGTGGCAGTTGGTGACCCCCAAAAATGGTGAGTTGATAAAACAATAAAAAAACATACAAATAAACATAAACATTCAAAAATGAAAAAAAAGTTTACCTTACCTTAGCCTGCAGCACGTCCTTGGTGTTCTCCAGTCCCCGGCTCCTCTGAACGTGAGGTCCCACAGCTCCCACAGGTCCTTATCCCATCCAGACACTTCTCTCATGCTGCATGAGTGAAGCTTCTGGATTGGCTGGAGCAGTGCAGCAGAGCAAAGAAGGCCTGTGCTTGCTCTCCAACCCTGTTGGAGAGTTTGATTTGCGCATGTCGTTTTGGCCGTTACACAGGCGCCAGGTTATAAGGGATCCTGAAGCCTAGGCCCCACAAATAACTTATGCGACGGAGTCCCAGTGACCAGTCAGGACCAGTGATTAATTTGTAAAAGGATAAGTGCTGGGGCTCCTGTCGGGAGGCCACTGCAGCTTGTACCTCACATAACCCATGGCAGCAGCCAATGACAGTACATACACAACTACTAACCTTTACACTCCTACAAGTGAGACAAGTCAGACTATTCCTGGCCCCCAAAGCCAGAAGAATGGCTTGGGAAGCAGGTATTAGTCATTGCTAATGTAAATTGAACAAATGAACCGCTGTTGTTGTGTTCGTACCTAAATTATCATGACAGCGCCACCATGTGGTAAACTGTCATAGCCCCGGTGCTGGCAGTAATGTGGCGGTGCGGAGCACCGGAAAGCACTGGCTCAAATTAAGCTCTGGTCAGGACCTTTCGTACTGTTTATCCTGGTCAGACCTGGCTGAGTGACAAAGCACTGGGAGCAAAGGAAGGGATGAGGGAACAGCTCCTGCTGGTTGCACTGCACAGTGTCGGTTTTCTATAAACCTGGTGTTAAGAGTAAGTAGCATATCTAAAGGGTGCTGCAGGGAGGTGTAGATACACATAAAGCTGCATTTACAAGCTGCTTCTCACTTTAGAGAGCGTTATTACTAAAACATTACCCCATTACAGGTAGAACATTTGTACTACACATTAAGAAACAAACCGTTTCAATTTCCCAACTATATTTTCCGCCCCTTTAAAATCTTGTCATTTGGAATCATTTATTAGGTAAAATACCCCTAAATATATGTGTAAGTTGCATGTGATTTACAAGTTACAATACATTTAGATATTCTTTCCACACGTTTATTTGTGATATTAGTTATATTTTGTATAACTCTTGTTCAGTTAAGAGGCTGTTCCAAGTTACTAATCAAAACATAACGTGATCCAAAACCTCTGAGATCCGAGAATGTAAAACTGTACTTGTGTCCCATGGCATCCTTTCCATAATGTATCATAAATAAGTACATTTGACATATTATTATTTATCTGGAGTTTTATATAGCGCGAACTAGACCCGAAGGTATCCGAGCACTTCACATGAGCACCAGTGAGGTTAGAGACGGACACATTCATTCTTTTGTTGTTAGGCATGGGGAGATTACGTGATTTGCCCAGAATCACAGAATGTTGAGAGTCCCTGCTGAGACTCAAACCCGGCTCCCTAGCTCCGAGGCGAACCGCACTAGCCGTTAGGCCACATTCTCTTCCCATGGCACCACTGACAATAACCTGTTGAGTTTCGAATGTCAAGTGTGTCAGCAGTGCTGGACTTCCTAAAGCATATTTTGTATTCCTTTCTACTTTAGTGCATGTCAGACATTGTTGAATGATTATAGATGCATGCTTTATGTTTTTTAAATGTATGCTATTATTGCCTCGAACATTTGCTGGTTGGCAATGACAGATAGATGAATATAAACATGGAAAAACAACATTGTAGATCATATATTTTATTTGACTGCATTGTGATGTGTGTGTTAGTTTTAACTGCAAAGGAAGTATGCTATGGTTGCGCAGACCTTTCAATGAAGAAGTTACATTTCTGTCTTTATTAATTAGATCATCACTTATTTTCTGAGACTTATTTCCTGCCTTCTTGTATTAAGTTGGTGTAGTTTGAGAGCTACTTCTGGTTGGGTGGCACTATACAAAATTATTAAACAATTGACTTATCAGAAATAAGGCTTCAAGTCTGAGACAAATGTTGGTTCACTGCTCCTTTCCTTAAACCATTGGGCACCTGAATGCAGGCATCCAGCGAGCTACATGTGGCATTTAGGTTTCATAAACCCGCCCATATTACTGGGCACTTGGCCCCACCAATATTTGGTGAACCTGGATCTTGGGCCAAAAGTGAGCATAATCATTCTCCTCACTGTCCCACCTATTGGGGCAGACCTCTTCTGCATGGCTTTGTCAATTTTTTCCACCCTGTCTGCACTATTGTTTCAATCACACCTTTATCTTTCCTCGCCACCAACCTGTAAGCTATTAGGTGCTCGCCTTCTGAATGAAAAACATAGCCATAGCCAATCACAAAGCTGCAATGCAATGTTGTGATTGGTCTGAGCACCGTGGTTTGGCGCTCAGCCAGGGAAGGGGAGCCTGGACATGTTCTCCACGCAGGCTGTAATGCAGCCTGCATGGAGAACATGCAAAGTGCACATGAATGTTTGCCTGCGCATGAATGTTTGGCCAGCCCGAGAGGGCTGGTCAAACATTCATGCGCACTTATATAGTGCTCATCACTCCTCACCCTGCTCTGAGAGCAGAGCACAACCGCCCGCCAAGATGCCGCAGCAGGAACAAATAAAATGATAGGAAGGTGAGTTATCATTTTATTTTTCCTTTTTGTACACTGCGAAAAGAAGTGGGCGACGCTGCTCCACCTTAACGGAGGAGCCGCCACTGTTAAGGAGGCTGCCTACCTGCTCTCCTCTAGGAACATTTGACCAATGTCTTGCACCTGTAGACGTTTCCTTTACTTATGTGAGGGATATTCATGTCTGTGAGTGTGGGTGTGCTTGGTTTGTATATGACATGGAAACCATGTGAAGGACAGAGAGTGCCCATTTGAGACACAAGATGGGTGGCTTCTTGCCGGCTGTCCTTTGCCTATAATAGGTGTCCCAGTCTGCCTGTCATTGGGTTAGGCTTCCCTCTTCCCAATCTGTTCTTTGTTGCCGCCGGTGGTCTAACAATTCAACCTTTGCTGCTTGACCAGTTTGGCTACAATATACAAAATTATCTTCCCCTGTACAAACTGGCCAAACCTATGACTCTTACTTTAGGAAGGCAACGGAAAAAAGGACAAAAACCATGATCCACTTGGAAGTGGATTTTGAACATCAAATACAGCGAAACTTTGGTTGATATATATATATATTTTTTGCTCATGCATCCAAAGTTGAGGTAATACTTGTCCGACTGCTTTGGGACAGCAATTTGTTCTTTGTCTGGACATTGACCAGAATATGCAAATTAGTCTAGCGCATACATTTACTGGTGGCTACTCTGCTGAAAATTCAGAGATGAGCCCTGGACCCTCGAAGAACATTGCTAGTGTGACTAAGCAGAAGAAGAGGACGTCGAACTGAAAGAACATCTTGCACAAGGTCCAACTAACTGAAGTTTTGCAACAAGGTCACTTTGAAGGAGTGAGTTGACTAGAAGTCATAAGATCATTTTCGCCCAACTAGACAGATAACTGTCTGTTTCATTCACAAAAATAATAAGGCAAGTTTCAGTTCAGTACTTGAAGGTCCTATGACGTTTTTTCTCCTTCATTTTCGAAAATAAAATATGCACTTTTAATGGCTTCTTTATAGTATTGATATATGCACATTGAGCACTTTTATTAAGAGGAACACGTTTCGATTATTTGATTGTAAGAATCCTAAACATTGAAGATGCTAGTCTCTCATCTGTGATCAGAACTCATGAAGGAGGCATGGGTGGATGAAGCTATCTTCTCTTACTTTGCCGCTGTGTTGTCCTAGTATATGTATCTGGGAGTAGCAGCTGAGTTGCGTACCGTGTTTTAAACACTCCAGAGAGTATCAGGTTGACAGATTCAGCAAAGAGAACTGTTAATCTTTGCATCATTTTGAACATGTTATGAAGTTAAAAATGTTTCTGGGCTGATCTGTCCCCTCTTAGGGCTCGATTCTGATGCGGTTTGGAAAGCTTACTGACCAAATGGTTTGGGAATGGCTTCCAACTGAATCGGATCGGGAGAGTCCAACCGAACGAGCACAATGCATCCGGTTGCTTCCAGATACGTTTTGGTTGGGCTCCCATTGACTTCAATAGGAGCCTGTATTCCTAACGCATCGTAATCCGGCCCTAGGTGGGAATGCTTTCCTAACCGCATTGTAATCGGGCCCTCGGTTGGAAAGAATCGTTCCCGATCTGATTTGGGTGTAGCAAATGCCATTAGGAGGACTTCCTAACCGCATCAGAATTAGGCCCTTAGTGTTTTTTGACCCACTCCTTTCCTTTACATGTGCTGTTTATTGTTCGTACCATACCTTTATGACCTATTAAGATTATATACTGCTTTGGAAGAATAATCACAAGGTTTTGCTGTATAGGCCATTACAAAAATATTTGTGTAATATTGAAATGCAGAATGGTATGTGTGTGGCTGAATCAAAGAAGCACTCCATTTTCTTCATTTGCCGTTAACCAATATACAGCATCATTGTTCTGCCTCACATAATAGCACAAAGGAAGATGTTCATTAAGCACATTTTCGTTATTCTGAAGTTTCATATATTTGGCTTAGATAAGCTAGCCAAATACATCACAGATCATCTCTTCTGGTAGAAGAGCTGCAAAGATACTTTCCAGGAAACATCTGAATTGAAGCTTCCATGTCTCTGACCTTCCCGGTTCATATACCTACCCCGATCCTGCCTCAGAGGTACAGAGAAGCTTCCCTCTTCAATGCTAGTATCCTTGGGTTCTGCAAATTACTGAATATACTGCCATACAGCTCTTCCTGATGCCCTTTATAACTCCCCTCATTCCTCAGTGTTCCCAAAGAGATAGTTCTCACCTATATCATCAATGCAGATAATAATGCACAGCTTTCTGTCTTTAGGTTAGCTTTCTCTGTACTGAAGTTAATGCAGAGGAGAAGGGGTGTATATACAGAGCTGTGTCCCTCATGGTGAGGTCCGCCACTGCTCCCTGAGGGGTCTCTTGTCAATGACTCCTCAAAGTAGAAGTAGCTATTGAGCGAAGCTCCAATGGGCTTACATCTTCCAGAGGAGCCATTTTGACCTGCTGCCAGAAAGATGGCCCCTTGACCAGTGATAGAGATTCTGACATCTGCCTCTCTAAAAGCTATATGCCTACAGATATGAATCCCATATTGGGTGGTCCCTAGAGGGTATCATGCAAGAGAGCCACTTTATAAAATGTGTCAACTCTCCGAACAAAATACTTAAGAATACTGCTGCTGTGTCTATATATTTTAATGGAGAAGCAGCTGGGTCACAGTCATATCCATTTGTCTGCTGCCTCTAGTCTGCCCGCTGGCAGCGCTATTTATCTGACCCAGTGCTAGGATGGTCAGCCCAGCTCATGGATACTGATGTTTGCCTGGATTCCACTTATTCCACTGCGTCTTATTTGGTGTTCCTTGTTATCTGCCTTCCTCTCGTTATAGTTGAGGAGCACCCCAATGACATTTGACTTCACCAACAGCGTTATCTCTTGAGCCACACTTCTCTATATTCTCTGGTCCTCTGGTGTCTAGCCTGTTTTTTTCTCCTTGTGTGGTGCACAGACGTGTCTGGACCCATCAGCTTGTTATCATCTGGACAGCCTGGTGGTGGATATGCCCAGTCACAGATCTCCTGCTGGAGGAGGTGACACGTTTGACGATGCCAGCCTCCAGACTTACTCATCCTGTGCTGCTGGGTTCATGCCACTGTAAAATTGGGTAAGGAAAAAAACTGAGCCACAGTACAGCACTGGGACATCTGCAGAGTCTATCTAGTGCAGCAGATGGTAGTTCAAAGTAAATATGTTCTGCTCGTAATTGCAATGTGTTACAAAAATACAAGTATACTCCTATAGTTACCCATGGTGACGATTTTGGTATTATGCTTCCTACCTCACATTGCACAAAAAGCAATGTGTTTTTCCAGTATGCCTCCAATTGACAAATGATGGTCCAAGCTGGACACATTTGCCACATCAAGCTGGATTTGCCCCTAATTGGTCGATCCAAAACAAATTGAGATGCTTATTTTCCATAATTTGACTTAGAGAACCAGGCTGTAATCCTTATTTGTAATGCAGAGGAGGCATTTGACTCTGTCAATGTATATTTTTTATGAGGTCCAGAGCAGAATTAGGGGTTGGGGCCACATTCGCTCCCTTGTACATTTAATTACTCCAAACCAGCTTTTCCAACATCTGTGTGAAGGGTATTGCATCTGTTTTCATAGGTCTTGCAGGACAACAAGACAAGGGGGGCCCTCTGTCTCTGCTCTTCTTTAGTATAGTTATGAAGCCGCTTGTTTGCTTGATTTGTGAAAAGCATAGAGTGAAACTGACATATTTGCAATGGTGTCCAATAATGTGTGCAGAGGATGTTACAGTTGAAATCCTCCTCTAACCAATGTGGCTTGCATTTTAGCAGATATTGGCACAGATGCAGAGTTTGCTAAACTGTGGATTACCTAGGATAAATTGGAGTGCTTTGTTACAGCTTTATCCAGTACTCTAATGACTGACATGTTGGGTATCTAAATGGTTCCCCTAATCTGTGCACTACTATAAGAGTGTTGTTTCTTGTAGATCTGAAATCTCACATGAGGATAATTTCTTGAAGCCACTGGCTGTCCTATCCTATAAATAAGAATGTTTGACAAATCTTTACATAACTTTACAAAAAACGTTCTGTGAGAAAGTGCCATCTTTCTTGCCTTGGTATGCCCCCACTTTTTTCTGAACTGATGATCTGCTTTGACTGAGTGTGCCCTGGGTTCCTGCCAACCAGGTACCCAGGGCCTGTGTTCCTTCCCTAAAATTGTGCTGAAACTAAAAATCCAATTTGCATCTCTGGCCACCTGTCAGCCCCTAGTAAATGGTACCCTAGGTACCCAGGGCATGGTGACCAGAGAAGACCCCTGAGGGCTGCAGCACTTATTGTGCCACCCTCAGGGGCCCTGTACCCTGGCACCCACACACTGCCTTTGCAGGCTGGGTGCCTAAGTACAGAACTAAACCAAGAGTCGACATGGCACACATACCTGTGTGCCATGCCCACAGAACCCACTGCCCTGGCATATTTCAGTCACCCCTCTAGCTGGGTGCCCTATGCCAGAGGTGTGGGCACAGGTGCATGAGCCCTGTGCCCCTACAGTACCCAGGACCATTCCTGGGCACTGTAAGTGCAGTGATACCATTAAGAGTATATGGTGCTGGGAGGTTGTCATTACGAACTCCACAGCACCATAATGGCTACACTGAAGACTGCCAAGTTTGGTACCAAACTTCTCAGACGATTAAACCCGCACTGATGCCAGTGGGGGATTTAAGGTAAAAAGCACCAGAGGGCATCTTAGAGATGCCCTCTGAAATCTTAACCTACAATCCACGTCTGGGCTGAGTGGCTGCAGAGGCTGCCACACAGCAGACATGTTGCTGGACCCCTGGGTGGAGAGCCCCCCGCTCTCCTGGGCCTGCAACAATGCACTTCCTGGGCGAGGTGCTAGGTCTCCTCCCGCAGGATGGGTAGGGGGAAGCTTCAAACGCATGCCGCCTCTGTGAGCTTCTCCAGACCATTTGCTGTACCCAGCAACTGGCACCCACCAGTTCTAACCCCCACTCTTGCGGGAAGACTGGCGTGAAAAACTACGTCAGGAAGGGGGGGGGTGCCAGCCTGTGCCAACCCCACCCCTCAGGTGGGGGAGACGAGGTGAAGCACGACCCCGGGCTCCAGCCATCTTGTAGATGGGGAGCCCTGCCCAGTCCCAGCTAGACTCTTGCCCCCCACCCACAGGAGAGGAGCAGGCTAGGGGGTGTATGAACCCCAGGACAGGGACCCATTGGTCCCTGCCCTTGCCCTACTTGTAAAGCCCCTAAATTCAGTATTTAGGGGCTCCCTGAACCTTCCTTCCTCAGATCCCGATACGAAAAGAAGAAAGAAGATCAAGAAGAAGAAGACCCGCCGTGCAGCTGCTAACAGGACAACAACAACTGACTTGGCCCTAGCCCTACCGGCCTGTCGATCCTGGAACCTGTTCCTGCCTAATCCAGGCGACTCCTGCGGACAGCAACCTTGGGACACCCGGAGGACCTGCCTGCCCTGACCCTCTTAAAGACTGGGACTCCCGTCAGCAGAGGCTCTGTTGCAACAACCCACCTGGTGCCAACCAGGAAGCTCCGGACCAGCCCACTCTGCACCCACCGAGCCCGGGCCGGGCCCAACGGAACCAAGACCACAACGACGTCCCCCCAGCGACTGGGACCCGAAGTCCAGTGCCCAAAGACCTTCCTCGATGAACCAGCCGACACCTGCAGACTCAGAACCAGGGGCCACCCCAACCGCGACCAGCCGAGGGTAAGCTTTTCCGACACCCAAAGACCCTACAGCCCCCTGTGCCTCCCTTTGGGGTACCTGCCTGTGCTCCAAGATCCCAACTTACCTCTTGAAGTGCTGGTCGCCCCTGGAGAGTCTCCGTCCCCGAGCCTGCAGCCTTTGTTCCTTGTTGACCTTTCCCATTGGATAACATTGAGCCCCCGACGGCTCAAGAGCACCCTGCACCCAGCCACCCGAGTGCCACTGGCTGTGCCACCTTTGTCCTATCCTACTTGCCCCCTTGCCCAGAGCAAGTGACCAGGAGCCCAGCTCTCACAGCCGCGTGGCCTGCTAGCCAGCAGCCACCAATAGAAGGCCCCCTTTCCCTCTTTGGATATAATTGGGCATACCTACCTCTGCACCCGGCCGGCCCTGCACTGCTGGGGCGGAACCGACTGTACTTACCTGACCCTGGTGGACCCCTGAGTCTATACCCGGAACCTTAACTTCACCACACAAGTACTCACCTGGAAACCGGTAACTCACTTACCTGCCATTGGATAACATTGACCCATTCTGACTCGAAATTTTTTTAAGTGTGAAGTTTTGAAAACTGCAAATATTCATAGAAAATCAGCTGAAGACCGAATTCCGAAGTACTCACCTGCAAGCAGGCGAGAAGCCAGTACTGTACCTTGCAGCCCGGTACTGAACCGCAAAAGTAATCCTTACCGGGTTTGCTAGTAATCTGTATTTTCTCCATAGGAATCCATTGTATGCTTCTCTATGAAATTTCTTCTAAGTGCCTACTTTTGAAAACTTGAAATATTCTTTAAAAATCATACAAAATACTGAAACGCAATTACCTACCTGTATTAAGTTCAGACCCCAGTGCTAGCCCTAGTAGCCCAGTACTGGATTACAAAAGTAACGAGATCATGCTTTACCTGCAACCTGAATTTTCTCCCATTGAATAACATTGCCAGATTGTCATTGAAAAGTTTCTAAGGGTGAACTTTTAAAACAGCTTTATATTCATGAAAATTCACCACAGTAACTAAAACGTTTTTGCTAATCTGGTTTCAGCTTAGACCCCAGGACTGAATCTAGGATCTAGTCCTGGAACTACTAAAGTAATCTGTACTGTAATCAACTGTACTTTTATGGTAGCAATCCATTGAGCTCAATGCTAAAGTGTGTCTAGACTTGAGTTGCCTTCAGCAACTCCTGTACCTACTGTGTTTACCAGCTTAATTGCTTCCTTGCAAAGTAATTACATGAGAGTTCTCATATCTAGCAAAGTGTATTTTTATGCCTGTTGGTTCTAAAAATAAAACAACTATATCTTTGGATATAAAAACCATTGGCCTGGAGTTCAGTCTTTGAGTGTGTGAAATCCTTTGCTGACTGATTGTGTACAATAAATGCTTTGCACGGCCCTCTGGTACTGCCTTACTGCTCAGCCAAGCTACCACTTTGGAGAGTAAATTCAGTCCTGACTTTAACCTCTGTTATACCTTTGGGGTTTGTGGACTCTATACACGCTGTACTTCATTATTGTCCAATATATATAGAACCACTTTCTCACACATTCATTCACTTCAGCTCCATCCTGGCAAGTTTTGGGGTGATCTGTCAAGTGGTGGGTGATAAAAAGGGGTTCCCATAATGCAATTTCCTCATGTGATTTCCATAAGGAATTTTGAACAGCACTACAGCCCAAGTGCCTGAATAAAATTACACCTAATTTGTCTGAAAGTTCAATCTTTATTTGGAACGCATTTCGTTGTGTGATTTGGTGTAATTCTGTTCAGTAGTTTTAGAGAAATTAAGGTTCAAAATATGCAGTTAGCTTGACCGTGGGCAGAAATAAAAAAATTCTATCCTTCTGATTAGCTGTAGGGGATTTTTCAGAGTGAGTGTTCTGTCTGTTTGGACGCCGGATGAACAGAAATGTTGCAGTGGTCATTATAGAACATAGGGATTCTGTCCCCTGTCCTGAAAATGTGTTTAAAAGAGGACATAAGGGGCCAGGTGAAGGATACAATGACACCTTAGTTCTTGTGGGTGGGGGATCCTAGAGGGACTCCCCTAGTACCAGAAGTTTTTTTTTAAATTTGTTGCGTGGTCCCGTAGGAGTCCTGTGGGACTGGCTGAAAATCTTTTGTACTTAAACGTGGGGCTCAGCATTTTATTTTTCAGTGGCCTTGGGGTGGGCCAGGACCTGAGGGTCAGCGCATCTACTAATTTATTTCATAATGGAGAGGGGGTCGTGTGTTGTGCCCCATCCCATGCTGACCTCAGCCTTGAGTATCCCATTCCCTAGGACCTGAAGTAGGGCTGTCCTGGGGGCCCCATCCCCAGACACAGTGACCTAATAGTTCCCTGTAGCAGGGAAGGCAAGGAAAAAGTACTTTGCTCCTGCTAGCAGGAGAACAATAACAAGCATTTACAATGCAATGGTTTTGCCTTTGTTAAAGTTAGAGCTATTGGCATTGCTCTTGACATTATTTTTATTTATGTTTTTTTTAACATAAATAAATGCATTGTCATTTACAATGCCAATAGCTTAATCTCTCGCAAATGCCACACACAAACACCCACAGAGAGCCCCCCCACACACACAGCGCCCCCCCACACACACCCACACAGAGCCCTCCACACATACACTCACACAGAGCCCCCCACACACACACCCACACAGAGCCCCCCCCACACAGAGCCCCCCCACACACACCCACACAGAGAAGTAGTATGCTACATTTAATGCGAGTCACAGGGCTTTCTACAACATCGTTGATGAGCCGTGAGACAGTAGTGACATTATAACACTCTGGCTTTAGATCTTATCCACAGAGGATACCAGACCTTTCTGGTGTGCATTAGTTATCATTCTGCGCAGTCTGTATTCGATCCATCAATCTCGGCGTCACTGGAGAGCGCGAGATACCCTGAAAAATAAACTGCGTGCGCATGACGCAGCCCCCACCTCCCAATCCTGACAGGAGCCGTTCAACACCCCCTCCGTACAATGCGCGAGCCTCCGCAAGAGGCTGATGTGGCGTAAAACAATGCAGCATTGCAGCTCTGGTGACCCATAATAACCTCCTGGCTTGCAGGCTAGCGAGGCAGCTCAGCGGGTCTATGCGCCCACTTAAAAGAGGTCGGCGCAACCGGCATGCGAAAAATTCCAGGCCCAAGGGCCGACTCACTCATTATTTTTAATGTAGATGAAATAAGTAAACGCCCGATCAGTTTTACTGCTCGAGAGTTTGATTTTGGACTTGCTTTACAAAACCGGGGAAAGTGCGTCTATATTTATGATTGCTATTTATTGGGCGAAAAAAAATTTTTTGCTAATAAATCTGAAGCCATTTGACAGAAATATATAATTTTACAACAAACACAACCAAACTGTTGTTGTATACACAGTCAAAGCGACCAAGAGTAAGGTTACTACGCTTCAGAGAGCTGTGGGGGCAGGGTCAGAGACAAGGACCAAAAAAAAAAACAATTGAGTTAAATAGTATATTTTCTTGGTCTTTCTCTTAAACGTAACAACATACAAAATAGAACACAAACACCATACGCGAGACAGGAATGTATGTTAAAGTAATCTGTGCAAATGTACTACTTTTCTAGTGGTAAAGCTTATTTGGTTAATGCGATCACTACAGAAGTCTGTCTGCAAACAGATGTATAAGACAAATATGCAGCAACTATGGGTTGTATATAAATTGAAAAACTTCCACTTAAAGCCCTTATTTATTAAGAATATCTGATCTGTCACCCTTAATTATATTGTTTCGGTGCCAAAAGAGGGGTTTTATTTGAACATGGTTGGCCTTTTCAGCTCACACAAGCTATGTGGAAGCAGTTCCCGGCCAGCAACCAAACCTAGTGTCAAGCCGAGGAAGTGAGCCCCCCCCTGTGGGTATTAAGTTTCCATCAGTACTAATTAACCTTACCGACTGTTCATCTATAAATCCGTCCCAGATCACTTTGCGCACCTACTCGTGACTGATCTGCTTTCGCCATGCTGTTTCATAAATCGGCGCTCGCGCTGTGACAGGTGATAGCTTAAATGTGGATGACATTAGGACGAGAGGAATGACTAGTGATGGGGCCCGGGCCGGTAGATCATGCGACCGAGTAAACCCAACTTACAAAACCTTGATATTTTTTGTAGACACGGGTAGATTAATTGCATCACTGTTAAAGACATTTGAGTATTGTCCTGGGTTGCCGATTAATCTGTCTACAAAAAATATAAATTATATGAATGTGTCACTCATTGTGTATAGTAGCTGGAGCTCGAGGAAAGCCCTGCAACAGCTCCGGGTTGAGTTTGCGCTACAAAAACTAAACCAAAAGCCTGCAGAGCGAACTGCTCCTAATGTTTCGTGTGGAAGCAGCACCTTTGAGGCGAACACAGAGAGTCTCCAACACAGATCCCTAGAGTGTGAGGACGTAGCGCAGCAGTCAGAGCTCCAGACTTGGGCGCTGGGGATCTTTGTTGGAGCCTCGACGTTGGTTCAACATACTATAAATGATTGTGCACAAATCACACATGGGAGGTACTTGCAACAATCCTGGTGCAAATGCTGTGTAAGTGTTAAAAAAAAAACCAGATGATATAGGTCACCCCCTATATGTTTACTTAGTAGAGGGGTTTAATTTGTGCAGGTGGTGGGCAACGGGTCGTTGTTGTTATAAGTTTGAACAGCAGAGAGGAAGGCAGGAAAGGGAGACAACTATGGGGAAACAGTAACAAAGGGCAAGAAAGGGATAAGAAGGCAGGCGCATGCCATGTAGGGTGGGAGGATTAACAGGCAAGAGGTAGTACTACGGTTTGGACTTAGTACGGTGAGCGGTGGGCTCCTTAGAAAACTTTTTTCTGTTTCCTTGACAATTGTTTTGTATTCATTTTATTTAATTACAAGTTAAGCACTAGATAACAGCTATATAATTGCAAAAAGAAAAATAACTTGACATGCTTGTTAACATACATCAAAAGAGTTAAGTCGTGGGTAATGGATGGTGTTGGGGGGAGGTGGGGATTGGAGTGCCTGAGAGAGACAAGCACTTTCACATGCATGCATTTCTACACTTTAATAAACTGAGTGAGAGCGTGCAGCAGGGAGTCAGGGAAAGGTTCCACGCCGGCTTTGCTGCTGGCTTTCCAGCATTGCTAATTATTAACAGGCTTGAGCATTTTGGAATACCTGCCCCTTCTCACATTTGTGACACACATGCGCGCACACATGCGCGCACACATGCACACCCACACACACAACCAAATACTGCTTGTTTCCATGTTAATAGTCCAGGGGGCGGGTCAGGAGCTGTGCCTCTGAAGCGAAGTTCACTGCTACTAATAACCAACTGAAGCAGGGGGGGAGACATCTAGTGAGCCATCCCGGCCCTTCGTGGAGGAAAGTTCCACGTCACACACACTCCAGATGATGGACGCAGCCAAAGGGTTAAATAAATTGGAATTAGACCACTCGGAGTCTCTGGTTCCTTCTCAGTACTTTTGTAGCAGCCGTTTTTTTAGGGCTCGCCTGCTGTGCGCATGCGCATAGCTGGCGAAGCTCTAAAGGGGCTTAAACAGTGTTTAAACACCGGCGATTCAACTGGAGATTTCTTCAAGTGCATGTGCGCTTTTTAGGTCATTGCGCAAGCGCAAGCCCTAAAAAGCGCGTGCACAATGCCACCAGCCGCCTGCCTGCCTGCCTTGCATTACCACATCAAAGACAAGCTTATCAGCGTGCGCTCAGCATTTCTCCTCCCAGCGCATTCCTCATCCCCTAATTATTCACGGCTAACATTAAATCATGGTAGCTCGCCTGTCTTCCGCAACTTAGTGATTTTCTCCTGGCTGATATTTTTACCTCTGTGTTGCTTTCATTTGTATGTTGCCATTGCATCCTGCCATGTAACATCCCACACGTTTTTCAAACAATGATGCAACACACGAAGAAGGGATGGTGAAGTTATTCTGGTCAGGAGGCTTATTTGTACTTAAAACCAACACTTTGGTATGACGAAATTTAAATACACAGCTCAAATAGAAGTGTCAAATAATCACGTTGTTTACGCAATTTAACAAAATTTGGTGCACACACGCGAAAAATACTATTGCATTTTCATAGTATGTGAAAAATGCAGCATATATTTATCTCGTGGATTTCTTAATATATGTATTGTTTCCAAATATTCTAGTTTTGCTCAAATGTTCCTTTTTCATAGTTTATGCCCATGTTAGACTTTAAATTAAAAGAAAGTTTCTACACTTAAAGATGGTCGGCATGTTTGTGTAGCGATTTCAGATGCTTGCCTCTTGTTCAGACTTATTTGTCCCTTTTGTGTTTTTACTACCGCACAGCAAGGCTGGAGCTTTGGGTCATAGAGGTGTACGCATAAGCACATGATCTGTGCATTAAGATTGCCCGATTGTATTGCAGGGCTGCTTTTTGAAATGGTAAGGGGGACAGCCTCTCCTTACCTCGACGGGCCTGCCCAGTATAAGTTGCTGCAAAGACAGCACAATGGTGACCGCAGAGGTGACCATGGCAGACACTGCCAGGATCATGTCCCCTTCGGAGTCTCCCTTTTCTTCCACCCACTGCACAATCCTGCTCTCCCTGATTCGCGTGGATGTTGGGGTGGCCTTACACAACAGTTGGAAGCGGCGGGTAGAACTTGCACCCTGCTTGTCCAGTTGTCCCCCTTAAACTGTGCATCCTAGCTTCCTTCTCTGTTGAAAAATCATCCTGCACTTTACAATTGCAGAGGAAAGTTGTTTCGACGTGCAACACAAGTGCGGCATTGTCAGCGGAAGGAGAAAACCTTTCTAACTCTGGGTGTAAGTTGTAAAGTTTGCTTCCTCCCCACAAAACAGATGCAGCACCGGCAACAGCAGATCAAAAATGTGTGTTGGAAATGCATACCCTTCGCTGCTACCCACACACTGCCTCTTTTTTTTATTAATCACGTTGCTTAACTTCTCACCAGTTAAAACGATTGGCATTGTCTGTTCTTGTTTGTCTGTGTCTCCGGGGCAGGGTTTGTTGGATTGCCTCAGTGTCTCACACAGATGTGACTCTTTACCCTGCAAGCCTACACAGTCATGGCTAATCACACACACCTCTTTAAATATTCTTTGCATCCCAATCACCCGCAGACAAACTAGCCCTCTTAGGTTAAAAAAAAAGGAATAGGTGTCGCATATCCGAATCTTTGACCTATTGGGATTGTAAATAATGCCTTTTATTTATGTGCACTGCACAGCAGAACTCCATACAGCTCCACCAAGGCACCCACCACACAGCTCCACCGATGCACCCACCACACAGCTCCACCGATGCACCCACCACACAGCTCCACCGATGCACCCACCACACAGCTCCACCGAGGCACCCACCACACAGCTCCACCAATGCACCCACCACACAGCTCCACCTACACAGCTCCACCGATGCACCCACCACACAGCTCCACCGAGGCACCCACCACACAGCTCCACCGAGGCACCCACCACACAGCTCCACCGATGCAGCCACCACACAGCTGCACTGATGCACCCACCACACAGCTCCACTGATGCACCCACTACACAGCTCCACTGATGCACCCACTACACAGCTCCACTGATGCACCCACCACACAGCTCCACTGATGCACCCACCACACAGCTCCACCGAGGCACCCACCACACAGCTCCGCCGAGGCACCCACCACACAGCTCCACCGATGCAGCCACCACACAGCTCCACCGACACAGCTACAACGATGCACCCACCACCCAGTTTCACCGATGCACCCACCACACAGCTCCACCGACACAGCTCCACCAATGCACCCACCACACAGCTCCACCCATGCACCCACCACACAGCTCCACCGAGGCACCCACCACACAGCTCCACCAAGGCACCCACCACACAGCTCCACAGATGCACCCACCACACAGCTCCACAGATGCACCCACCACACAGCTCCACAGATGCACCCACCACACAGCTCCACAGATGTACCCACCACACAGCTCCACCGATGCACCCACCACCCCCCCCACGATGCACCCACCACACAGCTCCACCGATGCACCCACCACATAGCTCCACCGATGCACCCACCACACAGCTCCACAGATGCACCCACCACACAGCTCCACAGATGCACCCACCACCCAGCTCCACAGATGCACCCACCACCCAGCTCCACCGATGCCCAACTAAGCTCCACCAATGTACCCACCACACAGCTCCATCAATGCACCCACTAACCTCCACCGATGCACACACCACTCTGCGCAACCACAGCATCACTCTGCGCAACCACAGCATCACTCTGCGCAACTACAGCATCACTCTGCGCAACCACTGCATCACTCTGCGCAACCACTGCATCACTCTGCGCAACCACAGCATCACTCTGCGCAACCACAGCATCACTCTGCGCAACCACATCATCACTCTGCGCAACCACTGCATCACTCTGCGCAACCACTGCATCACTCTGCGCAACCACAGCATCACTCAGCGCAACCACAGCATCACTGGTTCAAATATGTTCTTTCAATGTTTCAAGCTGTTTTCAAGCTTTCATGCTTTATTACAAATCACAAAAAGATGTTAATATTTCACTTCTGTTCTTGGATTTTCGTCACAATAAAAAACACTGAACATAATCTTCACAAAATTTATTTACAAAGTTTAAGCTATTGGCATTGCCATTGTTATTTGTAATATCAATACATCTAAGTCACGTAAATACACATCATATTGCATTACAAATGCTATACGTGTTTGCGAAAGTTATAACTATAACACATAAATAAAAAAAATTCATTTATAAGACCAATAGCTCAAACTTTCCTAATGCGAGCCCTATTGCATTTCCAATGCTTGTGTCTAGGAGCCTGCTTACACATCGGTGCAGATGGCTCGATAGATTTCCTACCTCAATATAAAACGTTCTGCTCCTGACACTACGCTCAGCACCCGGAGCCACCGAAATACATTCATTATGGTAGCTTGGAAGTCATAAAGCACTATTTCGAGGTTTATTAGTTACTTACTGCGCTCCCGTAATTCATATCACTCGTCTCTATAAAAGTTAAACCTCTGAGAAGTTCAGTGCATGACCAGGGCGCGAGGCGGAAATAAGGAGAAGATTGCAAAGCAGCGGGGGAAAAAAACGGGAGGGGCGTGCCTTCTAAAATTAAAGCTTGCCGGCCTGCTAAAAAATAAATAAATTCCTAAAGAATGTAAAGGAGCAAGTTGCAAGTAAAATAAGGGTGCGCTACGGCAATAAGGAGCAAGCTGCTGCGCTGCCTGCCCAGCTTTTAATTGCACACCTATTCAGTGAACATGTATGGCATTGCAGTTAGATGGGCTGAGCACGAGATCACCGGGAGCCGCTCAACCACCGCTCTGTGTCCCGCTGCTGCAGCCGCCATGTTGACAGAAACAGTATGGCACAGAAGATGTGCAGTGTCAGAAAGTAGATCGGCAGTGAATCTGCTGCTTTCCTTAACATGGACAGCCAAGCAGCAATTGTCAAAAACACCCAGTTCACTTCCTGCCTTAGTGAGGAAGTTCGGGCTTAGCTGCAATAAAAATAAGCTTTGGGAGTCTCATGAATTTTTGGAAGGGAGGGGGGCGGGGTTCAGCAGAGAGAGTGGGGTGGAGGAGCTAGGTGAGAGAGAGAGGGCAAGGAAAGACAAGCCGTGCATCACGCGGCCAATCGCATCGCGGCTCCAGCGATGACGCGGCGGCTCGAGAACCACTCCTAGCGCGGCGGCACTGAGGGGGCTCGACCGCCTCAGCCAATGGGAGGGCAGCTCCTTCGTTCTTGCTCTCCGTGGCCCCGGCGAGGTCCTAAAGTTATTCTCGGCCCCGGGCAGCGGCGGCAATCAGGGAGGCAGCGTTTGCACCATAGTAGGAGGCGGCATAGCGCTCGGGGTGCCATTAGTGCCTTACCAGATTCGGGGGCGTTCCCGAGGGCTTTTGGCTGACGTAGCGTGACGTCGCCAAAAGCCAAAAATTCTCGGGAACGCCCCCGAATCTGGTCCGGCATTGACGGACAGGCCCGTCTCCCAATGGCTAGCCTCCATTTATGGAGCTAGCCAATGAGAGAGTAGGGATGGTCCAGTCCTCACACACACACATCATTAACTTTTTCCTAGCCATGCGTACTTCGTACGCATTGGCTAGGCAAAACCTAAAAAGGCTGCTGCGAGAAACAATTAGGCGGGAGTGAAGGGCAGGTGAAGGTCGCTCCAGGAATAAATTGCAGGCAAGGTTCGCTTCAGGAATGAAGGCAGGCGAAGCTCGCTCCAGAAAGGATAAAGACTTAATTCAAAAAGTGTAACAGAACTCGAAATAGCAACGGTACCGAAGTCCCACGCAGAAACTCGAACAAACAGGAAAAAGGGGCGTCGTCCTATGCAGGAAGAGAAGCCAAACACCTGATGACAAGAGGTGCTTGCTTATATGCTGAAACAGGTCAGCTGAATCGCCAGTAGAGCAGTCTGGGAAAGCATACAAAACTGTGAGCCCACCCAAGGTATTCTGGGACTGGTAGTTTTTAAGGTCTAATAGAAAAGGAAAGGGTACAAAGAGCTTGATGGCTGACACTATACCCTAGTTTCTCTTTCCCTGCCTGCAGATCAGGTGCTTTTGGCTAGTTCACAATGTCACTGAAGAATGCAAGACAGCACTGCAGTGCTTGTGCTGTGGCTGCTGGACAGCGCAAACAGGGTGCATCAGTAATGTCCTCTGTGCACTGTCTGTGGGCTGAGGAACTAACTCAAAGGGAGCGAGCTGACATTCTTGCAACATCTGGGCTTTGTTGAGAGGTTAGTGGAGGAAGGGAAGCGGAGACGGTGGAAGAGCTGTTATACTTGTTTACCTCAATGTAGATGATGAAGTCACCCAAGCCGATGGCGGTGGGTGTATCAGCAGTGACCACTGACTTGGACTCTTCCACACAATACTTGTGAACAGCCACTGATTGAGCTGATCAACAGGAAACTGTAGTTCCTCTATTGGAACTTGTGGAGCTCTTTAAGGGCAAAACAAATAGGGGAGGGATACGGCTGAAGCTCAAGCAGTGCTGATCAAGAATAAGCTACAGTGGACACTAAAAAAGAAGGATCTTCAGCCAGTATTACCTATTCAAATAAAAAAAATCTATGAAAAAGAGGAACAAAGAAAAGGTGAAACTGTCATTAAATCGTCGGCTGGTGTGTGTAAACTTCTTAAATGGTTTGGCCACTAAAGATTTTGACCTATCTAAATAATATGCTTCTGCTTCATACTTTTCATCTGACCTACCTGATAAGAGCAACTCCACTGAATCAGATAATGACTCGCTATCTACTAAAGGCTCTGATAAAAGCTCTTATAATTTATAATACACGTTCCATAAGCAGGATAAAGCACAAACTAGACAATTCAACAACACCAGCACCATGGACACGAAATGGTATTATATAGCTACATGTATCATTCCTGCAAGTGTCCATCAGGAGTTAGAGCCCCTACAGTTAAAGAAAACATCTTTATGGGTAGACGTGAACCAATTTTGAATTCGATATATCTGGTGATTATGGTACATGGTGATAAATGGTACCTAGGGAGGAGACACACTAATACATTTAGAGTGAACGAACAGCTGCTTGAAAACTCCTAGGGGCTGGCCATAAAGTATCCAAAATTTGTTAAAATTCATGAAAAAGTGAAAGAGCTGGAGCAAAGCAAATTGGCATTACACACATGTCAGGGCATGTTAACTAGCTAATGGATATTTAATGGGAACTTGAAGAATTTGAGAATTGACAGCGCTGTAACAACCTTAGAATCCTGGGCATTACTTGGGATGCTGAAGAGGTGACTCATAAAACTTTTCTTATTGGTTTGTTCTAAAAAGAGTTCCCAGAATTGGGGGACTGGGACTGAAAGATCCACTGTGCATATTGTTTTCTTTTGTTCTGTAAGCAAGCTGGTCATACAACTCATGACACGACAGGGAACCCTGGAACAATTTTTTTGTGTGAACTTTCTGCTCAGGCTAAAGATTTTTGAAAAGGCTAGATCTGAAGCAAGGTTTAATGTAGCAAGACATACATTCTTTGCAAAGCGTGACTTTCTCCACATAACAGTAGAAAGGAGAGGTTGTTTATTGCAGCTGGCCATTCCAAGACACAAACTACAACGTCTTTATATTAGCTCCTGCACATTTCAAGGTGATGAAGGATTCGAAAGTGTATATGTTTACTTCAGAGATCAAGGCTAAGGAGTTATTAGATAATTTGTAATAGAACAAAAGATGTCCTATTTGTAATTGCTTCTTATGGTCAGAGGGGTGGGCTGGATTTTTAGAGAGCCCAAGGCTGCCTGATGATTGTTGTGGTTGGGGGACTTCACTCATTGGTGATGTCCCGTCTACTAAGGGTGCCAAGGAGGTATGCATAGGGATTCATTGGGAGGGGCTTTGATTCGTTGAGGAGCAGGGGTGTGTGCATATTAAAATGGAATTCAAATTTTAAAAAATGGAGTGGAAAGAATGAATATTTTAAAGAGAGCAAGCATTTTCAGATAAAGCTGTTGTGTAGAGAGTCTTGCAATTATATTGAATATGGGGGAATTAAGAATATTGACATTAAATGTGAGCGATATGAATCAGAAGTCTAAACAGAACATTTTAATAAAAGAGCCGAATGTTTTTTAAATATGATGTGATATGTATTCAAGAAACATGCTACTTATGATGATAGAAAATAAATATTGGTTATTAATTGTTGGGTTGAACATGGCAGCAAGCGTCCATAGATGGTGTTGTGATACTGTCATGCCAGAAGAAATACAAGCTGGTTTAAAGAGATGGAGATTCTAAAGGTAGATCAGTAATAGTTCAATGTGTGGATGCGTGCATTGGGTAAAAATGGGTGACTGAGTACATGAATGGATGAATTAAGAATGTTAGTTGAATGGATGAGTGAGTGCAAGATGGAGTAATGTGTCTGTGAGCGCATAAATGGATTCCTTGGTTAATGAATGCAGGTGTGGATTGATGTAGCCCATCTATTACATGGACGTGGTAATAAATTAGTGTTAGCTTACTTAAAAATAAAATGTTCACAGTGTCAGAAGGAAGCAAGAGTATGGGTGTATGTAGGAAGAGCATCCAGCTGAAAATCTCATACTCAAGAGTCCCATATGTCAAAGAAAGGGCCAGTGCTGGGTGACTTGCTTTCTTTGTATGAAATGATCTGCCTGTTGCAGTTGCTGCAACTGTGATGTGGGTTTCTTGCAGCTGTGACAGGCTTGCCAACTCACAGGTTGCCGACTGTGCACCACATGGTATCGGCTTCCTTTTCAAGGTTACCCGGTGAGGAGCCGGTTCCACAAGGTGGCACGGAAGACAAGCTGGAAAACACTATGCCAAGTCTTCAGTGTCTTTGAGCAGCCAACGTCCATCAGGGTGTCTGAAAACACCCCAGGACATTAACACCAGCCTCAGCAAGCATTTTTGTTTTTTGGATGGTTGGTTGGAGGGGTGAGGGGGCACATGTGCTTCTCAGGCAGTTCTTGGCACGAAACCCCGCTAACTCTCCATATTCGCACAGTGAAATATTTTTTTTAGGTGGCAGGTCTGCTGTGACGAATTGAAAAAGCCACAGCCACAGCTCCTGAATAAAGCAGCAGTAACTGCTGTTTTGGTATGGTTTCTTCAGGGCAGCACAGCCAAGACCTCCATGAACGGTTCGAGATTTAGCCTGTTGCCGCAGGCTCTCCCAGACATGGGGAGGTGTTCTGGATGTTGGATCCTAGTCCCACCAATATTTGGGAAGATCGGGTGGGCTAAGCCGCCTGGCTCATACATACTTGGACTCTGTGCCCTGCCCTCTTGCAGAGCCGCCATAGCTAGCTCCCTCAGTGGCTCTCTTGCTCTCCTTCTTCGATGTCATTTGATCAGTCTGCTCTACTCTACTGCCTTTTGTTCTATGTGCTCAGTGTTTAGCCCATGCTAGAAGAAGGAGTTCCACTAAAATTGTAAATGTAGGAAAACAAAGCATTGGCAACGTCAAACGTTTAGGCTTTTTTATGTTGAAAGGTAGTATGCTAGACTGGGTAATAAACAACAGCAGTAGCAAATTGTATTGATATTTACATAATGTTTTCGAAACGGAGAGACCGATAGGGACCGGTTTCAGCACCAGCTTTTAAGAACTGCTGGTGCTAAGCATCGGCAGGACCCGGCACACTTAAAATCCTGACTGTATTGGTATTTAAATAGCCCTTACCAAATCTTTAGATCGTATAGTTAGGTAGCATTTTCCCTATTCCTGTACAGGATTGATACTCAAATAGTGATTTCCGTATGCTTTGCGAGGCCTAAAACACCTTCTCGAGGGTTGCGTAAGTTCCAACTGTGTTATTTATATAGCGCCAAGTAACCCAGGGTTGGATACACACGCTTCTTGTTTTCCTGAGTGGCCATCGGGTGTATGGTTGAAAGCATGTTGGTTGTAGTGTGTTCCAAGTGGTAGAAAAGTTGGGTGACTTGTGTGAGGTTGAAAGCAGATTAAGCTTGTGCATCGAACCTAAACGAGCACATATGCGTTGGTGTTGTGGAAAGTGTAATATATATGTACATAGCCACACATCTAGGTGGTTAGAAGTAACAAATGTTTAATTTCCCACACGTTGCATATGCTGTACCTCTAGTTTGTGCGTGAGAGAAAACCTGCACGCCTGTCTCTAGTCCTGTAAGTGGTCTTCGTGACTTGCTAAGGTATGGCTGCCGATGATAACATGTGTTGCAAGTTAAATAGTATTGGTAGACACCTCTTCTGTGTAAAAAAGTTAAAACTATCACCTCCTTGAGGGGTATCAGGAGGTGACGCTCCCCTCGAGCCCAAGGAACATGGATGGAGCAGGCAGGATCCTTCTCCCACGGGCAGAGTAGGTACTACAGTGCGATCCGCAGGGCAAGAGCAGCGCTCGTACACACAAGCACGCCATGGGAGTCAGCAGTGCTCGTTTCCCTCACACACAAAAATGATATCTAGTTCTCTTATCTTTGCCAACCTGTTGCTGACTCACCATTTAGCACTACAGTTAGGTTCATGTCTATGAATGCTGTGCAGTGCAAATGTAAGTACCTTTCCAGGAAACAACAATAGTGGAAAATAGAAGTGGTAAACGCCGGCTATTCCTGAATAATGAAAAGGGCAGCGTAGAGCCGATCACACGGCGCTATCGAACCATGATGACTACAGACAAGCAGCAGCCTGCACGCCTGGGACGGGTTCACATGTCTTTGGATTGCTATAGCTGCAGGGTACAACAGATTCGGCCGAGCCAACGGGAGAGGAGTGTCTGCACGGTATGTGCAGAGGCGGCAGCGTTCAGCGACCCATGTTCAGACAAGGGAGTGGAGGCGGTAATGAGGGGAGAGACTCTGGCAGAACGCAACACAGCACAGGGCGTGAGTAGGGATGGAGAGACAGCACACACCGGCGATGGCGATACCGCTCAGAGCTTTACTTTGGGTCACAAAAACTCCATCATTGTATGTGTCCAACAATACATCAGCGGAAGCACTCCTTTTGGGGCTTATGTGACCGCTACAAAAAATAAATGGCTGTTAGCAAGGACAATGACAAAACTATACTTCATAAATGACAGTTGCAATCAATCAATGGATGATGATTGGGGCTGATCAATAGCTGAATTACGCTTGCAGCAATCGCTAGCTGAGCTGGGCAGAATTGTACTCCTCTCAAAGAAGATCATAGTATCTATGGATGTTCGTGAGCCAAGGCATCGTTCACAGTGCAAGCTAATAGTCACAATCGCATGGGCGTCAACAGGCCAGAGAGAAAAAGAAGCATTTCTCCCTCCGCCTTTCTAATGGCCAGATATGCTCCGTTTACTCTTAGGACATATTCAGACGGCGTAGAAATGCGCTAGGGCCTGGCTTAGAGCTCTGCAGACCGTTTAAGGTAGAGGTCACTTTTGGAGGAGAAACTCGTCAACAAACTCTGAATCACACCTCAATTCTGTTTAACCGACGAATGACAACGGCTCCGGGCATGCTCATCTCCCCTACCGTGGCTCCAGCGATGACGCGGCGGCTCGAGAACCACTCCTAGCGCGGCGGCACTGATGGGGCTCGACCGCCTCAGCCAATGGGAGGGCAGCTCCTTCGTTCTTGCTCTCCGCGGCCCCGGCGAGGTCCTAAAGTTATTCTCGGCCCCGGGCAGCGGCGGCAATCAGGGAGGCAGCGTTTGCACCATAGTAGGAGGCGGCAGAGCGCTCGGGGTGCCATTAGTGCCTTACCAGATTCGGGGGCGTTCCCGAGGGCTTTTGGCTGACGTAGCGTGACGTCGCCAAAAGCCAAAAATTCTCGGGAACGCCCCCGAATCTGGTCCGGCATTGACGGACAGAGCCAACTCCCAATGGTTAGCCTCCATTTATGGAGCTAGCCAATGGGAGGAGGGGGCGTAGACCCGACTCCACACACAGATCATAAGATTTTTCCTAGCGCATGCGTACATCGTACGCATGCATCGCTAGTCAAAACCTAAAAAGGCTGGTCTCACCTCACCAGGAGCACACAGGAAATTGATAGGAGGTGCATGCGGGGAGCCGACGGTTCAGTGGGGGCCTTGAGACTCTCCTTCTAGCTCCCAACAATGACACAAATGGTGAGTATCCTGGATGGTAACATGTACCTAAAAAGAAAAATGATGGGGAAAAATAATACTAAATGGGCTCTTATTTATCATTCAATGCTCCTTGCAAGGAGTGCCCCATAATACAATTTTTGGGCTAATTTGCATGTTTTTTCCCGCTTTGTGGTGGCCGAATCTTTGTAGGGACACCACCAACATTTTACAAAAGTATTGTGGGGGCTGCAGATAGAGCAGCAGCAGACCCCCTAGAAATAATTTTCCATGGTAATCCTATTTTTCCAGGTTTGTATAAAAAGTGGCCTCAGGAAAAGTTGATGGTGTTTCTAAGCAGTGTTTGGAGCTTTTACTTCTCAGCTGAGGATTGCAGGGACCTATTGTTGTTGGTCTTATGGCTGCATCAGTGACCTGGGGAGTGTAAAATAAGTGAAACATGTTTCATATTGTTGACAAAGCCCATAGACTAAACTTCATATATTGATGTAGCGAATTCCTTGACAAAGTCTATATGCTAGTGTTATATATTGATGTAGTCACCCTTTGACAAAGCCAGTGGTTTTTTTTGTATAGTGATGTGATCAACTCTTGACAAAGCCAATGGGCTTGATTTCTTGTAAAGGTGTGGTGACCCCTTGACAAAGCTGATAGGCTTATCTTCTATATTGATGTGGTCACCCCTTGACAAAGCCTATAGGCTTGTCTTGTATATTAATGGGGTCACCTTCTGATGAAGCCAGTAGGCCTTTCTTTTATATACTGGTGTTGGTGATCCTTTGAGAAACCCATTAGACCTACATTATTTAAGATGACACCCCTTTATATTGTGATGAGGATTGGCTGGCCATGCATGGATGTGGGGGTTGAGTGCAGGGTTGGTCTGCCACAGGCTAGTGATGTTATAGTCAGGGATGATAGTAAGATCATATTTGCGCTAAAAAAACTTTAAAAGCCACTAATAAAAAACAAAGGTTAAAGTGACTTATAGTTAGGTGAAAATTTCAGTTAAATATATCATTTGAAACTAAAAAAAACACTGGAATTCCCCTGTTATAGTTTACTGAGCTAACTATAACTTATGCCCCCGGCATGCTCTACTTATGACCTCACATATTACTACTTTCATGATATTTGTAGGAGAGAAAGGTCTGCTTTCCTATGGTCACCCTACTTTTTGCTTTTTGCTTCACTGGTTTTCGACTTAATGTGGCTGTGGGCCTGCTAATCAGACCCACAGCCCAGCTGCTCTCTCTAAATTCACTACAATGTACTTTAGGTGCATTACCAATTGGATACTGGGTCACCTTATGAGCCCCTGCACAGTGTACTATAGGTACCCAGGGCATAGGTGCGTCCAAGGCCTACCAGGGGCTGCAGCATGTATTATGCCACCCCTGGCTGGCCACTCACATTGACACAACTGGCTGATCACTCAGCTGGGGCAAGGTCGTGTAATCACCCCTTGCTTAGATATAGTATACCTATATCTAACCTTATATCTAGACACATATACACCTATAAGTCACTCCTATGGCAGGCCTTAACAATCCTGGAGGCAGAGTGCTTGGTTTTATGTGAGATGGTGCTCTAGCATGAGCTGAGCCTGTCTGCAGCGTTCGGAACCATGTCCTTATAGCTGTTCTAGGATATTGCCATACCATATACTCTTAAGTGCATTATGAACCTCGCGGTTAAATGCTAACTCTGGTTTGGCTTTATCAAAACATGTCCAGTAAGGTGTCATATGTTTTGGAATACTACCCCCTCGCCAGTTCTGGCGACGGGGGTAGCATTCCACCCTTCTAGAGGGAGAAGGCATGTTGTTCCTACTATTCCCGGTTAAAGTTAACCAGAGCCTCAGCATCACAAAATGGATGCTGCTGCCACAGACACAAGTCTGACCTCCTGCTGCTGGGAGTCCTTCCAGCGAGGGAGGCTTGGACAATAGGTTTCCTGCCTTGGGAGGTGCTAGCACCACCCCAGACAGGCTTTTGTGTATTGGGGCAGGGAGGGCTGAAAGAAAGGAGACACTGCCTGGGGCACATAAGGTGTCCCATGCATGGACCAGTTCAAACCGGTGCTGGGGCACTCCAGCCCCAGCTCTGGCATGAAACTGGACAAAGGGAAAGGTGTGTAACCACCCCCTTCCCTGGTCCCACCCATAGGAGGGACCTAGCAGGTAATCCAGCCCCTAGATTTGGCATATTTGCTAGGAATTTGCCCCCTTGCCTATACAATAATGTCTCCCTTCAAAGTACATTACAGGTCATTTTATGTTGGTTTGCACTTTATACTCTGTCCCATGTGGTCCCTATTTGACGTCTGTCATTTTATCTGGGAATAGTTCCATGAGAGATGAGTTTAATTTGTATCACATTCTTCTTTGAAATTTTGTATGCAAATTTTAATTAATTTATTTTATCATCCTGAATGTTTAATGTTCTGATTGAATTATGAAAACGTGAATATATATTTTGACTCTTTTATGGCTTTTTAGGCCAAATAAAGAATATTGCCTGATTGACAAGACTGGGCATGGTGGAGGCACAAGTTCCAGTGAACTCAGTAAACTATAACTGGTGAATGTCAGTGTTTGTTTATGTTTAACATTTTATGTTTCACTTAATTTCACATTTTCACCTAGCTATAACCTCACCTTAACCTCTGTTTTTATCAGTGAATATATATATATATATATATATATATATATACTAGCAGCCCGCCCCAGCGTTGCCTGGGGCAGAAAGGGGCTGGGGGCAGCATTTGAGGCTTGCGTACACCTCTGCCCCCGGCCCCCTCCTGCCCCCTCCTGCCCCGGCCCGTCCCGGCCCCCTCCCGTCCCGGCCCCCTCCCGCCCGTGTCCCGGAGAGCCTGATCCTTACCTGAGCCGCCGGTCCCGCTCCAGGCGCCCCACCCGCACAGGCCGCCACTCTCCAGGCTCCCCGCCCGCACAGGCCGCCACTCTCCAGGCGCCCCGCCCGCACAGGCCGCCACTCTCCAGGCGCCCCGCCCGCACAGGCCGCCACTCTCCATGCGCCCCGCCCGCACAGGCCGCCACTTCGCCCAGCAGCAAGCAGGGCCACGGCAGTCCTCCCAGCAGGTCTTGATCTTCGGCGCCATTTCCGGAAGTGTTGCCAGGGAGCGCAAACGCAAATGATGTCATCACGCAGACGTCGCGGCCGACGCTACTTGCAAGGGACTACTTTATTTTTATTTCGAAAATTTTTAAACAACGTATATTTTGTATTTTTAATAGCCTATGTCCTTCTGCTTGCCCGGAGGTTTTCAAAGATATCTTGGGTGTTTTGATTGGTGGTGTACTTTTCGAGTTTACCTGGCACAAAGGTTTGTGTTCTCTCTTTATAATAGTAGTATAGAAATTTTTTAAACAACGTATATTTTGTATTTTTATAATAGTAGTATAGAAATATATATATATATACTCCCAACACTGGGTCCCTCAATCCTCGGGACTGGTCTTCAAAAAAGAGCACTCAAAGTGACTCCAGCGTGGTTAGCTATATTTTATTACAGCATTTGCAGATAGCAAGGTTACAAACGCGTTTCGGCGTTGCCGCCTCCGTCAGTGTAAACCAGTGTATTTTTTTTAAAAGGGATTCAAATAAAATTCATTGTGACTTCCTGTCACGTGCATTAAAAATAAACATAAAAAACGGCATAATTCATGTAATTCAGTCATTAAACATGGCGGCCATCTTGTAGTGGTAAATGATGTGAACAATTAATCACAGGATATAAGTTCAAAACATATGTCCATATTTTCGAACATTTGTGTACTTCATTTTGATAATTATAATAATCAGTTCATATGTGGTTTCTTTGATATGCACATGTAATATTATAAAACATATTACTGGTCGCCTATCATTATTTTCTAGTGCCGTTAATTTGCACAAAAAAAAAATATATATATATATATATATATATAACAGATTCTTCATAGAACTACAGTCATCTAGTGGTCTGGCTATGTTCCATAGGTATGTTATCATATATTTATAGGTATGCTCCTTAATAGAAAGGGGTTTATCTGTACCTGATATAGTGTGGTACTACCTGATAACACATTCTCAGTACGCAAAATGCTGGCATTTCACCTTCGCTGGCCTAGTGCAAGCGACCACTGAGAGTGGTGTAGCTTGCCATTCCCTTTGCATCCTTTGTTGAAAAGTGAATATACAATGCCTAGTGGTGAGATTTAACCTTTAAAAGCCACATTGAGTGCACAGTGTAATCAAGCTGCAAGCAGCTGACTATGTTGATGGGAATAAAACTGAAAAAAAGATCCCATCTCATGGAGAGACTTATCTCAGGAATGAAATGTGCTTGGAGGCTCTCCATCTGTAGTTTATTGTTCGCCATACTTCGCCACTGTATGGAGGCCACCAAGGAGGTCTGAAGGACCCTACAGGGGTGTCGTCAGATGATTGATCTTGTGACATGGGAGTCCAAGCGAGTGACGGGTTTCAGGATTTATCTGACCCACCCAATAAGGAAGCTACCAGTTGTCAATTAGGTCCTCGGATTGTTGGCGGGAGGAAGTGTCTCTTGACCTCTCAGAGGAGTTGGGAAGCAGATTATGATAGTTTTCTCATTGGGAAGAGTGGATGTAAAATGCCTGCCAAAAATTGCCGGAGCCCTCATCCACCACTGATGCCCATTTTTTCCAGTTTGTGACTGACATGTAGGCCATGGCAGTTTATAGAGAAAAAATGACAATCACTCCATGGGCTGTGAAAAAAAATCCAAGCAAATCAGTGTCTTTGCTTAATTTTTAAGAATTTAAGTGAATAGAGATAACTACCCTTGAGGTAAAGGCCCAGCAGCAACTCTATAGGCGACCTTAAGAGCCCGGCTCTATAGATCACTCTCCATATGCCACTCTGTAAGGTAAGTATCAGGATCCCGCGGATGTATGACGTTACAACGCATGCATTTACATCGCATGCCTTTACAACGCAATTATTACAACGCAGTCCATTACAACGCATAGTGCTTTGGGGCGCTGGATAGTGAATAGTTTAATTTACTATTCCAACTCCAGTCCCCGTGGACACTAGGGAAGGTTATTGGATAGTAAATTAACCTATTCCCTATCCTAGAGCGCCCCACAGAGCAATGCGTTGTAATAGTTTGCGTTGTAATGGTTGCGTTGTAAAGGCTCTGCGATGTAAAAGTTGCGTTGTAAGTGTTGTTCACCGGATCCCGACCCATCCCCTCCCCCGCCCAGAAGACAGGTGTTGTCTCACAATGTGATCAGGGCTTCCAGGTACACGGGGAGCAGACATTTTCACCAGTATTTTAAAATGCCACAATGTACCACTAACTACTTGAACCTCCTTCTAACTAACTTTGTCCACATTAGTGACAGAAAAACACTGAACTATCCAATGAAATGTCAGTGCCCAGACTCCACATGTATAATAAGATCACCACACCAAATTCTTTTTTCCTATGATCAAAATCAGCTTTATATTTAGAACTGTAAATTCTCACATGAACGTCCAATGTCATCAATTCCACCTGTAATGGGGAAGGCAAATCGCCAATGAAGGATTTTATTCAATTAGTTCATTAATGAATCAGAGCTTTTCTGCCCATAGCTGTTTGAAATAAACGCTACACATTGTGGAATGTGAGAAGTTTGAATTCACCTTGAAATGGCTTCTAAAATATCATCAACTGGGGGAAAAAGGTCATCTTTAACTTAATTCAATTTTTGAATATTTCATTGACCTTCTTGAAGTAACCATTGGCTTCTGACTGTTGCACAACTGTTCTGATATCAAAAATGTAACACTATGTAGGAGCAATTTGCATTTTAAATGATGTAAATTGAACACCACCTGGAAAGTTATGAAATGTTAACCCTTCTTTTACACGCACAGGCAAAACACTTTATAACATTGTCTGTTGTGGGATTTTGCCAAAGCCCTTTTCAACACAATATTAAAAATGACAATTAAAACAATGAGAAAATGCTGATTAAAAGGTAAATAGTCCATTCAACAGAAAACCGATGGGAGTTTTAGTTGATACGAGCTCATTTAACAATTGGCACTCCTGACACGTTCTTGCCAATACCTAGACTTTGCCTTCCATACCTGGCCACCTAACTTCACTTATAATCTTTCTTTAGTGGCATGTATTCCAAGGTGACCTTTATAATCACTAAGAACCGAAGAATGATGATGCAATAATTCCATAAAATAAGGTCAGGGCAACCCAATAATCCCCAAGGAACTGGGTAAATATGCAATATTGAAAAAGTACCTTGAGGAATTGTTTCACTATTAATTAATATTTTTCTCAAGCCATAAATATGTACATTCAATCAAATAGACATCGGAACCATGGTATTGATCGTTTTTCAACTTTATATCATATATTATATAAGAAACAATGAATAATTTGCAACAAATAGAAAAAGGCAACACAAACCACACTATTACAATCAATATACTTCCAGTAGTGTGTTATACTGTTGGTATTGTATGTATTATATACATATATACATAACGTGCTCCTGAAGCCTCAGTCAGCTCATTCAACAATTTTTAACATGAATGTTGTAGTTCATATTTATAACCAAACAGTATATTGGCGTCGACGTTTCGGTCTTTAACATGCGATTTTCCACAAGACCATCCTCAGGACTGAAAGTTGCTCAAAATATCTACAAAAATATACAATATGTACAATAAATTAGATCCTGCTCCTAACGTCCAATATAATTGATTGTCTGCTAACACTAACCGTCACCACACCCAGTGTGACTATACATCAAATATACATTACTCACTATGTTACAAGTTGGGAAACATCAATCTTCATAGACCAATAGGGAAGTCTCAACCATAGACCATCCAATTTCCACGTGCTCCTGTACAAACAAGTATATACACTAAGCATATGCCTTCATGTTCTAACAACCTCTGTTTAACCTAAACTCATCTCCACTTTAATCACCGGTCCAGCTTACCTCCTCAAAGAGATAGAAACATTTCCAAAGTGACTCGGTAGTTTTCGTATATCTTCGTATTTAATTAGTGTGGTTCCAATCTAAAGTATAAAAACGGAAGATAACTTCCATAAGTCCAAGTGAAAAACTAGCATGACCATAACCATCACCAGTACCCCTCCAATGGCACTTACTTCCACACTGTGTATAGAGCGGGACTCCAATTCACTCCGTCTCCATTCGAAACCGGCTCACATTGTTACCGGAAGAGACTACATTAAAGTCGCGGACTCCGCGCATGCGCAGATGGGGGAAGTAGCTTTAGTCTATGAGGCGGCCATTTGTAAATGGTTCTCATACCTGCATTGTCCTATGAACCACACTGTATTAACATCGCCACTACATACAAAACTCTTAACCAGCCATTGTCAGCCCGGTATTAAGTGAAAATATTGAAATATATACAAATCGACTGCGCCTCAAACCATAGATAAATTAAGTCATATATTCGAGTGTCAACTTCACAGTCGGGACCAGTCTAAGAGAACCACCACAGACATTACAAACATAAATATACTGATAGATCACGAATGAGGAATAATTATAGGGTTGCTAAATTATGCCATTCCACATATTGGTTAAGTCCCTGAACCATCGTCCTGCACATCCATATCCATCTGTTTTGATGCATGGTACTATGACCGGGCAATCACTTCTGGATCAAAATAAACAAAAAGAAGTATCAGACAATACCATTGCTTGTATTACCACTTTTGGAACTGAATCCAATGAGATTAAAAAGATTGTATCAAGAAACTGGCACCTTATACAGAAAAGTGAATTGCAACTTAAATGTCCATACTTTGCGTTCAAGAGGGCTAGGAATTTACGTGATTTCCTGGTTAAAACATACAGAGAACCAAGGATAAATACCATACACAGTCAGTGGGGTATGACACCTAGAGTGGGCCATTATCCTTGTGGACAATGTGTAGCCTGTGACACAACCACGGTTACAAAATCATGTACACTGAACGGGAAAGAAATTATAATGAGACATCATTCTAACTGCTTGACTAAAAACGTCATTTATTGTATACTATGTCCATGTAGTTTAGCTTACATTGGTAAGACGACCCAAGAGGTGAAAAAAAGAATAACCCAGCACCAATCTAGAATTAGATGTAAAGTGTTGACAGCACCCATGGTGGAACATTATATCGAAAAGTCACATGGTCCACAGGACATGAAATGGTTTGTACTTGAGGTGATTAAGGGGTCAAAAAGAAGGACCAATGTAGATCGTCTGCTAACTATAAAAGAAAACAGATGGATATGGATGTGCAGGACGATGGTTCAGGGACTTAACCAATATGTGGAATGGCATAATTTAGCAACCCTATAATTATTCCTCATTCGTGATCTATCAGTATATTTATGTTTGTAATGTCTGTGGTGGTTCTCTTAGACTGGTCCCGACTGTGAAGTTGACACTCGAATATATGACTTAATTTATCTATGGTTTGAGGCGCAGTCGATTTGTATATATTTCAATATTTTCACTTAATACCGGGCTGACAATGGCTGGTTAAGAGTTTTGTATGTAGTGGCGATGTTAATACAGTGTGGTTCATAGGACAATGCAGGTATGAGAACCATTTACAAATGGCCGCCTCATAGACTAAAGCTACTTCCCCCATCTGCGCATGCGCGGAGTCCGCGACTTTAATGTAGTCTCTTCCGGTAACAATGTGAGCCGGTTTCGAATGGAGACGGAGTGAATTGGAGTCCCGCTCTATACACAGTGTGGAAGTAAGTGCCATTGGAGGGGTACTGGTGATGGTTATGGTCATGCTAGTTTTTCACTTGGACTTATGGAAGTTATCTTCCGTTTTTATACTTTAGATTGGAACCACACTAATTAAATACGAAGATATACGAAAACTACTGAGTCACTTTGGAAATGTTTCTATCTCTTTGAGGAGGTAAGCTGGACCGGTGATTAAAGTGGAGATGAGTTTAGGTTAAACAGAGGTTGTTAGAACATGAAGGCATATGCTTAGTGTATATACTTGTTTGTACAGGAGCACGTGGAAATTGGATGGTCTATGGTTGAGACTTCCCTATTGGTCTATGAAGATTGATGTTTCCCAACTTGTAACATAGTGAGTAATGTATATTTGATGTATAGTCACACTGGGTGTGGTGACGGTTAGTGTTAGCAGACAATCAATTATATTGGACGTTAGGAGCAGGATCTAATTTATTGTACATATTGTATATTTTTGTAGATATTTTGAGCAACTTTCAGTCCTGAGGATGGTCTTGTGGAAAATCGCATGTTAAAGACCGAAACGTCGACGCCAATATACTGTTTGGTTATAAATATGAACTACAACATTCATGTTAAAAATTGTTGAATGAGCTGACTGAGGCTTCAGGAGCACGTTATGTATATATGTATATAATACATACAATACCAACAGTATAACACACTACTGGAAGTATATTGATTGTAATAGTGTGGTTTGTGTTGCCTTTTTCTATTTGTTGCAAATTATTCATTGTTTTTTATATAATATATGATATAAAGTTGAAAAACGATCGATACCATGGTTCCGATGTCTATTTGATTGAATGTACATATTTATGGCTTGAGAAAAATATTAATTAACAGTGAAACAATTCCTCAAGGTACTTTTTCTATATTGCAATAATTCCATAGTCACTTTCAGTAACTCCATTTTCCACAAACAACTCTTCAGTCTTAAGAAAAGGTTGCAGCACACTTGACTCAGAATGCTGGTTAGACAATGCTACAACAAGATACTTTACTGTTTCTAAACTTCTTTTTTTTTTAATAGGGTGGAAAAATATTAATGACAATAATTACAGTAATAATACATTTATCTTACATCTGATATACATTTCCATGTCTGTAAATATTGTATATAAATTAATTTGAGTAGCATATAACCCTTTCCCTATGTTTAGTCATGTTCATCTTCTTTAACCAATCATGCATCATAGCCCGTGCCATCCTTCTGTTGTTTATTGAAGTCACCTCCACACCTGATCTAACCAGATCCCTCAAAGCTAACATACAGGCATCTGTATCACTCAATGATTCTTCGTCCATGGCCAGACGTGCTAGGCAGTGCACCCTAACATCCCAACAACCTGGAAAGTGAGGGATCTTGAAGTGGTACTCATGCAATTGTTATATCAGTTTAGCAAGCTAGATAACAGTCTTACAGTTGTCATACTTTCCGAAACATCAACAAACGTTTTATGATCAGCCTAAATGGTATGTTGGTCTCATAACAAAGGTCTGAAAATGCTCTA
Source organism: Lissotriton vulgaris (assembly GCF_964263255.1). Taxonomy (NCBI): domain Eukaryota; kingdom Metazoa; phylum Chordata; class Amphibia; order Caudata; family Salamandridae; genus Lissotriton; species Lissotriton vulgaris. The sequence goes on from NC_141699.1 coordinate 589,340,193, forward strand.
CTACCCACATGCAAGCTAACATCTATTTCTCAATGGTGCTCTGCTTGAGACAGTGTCCTTGAAGTAAATGCGATAGTATGTTCCTCATTACTTGCAATCCCTAAATCCTATGTTCTGTAATGCCCACTAAAAGCAAGGAAAACCAGGATAATATGGCTGCAATAGAGAAGATTTGATAACAGCATTCTTAACTTGCTCAAAGTACACTTCTCTTGTTGGATTCTGAAATTCCTTTAGGGTTTAAGCCAAAGTACAAAACCTTGCACATTCAGTGGTTAATCAGAGACGGTGATTGCTGGTGGGGACCGCTGGCACTCGTGTTTGGGGATCTGCACTTATTTTTCCTCAACAGACTTCAATTCATAGCAAGAGATGGAAAAACACTAAAGGCGAAAAAAGGAGGAAAAGAAAAACAAAAAATCTATGAAAAATGGAGAAGGCAGGAACCTGCGAGGGGGGGATTTAGGGGCAGGAAGTGTCTGGGGGGGATTAAAGAGGCATGAGGTGGAATCCAAACTACTCGGTCTTCATATTCAGCATGGCATCATTCAGTAGAACCTCCAGTGGACTTCTTAGCAAAACGTTTGGCCCCAGCACTTATTATTTTGCAAATTAACTATGTACAGGGTTCATGGTGCAAGTCCACCACAATACTTCCTAGAACATATTCAGATCACTCCCCAGTGATAATCAGGGTCTGCGTTCCCAGACCGGAAGACCATGAGCGCCAGTGGCTATTTCCAGTCAGAGCCCTAAATGATGACTTATTCCATTCCGAGATCAGGGAGGCTATAGAAGAATACTTTCAACTAAACACTGGGTCTGTTGATACTTGGGTGGTGCTCTGGGAGGCCTTTAAGGCCTCTATCAGAGGAGTTAGCATTGCAAAACACGACGGAGTGCTGAAGGACCTTAAAAAGGCCTTAGCCCATCTCGAGCAGCAACTGGAAGCACTAGGCAACACGCTGCTTCATTCAAATCGTATATCACAGAACTCAGAACCGAGTCGGGACAACTCCTTACAGAAACACTTGGGATCTGTGCTGAATTATTAGCATATTATGAGACCTTATATGCATCCAAAACTGTACATAACCCTGCAGATCAGGAAGACGACTTGTCAGAGATAGCCTTGGTCTATATAGAAAAATTCATGCAAGACTTCCTAGCTGAACTCTTTTCCTCGGACGAAATCATCAGCACGATTGAAGCGCTAAACGGCTCCACAGCTCCCGGCCTGGATGGTTTCACTGGCGATTTTTATAAAACATACTAGGACATATTGGCCCCTTGTCTTCTCGAAGTTTATAACGAGGCATTGGAACGGAAACAGCTGCCCCCCACTCTCAGAGAAGCAATGATTGTTCTGCTACCCAAGCCCGGCAAAGACCCCTTGCAGTGTCGGTGTTACCGACCGCTTTCATTGTTAAATTTAGATTACAAAATATTGGCAAAAATGATCGCTCTGAGACTCGCTCTTTTATTGTACAGAATGATTTCCCCGGTCCAATCTGGATTCGTTCCCCACAGATCCACCTCCTTAAATTTACAAACGCTGTTTGCTGTAATGCACAGAATTAATCCGGACATACCAGCTGCAGCAGTCCTGTTGGACACGGAGAAAGCATTTGACTTCCTGGAATGGCCCTTTTCCTATCGATAATGCACAGGCTGTGTGCCCAGGGGGTTCATTGATATTACAGCTCTTTTATACAGCGACCCGACGGCCAGGATACGCTTAACCGGTACATTGTCCCACTCCTTTACTCTGTCACGAGGAAACAGTCAGGGTTACCTCTTATCGCCGCTACTATTTATACTTGCAATGGATCCCCTTGTCAGGCAGTTCCAGGAACGCCATCTGCAGAGAGAGCTTCAGTTTAACACAGGGCCCCTTCTGGTTTCACTATATGAGGATGACATTATTCTCTATGTTCGGGACCCGCAGGCTAACCTGGACTCGCTGATCAGGCAAATTATTAGATTTGACCGATTTTTGGGATTAATTGGCACAAATCAGTGATATTTCCCCTCACCGCAAGCACTGTGAGATGGGACTGCGAGTTCCCACTTGCCTGGTGTGCAGACTCGATTAAATACCTAAGAATACATATTCACTTAGATGGCTCCTAAATAATTAAATTAAATTACGGTCAGGCTGTGCACAAGCTTGAATAGCAGGTGGAAAAATGGCTGCGGCTCCCACTCTCGATTGCCGGATGAGTAGCATTGATCGAGATGATAGTTCTCCCCAAATTTTTTACCTGCTTAATAATATCACAATCCCGCTAACAAATCGTTTTTTCACGACATTGCTAACTCACCTCATTCGACCGACTGGGGGTGGTGGGGGGGGGAGGGGTGTCAAGAGGCCCAGGGAATGCTGAGAGGTGCTGACACTGCCATACCACTGAGGGGGACTCGGGATTCCTAATTTTCAGCTGTACTACTTGGTCGCACAGTGCAGCTACGTGCACTCCTGGTTCCACCCAGATGCCAGGATTCTGTATTTACGACCAGAAGCAGACCTGGTTTTGCCTGACGCCCTCAACACTGTGCTACCTCAGGGCTTCAGCTTCCCCCAAGACCCAAACAACATTCAAACGGTCTCAACCACTAGCTGGGCTTGGCTGAAACTGATTCGAATTATTGGTTCCCCGGTGCTATACTCTCCTGGTCTACAAATCCTCAATAGCCGTTGGATTCCCATCACAGGGGAGAAGATAGTACAACGTACTCTTTCCAAATATGGCATTCATAAAATAGGAGATGTGTTCACTGGGGGCAGGTCTTTTCCATCTCAAAGGGGGATCAGTTTAGTGAAGCTTCATTCATGGACAAATTCACACTAAACCGCATGCGTTCGGCAGTGAGGGCGATTATGCCAGGATTCCCTTTGGAACCTTAGCCGTTCGCTCCTCTCACCGCAGTATTGGATAGTGCTGGGGGGGGGGGACATTTGATCGACAAGCTGTACAGGGCATGTGTTGACATAATTCCAATTGATGACACCAAAATACGGGCTTCCTGGGAGGCAGATCTGGTGCATCCTATCCTAGAAGACCAATGGGCTGTTTGCAGTAGTCAGACAAAGGAGGTTTCCCTGAACAGCCACCACAAGCTGATTCATTTTAAATTTCTGAGGAGAATATGCATTACGAACAGAAGGGGAAATGGTTGAGATGCAAATCACACCCACTCCAGAGGTTGCATTACTGTGATATGTGGGTAAATTCCCAAAGGGAGTCCGGAAATGTATTGCCATGGGGTTACTTCTGGCCAAGAGAGAAATTGCAACCAAATGGGGACGCAAAACTAATCCAATATTAAAGGGCTGGCTAAACAGTTTAGTATATTGTAACATCAACAGTAATCTGTATGCCAGCATGCTCCCTAAGGCATCCCACCCGAGGGACATCTGGGACCCCTTCAAAAGCTTACGTCGACAACACGACTGCAACCTACCTCGCAACAGGATCAAGGGCTTGTACCAACTGGAGTGGGTTGAGCTGATATCAAATCAACTCTAGTGATCACAAATTGTAACTGTCAACTAGTATTAAATGTATGTATTATTTGACCCTCCTCAAGGCAGATGGATACTTAGATGAGTTGGAGGGATGGTCGCACAGGAGCTGGTTTGAATGTACATTTTGAGCAAAAATTTACTTGTGCTGGATAATTGTGTGGAATCTGTGAGTTACATGTTGTCCTGCTGTTTAAACACTGTTTTTATTGGATGTATAAGATACCAATGATGCATTGTAACACTCATGAAACTGATAAATAAAGTGCTAAAAAGAAAATATGTACAGGGTTTGTACAGTATTCACTAAGGGCCTGATTACGAGTTTCGCGGAAATTGTTACTCTGTCACAAACATGACCTGTGCACCAAATTACAATTCTATTATATCCTATTTAACTTGCAATACAACAGACAGGATAGCAGTCCCGTTGTGAGTGAATGAATGAATTAATGAATAAATGCATTTGTGTGGTTACTCAAAACCATTACAATAAAACAAAGTAGAAAAAGAACACTCCACATTTTTTAAAAGTTGAACAATTTAAAACAATAAACATTATGATTAAAATCTAAAGGTCTAAAATTCAATGATCATTAAGTCCAAGAAAGCTTTTTTGAACTCGGCCAAGAGTTGTACATGCTCCCGTTAAGATAAGCAGTTAGTTCAAGATGATATGTAATGTCAGCGCCGACGCTTGCCTGATTACATAGCTGGGAGAGTCCATCAGCTTCAATCGAGTCTGTTGTATAAATTTATGAAACATAGCCATATGCTTCACTGTATCCAGTGTGTACAATTGATGGACTGCCTCCTTTGCTGTTCTACTCCCCCGTTGTAGCAGGATGGGCCTAAGGTAAAGTCTGCGGACTAGACGCAAGGCCAGGCAGCAAAGTTGGATATGGGCCAAGGACTCACGTTTGTATTTGCAGAGCCGACACTCCATGATCGCCATTTTTGTCGACCCGGAGGGGTATAATTCTTTAAGGGGGAGAGGATGTAATCTGAATGCAACGATCCTGTGTGGGGCATGTCTCCACATAGCCTGCGTAAGATGAAGTTTGGGGTTGTACTCTCTATGTGGGAGGCTTTGGGACTCATGAAAGCCTCTTGATTCCAATGATTCCATGTCTGAGGTGCGAGAGGAAAGGCAAACTTGTTTTTTTATTGTACTTTTGATCGCACTATACTTGATTATCCAGTTCTCTATTGCAAGTTTCAAAACGTCTTTGGCAATGGCAAGGCTGGCTGGCTAGGGGTTGCCGGGTTCCAGAAAAATACTTTTTATGGTAGACTTCATTGAATTCTATGGCGCCGCCATGGTAAGATAGAAGTATTTGCTCAGAGAGGTCATCTCTTCCAGCTTTTGTTGGTTCAGGTTAAATTCTAACTGCACTAGATTATTCCTGGTGCATGCAGGTAGGTGGAATAACTTTTTATAGGCTGAGCAGTGGATTTTTTTCTAGGTCTCTCGCTAGTTTCCCTGGAAATGCCTGTTGTGCGTAATTAAGTGATGGTATTAATTTCGCCCTCAGGACTCTTTGGATAGCCGTTGTTGTGGGGCTATGTAGAGTGGCATATAGCTTGCAGGGGGCGTAAATGATGCTTTTCCCTTTCATCCGCATTTTGTGGAGATGGACACCTGGGCGACCTGTTTCACAAAACCAAACCCCCAAATAGTTGTAGTGTTGTGTGCAATTCAAAGTCAGCTGGCCTAGCCTCCATTTTGCCAGTTTCTTCTTAGGATATTGTCCAAAGATTATTGTTATTGATTTGGATGGGTTGGTAACCAGCTTATTTTTAGCATTGTAAGTTCCCAGGGCCGTAAGTGCTTTTTGTAAGCCTATTTTAGTATGGTCTAGGAGTACCAGGTTGTCGGCGTATTGCATTAGTTGGATCTTAGTATGCCCAATCCTAGGTGTTGCTAATGTGGCTCCACCCATGTCTGCGGTGTATAAGTTAAATAGCATCGGAGCTAAGACGCACCCTTGCTTAGGGCCGCGATCTGTGTCGATTTTCTCTGTAGCAGATGCCCTCGAAAGTTTGATTCTTACCCAGGTTCTTCAGTACAATGAGCGAATATCTTATAGTAAAGATGGGTCGATGTTCCAGCGTGCCAACTTCTGCCAGAGGATGGGACGGTCTACGCCGTCAATAGCTGCCGAATAGTCAATAAAACAGGCAAAAAGTGGCAGGCTTTGTCGTGACACAGCTTGTTGTGCTAGATATGAGAGCGCTGTTATATTGTCCACTGTTGATGCCCCAGGTCTAAACCCTGTTTGGAAAAAGGGCATAAGGCCTTCAGTACTGGCCCAGTTTGATTGTTCCGCCAGAAGGGTGCTTGTGTAGGCCTTGCCCTCAATGTCAAGCAGGGCAATCATGCGATAGTTTTGTGGGTTGGATTTTGGCCCTTTCTTATGTATTGGGTGCAATAACGACCCTCTCCAGGAATCCGGAACGTCCCCCAAGAGCCGGCATTCAGCATATAACTTGGTCAAATTGTCCATCCAAAAGTCTGTGTCAGCCCTGAAAAGGGAGCCAGGCAGCCCGTTGAGTCCTGGTGCCCCATTGTGTCTGATCTTTTTTAAGGTTATACGAACTAAAGTTTTTCCTGGGGGTGCTCATCATCCAAGGTTTTTGATGTGTGAGCAGTGATGTCTAGTTCTCCACTCACGTTAAGGCCTTTGTTCGGCAAAGTTATGCTTCCATCTTCTTTGTACAATGTTTTCACATGAGAGGCCCAGGTGCCTGCATCGAGTGAGTTCTCTCTATGGTTGTCTCCTTGGGTTAGAGTATTTAGGTATCGCCAGAACTCTTGGGACTTACAAGGTCTCAGTAAGTCAAAAATCTTCAGCTATTTCGCCTCAATGCATTCGCGTTTCGCAGCCCAGCCCTCCTTCGAATGGCTTTTTGCGACTTCTTTGAGTAACCTTTTGGCAGATGCTGAGCCGGTTTTCTGATAGGTCCTGCGTTTGTCATTTAATTGTTTGGCACTCGCTTTAATTGCTGGGACGCTTCCAAAAGTGTGTGATGGGTATAGGGGGGTTCGGCTTATTCTGCCTCCTTGGAGCAGTAAAGCTAATTTGCGGGCGGACCGATCCCATTCGTCTATGGCGCCCCTGTTGTTTGCGCTGTGTTTCCAGCCAGCCCATATTTTTTTCCATTTTTCAAACTTATTGATTGGCGCTGGCCCCCATTTCATTCTTCTTGATAGCACGTGCAATTAATCTCTGTTAGATGCCCCAATGCAGCGTAAAGTGTGGCGAGTATCGACTGTGAGATTTAACGTGGTCGTTAAGGCGGCGTGATCGCTTTCGTTTCGCTGGTGTACTGTATAGTTTACCTTGAGGTTTTGTATTCTTCCGCTTATTAAGATGTCATCTATTGTCGTTTGGTTGTTATATGTGGGAGCAAAGAGTGCCCCTGGCGCGTTCCTTAAAAACAAAGAGTGTGCTGTTAGCAGATTATAAGACTGCATCAGGGCGTTGAAGGCATCTGTAGCCCCAGAGTAGTTGCTTTGTGATGCAGAGACCCCTATGTTGTGTGTGTTAAAGTCCCCAAGGATGATGGATTCCATAGGAGCGAACTGTAAGAGTAGAATTTCTATCTGACTTATCAGCTGGGTCAGCTTGTCCTTGGCACCCGGCCCATGAGAGTTGTGATAAACGTTAATTAAGAGTATTGAGAGCGGACCGTTGGTTGTAGAGAGGCCTTTTAAGGTGCCTGCCAGAAACATACTTGACGTTGTTTTTATTTCTGTGAATTGCATTTTCAGGGAGTGCTTGATGCATATAGAAATCCCTCCTGATGGTTTTCTAAATATGTTATCTTTGATAGATGGTTTGCAATGTTCCGCATAGCCTCTTATTGATATTGATTTAGTTGCCCACGTTTCTTGGGTGCAGATTATGTCGGCTCCTTCTAAAAAAGCCAATGTCGCTGGGTTTTGCACGAGCTTTGAAATCCCTGCGACGTTCCAGGTCATGATGTTTAATCTTTGAATAATGACCATTGAGTTAATATGCTTGACTGAGCTGTTTTTTGGCAGATGTGGTGTGATCTCCTTGCTTGCAGGGGGACGGGTATTAGGAACTGGGATTTAAGGCCCTTGACAGCCAAGACCAGTCTTTGCTTGTATTCTCCTTGATTGAGCAAGACCGAATGCCTTGTCCCAGATTTGTTTAATTAAGCTATCACTTGTTAGATTTATTTTTGTGCCGCTTTTAGTCCCATGAAGAATGGACACTTTTGGTGGCAGTAAATAAAGCTAGTCGTTCGTGGATGTCTTTTTTTGAGTGTTCTATGCCTGAGAAACTGTTGGTTCCTTCAAGTTGCTGTTTTTCAGGAGCATTGGGTATTTTAGCACAGGCTAGGTCATGATTTTTATGCCCCAGTTTTCCAATTGCTTCTTGTTTCTTTTCAAGGCCTTAACCATGGCTAAGTTAGTGAAGATTAGCTCTGTGGTCTCATTGGTCTCGCCTAGTCCTGGAGTGAGGAAGGAAACACTCTCAATGTCCGTTGTTTGTATGTTTTCTAGACCTGGGATATTGGCACAAAGTTTTAGGAGATTGCTGCAGTTAAGGATATCCCGCTTTCCCTGTGAGACATATTCAGGGTACAGCAATATTTTCCAGTCCTCGTGTTTTATAAAAGGCAGGTTTTGTTGGATGATAGCCTCCTGCGTTTCATGGACCTTTGTGGAGTTTGGGGTGTCTGTGCCAGGGTATCGACATTAACCCTGCCCGGTTTGAGTTGGCCACCATCTGCTGGGCTTTCGTCTCGATCTGTGATCTAGTCGGCGTAGGTTCCATCTCTCTGTTAGTGGTAGACTCACTATTGCCTTGAGATGCCCTGTGACCTGGTGCTGGGATGGTAATTTGTTTATTTATTTTTAGAGTTTATTGGTTCATACTGCTCGTACTTTTATCCACCGGTTTAGTCAGCGAGGGACTCTTTGAGTTAGGTTCATGGATTCTTTGTAAGTCGTACTTTCCATCCCTGGCTTGCTGTCCTTGTAAGTGGTTGGAGCACCAGCTTACTTTTTGTTCCCTCATGTCCACAGGATTTAATCCATGGTCCGTGCGGTCATCCGCAATATCATCAGAGTTAGTTTCGAAGTTAGTTTTACCTGGTATTGCTGAGCATGCAATGTTTTCATTTAGGTTCTTAGTCTGAGGAGGAATATTGGTCTCATGATGATCAACAATGTGAGCCTTGATCTCCTGGTTTTCCTGCAGCAACCACTGCCGAATTGAGCCATTATTATTGGGTTTATTTTTTCTTTGTTTGTTCAGCTTTTTTAGTTTTTTCTTGTTTTTCCGGGAAAGATGATAGGTTTCTGAGCTTGCCGGCTTTGGGGTATTTTGGATTTCATGGTCATTGTCAAAGTTGGGGCTGGTTTCTATTCTAATTTCTTTAGCTCTGCATGGGTGCTCATCCACTGCCCTTGTTGTAGTCGTATCTTGCTGGGGTTCTTTGTCGTTGATTTGCGAGTTTTTAGTGGTTATAAGCTCCTTGGTGTTTTGCTGGGAATGTACGATGTTTCGTTGCCTGCTAGCTTCTTCCTTGAGATCCTCAATTAGTGTATTCATTATCTCTGGAAGCTTTTCTAAGTTGAGCAATATAAGACTGCAGCCACAGCCCTCTTGTTTGACTGTTGGTGTTGTGTTTGCCTGGGCTCTGTGAATCAGAGAGTTCAAATGTTCTAGCTTGGAGACTATTCCTGAAATAAGACCAGCAACTGTTTGTAGTATGTTTATTTGACCGTCCAGTTTATCTGTGTGCATTATTGCAGCATTTGCCATTGAGGCCAGGGTATCATTAATTAGTGCTAAGTGATTTTCAATTATGGGGGGCTTCTGCTCTTTTTCCGCTCCTGCTCTGACAGGGCTGGGGATCAGGGGATCATTGTCATGTACAGGGCCACTGTGGTTTGAGGAGTAGGTTTCTGATGTTTCTGATGCTTCTGCTGTTGCATTTATTATATGAGCATTGGCTGTACTGGCTCCGTTGGCTTTGTTGACCCCATTAGCTACATTAGCCGCGAGGCCCATTTGCATGTCCCATAGTCGTTGAGTTGCAGAATTGCGTGGACTGTTATGGCTAGACATGCCTGGTGCCGTATTTGTTTGTGCTGTTCACCCCACCGAACCATGATTATTTCTGGTGAGAGTGGGATGGCTAGGGGCCTAGGTGAATGGGGTCCTAAAGTTATGTTACTGGCCTCTGTAGGTGGACTGACAATACTGATGATTTGTCCTGAACATGGTGAGTTCACTACTCCTCTAGGTTCACCAAGTTTATTGTTTGGCGTTGTATGGTGCAGAAATTCTCTTATGTCTCTGTTGCCGTCTGTGCTGGTTGTTCTTTTTCTAAAGCAGAGTCTGTTCTTGTTAGCCGTGGGCTCGTGTGGAGTAGAAGCCTTTCCTAATGGAATTGCAGGTGCTAGTACTGGAGCTGAAAATGAATCTCCTGTTTGCTGGTCCTCCAAGGGGCCCTCCTTGGGGCTTGACCCTAATTTGGAACTTCCTCTTCCCAGAGGGTAGAGCAGTTTGAATTTTTGTCGTCTTGCTGATTTGTGGGGGCGAGGCTTCTCTTGATGTTGTACCAGATTTGAGTTTCTTGTTCTCATGTTTGTGGTTGCACTAAGGTCGCGTAAGTGAGAAATAATCTAGTTGAGGCTGTTAGGCTGTTGAAATAGTTGGGGTAGTGGTAGTTGATGAATCAATGGAGATTAAATTGAGAGACTGCCAGGCTAGCCGGCTATCGGGGCAGTCCGACTACCCAGGTCCAGAATCTAGGTCTCGGGGACTCTGAGCTATTAGGCGTATTAAAAATGTTATTGGAGCTGCAGTTATACTTATTAATGCCCTTTAGAAAGAAGGATAGCCCGTGAGATGGAAAGACTACAGCTATTGATTACCCCTTGTTTAGTCCTCAGTTTATTACGTAGATGTAGAACTTGGTATTTACAGGAGGGCTTAACTGACTGCCCTTGGTACGCCCTTGGTGCGTGGCGCAGTGATAATTGTGCTCAAATGCTGCTTATGCTCCTTAGGCCGTGTTCGAATACTGCCATGCGGCTCCTGCCGAATTCAAATAGCCTTTGCGATTTTCAACTGAACAGGAAAAAATGGAAAAAAAAACAGAAAGATGCCTCGTAATTCCGGCCTTTACAATTGATGTTTGTCGCTTCAACCACGCTAGTAGCGTGATTCGTGGCTCCAGCCCCGTTGTGGTGGCGTTGAAGTGGTGTTGGTGACCACCACCGCGCTGAAGGAATGGCAAGCTGCTCCCTCCACGCTGAAGCGGGACGTGGCCCATTAGAAAAGCGGTAGGAAAGGGGGGGGCGCTCGGGCCCCAAGCACACATTGCTGGGCCCGGCCCCCACTCACCCGCCCTGATTGGTTCGTGGGGTCCCGCCATTGACCCGGAAGCCGTTTTACACTTCCGGGTCAAGGGGGCGGGACCCTTGGCAAAGGGAAGGTTTAAGAGCCTGGGGAGCGCGGGAAGCGTCCTCTTTGTGCCCGCGCTTCCCAGGCTCACTCCTCGCCCCGCTGTGGGGCTTGTAATTTTCCCCACCCTCCATCCCTGTTAACAGAATTCAGGTAGAGGACATTGGTAGGTATCCTCTGAGACGATTTCCAATGCTGTAATGATAGCTGTGTTTTCCTTCCTTAGGCCTTTTTTCCTATGTACAGGCAATGTTAATATTAATCTGCTTAATTGGTTGTGTTGTTGCTTATACATTAATTGTTTTTCCTTAGGCCTTTTTTCCCTTCATAGATTATAATTGTCGTATTTATTAAGTGGGTCAGGCCGTAAGGTCATAATCGGTGAGCAGCAATTTAAGGCCCTTAGGGGGCGGTACCATTAGCGAATGGGGCTGCCCAGGGGGAGGGGCCAATGGTCTCTCCTAGAACTTCAGGGGCAGGATATCCGCTTGCTTGGAAGGGTGCGGGGGAGGGTGTCACGCTTTCCTCGGGCTGGTAGCCACCCCGCACATATACTATGACGTCAGCAAATGGCGCGAATGTAAGGGCCCTCCTTTTTGGTTAAATGGAGTTCACGGAGCGTACGAGGGCAGCCAGGAGAGGGACGAACTCTCCCGGTAACCGGGCCCTTGTCACGCATGCGCACTCAGACTTGAGGGCGTAGCTGGGTAAAGGATCTGACACTGGTTAACGACCTTGCCGTAGGACCAGAAATTATTAGAATGCAAAATTGATATGTAGGATGTTAGATTCGGTTAGGAAACACGCTGTATTAGACATTTGTTAAGGTTAGCCCATCATACCTGTCTAACTTGCTGTAAATCTAATATCTAAATTTTGCATTTAATAATTATGTGAATAATGTTATTTTAATACATTTTTTATTTGTTTTCATATTTTAATAAATACGGCCGGGGGGTCGCAAGACCCCCTGCCTTCCAAAGAATTCTGTTGCTTGATTGATTAATAAGTTTTGTTAACTATAGTTTGCATGTCAAGGCGATTAGGCAGTTTTGCGGCCTCCAGCCCCAGCCGCGTTTTGGAAGGGCGTTGAAAGGGCGTTGAGAAGCGGATCGTGGCTCCTGCCGCAGTTAAGTTAAAAATGGCGGCTCCTGCCACGCTTAGGTTAAAAATTGCAGCGTTTAGATAAGCGTTGGTAGGGGGCGACTCGTTTGAAAAAAGGCTGCGGCTCCAGCAGGGCCTGTAGATTTTGATGCCCAAAGTGATGTCAGCACCGGCGCCGGCGGGGTGCCTCCCCGAGAAGCCGCCGGACCCCGCACTCCAGCACCCCAGCTCTCCTACAGAGCTCCCAGCCCCTGCCGCCTGTGCCTGCACCACCAAAGCACGCCAACAGACTTCAGTAACAGGTCACAGGTAAGGCTTAGTGAGGCGAAGCCCTCTCTCCGCTACCCCCGCAGCCTCCAATGCAGAGCAGTGCCGTGCAGCTCTCCCTCCTGCTCCGCTCCACTCCCGTTTGTGGCGGGGTATCTATCCCATCTGCCAAATTCGTAATCAGGCCCTAAGTCACTAAGTCCCAGAAAGGACAATAATTGCCTCTTTTGCCAGGCAGGGTAAGGGGCATCTGAGATACCATTAACTGAAGTAGGGCATGGTTTAATGCCTTTGCTCGAAATTATGTAGCCAATGTACCCCCCTTATTAAAAGCACACGTGTATTCTGTAAGGTCACAGCACCATATTTTTCACCACATTATGATCTGACTTCACCAGGTTATCAGAAAAGGAAAGCTAGTCGTGGTGAAACGATCGCACCCTTCACCGACCTCCGAATAGCTGAAACAAGGCCAACACTGGTGCATTTTCGAAAGGCTTGCACATAAAGTGAATAGTCCCTTCCGAAATCACCAGGTGGTTAATGACCGCGACTTGTTGTTAGATCAAGTTTGGTGGCATGCAACTTGTAGTTCAGGACTCTAATAAGGTGGCCGTTCCTGTGGTAGCCATGAACTCATTTACCTTGGGCAAGGGACGACTATCTACCCAAATATTGTCCTTCAAGCTGTGCAAGTTAGTGCGCGCCTGCACTCGCCATTTTTATGTAAAAACCACAGGATTTAGCTGCAATAAAAATTCGTATTGGTTCAACAACTTTCTCCTCACAAAGAGACTTCGAGATATTAGATACCTCTCTACTACCACTAATGGGAATACAACATACGGCGTGCCTCACACACTCGCTGCCCTTTAATGTGGTCTTCTTCGGGTAGGAGCTTAAAATATTCGGCCTATAAACACAAATGGCTGCATCTGGCACTGCGTCTGAAGTGGTTAAAAGTGACACGTCATAAAATAAATATATATGTATACATAGCTTTTATGCACGTGTCCCTGAAGCCTCTTTCCTCTCTCCTACTTGAAGGTCAATTGAGGTGGGGAGGTCCTAAGCCACCTACGGATAATTGGGTGGCACTCCTATCCTAAGAAGCCACAACGCCCCCCTCCTTCACCCCCGAACCTATTTTTCTCCCGCCATCTGCTGCCTTCAGTGACAGTTGGATCAGGCAGGATCCCTGAAAGAGGCCTGCATTAAACCGTCAGAGACCCGCACAACGACATAACAGTGAGACGATTCCTGCCTCACGCACTGGCACACCTAATACTCGGAAATCCCTGGAAAGACCCCCCAATACCAAGAAAACAGGATGGGTGAAGGAACATCGCTCCAGCAACCGCAGATGAACAGTTCCCTCCCCTGACGGGTGGACCAGGCCTCTCGGCGGTGGGGCAGAAGCCGGCAATTAACTGATTATTTATCAGTCAGTGCGCCAGATGTGGAGGCCTCGGCGGCAGCACTCTGCACGTGCGCCCGCAGCCACAAATATTTCTGGTGTAACAGATGACCCAGTAGAAATGAACGAGTAAAGCTTACAGTAATGGCGAATTTGGAAAGGGGCTCGTCCCAGGAAACACCCGGCGAATATATTCATGGTACTGCTCAAAGCCAGCCAGGTGACTTAAAAACAGAAGTTAAGGAGGGCGCAAGCTGTCTGTAAGCTTGTATAAGAGTACCTTAACGTTTTTAGGAATGCTGCTTTTAGCTTCTATGTAAGTCAGGAGTTGGAGTCTCTGCATAAAGGGTACCTCTAGAAAGACCTATATTGCTTTTTACCAAAGGAATATATCCTAGAAACGTTTACATGAGGAGGATGCTAGAGACAGGAGTCAAAACATCAGAATATTATTAAAATATATTTTTATTTATTTTTTATATATTTGGATTTTAGTTTGAAGTATTATTTTATAAAGATTTGTGCATCTGTACATATTGTTTTATCACATAAATTCAAAAACAATCATCATATTTTTGTGCAATTAAATAAAGTGCAGTTTAAAGAAAGAATGGTGCCCCTAACAGAACAGCATATTGCTAACATTCATACACTCTCACATACCAATCATACCTATACAGTGGTTAAAAATACATGACATCATATCACAAAACTAAACAAAATAGAACAATAACCCAAAGGTATAGTTGGTGGTTCACTGATGGAACATAGATTTAAAAATGTCACTAATTTATCATTGATCTTTGTATTGTTGACCAATCTTTGATTCTTTTTCCAGATCTTTTATGGAAGTACGGCCTACGTACGTTTCGGTGATAGTGTGTTGTTAGATCACCTTCCTCAGGGCCAGAGACATTTAAACAAAAAACAATGAACAGAGAACTAACATATATACTAAATCTATACAAAAGTTAAAAATTGCAGGGGCAGTGCAATGTTTTTCTTTTTTCTATTTATAGACACATGTGCATGACATGTACATATAATTGGGGCGGAAGTGCCAGATCTTTTTAGCTGCTATTGGAGAAGTTACTTCTGATGAGGAAAGAGATTCGAGATTATGTGATAGTCCGGGAGTTAATATTGGATAGAGTAACTCCAGATAGTATAGCAAAAATCAGTGTACTTTTGGGGTAATTCTGGCGTGTCATCTAGTAGTTCTGAACATTGGATTTTTTGTTTACACGTGCCAGAGTATGATGAAGGAAAACCGCATCATCACCTGCGATGTGTTAAACCATCGCCATATCAGGGGGTTCAAGGTATAGCCGCGCAGGAGTCTCTGCACGACCTTCTCAGCCTTCAACCTCTCCAAACGGATAAAAACGAGTTTAATTGAGTTGTGTAACAGATTGATAGATTATTCTAGACTGGAAACCCAGCTTCATATTTTTAGGTCGAGCCTGTGCAACGCGTGCACTTCTCTGGGAGGCATGCTGTATTCGAGTATGGACTTGAAGCTCCGCCCACACTCCACCCATATTTGTCATTGGCTTATGTCATTGTCCTTCGTAAATGCTGCTTCCAGATTTGTTAATAGGCTTGTTAGTCCCTCCTTAGTCCCACATTGTCTTCATTGGTAACCTCCCATGGCGACTGGCCCCATGTTAGACCTGGCACCTTGGCGTGAGTCTCCCTTCCACTTTTTGCTGATGTGCCTCCGATGTTTTGCTGGTTTTCCGATACTCAGGGCACTGCGCCACGGCTGATCCGTGCCGCAGTGCAAGTGCTCCCTACTGTAAATTGTACATGCGATTGGTATCCATGATTGGTTCTTTGGATTTACTGTTAGTCCCTTGTAAAGTGCACGAGAGAGTGCCGGGGCTTGTAGATGCCAATACTGCTGGTGGGCCTGCAGCGCTGGTTGCGCCACCCACCGAAGGATCCGTAAAGATGTGTCTGGGAACTGCGACCGCAGAACCCGCGTGCGGTCTCGTACTGTCACGCTAGCTGAGCAAGTGTCCCCACTTGCCAGCACCGGCCCTTCCCTTGACTACATATTAGTCACCCCTATGGTAGGCCTGCGGGCAGGGTGCGTTGTAGGTGCAAGGTAGGACAAGCCCTGAGATGCGTGGCCTGTCCTAGTAGTGACTTACAACCAAGACCGTATTTCACTATTGAAGACTACCTGCTCCATTAGGCCAGACTGAGCTGCAAGGATTATTACACCCTATAATCCCCGCAGGCTCAAGGAGCATGGTAGTGAGTCATGTTTAGTATGCCTGAACTCAGGATAATGAGATATTTCTTGTAGTCAAGTTTATTTTAGTATCCTGGGTTTGCAAATGCTACTTTTAGAAAGTCAGCATTTGCTTGCCTAACCATTTCAGTCCGCCTCTGCTGGTATGTGTATCTGACTGTCTGGGATGTGTGAGTGACAGGGCTGGAGGGATGACAGGTGGTGAATGCGCAGATTACACCTTAGTGGGAGGTAGGAGTGCCTCTTGACTCGAACTGTAGCTGTGCTCGACCACCACAATGCTGGCTCCACCCTCCTGGGGAGCGGCGGATGACTCTGCCGACGCCTGGCCCAGGAAGGGCGAAGCCCCCATCAACAAGGTACTCTGGCCACCCCAGTCCGGACAATGCTGGCTCCACCTCCTGTGGGGCGTCTGATGCGCCTGCCCCTCACACTGAAAGCAGAAGCCGGAGTACACCCACCGGGGTACTCAAAGACTGAGAGTGGCTATGCAAAGGCCCCCCTGGCCTGCGAGAACAAAAGAATTGGCCTATAAAAGAAGGAGCCCTGCTCCTTGAAAATTAGATCCGGTTTGGGCCACAGAAGGACTCTGCCCGACGAGAAGGACCGTGAGAGACAAGGAAGGGTGCTGACTCTTGCCTGTGTCTGGTGCCTTGCTGCTGAAGGAGAGACAGGAGAAAAGACTACGAGAAGACTTTTGCTTTACTTTGTGCCAAACTCTGCTGAAGAGATCTCCAAGGGCTTGCAACTGAACTTGCCCCCTGACCAGCGTCCCAGGACCAGTGGACGCTAACCCCCTTGGAAGGAAGCGACTGCGGGTGCTGACCATCGCCGCAGTATCGACAGAGGAATCTCCTCTAAGGCATCAACGTCCTCCCGACCACCGTGACCGGGGCCCAAAGCAACAGCGAGAGCAAAGTAAGGACCAGCCGCCGCTGGCCTGAACACCGTGACCGCAACTGCACCGGGAGCCCGAGAGCAAAGTGAAGGAGGACCCGTCCGGTCCGAGCTCTCGAGGTGACTGCATAGCGAGCAGTCACTCACCTGCAAAGACGGGCAGTGGCCCTACGAGAATCCGCAAAGTCGGTAGCCTGCCCGACAGCCCAGCTGTGAGCCCACAGCTGCACCGACATTTGGCTGGGTACGTCCTGCACTTGGGGACCGTACTGCCACTTGTCACCGCCGCACAACCGCCGCCTCCAGGGTCGGAGCGGACGATGAAGAGAGGGCTCTGCCGCCACAGAACACCGCTGCCCCGGATGACCAGTGACCTGCTCGGCTGAGGAGCCGCAACGATCAGCGATCCCGGGAAGGCAACGCGACGTGGGACAGATCCCCTGGAAGCCGCCGGCTCCACAAAGAACTTTGGTTAACACCGGCCTACGGGCCTCAGGAGAACTGCATAAGAACTGTGGTAACCCGAATTAAGTAATCTGCAACCGTTTTCATAAAGTACATTGACTGTATTCACAAGCCTGCTTAAAATCTATATAAAGATATATATTTTTACAGATTACAGTCTGGTCTCGTTGTGTGGTGGGTTGGTTGTAAAGGTGTACTATTGCAAGTGTTTAACCCTATGTGCCCCAAAGATTAGCCTACGACTGCTTAAGCCACACTACCTAGAGGGTAAGCAGAGGTTGTCTGGACGGTAACCCTCAGCCCTGACGAGGAAGAGAGAGTCCCTGCTTGTCGCTAGTGTTGCACTGCGCCAACTAGAGCCTCCCCCTTCCTACATTGGTGGCAGCGGTGGGATTTCGAATTTACACTTGCGATATCTATACCTGAGCTTCTGACCACTACACAAGGATTACGGTCCAGTTACTTAGCCACAGACTTTGCTTTTTGAATTTTGCCGAAAGAAGATTCCGAGTACAGAAACCATGCCGGGCACAAAGAGCCTGGATGGAGCGGAGTCCACGACCTCCGAGGTGTTGGAGGTGGAGTGGGACCCCACCAAAGTGGATAAATATTCCAGGGACGAACTGAAGTTCTTTTGCAAGAAACTCAAGGTCCCGCACGCTGGCTGCAAAAACAAGACCCAGCTCTCCAAGGCCCTGAAAGCCTGGATCGAGTCCCGGAAAACCCCGGAGGAGCAAGATGTCCTCGCCGAGCAGAATGCGACGGAGGAGCAGAATGCACTTGGGGATCTGATCGATCTCGAGAGGCAAGACAGCGAGCACAGCTTTGGTAAAGGCCTGTCGCCAGAGGAGCTGGCGGACAGGAAGGAAACCCGGAATCACGAAAGAAAGTTGGCAGAATTGAAAATCCAGCTGGAGCTTGAAACCAAAAGAATGGCGCTGGAAGAGCGAAAGCACCAGATGGATTATGAAGTGAAAATGAGGGAGATAAGTCTCAAGGAGAGAGACTTGGATCGTCCTCCCTCTGGTGGCAGCACATCGCCAGTGCAGGTAGAGTCAAGAGTGCACATCCCGAAGGACGTAGTTAAGGAGTTCTTTAAGGGGGATGACATAGGACAGTGGTTTAGGGCATACGAGGTAGCCATGTCCTCCCACCGGGTCCCTGACAAGGATTGGGGAGCGGGGTTGTGGGGAAGGTTCCTTAGCGAAGGGAGAGATACCTTGCTAGATTTGCCCGTTGAGAATCAGAGATCCTATGCCCACATGAAAGAAGCTTTATTGAACAGGTACGGGCTTACCCCTGAAATGTATAGACAGAAGTTTAGGGGATGTACTAAGCGGCCTGGGAATACGTATGTGGAGTATGTGACTTACTTTTGCAGAGCACTGGATGGTTGGGT
Organism: Lissotriton vulgaris; assembly: GCF_964263255.1. NCBI lineage: Eukaryota > Metazoa > Chordata > Amphibia > Caudata > Salamandridae > Lissotriton > Lissotriton vulgaris. The sequence continues at coordinate 589,358,982 of NC_141699.1, forward strand.
GAAAGGTAACAAAGTTAATGATTTTCAAGGTCTCTTTGAATTAATTGCATGGGAGCACTTGTCTGATCACTGTTTTCCTGAGTTACGCCAACACCTGATCGATAGCAAGCTGTCCAACCCGAGGAAGCTTGCTGAGGAGGCAGACCGCTGGCTCAGCACCAGGGTCCACAAGGGTCCCGTGGGAGATTCCGCCAAGAGTGGGCAGGGTCCCCAGCAGAAGAGTGGGGGGGACAAGGGGGGAAAACAGAAAGGGTTCCAAAAAGGCCCCCAAAGTAGTCCCCAAGGGAATCCGCAGCAGGGTTCTCAGCCTCCCCCACCCCCGAAGCAGAATGGGGCCCCGACAGGTAAACCTGTTCCAAAGGGGCCCTTCAATTGTTTCAAATGTGGCGAGCCTGGGCACATATCCAGTGACCCCAAGTGTCGCCTATTTGGAAAACCCGCACCCACTGGTGCTCCGCCCCGACAAGTGACTAGCGTTCACCTGGGAGAAGAAATGATGGTCCCGGGGGGTGGAGATCCCGTTCACATGACCCTGGTCTCGTTAGGAGACAGCGAGATGATCCCTACGAACTACCTGCCCTC